>NC_139517.1:49620137-50297637 GCF_947247035.1 Vipera ursinii
ACTTTATTAGAGCCATATTGAGAGTCGAATAAATATAAAACAAGTTTCTTTACGAAGTTGCCTCTTTGGATGTCCTCCCAAGAAGCTTTTTTTAGAAAAGAAATGGTGGTGAAACCGGACTGGTACATATGGCAACATATTATCTTTCAACTTTGGACACCCCACCCTCAGGTCTAAGAAAGAACTAGAACTAGAAGGTCACATCTGCCATTGGTTTAGATATCTAGAAACGAAGGAAAGATTTAAACTAGATAAAAAAAGTCATGGGTTCAATTTTACTAAAAATGAATTTGAAATTTACTATGCAGTAGTGATGATCATATTATTGCCAAGGTCTGCAAAACTATTAAAATTGAATTTGGAAAGTGAACAGGTAAAAACACTGTATGACTCAGTGGGCAAGATATTTTGAGTATAATGTGATGCTTAAACAATGGTAGAATATATGGATGAAAGGTCTAAAATTTACATTGAACTATAATTAAAAGATACTATGATTTTGGGTTTTACTGATTTGTTGATAGAAAAATGGCTGGTTCATACAAGTATACAAATGTAAAAAGTTGAAACTCAATTTTAATGTCTTATTTTACTGCAATAGAGGGAGTTGGAAATAATGCTTTTTGTTTCTTTCCCTATCCTCCTTCACATTTTTTTCATTTTCCCTTTCCCTATTGTTGTCCCTTACTATTTGCTGTTGTATTTTTATAATTTATGTTATAAATGAATAAAATTAAAATCAAGTCCTATGGACTATTTGAAGTGGTGCCCCATGGGTGCATAAACACTTCAACCAGAGACCAAAAGCTGCCGTGGGCTATGATCTTGTGTGACAAGGCACCCATCCGCTTTTGCAAAGAATGGGTGCCTGAAGCCCCATGAGATCAGGGCACCCATAAGCTTCCAGTCTGTGCATGAAAATGTTTCAACACCAACGGGAGGCATGAAGCAATGCAACTTCGCTGCCCCAAACCTCCCTAATGGCATGCAAACGCTTTTCTGTGCTGAGCCTGGAAGTCTTTGGAGGAGACTCACCAAGGCTGCCTACCGCTGCAGAATTGGCAGACAGCCTCGGTGTATCAGAAGCCGAGCAGGGCATGCTCATCCTTTCTCCCTCTGCTCTTAATGCTTGCCAGGAGCAGGCAAAGGAACAGGCTGGAAAGGAGACAGATCTTCACAAAGTAAGTGATCCAGCATGGCAGGATGGAGGGAGCAATTGTGGGGAGGGATCCCAGACAAGGGAGAATGAGGTATTTCAGTGTGTCAGGGGAGGTCTTGAATGGTCTGAAGCAGGTGACCTGTTCCATCACTAGGCCCCTCATGGCCTTCCCCACCCTGAGATACCTCATGTGTACTAAATTAGCGATTAGCGAATGCGTGGGGGAAAGGAGGGATTGATTGCGGTCAGGTTATGCGATTCACTCATACGAATCCTCGAGTTACGAATGTAATTGGCAGGCTCCATTACATATGTATCTTTTGTTCAGGAGCTAAGAGTGGCATCAATTGTGTTTTTTAATAAATTCTACATATGACCGAGGTACCCAGTTAGCATTATTAATAGCTGCAGTTTCTGGATTATGCACAAAGATAACTGCATAAAATACTCTTCTGCAGTCTGTAAACACAGTAGTACAGTGATAAACTACCACTATCTAGGAAAGACCATATTTGGTATACTAAAATGAAGCTAGTATTAAATGTTCCTGCAAAAGTCACTTGTAACTCTAATGACAGTAATGAACTCTGGCTCACCCCCAAATAATTTACCTATTTTTTTTAAGGGAATCCATCGAAGGTAGAACAGAAATAAATCAATGGCCTTCTTTGCTTTAGATGTCACAGGAAAGAGCTAGGTGTTTTCTATGTACATCTATGTCCTTAAAATGCTAAATATAATCTGTAGAAACATAGATAGATAGATAGATAGATAGATAGATAGATAGATAGATAGATAGATAGATAGATAGATACATACATAGATACATAGATGCCATGAAACCAAATTTTACCAAATAATGATGCATCCATGATAAAAATCATTTTTCACAACTCCTAATTTGATTGAAAGTATGCTCTGATCTACTCATTGCCTGATGATACCATGGACATTGATGGGAATGAAGTAAAAGCAAAAAAGCTTAATAAATAATCATATAATTCAGATACAGGTTTCATATCTGTAGGATTAAATGTTTCCTAATTTTGGAGAACTTGAAGAACATTGGTATTCCTTGCTTGTGGGTTCCAGTATTCTTATGCTTATATTAAAAAGTGTAAAATGTTATCATAAAAGAGAAAACAACTTTCCATGTCAAATGAATACATCTAAACAAACCAAAATGCACAAAAGAGTAATTTTTTGTTGTTTCTGCCTGTACCCTAAAATGTGCTCTGACTTGCAGTTGTGTGCATTGTGTTGTCATTTTCATTTTGAACAAAGAAGTGCTTCAGTTAAAATATTGTAACACAGGGGTGTCAAACTCAATTTCATTGAGGGCCTCATCAGCATTGCGGTTGCCCTCAGGGGGCTGGGTGAGTATGGCCAGGGTGGGCATGGCCTACTGGGTGGGCGTGGCTAGCTCTACATCGTTGGCATCAAGGGTGCCTATGGGGGCCTGGGCAGGAGTGGGACAGATCTGAGGGTCTCTGGCAGAAGGAGGGTCTCTGGGCCAGGGCCAAGGCAGTGGGGGCCGTTCCCTCACTGTTTCCAGGATGGCTTCGCGGGCTGCATAAAACCACTTCGTGGGCCGGATCTGGCCCCCGGGCCTTGTGTTTGACATGTCTGTTATAACATGTGCAGTAGTGTGTAGTAAATATTGATGTGATTATAATCAAACTACTGTATCCTCACAATGTCCAATCTCTTTTAAATTTGCTAAATGCTGCTCATGAAAGTTCTTAGACAAATAATAAACAGAAACTTAACAACATAGAAGATTTGTGTCATGCATCTAAAGTCATCACAAAGTAATTGCCTAATCATTTAATAGAGTTTGACAATTTATAAAATTTCATCTTCATTAATTGGCTAAAATTATTTATTGGAGTAGGTAAAAATTGCAACCAAGGTTTCCAGCTTGGTTGGAAACTGAAGCAGCATTTAATGCAGTGTATTTTTTTTTCTAATTCAGCTTTTCTGATACCAAGATTTTATAATTAGAAATTTTTGTGAAATATTTTCTGGCAGCTCTGTCTCTCTCTCCCTCCCTCTCCATCTGTGTGTGTGTGTGCGCGCATGCGCACACGTGTGTGTGTGTGTGTGTGTGTGTGTGTGTGTTGCAACTAATATTAAAATTGGGATGAGTTATGCCAACTATTATAAAAATAACTCATGTGAAAAGGACATTGTAAAATGTAGTCCAGAATTAAAATAAATTTTCCCTTGTATTCAGTCAGAGGAGGGAGGAGACTAACAGGAACTAAATAGAATAGAATTAAATTAAATTAAATTGGTATAACTACTGTAATCATGACGTTATGCTGTGCTTTAAGTATCCGCCCTATTTAAAATATCCTGCTAAGAAGAGGTATATTTTTACCTTGAGGATAAACCCTGGTTGATACTTAGGAGCCTTGTCTTGCTTTGCAGTTCTGTCAGTGAATTTTATCAGAAGTTGCTCTGTAAGTTATAGAACATTTCACTTTGCTTGAGATTTCTGCTCCTGAGGTGTGACTGGTGAATATGATAGGGTATCTATTTTAGACACTAGGAATGTATTTGTGGCTAGCAAGGCATAGTTGCTGAAAGAATTAACTTGGCATCTCTTTCAAACAGCTTAGAAGTACCAAGTGAGTTTATAAATATTTTTGATTTTTAACAAAATGAATTCAAATTTTATATATTTCTTTTTTACTGAATTAGAATTAAAAAAATAAATTTCTTGCATGATTCCAGTTTTATATTGGTGATAAAATGTGTTTTGTGATGAAAATGTTTTTAAGTTTTTCTTAGTAAGGAAAAGAAATTAAAATAGTTGAATTCTAACAAACATTAAGTATTCTTTTTCGTGTGTGTGTGTGTGTGTGTGTGTGTGTGTGTGTGTGTGTGTTGCATACATCTGTCATATTCAACTGTACCGTGTGTGTGTGTGTGTGTGTGTGTGTGTGTGTGTGTTTTGTATTATCCTGAGTGTTGGCTTGATATATGTTGATAATGATAAATGATATTTATTATTATAAACTTAGTTCTAAAAGATTGACAAAATATAATTAGTAATATAATACTAAAAAAGACCTAGAAATTTCTATAAAATATTCCTATAGTCCAGACAAAAACTGAGTACTTTATGAGAATTTTAATATCAAAGGTAAAGTTACCTTGTAATTCAGTTTATTATTTTTATAAAAGTATCCGCAGTTAGGGGCTAATAGTTAAAAGTTATTCTTCATGATAGATTGGATGTTATTTCTGAGAATTTATGTTTATACCTGCTTGTAAGTAACAAAAATGCTTTTTAGTGGATACTTAAGGGCAATTATACAGAGATATCAATGGTTACTATAAAGTAAAAAATAAGATAAAATAGATTTATTGATTGGCAGGAGTTGTCCCTAGATAATCAGACTATCATTAATAATATTCAAATGTTCAAATGCTGCTTAATTTTCTTACTGGAGAAGACCCTGTTCTTTCAGGATAAAATGCTTTTAAACTTATGTTGAAAGGACCGGAATTCTCTATCGTGAAATTTCTGTGTGGGCATGATGGAACATATCTCTTTTTAAAAATCTTGCAAAGCACTTATTCATCTCCTCCTAAATAAACTCCATAACTCAGCAGGATTTACCCTGAACTTCTGTCAAATAAAACTTAACAATTGCAATTTGTTTATAGTTGTTGGTTTTCTTTTGGGTACAATATTTACTGATAATAAACTGCCTTTCCATGAATTCTGAATTTGGCTCTATAAACATCTTGAATGACTGAGTACCTTTACTTCTGATACTATCTTTGTCTTGACTATGTCGTTTCAATGGTTGAAAAAATAAAATGAGCTCTAGGTTCTCCTAGGTTAAAATTTTACATTTCCTGAATTTTTAAAATTTCTGATTTCTAAAAAATACTTATCCATTTAATAAAAAGAAATTTTTAATTTGTCTGCTTTATTTTTTTCCTAAAACCACTGAGACCTGGTGCCTGCTTAATGTTTTCTAATCTTAAGGATTATCTTTCTAAATAATGCTTAAAATGTAGTGCTTTGTTAAAAAGTCTGTAAATAATAATAATAATAATAAAAAGTTGGAAGGGACCTTGGTGGTCATCTAGTCCAACCCCTGCTCAGGCAGGAAACCCTATACCATTTCAAACAAATGGCTGTCTAGTCTCTTCTTACAAACTTCCAGTGTTGGAGCATTCACCACTTCTGGAGGCAGGTTGTTCCACTGGTTAATTATTCTAACTGTCAGGAAGTATGACACTTTATAATCCAAGTACAGGTAATTTCAATTTATGACCACAATTGAGCCCAAAATTTATGTTGTTAAGTGAGACATTTGTTAAAGTTATGCCCCACTTTGCGATGTTTCTAGCCATTGCAGTTGTTAAGTTAGTAACATGGTTGTTAATTGAATCTGACTTCTCCATTGACTTTACCTGTCAGAAGGTCACAAAAGGGGATCACATGACCCCAGGACTGTTATAAATATGAACCATTTGTCTCCAAATTTTGATCACATGACCATGGAAATGCTGCAACATCACTTTTTTCAGTGCCATTGTAACCTTGAACAGTCACTAAATGAACTGTTGTAAATTGAGGACAACCTGTAGCAGGAGGGGAGAAGAGAAAATTGTGAAGTTATATAAAATTGTAAACTTGGAGCATTGAAGGCTGTTTGTAATAGAAATAAATATATTAATAGCTATTTTTTAATTTGCAAACCTTAAATGTGCTTAACTAAAATGTGTTTTTCATAAAGTCAAATTAAAATGTTTGCTGCACTAACTGAACCAGAGTAACTGAGTAGACAAAAATGTACATTTTACAATAATGCCTTCCCTAGACGGCTAAAGTAGGAAGCCAAAAGATAACCGGAATAACTGGCAAGTTTGTCCTTGGAGTACAAAATGAAACAGGGTACAGGCTGGTAGAATTTTGACAAGAGAATACAATGGTCGTAGCAAACACTCTTTTCCAACAACCCAAGAGTTGGCTCTACACATGGACACCACCAGATGGTCAACACAGAAATCAGATTGACTATATGCTCTGCAGCCAAAGATGGAGAAGCTCTATACAGTCAGTAAAAACCAGACCAGGAGCTGACTGTGGCTCAGACCATGAGCTTCTCGTTGCAAAATTTAGGCTTAAACTGAGAAAATAGGGAAAAGCACTAGGCCACTCAGCTATGAATTAAATCATATCCCTGTTCAATATACAGTAGAGGTGACAAATAGATTTAAGGAATTAGATCTGATAGTCAGAGTGCCTGAAGAACTATGGACAGAGGTTCGCAATATTGTACAAGAGGTAGCAACCAAAACCATCCCAAAGAAAAAGAAATGCAAGAAAGCAAAATGGCTGTCTGAGGAAGCTTTGCAAATAGCTGAGGAAAGGAGAGAAGCGAAAGGCAAGGGAGAAAAAGAAAGATATGTCCAATTAAATGCAGAATTCCAAAGAATAGCTAGAAGAGATAAGAATGCCTTCTTAAATGAACAGTGCAAAGAAATAGAAGAAAAGAATAGAATAGGGAGGACCAGAGATCTTTTCAAAAAAATTGGAGAGATGAAAGGAACGTTTAATGCCAAAATGGGCATGATAAAGGACCAAAATGGCAGGGACCTAACAGAGGCAGAAGAGATTAGGAAGAGGTGGCAAAATTACACAGAAGAACTATACAAGAATGAGCTTAACGTCCCTGATAATCACAATGAGGTGGTCACTGACCTCGAGCCAGACATCCTAGAATGTGAAGTGAAGTGGGCCTTAGAAAAGCTGAGCAACAACAAAGCTAGTGGAGTTGACAGTATTCCAGCTGAGCAATTCAAAATCTTAAAAGACGATGCAGTAAAAGTGCTACACTCAATTTACCAGCAAATTTGGAAAACTCAACAGTGGCCACAGGATTGGAAAAGATCAGTTTACATTCCAATTCCAAAGAAAGGCAGTGCCAAAGAATATTCAAACTATTGCACCATTGCACTCATTTCTCATGCTAGTAAAGTTATGCTTAAAATCCTACAAGCTAGACTCCAGCAGTATGTGGATCGAGAACTACCAGAAGTACAGGCAGGATTTCGAAGAGGCAGAGGAACTAGAGATCAAATTGCTAACATACACTGGATCATGGAAAAAGCTAGAGAGTTCCAGAAAAACATCTTCTTCTGCTTCATTGACTATGCTAAAGCCTTTGATTGTGTGGATCATAACAAACTATGGCAAATTCTTAAAGAGATGTGCTTACCAGACCATCTTATTTGTCTCTTGAGAAACCTATATGTGGGCCAAGAAGCCACAGTGAAAACTGGACACGGAACCACTGATTGCACGTGCACCTCTGCCCGAACGGCAGTGGCGCTGCTCATTGGGAAAGCTGCCAAGGCCCGTTTGCACAGCTGCCGCATTTGTCCATGTTTGTCGAGCGTGGCAGGTCTCCCAACGAGCGGCGGCGATTTGGAGAGTGCGCGCGCACCTCTCCAAACCGCCACCGTCCCATTCGATTGTCTGCCGCGCTCATCAAACATGAACGAACGCGGCAGGTCTACAAACGGGACGGCGGCGGTTTGGAGAGGTGCACGCGCACTCCCCAAACCGCTGCCGTCCCTTTTCCGCAGCTGCCGCGTTCGTCCATGCTTGACGAGCGCGGCAGGTCTCCGAACGAGACGGCGGCGGTTTGGAGAGGTGCACGCGCACTCCCCAAACCGCTGCCATCCCGTTTGCACAGCTGCCGCCTTCGTCCATGTTTGATGAGCGCAGCACACCTCTCCAAACCGCCACCGTTCCATTCGGAGGTCTGCCGCGCTCGTCAAACATGAACGAACGCGGCAGGTCTCCAAATGGGACGGCAGCGGTTTGGAAAGGTGTGCACGCACTCTCCAAACTGCTACCGTCCTCTTTGCACAGCTGCTGCGTTTGTTCGTGTTTGTTTCAAACGCGGAGGAATGCAGCAGCTCTGCAAACGGGGCGGCGGCGGTTTAGAGAGCTGTGCAGGTCCCCAAACATCCGCCTCCACATTTGAAGAGCTACTGCATTCATCAAATGCAGAGGTTTGGAGGTCCCGGGAGAGGGGGATGGCGCTCGGGTGGCTCCGGCGGTGCCCGGGCTGAAGGCATCGCCGCAATCGAGTGCCCGTCGCCTGCGAGTCTGTCTCCCCCCCCCCCCCCGCGTAAGCTGGCGGCACTGGGCAGCGACAGGTGCGTGCAGCTCAG
The DNA here is from genome assembly GCF_947247035.1 of Vipera ursinii. Taxonomy (NCBI): domain Eukaryota; kingdom Metazoa; phylum Chordata; class Lepidosauria; order Squamata; family Viperidae; genus Vipera; species Vipera ursinii. Next base: position 49,628,509 of record NC_139517.1, read on the forward strand.
GATGCGGTGCGGGCGTAGAGGGTGGTGTATTTTTTGCTTGCTTTGCGCATGCACGTGCGTGCCCACATGCGCGCGCACATTTTGCATCTCCCACTTTTTTGTGTGTATGACGGAACCGGTTCCGAGTGGCTCTTTTGCTGTTTCAGGTTGCTGACCCCTGGACTATACCATGGAACACAGTGAAGACAGTCATCAATGTGAAAAAAATATGCCATAACAGTGATGTTACCAAGAACTTAATGTCCCTCCAAAATTGTTAACAAAATAAGAAAACTGGTCCAAGGGGCTGCTAAGAGGACTATAGCAACATTAAAGAGTTCTGGCAAGTATTGATTGTGTACTACATATGAAAATAAGCTGTGGTGTGCTTCCTAAGTTGTGGCAAGACAAAAACTTATAAAGAAAACATCTGAGTCCAGTTACATTTTGCAAAAACCTACATCAAGTTTGACAAAGGCATGTGAGCAAATTTGTTATGATCTGAATATTTTTGGGCATAATTCTAAAAAGTATATTTGGTACATAACACAGCACATCAATAAAAGTACACCATAACCACAATGAAGTATGGTTGGGGCTGCTTTTCTTCAGCTGAAACTGGAACTTTAGTGAAGGTGAAGAGAATTATGAACAGTTCCAAATATTAGTCAAATTTAGCACAAAAACTTTAGGCATTTGCTAAAATTCTGAAAATGAAGAGGAATTTCACTTTTCAACTCAACACCAACTCAAAGCATATCACCAAGTCAATAAAACAATGACTTCAGAAGAAAAAGATAAAAGTTTTGGAACAGCCCAGCCAGAGCCCAGACCTAAATCCAATTGAAAATCAGTGGAGAGACCTAAAGAGGGCTGTGTACAAGAGATGTCCTCATAATCTGACAAATTTGGAGTGATTTTTCAAGGAAGAGTGAGTAAAGATTCCCAGGGCAAAATGTCTCATGCTGATAGGCTTCTACCCCAAAAAACTGAATGCTTTCATAAAATCAAAAGATGCTTCAATAAAGTAGTAATTTAAGGGTGTGCATCTTTATGCAACCACGTTATTACAAGTTTTTTTTTACACAAAATATTTCAATTTGTCTTTCAATTGAATTGTAGAAGCTTATGTTATATTACAGGTGGAAAATATTTTGAAGTTATTTTATCTTGGTCTGATTTTTTTTACATCTCAAAAACCTGCCATTTTAACAAGGTTATGTAGATTTTTTATATCCACTGTATATGTCTGGCACACTGGCAAGCTTAGTATATCAGCTGACTTTTTCTGTTCCTGATGTTCCTTTTTGTCACTCATATGAAGTAGATCAAATGAGATCACTTTATGTGACTCCACAGAAAGACTAGTCTTATACCACGGGTATCAAACTTGATTGCGTCACATGATGTATTGTGAAATTGCAATGTTTTTTCCCTTTTTGGAGCTGGGGTGGGCCTGGCCTGCACTTGACACATCTGGCCCACAGGCTGCCAGTTTGACACCCCTGTCTTATACAGAATAGTCTTGCTTACTAATAATTGGGCTCAGGAACATTGTTACTAAGCAATATGGTTGTAAGACGCAACATCATGTAACTGCATTAACTTATGACGGCAGTTCCAGGAGTCCTAGTTGCCATTGTTAGGTGAATCCAATGTGGTCACAGTGTCCTGTTTGCAACCTGCTGCTGTCTTTTGCACTGATGCTGCAATGGTTGCAAATACATAGTATCATTAAACACCATCGTAATGGTTACTGAACAAAAGCATGTTAAATAAGGATTCCCTATCCTTCAGGTAGGTTGCAGCAAGAGAATCTTGCAAGTCTGTCTGAGTTTTAACTTTCCTCCCTCTTATATCCCAGGGAGTCAAGAGGGTCCCTAATTTTTTCTGATACATGCTTCTTTTTGTGATACATGCTTCTAGATGTCTTTTACAAGGTCTTGGGCCTTTTGAGTAACCACTGTATTACTGACTGCAGTGGCCAGTAGTATTTATTCAGGTTGTAATATGGCAGATTTATGAAATTTCTTTAGCCGATTGTAAAAAACTAAGGAGGATCAGACCTAGATGGTACTTGTATGGGAGGTCACTAGGAAATTGAGAGCTGCCACCTACCTATATGAAGTTAAAATAAAAACAAAGAAAAACCAGAAGATAGTAATAACCCAGATTCTGACCATGAAATTGCCTGGAGTTGAATCTGACTTAGAGGCTTTACTTTTTACAGTTAAAAATTTGAATTCTTTTTATATTGGACGTATTCTTGTTCATTTTTGTCTCATCACGGTGCATTTATTTCCCCACCCTGTCCTTTTTCTTAGGCTTTGTAGAACAAGGTCAGTGTTCCGGGCCTTCTTAGGACAGGAGAATTTGTCAGCTTTCTTTGCCTTTCTAAGGCTTGCTGCTGAGAAACTATTTCAGTTTTTAAGGTGTTTAAGAGAGAACTTAGATATAAATAGTAAGAAAAAAATGTTTACTATAAAAATAGTAATAGGAACAGTGGTCTGATAAGCTTGAAAGATTTGCGGGAAAATAAGTCATTGGGATAGACAGGTTTATGAGAGCATAATTTTATTTTATTATTAATCTCAGCCAGGGGAGAATGGGTCTGTGATAGAAGCATGGATGGTAAACACAAAATAGGTAGTGCTGGTTTAATAACTTTAAATGTAATTATTTAAAATTGGACTAATCTTAAACTTACTGAGAATCACATTGAATATAAACTGGGTCAGGTTTAATTTTTTTAAAAGAGTTGCAAATGTTGTAAACTCCTGCTGAGGCCACCATCAACTCTCTTACCATGCAGGATTTATATAAGTGAATTTTTCAAGGTTTCATTACTGCATGAGCATACTATAAATATATTGTTGATAAATGACCAAAAATATTACAGGTAATTCACAGTTAGGACCACAATTGGGATTGGAAATCTGATCATAAGTAAAGCCTATTCATTTTTTGAAATTTTTCATGGTGGTCATTAAGCAGATGATGCAATTGTTAAGTGCATGGTATGGTTTTTAAATGAACCCATTCTTTTGATAAACAGCAAAACAAAAATGCAAATCACAATCATGTGATGGGGGGGGCATTGTAAGTGGTTGTAAAGCTGAGTTGTTTGCAAAGCAACCAAAATACAGTCAAATGGCTTGGGAAAATTTTACAGTGGTTGAAAGTAAAGCAGCCATTCTGAAGCTGTTGTATCTCAGAATGGTCATGTTCCAGATTACCTGTATTAGGATCAGAGTGGCTTCCATGAGGATAGAGTACAATCACTGTAGTCACTGTAAGAGGAGATGCTTACTAGAAACCTAAAAAGAGTGCCAGAACATCCTTTTCTGTGGACATCCAGTACTTCCAGGAATAATTCTTTTAAACATACATTGTTGATAGTACAAGTAGTTCTTGTTTAGCAACTGCCTCATATAGTCACTGTTCATTGTTCTGTTTATTATGGAAAAGTGTGCAACCAATGCTCGCATTTATAACCTTTGCAAGTGTGTAAGAAAGCTGAAGTAAGATTGTAGTCACAGTCACATGATTTTTCACTTAGCAATCTTAACTTAATGACTGAGTTGCTGATTCCAATTATGGTTGTTAAACAAGAACTACCTGAATGGGCAGACTGGTAAAATAAAGAAGCTAATTCTGGTAGTTGAGTGTGAGGCTTTGTGTCCTAGGTACTTTGCTAGTGCTTTATTATGATTTTTGGACATAACAACATTAATGAATTATTGCATTTGTCAAGTATTCAAAACTCATTCAAGTAGTAGAATTTAACTTTCTCAGAATAGAATTTGAGTTACCTGGCACAAAATATTACCAGTAAAATCTTACATATGTTAAAGCAAAATCAGGTTCCAGAGTTTCTAGTGGAGCTGACTTTTAAAATCATTTTTACAAGGATTGTGATGGAAAGCTCTGTTTATGATAAAATATATGTGATTGCAATTCAAGTAGTGTATTTCAAAAGTTAATGCATCCCAAACTATGTTCAGCAGGACAGACAATAGCAAGTAATATATTATTTTGATAAATCTGCATGAAGTAGCCTTTATGTTATAGACTTAATTAGTTAAGGAACAAGGATGCTTTCAGTTTTCTAAATAGTACAAGGAGTTAATAGCAGTCTCTGTTCTTTTACAAGAGACAAAGTATAATAAATTTACAGAAGAAAAAGCACATTCAAGTTATTTTGAACCACATAGGTTAATTATGCTTTAATTATGTTTAGCAGGCATTCTTGCTAAAGGACATTCTTGCTTAATCAAAGTAAGATTAATTTAATATGTTCTTTCTTACAGATACTTGGTAAATATCAAAAGATTATGCCTACATCTCTATTTATTTTTTTAAGTTTTCTAGGAAGTAGACAAGTCTCAGTTATAATTTATCATTATCTCCTAAATACTGTCAGTTTTAATGTGACTTCAGCCATTTTGTCTATAGTTACCAGGTATCATGACATTCTGGATTTTCTTATTTATAATTGTATAGTGTTTGATTCTAGTTTTTTTTCTTTTTGTAGGAGAGATCACTACAACTGTAAACCTACTGAAGCAAAATATGGAATGGATCTTGCTGGTGACTAAATTGAGCCAAACAAACAGTATTGACAGTAGCTTGAAAATCACCAGTTAGCAGTTTCTTCACGCTCCAGTATCACACAGCACTTTCCAGAGAGAACTCATTGTGTGCACAAAATCAGCTTTTAAATCTGCTCACTACCTTTCAGCTTTGTCCAATTAAAATAGTTTTAAACAGAAACCCGAACTACAAGAGTATTTGGAGAAAAAATGGCATTGGAAGAATATCTGTGGATGGTCATTGTGGGTTTTATCATTGCTTTTATTTTAGCATTTTCAGTTGGTGCAAATGATGTTGCAAATTCTTTTGGTACTGCTGTGGGTTCTGGTGTAGTTACTTTGCGCCAAGCCTGTATCCTCGCTTCAATTTTTGAAACTACTGGTTCAGTATTGCTTGGAGCAAAAGTAGGTGAAACTATTCGTAAAGGTATAATTGATGTAAACTTGTATGAGAACTCAACAGTTACACTTATGGCTGGAGAAGTCAGTGCAATGGTTGGTAAGTAACCTTATTTTTCTAAGTATTTAATCATTTTCTTCAAACAATTAAAAGTTCTTATATCTTGGCAAAACTCAAGTAATAATTTGCACATTTCTCAATCTACAAAATTCCTGTGGAGATTGAGGAAGTTATTATTGAGAGGTCAAGAGCAGGCCCTGGAATCAGGTTCTGCACACTCTTCCTTGGCCAGATGCCTTTAGTAGTTCATTGGAACCAACTTTAATAGAAGTTAATTTTATAGCTTGTTTTTTTTTACCGTAGAGTCAGATCACAGTTGATTTAAAGCAAGATTAATATTATCTATAATTGATTATATTATTTTAGGAAAGAAACTCTCATTGCCATTGCCCAATTCTTAAGTTTAAAAGATTTGAATTATAATCAGTCTTTCTAAGGATTCTGTTTATTTACTATTTCAATATAATGTATGAGATTCTAAAACTATTAAAATGGTAATATATAATAAGATATTGGCAAGATAACTTATTATATAGCACTGTAGTATACTTAAAATATTGGTGAGTTAGATTTGTATTTATAATTTTATGAAGTTTTATGGAAAAAAAGTCTTAAAATACTAGCTTATCTTATGAATCTATTTGTGCTTACAGTCAGTGTCTCCTGTTTTTTGGAACATGGTGAGGGTTTTGGGAGAACAGTAATTTCTTTTCTTTACACTGGAGCTTGGGGAAAAGACACCACAAGAAGCTCCTATTTTCTTCTCTACACAACAATACAAATATGAGTTGGGAAAAGGTGATTTGATCTTATCAAGAGAACACAGCCCTCTTCTTCTAGTGAGCAGATCAGATTGCCCTCAAGGGATGATATTTCAAAACATTTGCTGGAATCCATTTTGAGACTGAAGGGCAGGAAGATATTATTGGGAGCTTGACTTGCTTGTCCTGGGGCTGTCTACAACTCTGAGCCTGTACAGTGCTATGTGGTTGCACTGTTGCTCCCTGCTATTTGAATTGTATAGAGAAGATAAATAACAGCAATAATCAAAAGGTATAGATACTTCCTAACAGGTTTGGAATCTTCATTAAACAGGCTGTCAAGTACTATATTTTGATTTATTAGTTTATATGAACATTTAACCACAAGACAAAATGTTGAGGATAAAAATGCTGCCTTAAATTGTATCACACTTGATACTTCCTGAGAAATTTGTATGGATAGAAGAATATACATCTTATTTAAAAGCATATTTTTTCTGACTTCCACTGTCATCATAAAAAAACCTGTTGTTCTATTTCTAGTTATGTTAATTTTCATCTTTTAAAAATGGATGGAGTCTTATATGCAGATGCAAATGAATTAATTCTTAAAATTCTAAGGTTATTTAAAGTACTTTAACTGCTAATGATTAAATATAGATAATGATTAAATATTTTTAATTGATATATAGATCTAATTTTAAATGAATGGCAAAACAATGAAGTCCGCTTAAATATTATGTCCAAGTTGTTTATGAAGGGTGCATTTCTTCCTCCTTTAGAGAGATTAGACTATAACTCTACATTCTGCGAGGATATTTCAATACAGAATATGGCTTAGTTAACATTAGAATATTGGATTTGTCTTGCTATCCTGAATTTTGATGTATATGTTTGATTAGGACCCAAACAAGAATCTTAGATCACTCCTAATGTAGTTGTATAAGAATAGGTTACAATTAAAATTTTGTCTTATCAGTTGTATTTAATTTAGGTTCTGTGGCTGTCAAATGAACTTTAACACCATTTCATCCAAACATTTTCACTTCCAAAAGCCATTCCTTTGATGCTGTTTTAGTTTGTTGTTGCCCCAAAATAAGTCCACTGGGACCATAAATTATTAAACAGTAAGCTTTGGGAGTGAGAGGTTGTGTTAAAATTAAAAAAAAAACTAATTTGCTTAGAAAGATAATACTGTAAGTCACGCGTTTTACTGGTTGAATTCATAAAAAAGTGGTATATTATGTTAATAGATTATTTTAAAAAAGAATAGAATGATCTTTTTGAGAGGGAATGTCGTCATAGTTTTATCACTTTTAAAATAATAAATGCTTGCTCAGCTTGGCTGATACAAGTGGCATGTAGATAATTTTTGACAAACCACTCCAAAAAATTTTTTGAGTGAAATCTGGGTGCTTTTCTGATAATACCTTTGGATGTGAGTATTATTTAGTACTTCTAGAGCAAAGTATATTTTAGTTTTAGATGTATTTATCATATAAAGCAATTATTTAATCAGGTTTTGCCTCTATCCCATTTGATTTGTTGAGAATGACAGTCAATTAGTTCAAAACATTCCAGAAATAGAATTTTAAAAAGTATTTTTGAAGTGTGCTGTGCCATATGAATACTTTCTTTATTGGCACATGGGATTCCTTCCTTTCTCCCTTATTTTGTACAGTGTCTATCCTTCTCTTTCATTCCTGTACAATTTAAATGCTTGAGTTATTTCCTGCGACACATTGGCGTGACTTTCATTAAAATGATGCTAGAGCCCTGTTTTTTTCTTGAATGGTAATCAGCAAATCAAATTTTTATTGTCTATAGTTCCAGATAATGAAACAAATGAACTAATATAAAAATAAATTGTTAAGAGTATAACACTTTTGTGGATTACTATTACTAGTAAATATTTGGCAGTGTTACATTTCCTAATGTAGCAATTGTTTCAAGAAGAAAACACTTGTTAATATAAGAGCACATATTACAAGGATTACTTTATCCATGAAGATAATTTCCCTTTTAGATTATTTGAATGTTTCTTTGTTTCTACCTTATACACTTCATCCAACAATTTATTATCTTGTAATATCTGCTTTGTTGGCTTGATGTATCCTTATTGATGTGGCTGAAGTACAGAAAAGAAATATAGTAGTCTTCGACTTACAACCATTCATTTAACAACCATTTAAAGTTACAATGGCATTCAAAAAGTGATTTATGAATGGTCCTTGCATTTATAATCATTGTAGCATCCCCATGGTCAGTTACATCATCAAAATTTGGGTACTTGGTAACTGATAGATATGTAAGACAGTTGCAATGTCCTGGGCTCACGTGATCCCAATTTGTGACCTTGCCAGCTGGCTTTCATCAAGCCACATTTGCTTAATGACTGCATGATTGCCTTACCTGCAATGATTCATTTAAGATTTATCGCAAAAAAAAAAGTACAGTTGGCCCTGACCCACATAACAATTTATCTTGCTTAGCACGGAAATTCTGGTCCCAGTTATAGTCACAAATTGAGGATTACTGGTAGTGGTAATCCAAAAAACGTTACAAAAGTATTAGAGTCAAACAATTATATTAAACTGATAGTTTCTTGCATAAAACTCTGTGTCTTTCTACAGCTATGAGTGAGATACTGGGTCTTATTGAAATATGATATAGGTGGAACTCTGTCAGATATCCTGAAATGGTAGATAGTGATGGGTTATTGAAAATAGTTACCAGAATCCCATATTTGACAATAAAATTACCCAAATAAAAGGAAGAAATATACTTGCACCGTTAGTTGTTTGTTCTTATTAAGTGCAATAAAAATATATGATGGAACAATAATAATATATGATGATATAAGAATATTTGATAACCTGAAAATCTTTTATTATACTACAGAAACTAAGAATATTTGAACTGAAATTGGTAGAAAGCAAATCATTTCTCACTTGAATTGGTAGCATCCAGTAACTCACCCTTTGTAAGGAGTTTCTTGCCTTTGCAAGACTATATGGATGCCTTCAAATTCTGATATTCCAGAATGTTAAAATGTCCTGTCTTGATTGTTCTCTTTTATACCTTACATTTTAGGATCTGCTGTTTGGCAGCTGATAGCATCATTTTTGAAACTTCCAATATCTGGAACTCATTGTATAGTTGGTTCTACTATAGGTTTCTCATTAGTTGCAATTGGCACACAAGGAGTCCAGTGGATGGAACTTGTCAAGATTGGTAAATTACATTCTCTTTATGTATAACATGCAATGAATTTTAAAAAGTGTTTTGAAAAATTGTGATAGTTATATTCAAGTAAGTTTTGTCTGGAATGCTACTGTTTGTAGTTCAGACATCACTGTAAACTATAGTTTCATTAAGATAATATACAAAAATTAGACTCTCCAAGCAGCGTAGCCAGAGATGCACAGGAATTCTGATAATTAAATGCCTATGTATCTATAATGTATTAGGTTAGAGGTTAGCCATTTAGAATTATATTAATCTCTGAAAGGAAATGGGAGAAAAAGGTCATATGATTATTTTTGTTCTAACGAATTTCAGGGTTAATTAAGACAAAAGACACAATTTTTTTCTTCCATTCAACCATGTCCTATTCTCAAAGATCAGTTTGACAAGTCCCTGAGGTTTACTTGGCACATTTTTTTTCAAAAATGGTTTGCCTTTGCCTTCTTTCTAGGGCTGAGAGAAAGTTATTAGCCAAAGGTCACCTTGGTGGCTTTGTGCCTAAGGCAGAACTAGAACTCCTAGTTTCTAGCCTGATAGCTCGAGGTAGCATTTCTCAATCTTAATAAATTTAAGATAATGTGGACTACAGCTCCCAGAATTTCCCAGACAGCAAGTTAAAGTTGCTGCAGTTGAGGAACACTTTCTTAACTACTACAGCAAACTAGCTCTCTTATGTAACATAGCTGCATTAAAAAATAAAGTATTCTTAAAACTCTGTTAAGCTATGGAAACTTTTAGTATTACTGAAATGTTATGTTGATGTATTTCCACAACCAATTAAATTTGGTAAAATTAGTTGAGGTAGACCAAAATTAGAGAATGCATATTGGTTTAACACAATGTTCAGCGGAATCTTGTTATGTTTATATTCGTTATGTTTATATATTTTATGTGTTACTGTTATTTTTAAAAGATTGCTTAAGAATTTAAATTATAAATTCAGTATTTATAAACTTCAGTAGTACTTTTGTTTAGTTAATTTATATGACATTCTTTATATTAGCCGATGAACCACTTTTACATACGTACATACAAACATTTTTTTTCATTTTAAAGGGTTTTTTTAAAACTTCAAGAAATTGAACTCGTGTTGATTTTAAACAGTAAAAGCTATATGGAAAAAACTAAAAAAGTAAGATGAACATTTTAATACAAAGAAAAACTAAGCAAACATGACTTGAGAGCACAAAGTAAAAAAAATTCTTATGAAATTTTAGAATTGCAAAAAAAGCATATTTAAGAGTACTTTTAAATATAAACTTAATTAGTATAAGAGACACATAACATCTCTATTGAAATCAGTTGGATTCAAACATCTTTTCCTTGGCTGAATTTTACATTTTTTAAAAATGACTTTGAGTCTGAGGGTGAAGGTTCGTTCTCTGAGCTTGTAGTTTGGTTTATGAAGTTTTCAGTACCGGACTAGGTAACATCTTCAGCGGCTTTTAGGGGTGTCTATGTCAGTTACCTAGTTCGGTACTGAAAAGTTTGTAAACCAAACTACAAGCTCAGAGAACGAACCTTCATCCTACACTCAAAGTACAGATATCCACCAATATTGCAAACTTTGAGTCTATTTAAATAATTATTAGAAACATAAAGAACAAGTTGTTCTTTGGCAGAATTTTACATTGGATGGGACCTTGCCAATTATTGAATATAATATTTCTTTGAATTTATATTCAGTTGCTTCCTGGTTTATCTCCCCGCTATTATCTGGTATGATGTCTGGTGCACTGTTTCTCTTGATCAGATTTTTCATCTTAAATAAGGTTAGTACTGTTGATACTATAGCAATGCATTGATGCTATTTGTTATATCTCGTTCCCATTTGGCACACTGAAAGGCTTTATTTGCTATAAAGGTGTGGCATTTAAATGATGCTTATATTTATTTTGCAGTATGTCTACACACTAATTCATAAGAACTGAACAATAAAATTGCCTTAAAACTATAATGCCAATAAGTAAAATGAAAATGGTATGCAAATTAGAATGAAATATAAGCAGTATGTTAATTTCTAAAGATATATCTGATATTTAAGCATTTGTATAATAATTGCATAATAGTATTTGTATAATAAGGTCTCCATACCTACAGTTGCAAGAAAAAGTATGTGAACCCTTTGGGATTACATGGAGTTTTGCATGAATGGGCCATAAAATGTGCTCTAAACATCATGTAAGTCACAACAATAGAAAAACACAGTCTGCTTAAAATAATACTACACAAACATTAGCTGTTGTCATGTTTTAATTGAAGATAAGATGGAAACATTCACAGTGCAGGGTGGAAAAAGTATGTGAACCTTTGGACTTAATAACTGGTTGACCCTCCTTTGGCAGCAATAACCTCAACCAAACGTTTCCTGTAGTTGCAGACCACACCTGCACAACGATCTGGAGTAATTTTGGACCACTCCTCTGCAGAAAACTGTTTCAGTGTGGCAATATTCTTGGGATGTCTGGTGTGAATCGCTTTCTTAAGGTCATGCCACAGCATTTCAATCGGGTTGAGGTCAGGACTTTGACTGGGCCACTCCAGAAGGCGTATTCTGTTCTGTTGAAGCCATTGTTTTGTTGAATTACTTGTATGCTTTGGGTCATTGTCTTGTTGCATCACCCATCCTCTGCGGAGCTTCAGTTGACGGACAGATGGTCGTACGTTTTCCTGCAAAATGTCCTGATAAACTCTGGAATTCATTTTCCCATCAATGACAACAATCTGTCCAGACCCTGAGGCAGCAAAGCAGCCCCAAACCATGATGCTCCCTCCGCCATGTTTTACAGTGGGGATGAGGTTTTGATGTTGGTGTGCTTTGCCTTTTTTCTCCACACATAGTATTGTGTGTTTTTCCCAAACAACTCAATTTTGGTTTCATCTGTCCACAGTATATTTTGCCAGTAGTGCTGTGGAACATCCAGGTGCTCTTTTGCAAACCTCAAACGTGCTGCAATATTTTTTTTTGGACAGCAATGGCTTCCTCCGTGATGTCCTCCATTCTTGTTTAATGTTTTCCTTATTGTAGATGTGTCAACAAAAATGTTAGCATGTGCCAGAGATTTCTGTAGGTCTTTAGCTGACGCTGTAGGATTCTTCTTTACCTCATTAAGCATTATGCGCTGTGATCTTGCAGTCATTTTTACAGGACGACCACGCCTAAGGAGAGTAGCAACAGTGCTAAACTTTCTCCATTTGTAGACTGTCTTACCATGGACACATGAACATCAAGGCTTTTGGAGATACTTTTGTAACCCTTTCCAGTTTCATGCAAGTCAACAATTCTTGATCGTAGGTCTTCTGAGAGCTCTTTTCTGCGAGGCATGGTTCACATCAGACAGTGCTTCTTGAGACCAGTAAACCCAAAACAGGTGTGTGTTTTTAAAGGGCAGGACAGCTGTCAGCAACACATTCAATATCATCACACTGATTGGAGTCAAGGTTGGCTCACTCCTGGCTCCAATTAGCTCTTGGAGAAGTAATTAGGCTAGGGGTTCACATACTTTTTCCACCCTGCACTGTGAATGTTTCCATCTTATGTTCAATTAAAACATGACAACAGCTAATGTTTGTGTAGTATTAATTTAAGCAGACTGTGTTTTTCTATTGTGACTTACATGATGTTTAGAGCGCATTTTATGGCCAATTCATGCAAAACTCCACGTAATCCCAAAGGGTTCACATACTTTTTCTTGCAACTGTATTTGGTTTTAAAATGTAGATCCTCATTTTCTACACTGTTTTGGTTAAAATAATAAATTATCTATTTGATGAATACCTTTTAAAAAATATATATGTTTTATTGATTTTTTTAACATAAACACCTTCATATTTGATAAACAGTGTATTGTCTGGGTTTATGTTTACAAAGTAATCACTAACAGTTAGTTTCTATATTTCAAAGTCCACATAATAGCTTTGCTTGATTTTCTCTTCGCAACCTTAAATTAATACAATTCTTATTAATTTGATAGGTAACAATTAAATATAAAGATTTTTCTAAAATTTCTACAAATAATAATCACATCAATATCATGCTTCTTTTCTATCTAGTCATCTTGGTTGCCTCATCAGGAATCCTGTTTACAAATCTTATTTAAATTTATTTTCCCCTCAATGTTCAAAACATTTTTAGTGGTTAAAATTTTCCCAGAGTTAAAGTATTTAAATCTATTTTCATGTCTTAAAAAATAAGTAGGAAAAAGACACAAAAGAAGAAATAGAAAAAGAAAAGATGTAAGAGAGAAAAAGAAAAAAGGGAGAAAAAATAAGAAAATAATATGCTATTTAAAATACATATCCCTCTTGAATTTGTATACAATTATTTCCATTTTTTCTGTTCTTTTTACCCATAACTAAACCTATTTAAATGTTCCATTTAATAAATCCAATCATCTAACCTTTTAACTCTATTCAAAGCATTTCCCCTCTTTTTAGTTATCCATTGGAATTTTCTTAAAATCAATTACATTTAAATAAAAGAACAAAAAAGAAAAGTATTGTCTTACTTAGAGGGTTCATCCCTCTTAAACTAAAATCTTTCTATTTCTTCAGCCATATTCAAACAAGTGTTTAATTTTTAAATATTCCCTCTGATACACCCCATCATCTAATTCCTCAATTCTCACTTTAGCCCTCTTCTTTTGCCAAGCATCTTTCCCAATCAATATATTCCATTGAATCAAAGAGTCTTTCCATAATCTTGCAGATGTTGTTGTGGATATAATAGGCAAATCAAACCTCATGTCTTTATAAAAAGATTTTGCCCCTTCATATTCATTAAAAATTTCTCTCGTCATCCCTTGTCTCCCCATTTCTTGTGGTACTCCCAACAGCTCAGCAGTCCATTTTGTCAAATCCTTTTCCTTATCCTCAAATTTACTTTAGGTCTTAGAATACAAGTTATCTTTTCCATGTTCAATATTTCTTGTAAGTCCTTCTCCACTTGAGTCTCCACTAGTTTATATTCAGTTGTTTGCTTTACATAATCTCTCACTTTTTTGTTTTCTAATCATTTAATTGTTGTGACATTAAATTGAGAATGCAATCCTTTAAATTTTCAAATGCACTTTTAATTTCCTCACGGTTTGAAGTTAGTATCATTTGCATTTGTTGTAACAGAACATACATTTCCTCCTGGTAAGTATTTATTTTTTCTTGATATGTTCTTTCTGCAGATCTCTGATGCTCCATAATGACCAAAAATCCTTTCTCTGCCAATCACTTTAAAGTCACAATTTTAAAAATATTTATAATACAGGAAGATCAATTTTTTCCAAGTTTTATAGTTCTCACTTGTAGATAGTCCTCAATGTTTTCTTTTCTTTTGTTACAGCTGCTCTTTGTTTAGGTCAAAGCCCTGAAGGTCACGACAACAGGCTTTTCTTTCTGGGATATATATTTAGGGCAATATTTTCATCCAACACTAGATGTCAGCACCAGTCTATCTTTCAATTTTCTGTATCCCCCCCCCCCCCCGCCCCTGCTTCTGTTTAGAGGAGGGTGGAACAAAGATCCCCACCTCTCACTTTCGGAGGATTTTTTCTTCTGGGCGTTCTTTTTTTCCTCTCAGGAAATCAGTCAGGTAGAAGAATGAAAATCAATATTCTTATCCAGTTCACACATTACAATCACGCTTAGTTTAGTGCTTTTTGGCTTCGGCTTCATGTAGCTTGGGCTAGAGTCATGACTGACACTAGCTTTTTGTTGGTTTTTTGAGAGCTTTTCTCAGATGTTCAGATCAACCACTATCTCCCCAGGATCGGCAGAGTTTCCTTCCTTCCTTGCCACCTCTCCGGGGTGGTTTTGGGTCCATTTAGGGTCCCCGAAAAGAGAGAAATCAGCCATAGGGCTTGGATCATTTTGATCCCTCAACTGTAATGCTAGCTGCGCAGAACCGGAAGCCTTGATGAATACATTTTAATGCTACTCTAAAAAAATTGATTTGATTAAATTTATATGCTGCCCTTCTCCCTGAGGACTCAGGGCGGCTGACAACCATAAAAATTAAAAAACATAAAGTAAAAAAATTAAAAAAGAATTAAACAATAGATGCAATAAATACAAGACAATTTAACCCAGTAAAAAGCCTAATTAAAAACCGTAGTCAGTCCAGGCCTGCTAGTTGGAACAACCAGGTCTTCAGGTCACAGTGGAAGGACCGAAGGTCAGGGGCCGTCCGCAGCTCCGGGGGTAGTTCATTCCAGAGGGTTGGCACGCCCACAGAGAAGGCTCTCCCCCTGGGGGTTGCCAGCCAGCATTGCCTGGCCAACAGCACCCTGAGGAGGCTGACTCTGGGAGCGAACCGGGTGATGGGAGGTTGACAATGGCAGCAGGTGGTCTCGCAAGTACCCCGGGCCTAAGCCTTGTAGGGCTTTAACGGTTATTACCAGCACCTTGAATCGCATTCGGAGGGCAGAAGCCAATGCAGCTCGCGCAGGAGTGGTGTAACATGGGAGTACCGAGATACTCCCATAAGCACCCGTGCGGCCGCATTTTGCTCCAGTTGAAGCCTCTGGGTGCTCTTCAAGGGCAGCCCCATGTAAAGAGCATTGCAGTAATCCAGGCGAGAAGTGACGAGGGCGTGGGTAACCGTGCATAGGGCATCTCGGTCCATAAAGGGGCACAACTGGCGCACTAGACGAACCTGTGCGAAGGCCCCCCCTGGTCACGGCCATTAGATGATCTTGCAAATTAAGCCGTGAATCCAGGAGGACACCCAATTTGCGAGCCCTTTCTGAGGGGGGCAATACCTCCCCCCATCAAAAGAGATGGAACTTGTTGAACAATACGAGATGCTGGTATCCACAGCCACTCGGAGGGGTTAAGCCTGAGCCTGTACCTTCCCATCCAGACCCGCACCGCCTCCAGGCACCGGGAGATCACATCAAGGGCATCACTGGATTGGCTCGGGGTGGAGATAAACAATTGGGTATCATCCGCATATTGGTGATACCTCACCCCAAAAACCATGGATGATCTCACCCAGTGGCTTCATAATAGATGTTAAACGGGGGAGAGAACCGACCCCTGAGGCACCCCACAAGTGAGGGGCCTCGGGTAGATCTCTGTCCTCCTGCCAATACAAACTGCGAGCGGCCCGAGAGGTAGGAGGCGAACCACCGTAAAACAGTGCCTCCCACTCCCAACCTCTCGAGCCGTTGCAGCAGGATACCATGGTCGATGGTATCAAAAGCTGCTGAGAGGTCAAGTAGGGTCAGGACAGAGGAACAGCCCCTGTCCCAGGCCCGCCAGAGATCATCCACCAGTGTGACCAATGCCGTTTCCGTGCTGTAGCCGGGTCTGAAACTGGACTGGTACGGGACCAGATAGTCCGCTTCATCCAGGAATTGCGGGAGCTGATGCACCACCACACTCAACAACCTTCATTACAAAGCGAAGGTTGGAGACATGACGGTAGTTATTCAACGTGGCCGGGTCCAGAGCAGGCTTCTTGAGGAGGGGCCTCACCACCACCTCTTTTAAGGCGGAGGGGAAGACACCCTCCATCAAAGAAGCGTTGACAACTGCCTGAAGCCAGCCCCCTGTCACCTCCCAGGTGGCCGAAACCAACCAGGAGGGATATGGGTCCAGTAAACAAGTTGTAGTGCTCAGTTTATGCATAATCCTGTCCACATCATTCAGAGTCACAGGGTCAAACTCACCCCAAATGGTATGATCAAGACCTGCCCTCTCCACTCCGCTGAATTCTGCCCAGTCGGAGTCCAAGCCAGTCCGGATCTGAGCAATTTTGTCCTGCAGATACTGTACAAATTCCTCAGCCCTACCCTGCAAGGGGTCATCCCTTGGTCCCTGGTTAAACAGTGAGCGGGTCACTCTAAACAGGGCAGCTGGGCAGTTATCTGCGGATGCAATGAGAGCGGAAAAGTAGACAAGCTTTGCCACTTCCATCGCCACTAACTCTCCAGGTACAATAATCATTTTTATTGAATATAGAGGGACACATTAAGTACAAGTAGTCATTGACTTGTGATTGATAGCATAGCAATCTTTTCACATACCCCAAAATGTACTTTTGGCTGGGTCCTGAATTTATGACTACTGTAGTGCCCTTATGACCAACCCACAGGGATACTGCAGTGCCCCCCTGCCTATCCCCTCCCATTCGTCACAGCCATATCCCCTTTTTCATCCCTGAGCCACCCAATGCTTCACTTAACCCAGATGGTTATTTTAACTAATCAAGGAGAGAAGCAACCTGGAACTAAAGAGAAACTTTCTAACAGTGAGGACAATTATCCAATGGAACAGCTTGCCTTCAGAAGTTGTAGGTGCTTCATCAGTGGAGATTTTTAAGAAAAGACTGGACAGCCATGTATCTGAAATGGTACAGGGTCTCCTGTTTGAGCAGGGTGTTGGACTAGAAGACCTCAAAGCTCTATTCTGAGTGATTGATTGATTGATTGATTGATTGATTGATTGATTGATTGATGACTGCATCAGAGAGATTAGGAAGGGAATTGTTAAGTGAGGCAATCTTGCCTAATCACCATCATGACTTGCAATCATAATGGCTGGCTCTGTTATGGTTGTTGGTTGAGGACTATCTGTAGGATTTAAGATGAAAAGGAGAAAAATCTGCACAGTCCCATCTTTCCCAGTATTGTAACTACAATTATACAGACATGTCAAACACAAGGCCTGCGGCCTGGGTTTGGCCCCCTGTGTGGTTCCATCTGGCCCGGGGACCTGCTTTGGAAACAGTGAAGGACCGGCCCACCGCACCTCAGCCCGACCCAGGCTGATCGGGCACTGATCTGCAACCTGGTTGCGTCCATCTAAGCCAGAACATGCTTAGTCTTAGATCCACGGAGAAGTCCTGCCCTGCCCCCTAGGCGCACATGCAAGCGGAGTCCGACATCCCTGCTGGCTGTCTTGCCCCACAGGCTGATTTCACCCAGGACTCAAGTGCTGGTTGTCTCCTTTGCGCATACCCAGGGGGCGGGGCAGAGGCAGCGAGGTAGCTCCTTGTTGATTCCAGAGCTACCCCATGGAACCTTCATTCTTTTCTTCCTTCCTTCTCTCCTTCTCATCTCTTTCCTTCCTCCGCACTCAGGAAAGCATAATGGGAGGGGGAGAAATCGCCAGCGCTGCCATGTTGCTGCCAGACTTGCTATGCCACGTGGGCGGGCAGGGCGTGCCCTGATGAAATGAAAGTTTCCTGGCTCCGAGGCTGGAGGTGGTGGTGGGAGGGGTAGCAGTACTGGTCTACAACCTTGTTGCGTCCATCAAAGCCAGAATGCACTCACCCTTAGATCCATGTGGCAGCCCTGCCCCCTGGGCATACGTGCAAGTGAAGTCCAGTGTCCCTGCTGGCTGTCTTGCCCTGCAGGCTGACTTCACCCAGGATGCAGGCGCTGGCCATCTCCTGTGTGCACACCTGGGGGGCAGGACAGAAGCAGTGGGGCAGCTCCTTGCTGCTTCCAGGGCTGCCCCGTGGATCTAAGGCTGAGTGCATTCTGGATTTGATGGACACAACCAGGTTGTAGATCAGCGCCAGCACCTCTCACCAACACCTCCAGCCACTCACCACTAGGCTTTCCTTTCACCGGGACAGCCCCTGACCGCCCATGTGGGATAGCAAGACTGGTGGCAACATGGCAATACTGGCAATCTCTTCCCCCTCCCATCACACCTTCCTGAGCGTGGAGGAAGGAAAGAGATGAGGAGACGAGGAAGGGAGGGAGGAATGGAGGGAGTGTGGGAGGGAGGAGAAAAGAAGGAAGGAGAGGCAGCTTGGTTGGAGATGCCCCAGTTCATGCCCTTCTGCTTCAATCCTGGATCCATTGAGAATTGGGCTCAAAGCAATTTTGTGTTCTCTTTTGTCACAGACAGGCCTTTATTGGCAATCCAAGTTAACACTGGTATTCTTGATTGTTATCTCTTAGGAAAGTATCCCTTCCTTGTGTTGCAAACAGCCATTTCCAGTGGGGAAAACAGGACAAAGCAGAATAGGGGAAAATATTTTCCTTTGCTATATTTCCAGTCTGAATTAGACCAAGGCAGGACAGCCCTTTTAAGGATTATGTATTAATAGAAAAGTAACTAACTTACCTCTATTCGTAAATGCTAAAGCCATTGTACATAAAAAACAGAGAAGCTCTGATCAACTATCACAGCCACCATTTTGACAGTTCTGATGTACTGTTGTCTGTGGATGCCCCCACTAAATGTAAGCATGGGATAAACTAAGCCTGGTTTGTTCTCGGTCTTTTAAGTGGCTACAGACTACTAGCAAAAATGGCATTTGATCACAAGGCAAAGAGGCATCAAGAAATGTTTCCCCTTTTGCATTTGAGCATCCAAGAACGGACAGGAAAGGAGAAAGGGAAAGACAAAAGACAAACAAAAAGAAGGAAATAGGGGAAGGAAGGAAGAGGGAATGAAAAAGAAGAAAGGGGGGAAAGGAAGGAAGGAAGATAGATTATAATGAGAGGGAGGAACGGTCTGAGGGAAGTCCTGCCTTAGCACTTGGCCCCAAGCAGCCTTGCTGCCCTTTTGCCATCCCCTTGTCCCCTCCTCCTGACCTCTCCTAGTAGTCTCCCATCCTATCGCTGAGGATGCTTTGGTTACAAAGCCAGGTTTCCTCACATGGAGAGGGAGTGGGCTTCCCTCTGACCCACACATTTTGCCATCCCACAACACCATGAGCAACTTGGCCAAGGAGAGTGAGCACAGCAGCAGCAGCCTCGAGGAGGAGGTAAGCGCAGCTGGGTGCCCCCTTGGGGAAGTGGGGCTAGGCTAGGCTGGGCTGTGGGGTCCCTGAACTCGAGGGTTGGGTGCTTGACCTCCACTGCCCAAGGCTCTGGGCAGTCTGCGCCACCATCCAGGACCCCTCCTGCATGGTGTGAGAGGGACGGTGAGGCTCCTCCTGTGGACCATGTCCCAGCGCTCGCCCCAGTCCTGCCCTCCATTGCTGGAGATCCTTGGATCCACCCCAGGCCTTCACAGGCATCCCTGACACAAACGATGTTGAGCTGGCCACGTCCACTCAGTAGGCCCTGCCCACCCCAGCCATGCCCACTCAGTAGGCCATGCCCATGCTAGCCACACCCACCTGCCCCCCTGAGGGCAACCACAATGCTGATGCGGCCCTCAATGAAATTGAGTTTGCCACCCCTGCTTTAGGTATATATGTTTTCTACTCAAGCTACTGTAGTGGCAAAGCTCATCTGACCTCTAATAATGCAAGACTCAGTCTCCTCTCAGAAAAAAATATTCCTTATTTTGTGCAATATGTTCTTGTTTGGCAGAGAAACATTTGCCCCAGATGTAAATATGTACATACTTGATCCGAGTTTTTTTACATTAGACTAATCCTCCATAACAGCCTGGAATAAAACCCACAACTGTGTTAATTTTGTTTATGAAATGAAACTGAATTGGTATATTTTATTGATTTTAAAAAATACAGCTTGCTAAAAAACTCCATATTTTTAAATGGAAATTAAATAATGAAAGAAGATTGTATTAAGTTTAATAAATAGATAAAAGTAAGAAATTTTTGAAAAAAAAACATTTTGTGGCCTGATTCCTTTGTCCCTACTGATCATGAAGTTCTATTTCTTCCTCCAATTGTTGCCCTTCTGTTCTTTTTTATTAGCCTTTTCACATTTACACTTCCTTTACTTTCCCTCGTACAACCTTGGTTTCAGTTATAGGAAGTGTAAGAAAACCAGGCATAGATCTTGTGCTAAGCAACAGTTAGTAAACTTGAAAATAGACACATTTCTGGTCTTTTACCATTATGTCAAAAAATGAAAGGTAGGGAGATAGAAGTCCAGTGTTCACTGTCCCTTATTTCTGGCATACTAAACTTGCTCCCTAGCAAGTTTTTGTATTTTCCCTTGCATAAATAGTAAGAGAAAAGTGAAGAATTTATTGTAGGATTTAAATATTTCCTTGAAAATGGAGGGCATTCTATTGAAGGTACAACATTACAAAGAAAGATGCTATCTTAGCAGCTGATCCTTGGCTGGGCGATGAAACAATAGATAATATGGTATATGGTAAGGTGAAAGTTCTTGGAAGTAGCTCAAAAAAGCAGTATTTTGAACTACCATTCCTTTCAGCTATTATATAATAAATAATAGCAAACATTAAATCTGTTTGGGTTTTAAACTCCTTGGTAGTTTATGAAGAGGTCAAACATCTTTTAATAGTTGTATCTCCCCATTTTTACTTGGGAGGTGAGTTCTTGTAGAATTTTGTCTAATGCTTTGTAATGTCTGTTCAAGATAACTTTCTGTATACTCAATCCTGAATGGATTGCTGAACTAGCAAGACAGGTGAGAGAATAATAAATTACGGAATAGACAGAGAATGTATTTAGTTTAGTGGAAAGAGTTCAGATCTTTGAATCCTATCACCATTCTATAAAATGAAGTATGTGCTCCACTCTTTGAGGCTGATGGGACCATCATTTTTGTTCTATATGAGAATAATATATATATATATATAGAATATTATATGTCTCCCTAGTAACAAACTTATGTATATTGAGTATCAATGAAAATTTTTGCCTTTTCTAGCGAAGAAAATAGAACCAGCCAAAATTTACCTTCTATAATTTTAAAATTAAATCATACAGCAGATCAACATTGTATATACTCATTTTGTGCTTATGATGATGGGGCTGATGTCAGAATTCAGAAGCCACAGGTTACCTTTTGATCAGTGCAGTGTTTTTCCAAGCAGACTGAAATAATTTTTGTATTAAAAATGTTTAGAGCATGATGCATTGATTTTTCAAAAAACAATCTGATATTATTAATTACATATAAAATATTTTTAATATAGGAAGATCCAGTACCAAATGGTCTTCGTGCTCTTCCAGTGTTCTATGCTGCTACAATAACTATTAATGTGTTCTCCATAATGTATACAGGTGCTCCAGGTGAGTTGATGAAGTCTACTGTGAAAAGATTGTATTGTTCTTTGTGACACAGAATATAATTTGTACTATTCCCACTTTAATTTAGACTGGCTTTTATTTCTATCAAAAGGTTAATGTCTGCAAGCAAAGATTTCTCCAAAAGGACTGCTGATTAAATAAAAAAATTTTAATCCCATTTATATCCCGCCCTTCTCCGAAGACTCAGGGCGGCTTACAATCTAAGCACAAATCAATGTACTTAGCAATAGCCTTCATTCTATGTATATGCCTGTTTATTAGGGCTTTTGCCCCCCCCCAAGCGGCATTATTACAAAGTCAGCTTAATTGCCCCCAACAATCTGGGTCCTCATTTTACCTACCTCGGAAGGATGGAAGGCTGAGTCAACCTTGAGCCTGGTGGGATGCGAACCTGCACTAATTGCAGGCAGCTGGTGTTACTTAAGGAGGCATTAGCCCACTGCTCCACCAAGGCTCATTAATTCCTTAATGTAGAATCATGCATATGTTGAAATAATAAATTTGGCCCATTTGCATGTGACATTGCCACTTGAAACAACTCAGCACTAAAAGCTTTTGTTGTTTTATTTATAAGAAGCGTGGGATAGTTCCAGTGGTGGGATTCAAATATGTGAACAACCAGTTCTCTGTGTGGATCCCGCTTCTGGAAGTCCATTCTGGGCCTGGGCAACAAAAACATTAGCTACCGGTTCTGCCGAACTGGTGAGAACAGGCTGAATCCCACCACTGGGTAGTTCCCATGGAATATATAGCTGCCATGGCTATTCATTCCAAAATAGGAGTATTTTAGACTTCCACTACAATATTGTTGCTAAGGATAGAGCATTAAACTGAGCCACGGTGAAAGTTCTCTATAATAATACTTTAAGAATGTAAGGCCAAACAGGCACTTTCTGGGATGAACAGCTTCCTACTAATCCTCATCCCTTTGGCTATAATAAAAGTTCTGACTTTTTTCAATGTCTTGAACATTGAAATTTTGAACATTTCAATTTTGGCCCTATTAGCCTCCATACTTGCAATATTTGGCTTGAAAAACAGCAATTGTTGTAGATATACTTTTTTATTTGAGGGAATTAGTACAAGAACGTCTCCTTATGAGAAGTTAAACATTAAATCCGGTACATAATATTGCTCATGTTTTATAATTTTAATTCAAGTTTAATAAGTTCAGTTGTCATAATATATTTTTCTATGTAATCCAAAAAAGGGATGGGATGCAATGATCTGCCTTATAATAATACCAACACTTTTTGCAAAACAGAATTTATATCCTTGTTTTAAAAAGAAAGTGACTTAATTTTTTGATTTAATGTCTTATATTTCTGAAACAATATTCCAGATCCTCTCTAAAACATTGCATTTAGCTGAAATATACATAAGAAATGCATACTTTTATTTTTTTCTTTTTTTCAGTCCTTGGAATTACACTTCCTATGTGGGCAATAGTACTGGTATCAGTTGGTGTATCAATTGCCTTTGCTGCCTTAGTGTGGATATTTGTATGTCCATGGATGAAAAGAAAAATAGCAGGTATGTTTTTTCATAAAATGATGGATTGAAATAATCTTATTTTAAATCTTTCATAAGACACTAAGTATTTGTTTATTGGGTGCTGTAAGACTGGTATTCTGTTGCCTGCATTTTTAAAATTATATACCATAACCCCAAATGTAATTTTATTATATACAAAAAGTACAAATGGTGTGCAAAATGAATTAAGTTATTCAAAATTAATTACTAATTACAGAATGTTTTGGTCCTGTCAAAAATATTTTTCTTTACAACATACTTTGAAGGAAGAATTAAGACAGATTAAAGTGTCGTATTCCAAACTAAATAGATGGTGATTATGCTAAAAACATTTTCTGTTTTATTAGTGCGAAGTTATGCATGAACTGTATCTCTAGATAACAAAATAGTAAATCATTGTATCACTACTTAAAGGACATCAGTTATGTTGACTCTGAAAGGTATTTCTGTAAATGAATTATTGTTTATAAACTTCATTTTATCTAGGTCGTTTAAAGAAGGAAAGTGCACTATCAAAAATATCTGATGAAAGCATTGACAAAATTCAAGAAGAGGATATGCCTGTCTTTAAAGAACTTCCTGGTGTAAAAGAAAGTGATGAAAGTACTATTCCTCTGACTAGCTGTGAAACAGAAGACGCTGGAGTATCAGATAATATAGCGAATGGTAGCCATCCACGTGTACCATATGGTGAGAAATTAAAAGCTTATGTATTGTTTCTCTACTTTTTATGTGGAATATTAGACTGCTGTGCATTGATGCTCTAGTCCTCTAACATCCATCCTAATATTTTCAACATGCAGGGTGAATAAAAAGGCATAATTTTTCTCAGGAACGACTTCTGAATTCTTGGCGATTACATGTGCTCATTACAAGTTTATTTTAAATATATATATCATACTTTTTTTTCTTCATTAATCTGTCAGCTACTGAGATTGCTGTTTATTGTAAAGAATACAATTTAGGTTTTTGTAAAACAAATTTGTAATTATAACAATACCAGAGAAAAAATATTTTTTTTCTTTGAATAATATGTGTGCAGGCCTATATACAGCTCTAGCCTCCACCAGAACTCACCAATTATGCATCACCTTGTTTATGTTTATGTTTATGTTTTATTTAATTTATATACCGCCCTTCTCCCTGAGGACTCAGGGCGGTTCACAGGGCATATAAATAAAAATACCATACTATACAAAAGTTAAAACAAAGATTAAATCAGTGCCCAATTAAAAAACAATAATGCAATCTAAAATAACAATTTAAAACCCAGCTCCCCCATCAGGCCAGACCGGCCAATTCAAACAAATGGGTCTTCAGACCACGACGGAAAGTTCGGAGGTCCGATGCCGTCCGGAGCTCCACCGGCAGTTGGTTCCACAAAGCCGGGGCACCCACAGAGAAGGCTCTCCCCCTGGGGGCCGCCAGTCGGCATTCCCTGACCGGAGGCACCCTGAGGAGGCCCTCTCTGTGGGAACGCACAGGGCGGAGGGGAGTTGAAGCCGGCAGCAGGTGGTCCCCGAGGTACCCCGGACCCATGCCATGTAGGGACTTAAAGATCATAACTAATACCTTGAACCTCACCCGGAAGACAACTGGTAACCAATGCAGCTCGCGGAGCAAAGGTGTAACATGGGAGTACCGGGAAACTCCCAAGACAACTCTCGCGGCCGCATTCTGTACCAGTTGGAGCCTCCGAGTGGTCTTCAAGGGAAGCCCCATGTAGAGAGCATTACAGTAGTCAAGGCGAGAGGTCACGAGCGCATGAGTGACCGTGCACAGGGCATCCCGGTCCAGATAGGGCCGCAACTGGCGCACCAGGCGAACCTGGGCAAAAGCCCCCCTAGTCACGGCCACTACATGATCTTCTAGGGTAAGCCGTGAATCTAGGAGGACTCCCAAGTTGGGAGCCCTATCCACGGGGGTAAGAGCTCACCCCCCATAGAAAGAGATGGAACATTTTGAATGTCCCGGGATGCCGGAATGCACAGCCACTCAGTCTTGTCAGGGTTGAGCTGAAGTCTGTTCCTCCCCATCCAGACCCGAACCGCCTCCAGGCAACGGGACATCACAGCGAGGGCATCACTGGGGTGGTTTGGGGTCGAAAAGAAAAGTTGGGTATCATCGGCATATTGATGATACCCAACTCCAAAACCACGAATGATCTCACCCAGCGGTTTCATGTAGATGTTGAACAGGAGAGGCGAGAGAACCGACCCCTGAGGAACTCCACAAACGAGAGACCTCGGGGCCAATCTCTGCCCCCCTGCCAACACCGACTGCGAACGTCCCAGGAGATAGGAGGAGAACCACCGAAGAACCGTGCCTCCCACTCCTAATCCCCTGAGACGCCGCAGCAAGATACCATGGTCGATGGTATCGAAAGCCGCCGAGAGGTCTAATAGGACTAGGACAGAGGAATATCCCCTGTCCCGAGCCCTCCAGAGATCATTCACCAGAGCGACCAATGCCGTCTCCGTGCTGTACCCGGGCCTGAAACCCGATTGGTAGGGGTCCAGATAATCCGCTTCATCCAGGACCAGAGGGAGCTGATGCGCCACCACACTCTCAACAACCTTCGCAAGAAAGCGAAGGTTGGAGACTGGACGAAAGTTGTTCAATACAGCTGGGTCCAAGGCAGGCTTCTTGAGGAGAGGTCTCACCACCGCCTCCTTCAAGACGGTGGGGAAATAACCCTCACTCAAAGAAGCAGATATAACCGCCTGGAGCCAGCCTCGTGTCCTCTCCCTAGCTGCGTAAACCAGCCAGGAAGGGCACGGATCCAACAAACATGTGGAGGAGCTCAGCCTCCCCATAATCCTGTCCACTTCATCAGGGGTCACAGAATCAAACTCTTCCCAGATAACATTGACAAGACCGTCCGTGTCCTGATCGCCTGACTCTGCCCAGCTGGAGTCCAAACCGGTCCGAATCCGAGCGATAGATTGTATCTATGCTTCATCCAATGCCACATAAACAAACAGCCCCTTCCTTACCTCTCAATTCATTTTGCTAATATATTTCAGATACATTACTACTCTTGGTCAGTTTTCCTAATGTTGTATTATTTTCTTACTTCTAAGTACTGCAAACCTGTGTTTGTGGACTGTTCATCTTTTTCAGCAATCAAGAACAGGAATATTCCTGTGGCTATCCTAACAGTAGACCATTTTTATGCTTAAATCAAAATATACAGCCATTATTATCATCATTCTCATCATCAAAACTGCTAACTTAAAATAATACAGGCTTTGTCCATAAACTTACAATATAATGGCAAAGACATGACAAATTGCAAAGGAAAGGTAAAAAAGAACAACATGGAACCAAATTTGTTATAAATAGTGCAAGCATAAAGTTAGAAACTTGGAAACAAGTAATTTTTTATTTTATTTTTTTTATTGAAAAGTTTTAACATACAGTTTATCTTTAACAGTCCCCCCTCCCCCTCCCTTCTCCCTCCCCCCCCTCCCTCTCCCCCCTCCCCCCCTCCCCCCCCGACTTCCCAGAGCTAAATACAAGGTATATATAAAAAAAACAATCATAAACAACCATATACTAACAACCATAAACTCTAAAATCCATCACTCTCTAGCTTATATAGGATAGGACAAACCTTAGTAATATTAAATATATATAGAGAAACTAAAATAGAAAAAGAAAAAAAGAAAGAAGACTTATTCAAATGCTACATGAAACTTCTTAACCCCATACTTGTTCTGGATAAACTCAATCTATTTTCTCCATTCCATAATATAACGTTCTTGCGAGTGATCTTTCAAATAAGCCGAAATCTTCGCCATCTCTGCCAGGTCGGAGACCTTTAAAGTCCACTCTTCTATGGTCGGCAGTTCCTCTTTCTTCCAATACTGACCTATCAAAAGTCTTGCTGCCGTAATTAAATTTAACATCAACTTAGTGTCCACAACCGTAGCATCCGTGATTATTCCCAACAAGAAGAGTTGCGGACAAAACTTTATCCTTTGCTTAAAAATCTTCTGCATATTCCACCAAATTTTTATCCAAAAAACCTTGATCTTTTCACAAGTCCACCATACATGAAAATATGTTGCATCTTCATCTCCACATCTCCAGCATTTTGGCTGATAGTTCGGATACATACTTGCAAGCTTTTTAGGATCTAAATGCCATCTATAAAACATTTTATAAAAGTTCTCTCTTAAGTTTTGAGCTTGTGTAAATTTTACGTTTCTCACCCAAATCTTTTCCCACGTGTCCATTGTGATAACTTCCTGGATATTTTGGGCCCATTTTATCATACAATCCTTAACGAGTTCTGTTTCTGAATCAATCTCTATCAACGCAAGATATATCCGTTTAATATGTGCTGGTCCCTGATTTCTAATTTGCTTTATCAGATTTTCATCAGTCATTGTAAAACCATTTTTCTGATCTTCTTTCCACCTGGCCCGTAGCTGAGTATATTGAAACCAATTTTGAACAATCTTCTCGTCTCGCAAGAGACTATATGGCTTCAAACACCAATCATTTCTTTCCAAGCTTAGGATCTCCTTGTACGTAGTCACATCATGTTTGAAACCAGCATGTATATTTTCTATTGCGTGTTTTGGAATTGCCCACAATGGTATCTTACAATCTAACTTATGTCTGTACTTCTTCCAAACTCTCAGCAATGCCTGTCTTAAAATATGCACTCTAAACACATTGTCTACCTTCTTATCATACAACAAATATGCATGCCAGCCAAACAGCAAGTCGTGGCCCTCAAGATTTAATAATCTCTCTTGTGTCAAATTAATCCAATCACTTATACCTGCTAACGCAGCAGCTTCATAATATAATTTAAGATTAGGCATTTTAAGACCACCTCTTTCACGAGTATCCTGCATAATCTTAAGTTTAACTCGTGGCCTTTTCCCTGCCCAAACAAATTTGTTGATACCTCTCTGCCATTCCTCCAAATTAGAATCTTTCTTAAGAACCGGTATCATTTGAAATAAAAATAAAAATTTAGGCAGGATATTCATTTTTACTGCTGCAATTCGCCCCAACAAAGACAATTGCAGTTTTTCCCAACTCTCCATTTCTTTTTGGATTTTTCCCCATAATTTTTCATAGTTATTTTTATATAATTTTGTATTAGAAGGCGACAAAAACACCCCCAAATATTTAACCCTTTTGACAATCTCAGATCCAGTTAACCCTTCTAAAAGGGCCTTTTGCGATGCTGTCATGTTTTTAGCCAAAATTTTAGTTTTCTGTACATTAACTTTAAATCCAGAAACCTTCCCATATTGCATTATTATCTCCATCAGGTCCACAACAGAGCTCTCCGGCTGGGTCACTGTAACAACCAGATCGTCTGCGAACGCTCTCAATCTATAATCCTGATCTCTGATCTGTATACCCTTAATTCTTTCCGAATTTCGTATTTTTACCAATAATATCTCCAACGTTAACACAAATAACAAGGGCGATAACGGGCACCCTTGCCTTGTGCCCTTCTCAATATTACATACTTCTGTCAAACTATTGTTAACTATTATTCGGGCTGTTTGTTTTTGATATAATGCCCTGATTGGTTGCAAAAATTTATCCCCAAAATTCATTTTGTCTAAAACTTTCATCAAAAATTGCCAATTCAATTGATCAAAAGCTTTTTCAGCGTCTAAAAAAATTAGCGCCGTAGGGATCTGGTTGTTCCTTTCCAAAAATTCCAACACATCTACTATATGCCTCACGTTATTTTTCATTTGCCTACCACTAATAAACCCAGTTTGATCCCCATGAATCACCCGTTGCAGAACCCTCATCAATCTATTAGCCAACACCTTAGCAAATATCTTATAGTCTGTATTTAATAGTGATATCGGTCTATAGTTTTTTACTTGAGTAGCATCTTGGTCTTCCTTCGGAATCAAAGAGATAAAGGCAGTTCTCCAAGATGGAGGCACCTTTCCCCCTACCTCCTTTAGGCCGCGCTCCTCCCACTGCCTCGCTGTAAGTGCGCTTTGAAAATTCCAAAAACTTCTGCTAGTCTTGTTCTTTTATTTGTTTTGCTCTTTTTAAAGCAGCACGCGTCACCCTCTGCTCTCCAGCGTCAGCCAACGAAGTTATAGTTTGATCCCCTCCTGCACCATTCTCCTCTGTCTGTCCATCTTCAGCCTCTTGAGGTTTTCCTTCTCCAGATCCCTTTGCTGCTTCCAGAAGTGATAGTGGGGTTGCTTTTAAAACATTATTGTAGAATTCACGCGCCTGTGCCACAGTAACCAGACGGTATCTTTTACCTTCATGCATTACCACCAACCCAACTGGAATCTCCCATCTGAACCTTATGTCACGTTGTTTAAGTTCCTGCACCAGAAATGCAAAGTCCTTTCTTCTCCTTAAAATCTTTGGAGGAATTTCCTTTAAAACCAAAACTTCTTGGTCAGCAACCACTACTTTAGTATCATAGGCAGCTTGAATAACTTCATCTCTAATTTCTCTCTTTGTAAAATAAACCACCACATCTCTAGGTAGCTTCCTCTGTCTGGCAATCCATGAATTTACACTTAAAACTTTGTCCATACATCCCTTTATTTCAGATGCTGG
The DNA here is from genome assembly GCF_947247035.1 of Vipera ursinii. Classification (NCBI taxonomy): domain Eukaryota; kingdom Metazoa; phylum Chordata; class Lepidosauria; order Squamata; family Viperidae; genus Vipera; species Vipera ursinii. The sequence goes on from NC_139517.1 coordinate 49,658,590, forward strand.
CTGACCCAATACTGCTTCCAGGGCTTCAGAAATCAGCTGCTTTAAATCTTCTTTAATATTTTCTTTTAAGCCCCTAATTCTGATAGCATACTGCATCTGGTGAAACTGGACAAGGCTTAACTCTCTGTCCGCTTTGTCTTCATTCTCCAATACCTTAACTTCTAGTACAGCATTTTTTTGAGTCAGATCTTCCACTTTTTCTTCCAAACCTTGTACACATTCAGCCACACTTTCCACTGTAGACAAAATGTCTACCCTCATCGCACTAAATTTCTCTTCCATCCTCTCTTCTATTCTCTCCTCCATTTTTGCCAGTTTATCACTCAATGTTACTAAAATTACCTGGGCATGCTTTTCAAGGGCATCTTCTAAATCCTTCGATGTCAATGCAGCAGGAGGAAGCAAGGCTTGCAACGATGTCTGTTGCACCGGAGAAGTTCCAGCACTCCGAAGAGTTTTTGAAGGAGGTTTAGCCGCCATCTTTTACTTTCACTTGTGACGCACTTTCACTTTAAGTTTAAAAAGTCCATTAAGCTTGAGAGTAAAATATAATAATCCTCTTCACCTTTTCCTCTTGTACCGCTCTGCCTGCTCCTTTTATTCCATAGTCTTCCCTTCAGGCAGGGGTGGTCGCAAACGCCTGGCTCTGCTCCAAGAAATCCGGAGCCGAGACGCTGACCAGCTGGGAGCGACCCAGGCTACGGGGGAGTTCGATCCTTCAGCCGCCCAAGCTTTAAGCTCAGGCGGCCCCGGAGAACTCGACCCCTACCTGGGGCCTCACCTCCTCCTCTTCTCCCGAGGAGGGGGCTTCAAATTCACCCGAACAGCTGATCGGCGCTGTTTCGGGTGAAAATTACACAGCTGAGCCGCGGGCAGCCCGAAAAGGCTGTCTCCGCCGCCGCGCCGCCACCAGAAGTCCGAAACAAGTAATTTTCTATTGCCCATTTTATAAGGATATAATGGCTAGGCTTATTTTTCCCCTAATGCACAGATGGACCAAATGTCTAATTTGGCCTATGTCTAATTTCTAGAGGATGATAATTCTATACCACACCTATACCACACCTTACAAAATTCTGTGCCACTATTGGCAGCATTTGATGGATATGTACCGAATATAATAAGTAGTCCCTGCAGATTTTACTCCTCTTGTTATTGCCAACCATATGAGGAGGTGCTCATCTCTGTTTGAAGGCCATTCAGTCAGTGCTGTCCAAAGATCATATCCATGATCATGTGGCTAGCATAACATCACAGAGCTCTGTTACCTTCCCATTGAAAGGATACCAATTTATCTATTTACATTTGCATGCTTTCAAATTGCCAAGTTGACAGGAGCTGGGGCTAAGATGAGAGCTCACACAATCTTGTGTCACTCGGATCTTGAACCAGAGTTGCCAGCTTTTCTGCCAGTAAGCCAGCTGTGCAATTGTGGCACTCCTGTACTGAATATGGCACTAGTTAAATGTGTTGATTTTATCCCTGCCTCTTTTGTATCTTACTGAATTAATGTTAGTCTTACTCCTTTTTAACTTTGAAAGAGCTCAGCCAGTTCTGGATGCTTTTCTATATTTTAGCCTGCAGCTGGACATGAGGGCTTGCACATTTAATGCATTTTAATTTGAACTACAGGCAAGCCTCCACTTATAAACACAATTGGGCCTGGAATTTCCATTGTTAAGGCTGTAAGTACAGTAGAGTTGGACCCAGTGTTATGATAACTTTGTAAACAACCATTTAATAAATCACCCTGGTCATTAAGCAAATCCCAATGGGATTTTTTTTGTTGGAAATCAGCAAAAAAAGATCACAAATTGCAATCATGTGTCTACAGGACATTGCAACCAATTGAAAATGCGAGCCAGTTGCCAAGTGCCTGAATTGCAATTATATGTTCACAGTGGTGCAATGGTAGTAAGTGTGAGCATAGATCATATGCCACTTTTTCTGAGGCAGTTGTACTCTCATTAAACAAATGGTCATAAGCTGAGGACTATCTGGGTATATTTTCTTAAATAAATAAATAGAATCTACTGTTTCTACTGCATTTATTGTCCTTTTTGCACTTGCTAATGAAGACTAGTGAAAAAAATAGAAAATAAAGAAGCAATGTTTTCTGAAATGTGTTGCAAAACTTTTGAAAGTTCTTTGGAAAATAAGATTTTTCTGTAATATTTCAGGAAGGGCATTTTCAATGACTCACAGTACGGTAAAATCACCTGTCTCCAATGGCACATTTAATTTTGATGGCCACATGAAGAGTGACATCCACGTGTACCACACTGTACACAAAGACTCAGGATTGTACAAAGATTTACTGCACAAAATACATCTAGATAGAGGGAATGAAGATAAGCCTTCGCAAGAAAATAACTACAAGTTACTGCGGCGCAACAATAGCTACACTTGTTACACAGCTGCGATATGTGGGATGCCTGTGCATTCTTCCTTCAAGGCTGCTGACCTGTCAACCCCAGAAGACAGTGAAAAGCTAGTTACAGACACTGTTTCTTATTCCAAAAAGAGGGTTCGCTATGATAGCTATTCCAGCTATTGCAATGCTGTAGCTGAAGCAGAAATTGAAGCAGAGGAAGGAGGTGTAGAGATGAAATTGGCATCAGAGTTAGTAGATCCTAATAATCCCAATGAAGATACTGCAGAAGAAGAGAGAGATGAGCGGGACTCCTCAGAGGTCCATCTGCTTTTTCACTTCCTCCAAATCCTGACAGCTTGCTTTGGGTCTTTTGCTCATGGAGGTAATGATGTCAGGTAGGTAATAATGCCTGCATGTATATTGTATTGTAGCAATTTGTGAGTGTTGTGATTGGTTCTAGATGTTGAGAGTTCTTATAACGTCATGGTTTTTTGCATTTACTCTCAACAATTTTAAACATTTAAGATGCTTATTAAAAATTGTTTTATCTGTGATTTTATGTCAGCTTTGACCTATTTCTTTCCATAGTTTCATTTCTTTCCATAGTTTCATTTGCCTGAAAAACAACACAAAAAATAGGGATCTCACCCCTACTGTGAATGAACCAAGGAATGGTTGTTCAAAAGAAAAAAACAGCATGAACATATAAATTTATTAAGCCAATACAGACATCGGCAGTTGATTCTAATAATTCAAAAATATTCTGTGCTTTCCTTCTGCAAATATTTTAGAGGAAAATTAGAATTAGAGATTGTAATACCCAGCTAGATTATAAAAGGAAAATGATACCATTTGATTCCTTGTAACTGTCCACAAGATTATGTATGATTGGTTAGAATAGCAGTTCATTCCAGGTAGAATGGAAAGCATATGGTTATTATCAGATATCCTGGCTTGAAGATGTTGATGAGCTACAGTATTCAAGTGTTGCTGTTTTAACTTTGTGGGTATTTTATAGTTTCTGCTCCTTTATTATTTCCTCTCCTTTTTTAGAAATATAAAAGCAACTCCCAAATTATATTTTGTGAATACTTAACTGGAGTTTCTGCAACAGCAAATTGTCAGTGGCAGATAAACAGCTTGAGAGATACCTTTATTACTATTATGGAACCATCAGTACATTTACAAGACAGGGTCATGCTGTTTTTTGCAGAAGAAAAGGAGGGGTGTGGGTGGAGAGGACAAACAGACTCAACAATTCTCCCTTAACATAAAACACTGAAATATTGCCATAATAAACAATTGCAGGCATAGAACCCTATTCATACATAAAAAATGGAATATATGGAAATCTTGTTGATAGGCAATTACTAATTTTATAGTGGTTATTAAATGTATTACAAGCACAGCATGATATTCTTGTGGCCTATTTGCAGTTGCATGTAGTTTAAGAGTCACTATTATCAAAAAGGATGTTTTTCCATTTAGTAACTTTTACAGTCTTTTGCTTCTGTTTTTGTTTTCTAGGGTGTGGGAGGGGTAATCCTTTGTTTATACCATTATAATTTGAAGGTCTTTTAAGGAATGTTTACCTTTGGAAGGAAATTTTTCCCCACAATACCTTTTTTCATATAAATGTTTTCATTCACTCCTGGTTGAAAAATACTGTGCATTAATATGTTGGGGGAGAAGCTCTGGTTTATAATCAGGACTATATAATTATAGTCCTATCCATGATTATTCAGAATCTGGATCCATGGAGTGCATTCACATTCACATTAGGCTTTACCGGATGCCAGGATTGTCATGTTGTGCTGAAAATTCTTCAAAGCTGTTGAAACTAATAGACAAATTGTTACTGTCCCATTTTTAAAAAAATAATAATAATAAGTTGGAAGGGATCTTGGAGGTCATCGAGTCCAACCCCCTGGTAAGACAGGAAACCCTATAACATTTCAGACAAATGGCTGTCCAGTCTCTTCTTAAAAACTTCCAGTGTTGGAGCATTCACCACTTCTGGAAGCAGGTTGTCCCACTGGTTAGTTGTTTCTAGGTTGCTTCTCTCCTTGACTAGTTTCCATCCATTGCTTCTTGTCCTGCTTTCAGGTGCTTTGGAGAATAGCTTGGCTCCCTCTTCTTTGTGGCAACCCCTGAGATATTGGAACACTGCTATCATGTCACCCCTTACCCTTCTCTTCATTAAACTTGTTGTTGTTGTTGTTGTTGTTAGTTGCGAAGTCGTGTCCGACCCATCGCGACCCTATGGGCAACGTTCCTCCAGGCTTTCCCGTCCTCTACCATCTTCTGGAGTCCATTTAAGCTCACGCCTACTGCTTCAGTAACTCCATCCTGCCACCTCATTCTCTGTCGTCCCCTTCTTCTCTTGCCCTCAATCTTTCCCAGCATTAGGCTCTTCTCCAGTGAGTCCTTCCTTCTCATTAGGTGGCCAGAGTATTTGAGTTTTAGCTTCAGGATCTGGCCTTCTAAAGAGCAGTCAGGGTTGATCTCCTCTAGGACTGACCGGTTTGATCGCCTTGCAGTCCAAGGGACTCGCAGGAGTCTTCTCCAGCACCAGAGTTCAAAGGCTTCAATTCTTTGATGCTCAGCCTTTGTTATGGTCCAACTTTCACTGCCATACATTGCAACTGGGAAGACCATAGCCTTGACTATACACACTTTTGTTGACAGGGTGATGTCTCTGCTGCCATGGCTTTCCTCCCGAGGAGCAAGCGTCTTTTAATTTCTTGACTACAGTCCCCATCTGCAGTGATCTTGGAGCCCAGGAAAATAAAATCTGTCACTACCTCCATTTCTTCCCCATCTATTTGCCAGGAATTGAGAGGGCCGGATGCCATGATCTTGGTTTTCTTAATGTTTAGTTTCAACCCAACTTTTGCACTCTCCTTCTTCACTCGCAACAAGAGACTCTTCAGTTCCTCTTCACTTTCTGCCATTAGAGTGGTATCATCTGCATATCTTAGGTTGTTGATATTTCTTCCGGCAATCTTAATTCCAACTTTTGATTCATCTAGCCCTGCCTTTCTCATGATGTGCTCTGCATATAAGTTAAATAGGCAAGGCGACAGTATACAGCCTTGCCAGACTCCTTTCCCAATTTGGAACCAATCAGTGGTTCCGTGTCCAGTTCTCACTGTTGCTTCTTGACCCGTATATAGGTTTCTCAAGAGACAAATAAGATGGTCTGGTATGCCCATCTCTTTAAGGACTTGCCACAGTTTGTTATGATCCACACAATCAAAGGCTTTAGCATAGTCAATGAAGCAGAAGTAGATGTTTTTCTGGAACTCTCTAGCTTTCTCCATGATCCAGCGTATGTTAGCAATTTGATCTCTAGTTCCTCTGCCTCTTTGAAATCCTGCCTGTACTTCTGGTAGTTCTCGATCCACATACTGCTGGAGTCTAGCTTGTAGGAGTCTAGCTTCATTAAACTACACATACCCAATTCCAGCAACTGTTCCCTATATGTTTTAGCCTCCAGTCCCCCAATCATCTTTGTTGCTCTTCTCTGTATTCTTTCTAGAGTCTCGACATCTTTTTTACATCGTGGTGACCAAAACTGGATGCAGTATTCCAGGTGTGGCCTTACCAAGGCATTGTAAAGTGGTATTAGTACTTCATGTGATCTTGATTCTATCCCTTTGTTAATGCAGCCTAGCACTGTGTTGGCTTTTTTGGCAGCTGCAGCACACTGCTGGCTCATATTTAAGTGATTGTCCACTAGGACTCTGAGATCTCTCTCACAGTTACTACTATCGAGCAAGGTAACACCTATATTTTTTCAAATAATCTTCTGTCATCCCATAAGAGTAAAGACATTGAAGTAAGGAATCAAATATTCCTTCTGCTGTTAGTTTTTCAAGTTCTACCAAGTCCAAAAACAAATTTACTGGTGAATTCATTCCCATACCTTTGATACAGCATCGAACAAATACTATGAGGGTAGTTTTTTGCTTATTGTGGTTGATTCATCAATTATCAATGAAATTTTATTATTGGGTCAAACAATTTCTTTAACCACAGTTTTCCTCATTTCTTCACTTATATGATTAACAATATATAATCTTAAAGGGCTTGCCATTGTGATAGAAGATTGCTACCACTGCTCCAGGGTTTGGCTAACTTAAACATGCATAGCATAATTAGATTTATTTTTGCTGCTAAAGCTATGGATTACGGATTCACATTTCCCATGGATTGTCTTCTGTCCATGGGAGGGAAGCTTGGTAGATCCTAAATTTCATAATTTTAGTTATTCCTTTGTGGCAGGGTATATATGAGAACAAGCTGCAAAGGTCTTTAAAAACATGTTTCTCACGTATTTATATTATTGAATCATAAATATTAAATCTTTTTTCTTTCCAATGATCCAAACTAATGCTTTAGAAATATAATTTCCAGTTTTAGCTACAATAAACAAGCAAATTACACTAAAGCTAAATTTAACGTTGCTTGTTAAAGATATTTACTATATTTCAGAATTAGTATTCTTTCAGTCATAATCTTATTCCTATTCAATTTGGCTGATTTTAAAATGTGATGTAAAATCATAAGCACATAAAAAGAAAACAGCAGAAACAGCTGCAAATTAACTCAACAGTTCTATGCTTAGCAATATTTCCATTTAATCAAAGTCCTTGCTCTTTCCAAATCTATTTTAGGGTTTATTTTCTATATAAACAAACAATGGGAAATGAGTTTCTAGGCTAGTTCAAATTTTTTACACATTCCAAAAATTTCAGGTAATATATCTGTTCCATATAAATATAAAAGCATGATAGGCTCTGTATTTGTACAATGGCCGATTATCTCAGTGTGCAGAAACGTGGATAACTACAAACAGAAGTTGCAAGCCCTCTCCTTGACTTCAGAGTCATCCTGGTAAGATAGTCAGCATATAAATTTAATAAATAACTTTTTTTTTCAAATGCCCCTATCAGGAATTGAATTTGAGTTTCAGAAAAGCAAATGTACTGTGCTGGTGGTACTAAGCTGGTGGTACTAAACTCCCAAAGATCTAGCATGGGATAAATGAATTTTTCCTAGTAAAAATAACTTCCTGCCTTTTTCTAATCATCCCTACAGCAATTTGAAAAGTAAAGCAAAGTGAAACAAACCACTACTCCCTCCATGCAGGGAAAATTTCCTTGAGTCATACTTGGATATCCTATTTGCAAATAATATCTTACTTACCTAGTTGAGATGGTGTAGTTGGGGAGCCTTCGTTGCAACTTGCCTGTGCAACATTTGCCTGCCGGGTCTTTTGGCAAGCTCAGCAGCAATTCCTATTGGCTTCCAAAAGCCAATAGCATAGCTGACTCAGGAATTCTGGGAGTTGAAGTCCATGAGTCATATTGGCTTAAGCCAATAGCAGCACAGCTTGTGCAAAACCTTTTTTTTTTTTTTTTGCAAAAAAAAGGTGCCGGAATGCCGTTCTGAGCGTTCTATGAGAAAAAAAGCCCTGGTGTATATATCCAGCAAGACAAAATAGAGCCCAAGGAAAGAGGAGAGGGAAAAAGAGGTAGCTCTTGATGTAATTTGATGAAGAGTTCATTAGAATTAAAAAGCTGGCATAATTTTGTGTCCTTGAGTGATCTTAATAACATACCGTAATAAGGATTCTACAATGTTTACAGAATGAACAGTTTTTCTTAGTTTTCCTGAAGGAATGGCAAGAGAAATTTAGAGTATTTGGAAGCTGAATATTTTTCCTCAGCTAGCTAGTGACTGTATCTACAATGATTGGGGTTTTTTTCTCTCTCTCTGATCAGAAACTGGGTTAACACATATCTTTCTCCCCCTCAAAAAAAATTACTACTAGAGAACAGATAAGAATTATACAACCTGTCTTTCACTTATATTGTACCTCTTTGTGAAGTGATGATCAGTAAACTTTTACATGCTGAAAACCAGATAGAAAGGTAATGCAGAAATAGAGAGCTTGCAACCCATCATGTCATAATGTCTAAATTCCCAAACATACCTGCTTTTATTATTCTGTAGATTCCTATAATAAAAATCTGTTATTTCCAAGATATCTCTTGCCCTAATGTAGATAATATAGATATAATTGGTATCACTAGAAAATAAAGCAGTTTATGCTTTATTTAGAAATATCAGCAAGAAGACAGAATTAAACTCGGATAATACAGTGCATCGTGAAAGGCTAGTTGTAACTGGAAAGAAAGATTCTTTCTGGGAGGAAATGTTTTGGATTGGCTATCTCCCCATGGCCTTCATTTTGTATTTGAGGAGCTGCCACAAAGAAGAGGCGGTCAACCTATTTTCCAGAGTACCTTGTGCATGGAAATACACAAAAAGCAATGGATTGAAACTAATCAAGGAGCGAAGCAACCTAGAACGAAGGAGAAATTTCCTGATTGGGAATAATTAAGTAGTGGAAAGGCTTGCCTTCAGAAGTTGTGTGTGCTCCATTCCTGGAAGTTTTTAAGAAGAGATTGGACAACCATTTGTCCATGAGTTTCTTTTTTGTCAGTGGTTAATGGTTTCTGTACGTGCATTTTTGTTATTTATTTAATTGAAGAAATTGGTGTAGCAGCTCAGCTTGAACAACTGCAATTCTGGGCAGTGTACAATTAACAAAATGGTTAAACGCAACAACAAAATTCAATAAGCAATCAGGAACCCACATTTATAATACCCCTTCCAGGAGGAAAGTCTAAACAACTTGGCTCCGGTGCCCGAGGAAATTGGTAGGCCTAGGTACAAATGTTTAGTTCTATGTTATTTGAAATCAAGGGCTCTAATTTTAAAAGATTTTGTTAACCATTTCATATTTGCTTTGCACTCTGTCATGTAAAACTATTGCCCTTGATTCATGCTGGATATTTTGGCAAGGCACTTAGACTAACTATAATCAGTGCTAGTTGGGGGCTATTGTCTTCAGTCCCTGAATTATATATTCTGGATTCCGTCTCCATTGCCACTGGAGTGAGTGCTGATGTACTAAACTTGGGCTATTAATTTAGCACTTTTGTTGTCCCTCTGATAATCAAATTGATGCTTTCTTAGCTTGGAAGATCACTGTTTGACAATTATGCACCATTCTATTTTGATCACAAGTTTCAAATTTATTTATGAAAGACGTATAGTTGCATCTTATTAACATTATAAAAATTCAATTAAAACAGGTCTTGTTTCCCTAGTTTTTACACCTGATGCTGTTTAACGTCTATATCAATATTTTGATTCACTAATGTTATAAGATAAAAAAGTGGCCACCAACATGGTAGTGAATATTAATTACATTTATAGACTGCCAAACCCCTAAGGACTCTTGGTGGTATACAAATATATATAAGAAATGATATGCAGTAAATAAAAACCAAACAATAAACTATTAACAAACTAATGAAAACTCAGAATAAAATTAAATCAACCAAACCAATATGGTGTCAAGGCCCAAATGCTCCATGGAAGAGCTCTGCTTTGAGCACCTTCTGGAAGCCAATTAAGGTAAGAACCAACTGAATGTCTGCTTTGAAGGTCCTTGCAAAGAAACACTAAAAAGAGTATTGCTGAGATTTAGCTCACATTCTTAAAGTGAAGCACTGCTAATAGGTTTTTCTGGTAAATTGAACTACTTGGGCAAATTCCAATTGCAGTTTTAGATTTATGAGTTTATATATTGCATTTCATGCATAAGCATGAGAATAAAAAGTTGTTGAAACCCAATAAAACATTGCTGTGATAGTGTAAGTAATGGTTAAGGTGTTGGATTAAGAGCCAGGAAATAATGATTCTGATCCATGCTCAGCCACAGGAGTTTACGGATGACTAGTTCAGTCATTCTCTTTCAGCTCAAATTACTTCACAGGTTTGTTGTTTGAACATAAATAGGAGAAGAAACACTTATTTATGCTGTCTCAAGCTCCTGAATGAAAACCAGGATATAAATTTAATTAATAAATGGATAGAATTCTCTTTCTCATTGGTAACTATATGAAAAACAATCAACCTCAATCAGTCTCTATTCTCTTCTCTTGCTCTTCTCCCTGACCTTCATTTCTCTGCTTTAAAAATAACAAAACATTAAATTTTGTTGCGAAATTATTTTCTGTAATGAACGTATGTATTTATTAGCAGTTTGTAAAAGGGTTTAAAACTGAAAAATTTAAAACTTGAAATACTCTATTTAGAATCTTAAATACTCTAAGCTCATTTCAAATTTGTTTTAAATGTATTTACTGTAAATTTCATTGTATTGAAATTTATTCAATTTATTTGTCCAGTGACAAATTACTAGACTTTGCTCAGAATTGCTGTATGTTAATAATGGTAGTAAAGTAACAGAGTATTATTCTCCCTCCTTCATATCTTCTTTGAATATCCCTCATCTCTTCTTAATCATGGGTTATAAACCAAATGAAATAATAATTCTGCTTTTGAAGTACTACAATTGCAGTCTTTTAAGTGGGTATTATTGCACAACGAGTCTCAAAAAAATGAGCAGGATTTGATGTATGTTTTGTCACATCAAGATAATAGATGGTTGTATCAATTGGATTTCCTTAAAACAATCACAACTTTTTCTAGGCTTGCCCAAAAGTCCAACTGCTCAACAAAAAGGAGAAAAATGAATTCCAACGTCTTGAGTCATTTGTCAGACTGAAAGAGCCCTAATGTCTGGCACCACTTTTCATAAAATTCCTATGCCTTTTTTTAATGTCTATTGTGTATTCCATATGTATATATATTGAGGCCTGTATTTTATTTTCAGATTCCAGCCCCCCTTTAATTGCATGATTTTTAATGGTCCATGTAAATGGCCCTGAACATTGAGGAAGAGTAGGAGGGACCCTCTGCTTTTGATCTCTTGACCATTTTTACTTTGGGTTAGGGCTGGAATCTGAAAATGGCTGGTCTATGTTAGGTGTACATTTTTACCAAGTAATAGTCATGAGTCATACACAAGTATCATTTTGGTATTCTCTAATAGCATAACAGCATGATCATTATGCTCAGGGAAAGAAGAAATTAAGAACATAAAAGGAGATTGACTGAGAAGACAGTACAAGGCTTATACAAAAACAGCTTTTTGTAAGAAGCTAGTCTGATGTACATTAAGTGGTGTGCAGGCTATTTCAGCAAAGTATTTAGGATTTGATATTATATTTTCTTCTCTAGCAATGCTATAGGCCCTTTGGTTGCCCTCTGGCTTATATACGATCAGGGTGGTGTAATGCAAGATTCTCCTACTCCTGTTTGGCTGCTATTGTATGGAGGCATTGGCATCTGTGTAGGCCTCTGGGTCTGGGGACGAAGAGTGATCCAAACAATGGGAAAAGACCTCACACCTATCACACCATCAAGGTAAGTGCATGTTGACTGGATAATGCTTACTTTGATAAATTTTGCCATGGCACCTTTACCCCTAATTATTTTTGCTTTTGAACTGAGTTGAATATCTTGTGTTTATACTAACATAATATGCCTAAATTGTTGAGGTCTAGTTAAGCAGGAAAGTGACAATGTCTTGAATAGCATAGAGAAAAGGCAAAAATCAATGTAGCTTTCCATGTGCTTCCCAAAACTGAATCCATGATTTTTTTAACGCATACTAGAATTCTGCTGCTAACCTAATTGCTAATTAAGACTTAATTTCTTGGAATATAGATTGGATATCAGGTACCAGAAACCTGCTTCACTAATTTAATCTGGATGTATGTGTGTGTATCTAGTTTTCATTATCCAGCAGCTTCTTATTCTCTTAATATAACAAAATGACCAAACATTGGAGGAAAGCATTTGAAGAACAACGGGTAAGATTTTGGCATGTTGCAAGGTATAAACCCAGATTGATAGATCAAGATTTTAAAAAAAGAGTGACTGTGAAGTGTTTTCTTATGCTTCCTGCAGTGGTTTCACTATTGAGTTGGCTTCGGCGTTCACAGTTGTGATAGCTTCCAATGTTGGACTTCCTGTCAGTACTACACACTGCAAGGTATGCCTTTGCCCTGTGATTGCAGCCAAGCTGGTCTGGATTATTCATTTTTATTTTTTTTATCCTTGCTGCTCAGATCAGTTCATAATGGCATGATACCACAGCATGGAACGTAAATTGGATGTAGAAGATATTCCTCCTTATATATTTATAAAATACATGGTATAGGTAGTCTTACTTCCCTTCTCAAACATTTCATTATGTCAGATTTTATACAGCTGAGCATTTTTAAATTTGTGAGCACTTACTCAAAACTAAATGCACAGTCCAATTTTATGTACTTATGTATTGCTTTAAAAGGCAGCCATTGGATTTTTGCATGCCCTGTTAATTTCACAGATCTTGTGCAAAAACTAATGTGCTTTTTATTTGATGCACAGTTATTCATATGACTATGCAATTGCACAAGAATATCAAATAAAAATTCTATCTACATTTTAAAAATAGAAGGGAAAAACATCAAATAATGAGATTAGAACTAAGGCACTTTATCACCTGATAAGGAAAATCTAAATGATTGTTGTTCATTACTATGAATACAATAAGCTAAAAAAAAATCTGTATTATGCTTTCCCTAAGTGCTTTCTCTCTCAGGCCTTGTTGATAGATTTGGCTCTGAATAGCCATAATTTTCCTGTAGGTCATGCCACATGAACTTTGATCTGCTGCATTCTTCTTTGCAAGAGGTTCTGACACTTTACATCCTTCATCCTGCTACTTTCCTGATGGCATGGCATGGGATTTCCTGTGTGTCACTTTTACACTACAAAATCTCCATCTGTCTCTTTTTATTTCTTCACAGTGGATTTTGCATTGAAGTTATGTGTGCGCTAACAGTACTTGTAGCCTCAAATGTTGGTATTCCAATAAGCTCCACTCATTGCAAGGTATTGGAGTTTGCAGTGGTCATGCCAATTAAACACATTCACAATCATTTAAGAATATAAATAAGTAGCAAATTCTGATTTTTCCCCATTTTGCCTTCATTATGTAATGTCTCATGACATACAATATATTATATTGCTTACAATATCAATAATCAAAATTCAAAATGTAGAATTTTTATTTACTTTCAAATGCTTTAAAAATTTGAGTGATAAATTCTTCCAAATAATAGGAAACTGGTTTTTAAAACAAATATTAAATTGTATAGACCATAGATAGTTTAATTTATTGCTTATTATTTTTGCAACTTGTAAATTACATTGCAGTATTATTTTAATAGTCAGTTAACAAGCAATAAACTTCTTAACATTTTTATATTCTTGCTTTTGCATACTAAACTTAATGCTGGCTTTGCATTAATAGTATTTTTCTCACAAAGATTTTTTTCCATATTGAACACTTGTGGATTATATAATGTAAAAATTGGGGTGAGCACCACAAGTCCAGTGCAGTGCAGTCTAAATCACAACTTTTCTGAAGGCAAATGGTGTTTAATTTCAAGCCAATATAAGCCTAGCTGTTTGAAATTCTAGAAATTGTAGCTTTTCAGTGATGAACTTAACTGCTTTTCTAATATGTATTGTCATTAAAACAAGTACACTAAATTTGTATAATGTATAATATTGCATCTAAAAACCAGTATCACTGATGCCCTTTTCAGATTTGAAGGAAAAAAAGAATTAAAACATGTAAATTGCATTTTTTAGTTCAATGTTTAAATAAAATTTGGTGCTTTTTATATTCAGTTTGTACTAGCATTCCACATTCTTTCTCTATAAATTCCTCTTAAAGCCAATGCCAACTGTCCCATTACATTAAACAGCAAAAGAAATTCCTGGGTCATTTTTTCTCCAAGAATGTAACTTTACTGAAAAGCCATATGGGTACAGAAAACATATTTGTGCACAAACAGCATAAGAAAACTTTCCCTCTCCCCCCCCCTGCACACCTTCCATTGTTCACCAATCAGTTGCCCGTGTTTTATTTTGGAAACGGCCTGTCTGCCTCAGACATTCCCAGGCAATGACCTTGTGGTTTGTGTCTGTCTCATGCTTCCAGGTAGCACGCTTGCATTCCAGAATTCCCTTCCAAACTTCCCTTACATTCCAATGCCTTCCCTCCCACCCCCATTACCATTGTCTTGTTGTGAGCCGGGCTGCTTAGTGAGTCAATTCTGACATGCCAACCCTCCAGAAAGAATTAATCCTATAAAGAAACATTTTTATATTATGGCTTTTCACATTAACATCCTATCGAGGTCAGAGGCATGGAACCTCTGAATAAGCCTAGGGACATGGATGTTCCTCATTGCCACCCACTCTGCCTCTGCCATGGGAAACCCATAAAACTAAATACTGCAACTTTCCTTTGTGGTATTGAGAGTCAAGGATCTCCTTGACTCCCTATCCATATGAATGGAAGGTGACTTAATGGCCAGCCTCAGCGCTGAGCTATGGAAGGGCTTTAGGAAGAAACTACAGTGAAACGCTGGGTGAATGCACATACAATTTTTTACTAACTTTAATTTTACCCGATTTATAATCAGAACAATAGGGAAAGGTCTTATGTACTTGAGGCCCAGCTTCTTGCAGGTTTAGCCCAACTGCAACAACTTCATGGACAGGTACACCTCATCCCCTATTCTAAACTTCCTATGAGATGCTCTCTTCTTGTCAATCTGTCTCTTTTGTGCTTCCCTTCCTAATTCTAATCCTTTGCGCACTATGGGCCTGATAGATTTCAGAATACTCATCCACTCAGCCAAGGAAGTCGATGAATGAGACTCTGGCATAGGCACAAAGTCCGCACCTGTGACCACTTGAAAGGTGGTAAATCCAGTGCTACTGTCTACAGAGTTATTGTAGACAAAAGCTTATCCCAATTGTTTTGCTAGTAGTTTACATATACTCGATGTACTGTTCCAAGACTGCCTTTGTACATTCCACTTTTCTGAGGATGATTGGTGAAGCTAAGTCTATAAGAGGAGCCTAGCAACCTCAGGAATTCACACCAAAATTTTGAGGTGAATTGCACACATATCCTGACCTGAGATTATGCATTTTGGAATGCCATGCAGCTGGCACATGTGCTGTATGAAGAGTTTAGCCAGGGTGTGAGCAAAAAGAATCCTAGGACATGCCATGAAGTGGATCTGCTTAAAGAATAAGTCTATAATGACCCAAATCACAGTATTCCCAGCACTCTTCAGTACCTCTACAATAAAGTCCATAGATATCTCCCTCTAGGAAGCCATGGCGCTGGCCCAAGTCTACAACAGTCCTGGAGGCTTGCTGGGCAGCCTCTTTGCTGCAGCACTCACAGGGCAGCTGGCTACATAGGTTTCTTTTTCTTCATTCGCAGCTACCAAAACTGCCTCTTTGTGAGATGAAAGGTCTTCACAAATCCAAAATGCCCCGCTACCTTCAGATTATGAATTTGCTGCAATACTAAAGTCTTCTGGCTCGCCAGGACATATATTTTGTTCTTCATCCATCCCAGTCTGTTCCTTAAGGACAGTTCACTCTTGTGTTGTTGGAACCACTCTGCCAGGGGCTCCTTTAGTGGTCACATTAGATCCTTGGTCAGTATTGATGATAAGGCTTCCAGTTGTCTTGTGAGGATGTGTTGCTATTTACTTGGAGGGGATGATAGAATTAATGACCTCTTCTTGAGCACTGTTGTACTGTGGCATTCAAGAGAGAACATCCATGAAAAATTTTGGCTTCCCGATAGGCAGCAGAGAATGAAGTTAACGTGGTTTAAGTACTAGGCCCACTGGATCTGTTTGGGAGACAGCTTTCGGGGAGCCTTCAATACTTCTAGGTTTTTGTGGTCTGTCCACACCTCAATGGGAACTTTACTGCCTTCCAGGAATTGCCTCCAGGTTAGGAGAGCCCAATGGACCATGTAGACTTCCTTCTCTCAGTCTCAGAAAGCTTGCCGGATGTGTAGCTGGATGGCTGCAATTCTTCTTTAGCATTCTTCTAGAGCAGCACTGCCCCATGGCCACATCCCTGGCATCTGTTTATAAAGGGCTTGTCTGTGTCAGAATGTTTTAGGACTGGCTCAGCAGCGACAAGGCATTTTAGCTTTTTGAATATGGCTTGGCATTCGAGTGATAAATTCAGGGACTGGCTAGGCTCTTCATTACTGCCTCAGACCACGTTGACTCCGGCAGGGAGAAGGGGATCTTTGGCCTTCTCTGCCTTGCCGTCCAGTGGGTCTTCAGTCTTTGGTATGGGGCATCCCTCACTTTTTCCTGGCTGCTTGGATTTGTTAAGTCTTAGTTTTGGCCACATGCCAATGGCTTGCACTCAGCTCCAGCCTAGGCGGCATTGGCTCTTCCAAGCCGAGATCTCTCCCCGGCTTTTTTCCTTCTGTGTTTTTGGCTGTAGCCAACATCTCAAGTTTTATCTCCTGGTGGAACCCAGGTAGGCTATTACTGTGAGAACTGGCTTATTGTCAACATCCCATTGCATTAAGCAGCAAAAGAAACTCCTGGGACACTTTTCTCCAAGAGTATAACTTTAATGAAAAGCCATATTGATACAAAGTAGAAAAGAAAGTTCTGACATTTGCACAAAAACAGCATAAGAAAACTTTTCCTTCCTCCCACCTCCCAATCAGTTGCAGGTTTTTTTATTTTGCAAACAGCCTGTCTGCCTCGAACATTCCCAGGTGATGGCCTTGGGGTTTGGGTCTGTCTCACGCTTCCAGGCGGCACACTTGCATTCCAGAGTTCCCTCCCAAACCTCCCTTACATTCCAATGCCTTCCCTCCCCACTCCCGTTACTGTTGTCTGGTTGCAAACAGGGCTAATGTAGCAAGTCAACTATGATAGCCAGGCTAGAACTTCAAACACATCTGTTAGTTTTTACATGTCTCATTCCCCCTCCTCTTTTTCTTAATTTTGTTGAAAAGAAGAAAAAAGCTAGCAAAAAAAGTGATGGGAGATATTACTAGTGAGTCTGATAAGCTGGAAATTATTAAGAAAAACGTAAAAGAATGAGAAAGGGATGAAGCCAGTACAAAGCATCTAGGTAATATTACTGGATTATTGGATATAGTAGGATGAAGCGTAGATACTGTTTATATTCCTGTATGAAATGCATTGAAATAATGGACTTAGATACTGCAATTAACAGTCACATACTTGCAGATTCCAGGTCCAGATAAAAGAACAACTGAACACTATTCATGCTTTTGTAACAGAAATAAAGAGCTTGGGAGCAAGACTTCTAAGATACACTGTGGATTGTGCTGTGGCAATAATTGGATAGAATTGAAATCTTTTAGAATCTGAATATGATTTGATTTACCAAGAAATGATAAGCAAAGTAGAAGATATATCTATAGAAATATGCCTTTCTGTAAATTCATGTACCTATGAAGCAGGCACTTATGTGCACAACAGCCTACATTCCTTTTCAGTCATTTCTAGTATAAATTACTATATGTAGCAGAGCTAGAAAAGATCTTTGATGGACAGCATTTATTAAACTTGCTCCATGTAAAAATGAAGAAGAAATGTAAATGTCAGCAATTTTTCAAAGCTTTTTAACTTTGGGCATCAGCTGACTGGCATTTGTTTATAAACTGGGGTCCATAAATATACTTGTTTAATGGCTGCAGCATATTAACTTTCTTGACAATGTTGAGGAAGTGGAGATTTGAGATGTCATTTATACCTAGCATTAGTATGTAACTTATTTAACTTATTAAAGTAAATAGTTTTTCATTGTATCATACATTAGACATACGTATTGGTGGTTACTCTGATTGTAATCAAAACCAGGCATGATAACTAACCTATCCATTCCCCCAAATCACTGCTGTGTGCCAGAGAACTCACAGAGTAGAGGGATGATGGTGACCATAAAGAATTCCTGGCTCTTTAAACAAGCAAAATTTATTGACCCTCAGTCGTGTGTGTGTGTGTGTGTGTGTGTGTGTGTGTGTGTGTGTGTGTATTAAGATAACATGTTAAGATATATTTAATTCTAACTTTCTTCTCAAATTTCCAAGGTTGGTTCTGTGGTGGCTGTTGGTTGGATACGGTCCAAGAAGGCTGTTGATTGGCATCTCTTCCGCAATATCTTTCTAGCTTGGTTTGTGACTGTTCCTGTAGCTGGCTTATTCAGTGCTGGCGTCATGGCAATCTTCATGTATGGAATAATACCATATGTCTGATACTTCACTGTTCTTTCCAGAAAAAAAGGGAGTATTTCTTTTAAGTAAAAGAAGGCAACATCTCGCCCTCAGAATGCAGAACTCCCTGATCAACCATACAGTTAGAGATAGTCTGCAAGTCATTTATCCTCAGTATCTAACATCTGCTCTACATACTATTGGTGTCATTGGTGCCATTTCTTCTGTACAATATATGTGTATGTGTGTGCATAGACACACACCCATATACATACACGCTTATAGTTGATAATATGACATTAAGTTATAAATGAGATGAAAATAATTGCCTAGAACTTAATCTCTAATAAAACATGTATATAATGTATCATTTAGTCGTGGTTTTTAAAACCCATTAGTGAAGCTGGGACATTTGTCAATTTAATATATGATGAAGCAAAATGCAAACTGGGTAAGATTCTTTTTTGGAAAAAAAAGTTAATGATACTGAAACAAAATAATACGGAAGTAATTAGTAAAAATGTGGTTCATATCATATCATGTATAATACTGTACGAACATTGATTTTATAAATACTTTTAAAATGTAGGTTTTTAATGTTGCATTTCCCTTATATATTTTGGATAAGAAAGTTTAGACAGTACCAAAGAAGGGGAATAGCTTGACAGTATTATACTGTTTGTCAGTATGTGTATTTGCTATTGCTCTTCCTTAAATATTTTTAATTAGCATTTTTTTCTATTCATTAAACACCAGCAATGCCAAGATAATATTAACATTTCCCTAAGTAGGAAAGCATCATATGGTTGCAGTCTGTGTATCATCTATTACCCACTGCATTTATTTTTTTAGAAATCCAACTCTCCGCTTTTATATATGATGAGTTCAAATTTATTTTAAAAGATGCTTGCCATCGCTTGTATGTGATTCTCATTCTAGTTCATTACCATTAATCTAATGAACAAGTTCAGGAAAAGAAAGATAAAACTGAAGTACTGCCTTGTTTCTATGATTATATCCAGTAAATCTCATCTATGCAGTGGAATTGAGCAATATTGGCAGTGTGCACATTAGTTGTGACATTTCAGTGTCTAAAGAAAAAGGGAATTACTCAAGTAAGGTTTGGCAGTGGAGAGCTGTGGAGAGCTTTTAATAATCAATGCTAACTCCTAGAAGCATTTGGAAAGATTACTTCTGATACTAACAGTTGGTGAAGTGAAATCTGCTGCAGCATAGTTTTTCTCCTTTGGTAACATCTCAGGCCAAACTAGCAGAGTCCACCCTATAGCTGCATGTACCCACATTGCTCCAGGTTAATGCTGACGTGGAAACATCCACAGCATGTTGTTCATCAGGACACAGGATGCCAACGAGTGAAAAGATTGATAATGCTGCAGTTCCCACATTGCTAAAAATAATATAACAGATTGTATAAGAAATCATGTTTACTTTTTGAGGAATTATCTTAGTTTGCCAGTTCTGTGTTTTATAAAATAAAGATATTAGTAGATAGATCTATCAATACAGTTGCAAATTGATGTCATTCATTGTCTATGCATTTAATAAGGTGTTTCCTAAGTAGCAGTTAAGAAACAATATTTGGTGTCCTTTTATTGCTATGGAACTCTGAAGCATTAACATTTGAGATGTTCTTTGGCATTAATCACAATGTTTGTATAATTCCTGTGTTTTTTCCCCAGAAGACTGCTCTGTGATTTAATATTACAATACAATACTTATTGTATTCAGACTGTATTTACTGAAAAGGATTTGAGGAAGCAGTGCTTGAAGAATGTTGGGAGCCCAGAACTGTTGAAATGCTGCTAAAATTTTGATATATGAGCTTTCTTGATACACCATTGTGATCCTTTTTCATTGGTCATTCACTCTAAATTTATAATAAAAGAATAAATTGCCTTCAGACTACTTATTAAGCCTTTTTTACTCTCACTACCAATTCATTTAAAGAGACTTGTTTAGCACAAAGTTTTCTTTATTAGTTTGCATTTGTCATAATCCTTTTATTTATGCTCCCTCTGTGTGAGCTTTTTCAGTGTTTTGTAACAATGGAGGTGTGCGCACACATTCACTTACAAACCAAGTGACAAAATCTAAATAAAGCTCAGCTCTGTACGGTGCAAACAGAAGCTTCTATTTATTGCTCTCAGAACTGTTTGTTCCAGTATCCAGTTCCCCATTGGAATTATTAAAGCCTTCTTGCAGTAGCAATCATGTTAAACCTTTTCATACATAACAATACAAAATAGTGTGTTTCGATGACTGAAGAAAAATTAAGATGTTTACATATTGCTGTCACAACAATATTTGGGAAAAGTTAAACTTGAAAGAAAAAAAATCTACATTTTCCTTTCAAGCCAATGCCATTCTAATGTTCAATAATATGAGATCACAAACTTCTGAACTTGAATGTATAATTTGTGACTCAGGTTGATAATGGGATGTTAACAAATATTTTGATTAAATGTAATTAGGTCTTGCTATTGCAGTTGCAAAAGTAATATCCACTTAGAGCAAACAATTTATTTTGAATCTCTAATAATAGAAATCAAAATGGTAGAATATCCTTTTAAAATTCTAGCCTTTGGTGAGAAGCTGCCATCTAAGGAAAGGAGGAGTCATGGTGCATTTTAAGTTTAGAAAAGGTTCTTAGCTGAATTGATTACATAAGTTTTCAAAAAGATTCTACCTTCAGAGTTTGTTTTTAAATTCATTATTGAATTAAATCTAAGCTGATTTTCAGCCTTATAAATTAAACAATTATCTATTTATAATTGACCTGCATAAATTAAACAGTTATCTATAATGGACCTGCCTATGTAATATTACTGAAGGAAGACAGTGTTCTCTTTTCACCTTTCTAAAATGTTCTATTAATAAAAGAGAGAGGGAATTTTTTTGTCTGCATAACCCCCTCAATCTTGTTTTTCTTCCCCATAATTATATACTTGTAACTAGCAGGGAGGGGCTTGTGCACGCTAAGACTATATTCTTGCACCCCTACCCCCCAGCCCCATATTTCTTTTGGACATTTTGTACATCCTATGGGGTTGCAACTTGTCAGGTCATTAAAAAATATACACACAACATTTGTTCATTAAGCATAAAGAAATCTTTCAAAAGATCCTGGAGCACAGGGAACTACCAGAAGACTGGAAAAGAGCTGATGTGGTTCCCATCTTCAAAAAATTGATCCAGGAAACTGTAGGCCTATCAGCCTGATCTCAATACCTGGGAAGATTCTGGAAAAAGAAAGCAAACACCTAGAGGCAAACAAAGTCATTAGCAAAAGCCAACATGAGTTTGTCAAAAACATCAAGGCAGAAAAATATTGCATTCTTTGACCAGGTGACAAAATTAGTGGGTTAGAGGAATGCTGTGGATATAATTTACTTGGACTTCAGTAAAGCATTTGATAAAGTAGACCACAACCTACTACTTGATAAGATAGAAAAATGTGGGTTAGACAGCATCACCACCAGATGGATTGGTAGCACGCTGACTGGCCGTACTCAATGTGTGTTCCTCAATGGAACTGCATCTACATGGAGGGAAGTGTGTAGTGGGGTGCCCCAGGGCTCTGTTCTGGGCCCAGTGCTCTCCAACATCTTCATCAACGATTTGGATGAGGGGATAGATAAACTCATCAAATTTGCAGATGACATCAAGCTGGCAGGAATAGCCAACACTCCAGAAGACAGGCTTAAGATACAGAAGGATCTTGACAGACTTGAATATTGGGCATTATCTAACAAAATGAAATTCAATGGTGAAAAAAGTAAGATTCTACATTTAGGCAAGAAAAACCAAATGAACAGGTACAGTATAAGTGGTACCTTGATCAAGAATAGTAACTGTGAGGGATCTCGGAGTCCTAGTGGACAATAACTTAAATGTGACCCAGCAGTGTGCTGCAGCTGCCAATAAAGCTAGGCAGCATTAACAGATAGAATCAAGATCACATGAAGTATTAATACCACTTTACAATGCCTTGGTAAGGTCACATTTGGAATACTGTATATTCAGTTTTGGTCACCACAATGTAAAAAGATGTCTTAGAAAAAATATAGAGAAGAACAAAGATGAGTGGAGGCTAAAACATAATGAACGGTTGCTGGAATTGGGTATGTCTATAATGAAGGGAAGGACTAAGGGTGACATGATAGCAGTGTTCCAATATCTCAGGGGTTGCCACAGAGAAGAGGGTGTCAAGCTATTCTCCAAAGCACCTGAAGGCAAGACAAGAAGCAATGGATGGAAGCTAACCAAAGAGAGAAGCAACCTAGAATTTCCTGACAGAACAATTAATCAGTGGAGCAACTTGCCTCCAGAAGCTGTGAATGCTCCAACTCACCACTGCCTGGTACCATTCATGCAGCTGGTTGGGTACAGCTTGGTAGATACAGTACATGCCTGAGAGAGGTAGTCGTCTAACCCTTCTCTAAAAAGATGAATCATTGATTGCTCAGGCCATCTCTCTATCCAACCTGCCATCTTTCGAAACTCCCACACGTACTCTAGGGCAGGCAGGCCAGCTTGCTTTATCTTATGGATTTGTTCTTCTGCTTTGAGAGAAATGGATGGGTCCTCAAATCTTTCCCTCAGCCCCAGGAGGAAAAGGTGGGGGTCCTCCAATTCAGGGGCCTGCTCATTATATAAATCACTTTCTCTGGGTCCCCATCGAAGGTTGTTATGAAGGGTGGGCTCATCATTGCTTGCTGGGGCCCCCATTGCTGCTGGCCCCACCCTAATTGTTGGTTCAACAGCTGCTGGGGGCCCCATTGGTGCTGTCCCCCTTGGTTGTTGGATCAACTGTTGCTGGGGGCCCCACTGCTGCTGGCCCCCTCCTGCTTGTTGATTCACCAGCTGCCAGGTGAATTCTCTTCTCTTCTCTTCTCTTCTCTTCTCTTCTCTTCTCTTCTCTTCTCTTCTCTTCTCTTCTCTTCTCTTCTATTCTATTCTATTCTATTCTATTCTATTCTATATGAGTAAAAAAACATTACACTTTTTTACTGAGAAAAATAATCCAAAGCTACATTTGTGCATGGGAATGACTGGATTCGTATTGTGAACAAACAATTTAGTAATGTTAGCTGTTTGTCGCAATGCATTGTAAATTGCTTTACATAAGTTAAGCAATATCTACCCACAAACATTTAGATATCAAGCAGCTTTCTTCCTGAGATTCAAACTCCGTCCCAAAATAGGTTTACTATCAAAATAACTGCTGTCAATGATTACATTTGTACAGTCTGCATCCCATCATGTTGTTCAAATGCTTCAATATTTCAGACCTGTGCCACTGTCAGATTCCTCCCACTTCATTCTCTACTTCTACTGTACTAACTTTCCCTCACCAAAATTAAGATGAAAAGAAATACTTGCAGAGTATTATGGTGTTTGAACGTATAGAAAACAAACTACTTTGAATAAAAGTGTTCCTGAAATTCAACAACCAATATAAACTCAGGCTTTTATTATGGAAAGAAATATGCATTTACAAACAATTAAAATTGCAGAACTTATAACAGGTGTGATAAAAAATAGTTAATATTGGAGCATGAAATTTAATGAAAAATTGTTATACTTCTCTGCTCCCTGGGAAGATTCTTTCTACCCTAAAATCAACAGAATTCAGCCTTTGTGTTTATATTTCAAATGTGATATTTATGTTATCTATAAGCAAACAAAACATCCCTTTTTTCTTAATCATTATATGAAAAATGTACTAGAAAACAAAACAAAAACATTCTGACATAACTTAGTTTGAATTTTTCATATAGAGCATTGCAAAAGGAAACATTTTTGTAACATTCTCTTCAAACCTTAACAAAAAGATCAAGTCATATTTAAAGTAATAAAGTAACACCCTTACATATTATTTTACACTGAGGTGAGCTTCTATATTTATCTGCTGTAGGTGAATATGAGGTGCAAAGTAAGCTTATAAGTAAGCAATGTATTTCAGTTTTCAAAGCTCGTGGGCATCATCTGGTTATTGTTATTTGTGATCTGTGATTGAGAATATTGTACTGATTACTGTAAATCCCTGTTTTTCAAACTTAGCAATTTAAAGATGTGTAAGGAATTCTGGTAGATGAAAACCACACATCTTGAAAGTTGCCAAGTTTGGAAAACATTGCTTTAGATAGATTTGTGCCTGTTTTTTTGTCTATGATTCAGTCCACAAATTCCTGTTGCCCAGCTGCAGAAACATAGATAATTATAGCCTGAATGGACTTTTAACCTCTTGCCCATGTTGGGGATTTGATTAATGTGATCTGTCTTTGCACCTGGCAAAACCTTAGCTGTCTTACTGAGAGCATATAAATCACAGTTAATCTCAGTCATGGCTGGGTTTTGCTTAGGTTTCAGACTAGTTTGTTGCTGTAATGTACAGGTGCCAGACTTTTATAGAGTGAATCAGAAATCACTGGTTTTAAGGGGATAAATCCTTCTCTAACACCCAGGAACAGTTGTCTTGTTTAAAGCAACACAGTGCTGTGTAACAGTAACTGTAGAAAGAAAGGATTCTGCTCAAATAGTAGAGAGATCAATGTTTCTAAATAATATCATAGTCATTAGACTGACAGTACTATAATGTTGCGTAGTACTGTCATGGGACATATACAAGAGCCATTTTGGTACATATGAAATTAATAACAAAGCTCCAGCCAACTCAGAGCTTAACATTAGCAAGTGCCTGTCCTAAAAATAAAGCAACTATCTAGGAACTTAAATATCACAGGCAGGCTCACTGCTTATATCAATTTTTTGGAACTGTGGAATCACTGTATTTATCGGTTTAAATGCCCTAAACGTAAACAAGTGTGGATAATTTCTAATGTCATATTTGTTTGGAATCTGTGAAATGAAATACAGAGAGATATTTGCAATGGATATAATGAACATTAGTCCCACAGAGAGACATAGATTATTTATAAACATATAATAGGGCATAATATGTTTACACCAAACATGTAAAAAGTGAAGGAGTAATGTGCTCTGAAGATAAAACAAAGCAGAGTAAAATATTCAGATACAAACTGAACACTTTCAAAATAGCAAGGAATTTGGATCAATTTTCAGTACTTAAGCATTTTATGAGTTATTTAACTTTAGTTCTTGAAAAAGGGTTTAAAAAGACTACTCATGTTAAAAGATGTCATAGTGATGGAATAGTCAAATATTTTCTTTAATTGTGTTTAATAGAGATTCATGCAATTGAGATTGGCTATTGATAAACAGAATATTGCAAATCTAACCCTCCTCCTGCTTCTTGTCATTCAGAGAATTAGGGAGAGGTCTGCCTCAGTCACTTCCAAAATGTATTTATTTAATATATTTATATAGCCACCAACCTCACACAGATGACTCTGAGTGGCGTAAAAAGTTAAAATCACAAAATAATACAACCAAAAATATAGCAAATTCATTTTAAAAAATCTGTGGGAGAAAGCACAATTTACAATCACTTTGGAAGCTTGATTCCCATGTTACCAGATTCCCCAGCCAGATGGCAAAGCCATATCTTCAGGCCTTTTTAAAAAGCCAGCAAGATCAGGACCACTCTGATCTTTGGGGGAATTATGTTCCAAAGGGCAAACTCCATACCAGAAAAATTTCTCCTTCTGGTCCCCTCATATGTCATTGCTTCATGGATGGCACTCACAACATGCCTTTCCTACCAGACCTGATAAGATTGGTAATTTTATTGGAAAAAGGCAGTTCCTAAAATAACCCAGTCCCATACTGTGTAGACCTTTATAAGCCATTACCAACATCTTGAATTAACCTGTAAGCAATTGATAATCAATGTAGCTTATGGAGAAAAGGTTTAATATAAATTGATGTAGGTGTCCACATAATTGCCAGCACTGAACCAGCATGAGCTGAACCTTCTGCATGCTTTAAGAGCAGCTCCATGTACAGTGTGCTAAAGTAGTCCATACGGAAGTGACCAATGTATGATTGATTAAGTGTAGAACCTTTGGTGACCCAAGGTTGCACAAAGGCCTTACTACTACCCTGTACTGCCACCTCATTGAGCAAGATCCATGAGTTCAGAAGACCACAGTTTGTATACCAGGTCTGTCTGGTGTAATGCCACCCCATCCAGAAATAATGATAAATCCAGATATAGAAGACCTAAGACCAATCAGTCATGCCACATTGAGCTGAAGCCATGTTGTTCCCCATCTCTCTCTCTCCCTCTCTCTCTCTCTCCCTCTCTCTCTCTCTCTCTCTCTCTCTCTCTCTCTCTCTCACACACACACACACACACACACACACACACACACACACACACACACAGACACACCATTGCTTATTTCTTCAGGAGCAGAGATTTACAGCCTGGTATAATCTGCATACTGATATCTACTCCATGCCTATATATTACTTCACCCAGCAGCATTGTTTATTTATTTAAAAGATTTATATAGCCACCCATGTTAAATCTAAGTCTGGGCAGCTTCCAAACAGCAATAAAACAACATCAATAATAAAACAAAGTAATACATATTTCAATTAATATGAGAAACATTAAAAACTGCACCAAAGTTAGGTTTTCACATGTGTCCATCACTAAATCCACTTGTCCATCTCACTCAGAGGCCAAGAAATTACTACATCCTTGGGAACCCCACAATGTAGGATCCACATCCCTGATTAACATCAATGGAATTGGCTGGAAAGGAACGAGAACTATCACAATATATGTCAACCATATCCCAACCCTGTCAGAGTCAGCTAACGTATGGACTTCATCTAGAAAAGGTATTTAGGAGATGATTGACCCCTCCCACAGGCTCATTCTGGTCATCATTTACAATCTAACGCTGCATGAAAAGCAGACATGGTTTTGTCAGTAGAAATTGAATTTCAAGGTATTTCCCATATGCATTATGAACATGGGAATGAGCAAAAACATCCTATTTTTCAAATATAAGCTGCCAATCAGTCCCATCAGATATATTAGGTGTAGTCCTCAGGTTACAACCATTTGTTCATTTATTGTTCAGATATAGTGGCATTCCCCTTCATGGATTACTGCCTTGTCGTGGCGTAGGGGCTTGCGTAATTCAATGAAGCTATGAGGTATGCCGTGCAGGGCCACCCAAGACGGAAAGGTCATAGCAGAGAGTTCTGACAAAACGTGATCCACTGGAGAAGGAAATCGCAAACCACTCCAGTATCTTTGCCATGAAAACCTTATGGACAGTACCAAAAGGCAAAACGATATGACGCTGGAAGATGAGCCCCTCAGGTCAGAAGGCGTCCAATATGCTACTGGGGAAGAGCAGAAGGCTAGTACTAGTAGTGCCAGAAAGAATGAAGCAACTGGGCCAAAGCCGAAAGGACGCTCAGCTGTGGATATGTCTGGTGGTGAAAGGAAAGTCCGATGCTGTAAAGATTTTTTCTCCATAGGAACCTGGAATGTAAGATCCATGAATCAAGGAAAGCTGGACGTGGTCAAACAAGGGATGACAAGACTAAACATCGACATCTTAGGTATCAGCGAACTAAAATGGACAGGAATGGGTGAATTTAATTCAGATGACCATCAGGTATACTACTGTGAGCAAGAATCCCTCAGAAGAAATGGAGTAGCCTTAATAGTCAATAAAAAAGTAGGAAAAGCAATACTGGGATACAATCCTCAAAATGACAGAATGATCTCAGTTCGAATCCAAGGCAAACCATTCAATATCACAGTAGTCCAAGTCTATGCCCCAACCACTGGTGCTGAAGAGGATGAAATTGACCGGTTCTATGAAGCTCTACAGCACCTTATAGAACTAACACCCAAAAATGATGTCCTTATCATCATGGGGGATTGGAATGCTAAAGTAGGAAGCCAAAAAATAACTGGAATAACAGGCAAGTTTGGCCTTGGAGTACAAAATGAAGCAGGGCACAGGCTGATAGAATTTTGTCAAGAGAATACGATGGTCATAGCAAACACTCTTTTCCAACAACCCAAGAGACGGCTTTACACATGGACATCACCAGACGGTCAACACAGAAATCAGATTGACTATATGCTCTGCAGCCAAAGATGGAGAAGTTCTATACAGTCAGTAAAAACAAGACCAAGAGCTGACTGTGGCTCAGACCATGAGCTTCTTGTTGCAAAGTTTAGGCTTAAATTAAAGAAAGTAGGGAAAAGCGCTAGGCCAGTCAGGTATGAATTAAATCATATCCCTGTTGAATATACAGTAGAGGTGACAAATAGATTTAAGGAATTAGATCTGATAGACAGAGTGCCTGAAGAGGTATGGACAGAGGTTCACAACATTGTACAACAGGTAGCAACCAAAACCATCCCAAAGAAAAAGAAATGCAAGAAAGCAAAATGGCTGTCTGAGGAAGCTTTGCAAATAGCTGAGGAAAGGAGAGAAGCGAAAGGCAAGGGAGAAAAAGAAAGATATGCCTGTTCTGAACCAGCCCTCTTCTGGCCTTGTAGTAAGGCAAACCCCTATTCAGAAAGAAGAGACTGGAGAGCGTCCAAGGCTAAAAGGCATCTGCCAAGATTTAATTACGCAGTTAACAAAAACACTAGAGCTTGTCTTCTCAAGCGGAAAAGTTGCTTTCAGCAACCAGCCCCTCCCCAAACACTCCTTTTATAGAGAGCTCAGGGCGTGGTCTCCCTGTGCCTCCTCCCGAGGAGTCCCACAGCCTTTCTTTGTTCCTGCTCGACTGCCTTCTGCGTCGGGCGTCCTTGAACAGGGCCAGCTGTGGGTCATCTTCCTCCGCACTCTCGGGCTCACGCAGCTGAGAAGAGGTCCCCGGCTGAGGGCTCTGCAAAGCCTCCAAATCATCATCAGCCGGTTCGTTTCCCTCCTCCCCCACATCTGAGTCATCCGATACATCGGAGCCGGCTGTCGGACCCACAGGCTGGCCCTGAGTCACAACACTATCCCGCACCGCAGGGCCCTTCCCCCGGGTCTGCCGATCCGGATGCGGTCGGGATGGGAACTGTTCGTGAAAAGCAGTCACCAACGCAGGGGCATGAACGGCGGTCGCGTCTTCCCATGTGAAGTCCTCCGGCCCGTACCCTTTCCACTCGATCAGGTACTGGAAGCGACCTTTCAGCCAGCGGGAATCCCTGATGCTGGCGACCTCGTACTCGGGGGTGCTGTCGCCATCACGAGGTCCTGATGGGGGAGGTTCCGCTTGGCGAAGTGGACAAGCCGGTTGTTCGGGGACCAACAAGGACCGATGGAAGACGGGGTGCACGCGCAGGGAACGTGGCAGAGTTAAACGATAGGCGACCGGGTTGATGATGGCCTCGACTGGGAACGGTACAAGGTAACGGTGGTCCAGCTTCCTCGCCGGCCGAGTGGATGGTAGGTTCCTGGTGGACAGCCAGACCCGATCCCCCACCGATAATGGAGGCGTATCCCTTCTCGACCGATCGGCGAACCTCTTGTAGTCGGCCTTGGCCTTCTCCAGCTGCCGTCGCACCAACCGATGGATCGCCTGTAATTCCGCCATGAATTCGTTCGCTGCCGGCTCCGGTGAGTCCACGGGAGAAAGGGGGAAAAACCTGGGGTGATAACCCACGTTGGCCAAGAACGGTGTCATCTGCGTGGAGGTGTGCTGCGAGTTGTTAAAGGCAAACTCGGCTATGGCCAAATAGTCCACACAATTGTCCTGCTGCAGGTTAACATAGCAGCGCAGATACTGCTCTAAGATGCCGATGACCTTCTCGGTACCCCCGTCGGTCTGAGGATGATGCGCGGACGAGAGGCAAACCTTAATGTCCAACGCCCGCATCAACTCCTGCCAGAAGCGGGCTGTAAACTGGGCCCCCCTATCGGAGACGACCCTATCGGGAAGGCCGTGCAGCCGGAACACCTGTTGGATGAACATGCGACTAGTAGCGCGAGCTGACGGTAAGCCGCGACAGGGGATGAAGTGCGCCATCTTGGTCAACATGTCCACCACCACAAACACTGTCGTGAAGCCGGAGGATGGGGGTAGATCCGTCAGAAAGTCCATGGACACAGCCCCCCAGGGTCTCTTGGGCGTTGGCAAAGGCTGCAGTAAACCAGGCGGGGCCCCTGTCGCTGACTTGGCCTGCCTGCATGGGACGCAGGAGGTGACATAAGACTGGACATCGTGTCAGACTCGGGGCCACCAGAATGTACGGGAGACCAGGTTCAGAGTCTTGAACAGGCCAAAATGCCCCGCAGCCGGGTTATCATGACATTGGCTGAGGACGAGTCCCCTGAGTGGCCCTCCTGGAACATAGAGCCGGTCACGATAATACAGGAGTCCATCCGTGACCGACCAAGGCGAATCTGGCCCCACCTCTTCCTTCCGCTGAGCCACCCACGCCTCCTGCTGCTGCGCCTCCCGGATCCGAGCCCGTATATCCACCGGCTCCCGCACCGCAGCAAAAGACTCGACGGGGATCACTGTCCTGGGCGGAAGCTTGTCTTCCACTCGGGTGTACTCGGGCTTCCTGGACAGAGCATCCACTCTCTGGTTGTGCCCGCTTGGTATGTACCGCACCCGGAAGTCAAACCTCGCAAAGAAGAGGGACCACCGGATCTGGCGTTGGTTCAAATTCCAAGCGGTCTGCAGGCTTTCCAGATTCTTGTGGTCCGTCCGGACCTCGATTTGATGCCGCGCCCCCTCCAGATGATGCCTCCAAGCCTCGAACGCCGCCTTGATGGCCAGCAGCTCCTTCTCCCAGATGGTATAGTTGCGCTCCGAGGGGTTCAATTTCCGAGAGTGATACGCGCAAGGGAAAAGGGTACCGTTGGGCGTCGCTGCCTGGAGTAACACGGCCCCAATGGCAATGTCGGAGGCGTCCGCCTCCACGACAAACGGCCGTTGCGGGTCAGGATGCTTCAAGATGGGCTCCTTCATGAAGGCGTCCTTCAAAGCTTGGAACGCCTGTTGTTCGGGGGCGTTCCACTGGAACCGAGTCTTCTTCTGCAGGAGCCGGGTAAGGGGGGCTGTCAAGGCAGCAAAGCCAGGAATGAATGTTCGATAGTAGTTGGCAAATCCAAGAAGTCGCTGAACATCCTTCACGCGACGTGGGGGTTGCCAACTCTGCAACGACTCAACTTTACTCGGTTCCATGGCGATGCCCTCAGGAGAAATGCGGTGACCCAAGAAATCGATGGTCTCCTGGTAAAACTGGCACTTCTCCAACTTGGCAAACAGCCGATGTTTCCGGAGGCGCTGCAGGACCTGACGGAGATGCTGATGATGCGCTTCACGCGACGGGGAGTAAATCAGGATGTCGTCCAGGTAAATCACGACAAACTGGTCCAACAGATCTCGAAAGATGTCGTTCATAAAATGCTGAAACACAGCGGGGGCGTTGGTCAGGCCAAACGGCATCACCGTGTACTCGAAATGTCCATAGCGAGTACCAAACGCCGTCTTCCACTCATCACCCGGCCGAACCCTGATGAGGTTGTAAGCTCCACGCAGGTCCAGTTTCGTGAAGATCTTAGCCTCCCGGAGTCGGTCCAAGAGCTCGGGGATGAGGGGCAGCGGGTAGCGGTTACGCACCGTGATGGCGTTGAGTTTCCGGTAGTCACAGCAGAGCCGTAACTCGCCCGACTTCTTTTTGACGAAGAGCACGGGCGCAGACACTGGCGAGGACGAGGGCCGGATGAAACCACGAGCCAAATTCTTTGTCAAGAAGTCCCGCAATGCAGCCAACTCGGGCTCCGACATGGAATACAAACGCCCCACTGGGAGAGGCGCATCAGGAACTAGATCAATGGAACAGTCATAGGGCCTGTGCAGGGGTAATTGATCCGCCTCTGACTCGCTGAACACATCAGCAAAGTCGGACAGTTCGGGAGGCAAAGAAACTCCTGAGGAGCCCTCCACCTGGCCGGCACAGATATGGCGGGTGTGGTCCACGCACTGCAAACTTGGGAAGGTGACCAAGTTCTGAGACCAATAGATCTGTGGATCATGCGCCCGGAGCCACGCCAGTCCCAGGACCACGGGGAAGTGCAGATCCGAAGTGATGTAGAACTGAATGGCCTCCACATGGGAACTGATAGCCATACTCACTGGTTGCGTGGCGGCCGTAATAGGCCCGGACAGGAGCACTCGACCATCAATAGTCTCCACTAGCATGGGCGGATCCACCGGACACTGAGGAACAGCCCATTTGGCCACGAAGGCCGAGTCCATAAAGTTAGTGGTAGCCCCAGAGTCAATTAAAGCATGGACCGGAATCCCCTCTGGCTTGCCAGGAAGGATCAGTCGTGCCTCCAAAATCAAATGCCGTGGAGGTTCACAGGCACCATCGGAATGGCGTCGCTCGGCGTGGTCGTGGTGGGTCGTCCGATCTATCACACCGTCTAGATCGGGCTCGGGCCGTTTCCCGACAGCAAAGCAGGGGACTTTCTCGGGGCCGGCCTGGTCACTGATGCCCGCTGACGCTTCTTTGGACAAGAAGCAGCCAAATGTCCAGGGTCCCCACAGTAAAAACACAACCCCTCCGATCGTCGTCTGTCCATTTCCGTCACCGATAGACGGGACCTGGCGGCACCCAGCTCCATTGGCTCCTCCCTCTGGACTGGGGGCTCACGCACAACAGGGGCGGCAGGGGTCTGTGGGGTGGCACGGCGACTCTTTCGCTGCTGCAGCCGGGCATCGATCCGCAGACAAAGATGGATCAGCCCATTCAGATCTGAGGAAATGTCCACGCGGGCCAGCTCATCCAACATCTCCTCTGACAAGCCATCCTGAAAGGCATCCACGAGCGCAGCCTCATTCCAGGCGGAATCCTGGCTAAGCAGCCGGAAATCGCTGATATAGGCCTGTAGAGGGCGCTGACCCTGCCTCAAAGCTTTCAGGCGTCGGGTGGCAGTCTGCGCCTTAATCGGGTCCTCGTACATGAGGCGCATATGGTCACAAAACCCCCCAAAGTTATCCAACAAAGGGCTAGGCTGTGCCAACAGAGGCGTGCCCCAACGAGCTGCATCTCCCGACAGAAGGCTCAACACGAATCCCACCTTATCTCGGTCAGTGGGGAAATCAGCTGCTCTCACGCTGATAAAAAGCTGGCATTGTCCCAGGAAGGCAGGAAACAGTTCTGGATTACCAGCAAATTTATCCGGCATAGCTATCTGACATTTCCTCCTGGGTGGGGGTGCAGCATGTACCTGAGCTTGCAGTTGAGCCACCTGAGCTGCCAGCAAAGTGAGTTGCTGGGTGAGCTGGGCATTCTCGGCAAGAAGCTGCTCCATCGTAGTAATAAGGGGTGGGTGGCTGAAAGCAAACTGTTCTGAACCAGCCCTCTTCTGGCCTTGTAGTAAGGCAAACCCCTATTCAGAAAGAAGAGACTGGAGAGCGTCCAAGGCTAAAAGGCATCTGCCAAGATTTAATTACGCAGTTAACAAAAACACTAGAGCTTGTCTTCTCAAGCGGAAAAGTTGCTTTCAGCAACCAGCCCCTCCCCAAACACTCCTTTTATAGAGAGCTCAGGGCGTGGTCTCCCTGTGCCTCCTCCCGAGGAGTCCCACAGCCTTTCTTTGTTTGTTCCTGCTCGACTGCCTCCTGCGTCGGGCGTCCTTGAACAGGGCCAGCTGTGGGTCATCTTCCTCCGCACTCTCGGGCTCACGCAGCTGAGAAGAGGTCCCCGGCTGAGGGCTCTGCAAAGCCTCCAAATCATCATCAGCCGGTTCGTTTCCCTCCTCCCCCACATCTGAGTCATCCGATACATCGGAGCCGGCTGTCGGACCCACAGGCTGGCCCTGAGTCACAACAATGCCCAATTAAATGCAGAATTCCAAAGAATAGCTAGAAGAGATAAGAATGCCTTCTTAAATGAACAATGCAAAGAAATAGAAGAAAAGAATAGAATAGGGAGGACCAGAGATCTTTTCAAGAAAATTGGAGAGATGAAAGGAACGTTTCATGCCAAAATGGGCATGATAAAGGACCAAAATGGCAGGGACCTAACAGAGGCAGAAGAGATTAAGAATAGGTGGCAAAATTACACAGAACTATACAAGAATGAGCTTAACGTCCCTGATAATCACAATGAGGTGGTCACTGACCTCGAGCCAGACATCCTACAATGTGAAGTGAAGTGGGCCTTAGAAAAGCTGAGCAACAACAAAGCTACTGGAGGTGACAGCTCCAGCTGAGCAATTCAAAATCTTAAAAGACGATGCAGTAAAAGTGCTACACTCAATTTGCCAGCAAATTTGGAAAACTCAACAGTGGCCACAGGATTGGAAAAGATCAGTTTACATTCCAATTCCAAAGAAAGGCAGTGCCAAAGAATGTTCAAACTATCGCACCATTGCACTCATTTCTCATGCTAGTAAAGTTTGCAAGCCTGTGAGTATACCCATGCAAACTGTCTTTCACATTTTGGCACATGAACCAAGTCCTGAGTTCAAAGATCAAACACTATATCGCTCAGTCTTTGGGTCACTGCTGTATATTAGTAGTTGGACTAGACCCGACATTGCACTTAGTGTTAATCTTTTATCACGACATGTAGGCAAGGCAAAACAGTTTCATTGGACATGTGTTAAAAAGTTTTTGAGGTATCTAAAACACACCAAAGACATGAAGTTGTTGTTGGAACCAACACATACTGACTATGCAGAGTTATGTTGTTAAGCAGATTCAGATTGGGCGAGTGATAAGAAGTCACGGAAAAGTACATCAGGTTACATGATGTTCTTAAATGGATGTCCTGTTTACTGGCATGTGCGTAAACAGAATTTTGTTTCTTGTTCCTCTACAGAAGCTGAGTATGCTTGTGTGTCTGATGCATGCAATTCTTTAACCTGGTTTGATGCTTTAGTCACAGATATCTGGACACATCTGATTCGACCGATCACAGTGATGGAAGATAATGAATCTGTGGTTTATATTTCTGAAACATGTTTTACAGGTTCAAGGTCCAGACACATTGACATCCGATATCAAAACATAAGGCAACTGGTTAAACAAAGTTTTGTGACATTACAGTATGTGCCTACACGTGATCAAATTGCTGACATGCTGAACAAACCACTTCCTACAGCCCAGCATGAGTATCTGCGTGAGAAGATGTGCCTTACTTGAGTCTTCACTTTGCTGACGAAAGAAGGGGAATGTCACTGCACTTTTTTTTTGTTCGTCAGAAAAGTTCATTTCTAACTGTACATTTTCCCCTGCTCTCTGCACCTGTTGTGATAACTTATCTGGTAACCATAGTGAATCCCATATGACTAGTTATGTTATGGTTTCAGTCTGTTTAGTGCACATGTCTAGAAGAGGTTCTCACAGTGTTATCTTTATCGTTCTATTCACTTTGCTGTTACTGTCTGTTACGTTAGGATGTAGTGAGCTAGCTCTCTTTATAATATATATTTAGTTTTTATATTTTTGTAAGTAAAATGGTATTTAGTAAGATTATGCGTCGTGTTTTTATTGCCTTCCTGCATGCATATCATGCATTCTCTGAAGCACGGTCCTTCGCCCTCTACAAAGGTGATTTTTACCTTGACAAAGTTATGCTTAAAATTCTACAAGCTAGACTCCAGCAGTATGTGGATCAAGAACTACCAGAAGTACAGGCAGGATTTCGAAGAGGCAGAGGAACTAGAGATCAAATTGCTAACATACGCTGGATTATGGAGAAAGCTAGAGAGTTCCAGAAAAACATCTACTTCTGCTTCATTGACTATGCTAAAGCCTTTGATTGTGTGGATCATAACAAACTGTGGCAAGTCCTTAAAGAGATGGGCATACCAGACCATCTTATTTGTCTCTTGAGAAACCTATATGCGGGCCAAGAAACAACAGTGAGAACGGGACACGGAACCACTGATTGGTTCCAAATTGGGAAAGGAGTCCGGCAAGGCTGTATACTGTCGCCTTGCCTATTTAACTTATATGCAGAGCACATCATGAGAAAGGCAGGGCTAGATGAATCAAAAGTTGGAATTAAGATTGCCGGAAGAAACATCAACAACCTAAGATATGAAGATGATACCACTCTAATGGCAGAAAGTGAAGAGGAACTAAAGAGCCTCTTGTTGCGAGTGAAGAAGGAGAGTGCAAAAGTTGGCTTGAAACTAAACATTAAGAAAACCAAGATCATGACATCCGGCCCTCTCAATTCCTGGCAAATAGATGGGGAAAAAATGGAGGTAGTGACAGATTTTATTTTCCTGGGCTCCAAGATCACCGCAGATGGGGACTGTAGCCAAGAAATTAAAAGACGCTTGCTCCTTGGGAGGAAAGCCATGGCAAATCTAGACAGCACACTAAAAAGCAGAGACATCACCCTGTCAACAAAAGTGCGTATAGTCAAGGCTATGGTCTTCCCAGTTGCAATGTATGGCAGTGAAAGCTGGACCATAAAAAAGGCTGAGCGCCAAAGAATTGAGGCCTTTGAACTGTGGTGCTGGAGAAGACTCCTGCGCGTCCCTTGGACTGCAAGGTGATCAAACTGGTCAGTCCTAGAGGAGATCAACCCTGACTGCTCTTTAGAAGGCCAGATCCTGAAGCTAAAACTCATATACTTTGGCCACCTAATGAGAAGGAAGGACTCACTGGAGAAGAGCCTAATGCTGGGAAAGATTGAGGGCAATAGAAGAAGGGGACGACAGAGAATGAGGTGGCTGGATGGAGTCACTGAAGCAGTAGGCGTGAGCTTAAAAGGACTCCAGAAGATGGTAGAGGACAGGAAGGCCTGGAGGAACATTGTCCATAGGGTCGCGATGGGTCGGACACGACTTCGCAACTAACAACAACAAAATTGGCTGAAGTATTGCGCCCATCGTACTTGTTTGGGGAAAAGTTTGCAAGGAGTTTTCAGTGCCTCTAGGTTTTGTGATCAGTCCATACTTTGAAATGCACCTTGCTCCTTCCCAGGTAGTGCCACCAGGTTAATAGAGCCCAACAAATTGCAAAAGCTTCTTTCTCTAAAACTGCCCACCTCCTTTTGCACTCATTGATTTTTTTTAATGTGTAGGCACAGTGTTGTAAGACCCCTTATTATTCTTTTGCAAAAGTACGGCTCCGACTTTGAATCGGAGCTTGAATCACAAATGGTTCCCCTGGGCAGGAGTACTTTAAGCTCAGCTCGGCCACAAAAAGTCTTTTTAAATTCTCAAAAGTGGTTTGACAGCTCATAGTCCATGTTCATGGTTGGCCCGGTCATGGCTTTCCCCCATCTTTCCCCATTTTTTTATAAATCTATTAGAGGTAAAACAATTTCAACAAAAGAAGGAATGAATTGACGATAGAAGTTTGCAAATCCTAGAAAGCTTTGAAGCTGCTTTCGAGTCTTTGGGGGTTGCCATTCAATTACAGATTTCACTTTGCCAGGATCCATCCTATGCCCTCACTGGAGATCCAATAGCCCAAATAATCTAGTCGGCTTTGGTGGAATTCACACTTTGATAATTTAACATATAGTGTAGCATCTAGTCGTTTCTTTAGCACCTCTCACACTAAATTCACATGGTCAGCCATATTCTTGCTTTGCTTTGGTGTCATCAAGATACACCAAAACCCCTTTGTATAGATGGTCGTGCAGCACCTGGTTAATCAGCTGCATGAAAACAGCTGGAGCTCCTTGTAGTCCAAATGGCATAACTTTGAATGGATAGCTGCCCATAGGACAGTTAAAAGCACTTTTCCATTCATCTCCTTTTTTATTCTTACTGGGTGGTATGCTTCTTTTAGATCTAACTTGATGAAGATACGGCCCTGTGCTAGATGGGTTAGTGGGTCCTTCAGGAGGGAAAGGGGGTACTTATTCTCCACATTCACAGTGTTTAACCCCTTATAACCCACACAGAGCCTCAGCAACCCATCTTTTTTTTCTTGAATAACACCGGGGCCCCCACCTGGGATTTAGTGGCTCAATGAAGCCTTTGGCTAGGTTTTTATTCACATATTGCTGCAACTATTGCTCCATCTTGAGGCAGGAAATGGTGTACACTTTTGGTTTAGGCAGCTTGGCTCTTGATAATATTTCAATGGCGTAGTTATTTGGCCAGTGCAGTGGTAGGATTTCACATTCCTTCTCATTAAAGGCTTCCACTAAATCTCATATTCCCTGGGATGAGTGGCTCCCCTGGCAGGGGAATGGTGGCTACTTTCACTGTTTCTGCCAGTGGACTAGGCTCTCTGCTAACGTCAAAAGAGTCACGAGGGGAGTTGGCAATCTCACAGTCCTCATTCCCTTTTCCCACCAAATAAAAGGTTTCCACTTGTCTAGCCACGCTAGACCTAAAATCACAGCTTCAGTCATTTTCTGGGCAACCACAAATCGGATGAGCTCTCAATGTTTGCCTATTTCTAAATGTACCGGCTCAGTTAAGTGGGTGACTAAGGTCCCTCCCATTAAAGTTCCATCCGCTTGTTCAAATTTCATAAGTTTGGAGAGTAACCTTGCTCATATGCCCAATTTAAGGGCAATTGGCAAGCTGATAATGCATCGGGAGCATCCTGAGTCCCCTAGCACCTTCAAATCCATTAGTACCCCTGTCTTAGGGATTATGAGCTTGGCAGTGAGGGAAAAAGGTGGAATGGGTCAACTTGCCATCAGGTCATTTTCTCCCTCATCGTCGCTGTCATATGAAGCCAAAGTGGTGGTGGATCCGGCTGGAGTTTCCACTCTCTCCTGCATAGGTGATGCGATCTGGGTGATGGGTTCCTGGGCGACCCTGCTCATCTTTTCTTTGGTCAGCTGCTGAGCAGATTTCTTCCTTTATGACGGTCTCTGCTGGGGATATGGGACCGGACAATTCACCACTTGATGTCCCTGCTGACCTCACTTGAAGCATTTGATCAGTGGTGCTGGCGGAGGCCTGGGAGATTCAGCTGCTTTTATTGTTGTAAGCTGACAGGGAGGTGATATTGCTGGACATTGATGGGGAGGCAGTCATTGTTCTGCCCCGAGGTCCCGGGAGTGAGGATGTGCAGCCTCCTGAGCTCTGGCTGGTGTACCTGAATGCCAGGTCTGTCGTTAATAAAGCTCCTCTCGTCCGTGACTTGGTTGAGGGTGAGCAGGCGGACCTGGCTTGCATCACGGAGACTTGGTTGGGCCCAGAGGGCGGTATTCCTCTGGCTGATCTTTGCCCACCAGGTTTCCGGGTGCTACACCGGCCTCGGGCTCAGGGTAGGGGTGGGGGAGTGGCTGTTGTTATGAGGGAGACCTTAGCTCCGCGGGAGGCCACCGTTCCGCAGATAGTCGGGTGTGAGTCTCTCTTGTTGAGATGCGGCCCTGGTGCGCAGTTGGGCTTGCTGCTGGTGTACCTTTCGCCTAGTCACGCAGCAGCAGCCCTGCCTGAGCTTCTCGATGTCCTCTCTGGGTTGGTGGTTGAGTTCCCGAAACTTATGGTTTGGGGGGACTTCAATCTACCATCTCTGGGAGGATCATCTGAGTTGGCTCGGGAGTTCATAGCTTCCATGACGGCCATGGACCTGACACAAGTAATTTCAGGACCGACTCATGAGGGAGGCCACACCCTTGACCTAGTTTTCTTATCTGGTCGGTGGTTAGATGATCTTGGTGGGGGCTCCCCAATTATTATGCCCCTGTCATGGACCGATCATCATCTCCTGCGGCTGGTCTTCCGTTTTGCCACCCCCCGCCGTGGGTGTGTGGAACCAGTTAGATGGTACCGCCCCAGACGCTTAATGGATTCCGTGAGATTCCAGGCAGCGCTGGGGTCCCCACCTGCCTCCCCCACTCACAGCTCGGCAGATGCCTTAGTGGAAGCTTGGGAAAGGGCAGCCACTGAGGCTCTTGACCGAGTTGTACCCTTGCGGCCCCTGACCCGATGCAGATCCCGTCGAGCTCCATGGTTCTCCGCAGAGCTCCGGGAGATGAAGCGCCGGAGACGGGGCCTTGAGAGCGGTTGGAGGTCCAGCCGATCCGAATCCGACCGATTGCGACTAAGAACCCATATTAGGTCTTATCTCGCTGCGATAAGGGTGGCCAGGTCTAATCACTTCGCTACCCTTATCGCGTCCGCAGATAATCGCCCGGCCGCTCTGTTTAGGGTGACTCGCTCCCTCCTTAATCAGGAGGTGAGGGAGGAACCCTTGCAGGGTCGTGCCGAGGAGTTTAACAATTATCTGTCGGACAAAATCACTCGAATTCGGACCGGTCTGGACTCTGACTGGGCAGAGTCTGGCGATCAGGACGCGGGTGGTCTTGTCGATATCACTTGGGAGGAGTTTGATTCTGTGACTCCGGAGGAAGTGGACAGGATTATGGGGAGACTGAGCTCCACCACATGTTTATTGGACCCGTGCCCTTCCTGTCTGGTTTATGCAGCCCGGGAGAGGACACGCAGCTGGTTCCAGGCAGTTATATCAGCTTCTTTGAGTGAGGGTAGCTTCCCTGCCGTCTTGAAAGAGGTGGTGGTGAGGCCCCTCCTCAAGAAGCCTGCCTTGGACCCAGCTGTATTGAACAACTTTCGTCCGGTCTCCAACCTTCGCTTTCTTGCGAAGGTTGTTGAGAGTGTGGTGGCACATCAGCTCCCTTTGGTCCTGGATGAAGCGGATTATCTAGACCCGTACCAATCAGGTTTCAGGCCCTGGCACAGCACGGAGACGGCATTGGTCGCGCTGGTGAATGATCTCTGGAGGGCTCGGGACAGGGGTCATTCCTCTGTTCTAGTCCTATTAGACCTCTCAGCGGCTTTCGATACCATAGACCATGGTATCCTGCTGCGGCGTCTCAGGGGATTGGGAGTGGGAGGCACGGTTTTACAGTGGTTCTCCTCCTATCTCCAGGGACGCTCGCAGTCGGTGTTGACAGGAGGGCAGAGGTCGACCGCAAGGTCTCTCGTTTGTGGAGTTCCTCAGGGGTCGGTCCTCTCGCCTCTCCTGTTCAACATCTATATGAAACCGCTGGGTGAGATCATTCGTGGCTTTGGAGTTGGGTATCATCAATACGCTGATGATACCCAGCTTTTTCTTTCTACCCCAAACCACCCCAATGATGCCCTCAACGTGATGTCCCGTTGCCTGGAGGCGGTTTGGGTCTGGATGGGGAGGAACAGACTTCAACTCAACCCCGACAAGACCGAGTGGCTTTGCATACCTTCATCCCGGGTCTATTCGGATATTCCATCTCTTTCTATGGGGGGTGAATTATTACCCCCCGTAGATAGGGGTCGCAACTTGGGAGTCCTCCTA
Source organism: Vipera ursinii (assembly GCF_947247035.1). Taxonomy (NCBI): domain Eukaryota; kingdom Metazoa; phylum Chordata; class Lepidosauria; order Squamata; family Viperidae; genus Vipera; species Vipera ursinii. Next base: position 49,700,214 of record NC_139517.1, read on the forward strand.
GATTCGCGGCTCACCTTGGAAGATCACATGGTGGCTGTGACTAGGGGGGCTTTCGCCCAGGTTCGCCTGGTGCGCCGGTTGCGGCCCTATCTAAGCCGGGATGATTTATGCATGGTCACTCACGCGCTCGTGACCTCTCGTCTAGACTACTGCAACGCTTTCTACATGGGGCTGCCCTTGAGGACCACCCGGAGGCTCCAACTGGTACAGAATGTAGCCGCGAGAGTTGTGTTGGGAGTCTCCCGATACTCCCATGTGACACCTCTGCTCCGTGAGCTGCATTGGTTGCCAGTTGTCTTCCGGGTGAGATTCAAGGTGCTAGTAATGGTGTTCAAAGCCCTCCATGGCATGGGGCCGGAGTACCTCAGGGAACATCTGCTGCCGGCATCAAGCTCCCTGCGCCCTGTGCGTTCCCACAGAGAGGGCCTCCTCAGGGTGCCACCGGTTAGAGAATGCCGACTGGTGGCCCCCAGGGGGAGATCCTTCTCTGTGGGCGCCCCGGAGCTATGGAACCAGTTACCGGTTGAGCTCCGGACGGCGCCCGATCTGCGCTCCTTTCGCCGCGATCTGAAAACATACTTGTTCGAGCAAGCCGGCCTGGCCTGAGGGGGGATTGGTGGGGTTTTTTATTATTTTTATTGGGGTTTTTACTATGTATTAATTGTATTTTAATCGGGCATGTATTTAATTATCTTTTAGTTTTTGTAAATTTCTGTGTTTTATTCTTGCCCTGTACACCGCCGTGAGTCCTCCGGGAGAAGGGCGGTATAGAAATATTAATAAATTAAATTAAATTAAATCTGGCAGGCTCTAATCTTGGAGCCGGTTCGGGAGTTGCCAACTTTTTCTGATGGGTAAGCTCGATGTCTATTTTACTGCTTTCTGGCACCATTCCTGTAAGCGGTCAGGAACTCCCCAGGAGATGCAGGCCTTGAATAAGTCATTGTCCAAACCCTCTTTAAAATGGTGCACCAGGGATCATTCTGGCCACTGTTCAGTAAGGCCTGTGACTCTTCTGAACTTGTGCACATAATCCACTGCTGATTTGCCAGCTTGCTTCATTTCATGAATGTCTTTCTTTGCTCTTAGGAGTTGTCTTCGAATTGGGTTCTCAACCCTTGGACGAATAAGTTGAAATTCCATAGTTCAGGTGCTTGCTCGTTGTACAGACTATTGAGCCACTCAGCAGCGTCTCCTTCCAGGTTAGCTGTGACAACATCAACCATCACTGCTGGGTCTGATTAGGCATCGCCATTGTGGTTCACATAAGAATGCACGTGAGAGAGGTGGTCTTAAATTGCCCAATTTTAAACTATATTATGAAGCTGCTGCATTAGTAGGAATAAGTGATTGGACTAATTTGACACAAGGGAGGTTATTAAATCTTGAGGGCCATGATTTGTTGTTTGGCTGGCATGCATATTTGTTGTATGATAAGAAGGTAGACAATGTGTTTAGGGTGCATATTTTAAGACAGGCATTGCTGAGAGTTTGGAAGAAGTATAGACATAAGTTGGGTTGTAAGATACCACTGTGGGCAATTCCAAAACACGCAATAGAAAATATACATGCTGGCTTCAAACATGATGTGACTACGTACAAGGAGATCCTAAGTTTGGAAAGAAATGTCTGGTGTTTGAAATCATATAGCCTCTTGCGAGAAGAGAAGGTTGTTCAAAATTGGTTTCAATATACTCAGTTACGGGCCAGGTGGAAAGAAGACCAGAAAAATGGTTTTACAATGACTGATGAAAATTTGATAAAGCAAGTTAGAAATCAGGGTCCAGCACATATCAAACGGATATATCTTGCATTGATAGAGATTGACTCAGAAACAGAGCTTGTTAAGGATTGTATGATAAAATGGGCCCAAAATATCCAGGAAGTTATTACAATGGATACGTGGGAAAAGATTTGGGTGAGGAACGTAAAATTTACACAAGCTCAAAATCTAAGAGAGAATTTTTACAAAATGTTTTATAGATGGCATTTAGATCCTAAAAAGCTTGCAAGTATGTATCCGAATTATCAGCCTAAATGTTGGAGGTGCGGTGATGAAGATGCAACATATTTTCACATATGGTGGACATGTAAAAAGGTTAAGGCTTTTTGGATAAAAGTCTGGTGGAATATGCAGAAGATTTTTAAACAGAGGATAAAGTTTTGTCCGCAACTTTTTTTGTTGGGAATAATTACAGACGCTACAGTTGTGGACACCAAGTTGATGTTGAATTTAATTACGACAGCAAGACTTTTGATAGGTCAATATTGGAAGAAAGAGGATCTGCCGACCATAGAAGAGTGGACTTTAAAGGTTTCCGACCTGGCAGAGATGGCGAAGATTTCGGCCTATTTGAAAGATCATTCGCAAGAACGCTATATTATGGAATGGAGAAAATGGATTGAGTTTATCCAGAACAAGTATAGGGTTAAGAGGTTTTATGTAGCATTTGAATAAGTCTTCTTTCGTTTTTTTTTCTTTTCTTATTTTAGTTTCTTTTTATACATATTTAATATTGTTAAGGCTTGTTTTATGCTATATAAGCTAGAGAGTGATGGATTTTAGAGTTTATAGTTGTTAGTATATGATTGTTTATGATTGCTTTTTATATATATACCTTGTATTTAGCTCTGGGAAGTCGGGGGGGAGGGGGGAGGGGGAGAGGTAGGGGGGGAGGAGGGAGGGGGTAGGGGGATTTTTAAAGAAAAATTGTATGTTAAAACTTTTCAATAAAAAAAAAGAATGCACTTGATTCAAAAAGAAAGTTAACTTTTCAGGGTCCCCATCAAACATAGCTTTCAGGGTGGGAAACAGCCATGCATTGTTGTCAATCTAGCAGAACATGCATTCGTCCATAATGCTGCATCAGGTCACACTGGAGGTCTCTTTTTTGTTCAGCCATGGGAAGGGGCCCAGGACAGGCATGACAATGAGGGTAAGGATCAGGGCTGTATCAGCAGTGATGAGGCTCAGGGCTCCATGAATAATGGTGATGGTCAGGGCTGTCCCTATCCCGGTACTTGTCAAGGCTGCCCCGGTCCCTGTAACAACCAGGACTTTCCCTGCACTGGGAATAGTCAGGGCTGTGGTAATGCGGGTAGGGACCAGGCTCTTAGAGGAGCGATGTCGTTCAGGGCTAACATACTGTTCTCAGCAACCAGGGCTGTCATGTTGACAATGATGGTCTGGACTCGATAACCATTGGTGATCAGGACTGGCTCGCTGCCACTGATGGTCTGGACCTCTTTCTCTCATGGGGCTCAAGGCTAATGCCAGTGATCGTGAAAGTGGGGAGGGAGCTCTGGCCCCTAGCATGGGACTAGGACAATGATGGCGAACCTTTTAGAGACTGAGTGCCCAAACTGCAAGCCAAAACCCACTTATGTATTGTTGGGTGCCAGGTGGGCGTGGCCCACTTGGGCACAGCTACAGTGGGCATAACAGACTGGACGGGCGTGGCCACTGGATGGCCATGGCTGCAATAGTCATGGCAGACTGGGTGGGTGTGGCTCGGGTGGACGTGGCCACCTGGTTGTTGCTCATGGGGAGGGACACCTGTGGGGACTGGGCAGGGTTGGGGGAGGTCCAGGGGGTCTCTGGCAGGTGGGATGGTGGTCAGGAGGCACATCCTGCAAGGTGAGGTGAGGCAGGGGGCAGGGCAGGAGTGCCATTGCCGCAAGGTGAGGCAGGGGCTGGGGTGGCTGTTGCCTGACATCATTGGTCCCCACACACAGCGAGCGCAGCAAGTCAACAGTGTCCATCAGCAGCCACAACCTGCTCGCCCTTCGACCGGTGCACTCTGGGGCTCTGCAGCCCACTGTCAATACTGGGCCAGCCTCCAGCACCAGGCAGATTAGGGGAGGGGGGAAGCACATGATAAAGACTGCCGGACGCACCTACTCTGTCTCATCTGTTTTTGCTTGCAGTTGGAGAGCAGGTTGCTGCTGGTCATCTCCTTGGCACCCTTGCAGATCTTGTCCTTGGCCCGCATGTGGAACCTGTTCCCCTTAGCCCCACCTCAGGCCACCAGCGCCAGCAGCTCGTGCAGGTCCATTAGGCTACCACCACTGCCTGGAGCACCTGGCCCTCCCAGCACAAATGAGGTGAAATGGTTGGCTAGCAAGCTCGATTAGAGGGGGTAGAGCATGCCCATGCCCAGCAAGCTAAAGGCCACCCCAAGCAGGAAAAGCCAGATTTCCATTGGCACCATGGCCCCCCAGTCCCAGCAAGGCTTGTGTGCCTCCCTCTGTCTCTGCTGGGTCTGGGTGGCCATGATGCTGATGGAGATCCAGCTTTTCCCACTCGGGGTGGCCTTTTGCCTGCTGGTGTGGGCAGTGCTCTACCACCTCTAAGTGGGGCTTCCTAGCTGAACGCTTTACCTCGTTCATGCTGGGTGGGCATGCAGCTCTGGGCAGTGGCCTAATGGACCTGTGTGAGTGGCTGGCGGCCATGGTAGTACTGAGATGTGCGAGGGAAGCAGAGAAAAAAACCCCTGATGCCACGTAAGGTGGATTATTTTCCCTGCCATACTTTTAAAACTTTCTTTAAAGTTTACTTGCTGGCAGCAAAAAGCCTTGGAGAGCAGAGAACACCTCACTCTCCCACCTAAGGAGGCTTTTCTCCTCTCTCCTTGGGTTTTTGCTCCCAGACAGTCTGGCAGTGAACAGCCAAAGGGAGTGAAGGAAAAAAAAACCTGATCCCACGTAAGGGGCAGGATTTTCTCTGCCTCACTTTTAAAACTCTCTTTAAAGTTTGCTTGCTGCAGAATGTGGATCCTTCTCATTCTGCTGCACCAAATAAAACAGTCGGACAGTGAACATCGAGTGGAGAAAAAAAACGGTCTCAGGTAAGGCAGAGTATTTTCACTTGTCAGCAGGGAAAAAACCCAGGTTTTTTGAGATGCCAGACTAGCGTGCATTCACGTGCATCAACCGCCTTGCTTGCTGCAAAGGCACGTGAATGAATGTTAGTCTGACCATTTCTGGGCTGGTTCTCCAACTTCAAAATAAATTAGGTACCAGTTCTATGCAATAAATCCCACCACTGGGGTGGGGGTTTTGTGGGGTTGTTACTGATGGGCGATAAGATGGTAAATACAAGGAGGCAATTGTATTCCATTCAGCCATGAGGCAATTGTATTCAATTCAGCTTTTTCCGTGATACAACTCTTGTGATTTAAAAAATGGTTTAAAGGTCAGGGGAAAAAAATGCAACGAGAATGAGAAGCGCTCTGCCACCAGCTACTACTTTCCCCACCCCGCCACTCTGACCCACCTCTCGCATGGTGTCCGGCTCCCACTGCCCCAACCCACCCCTCGTAGAGCGCCATTTCATGCTCTGCTTGCAGGGCACTGTCCACCCTTTCTTTCAATTTCCCTTCTTGCTGCCAGATATTTTCCATCCATTCCTATGAGTCTGGGTGTTTGGTCCAGACAGACGAATGACTCAGTGAGGGTTAACAGCAATAAGGTTTATTAATACACATATGTCAACTGACAACTGTCAAAATAACTCCGGCTTATATACTCGAGCTGTTTGAACTGTATCCAATCCCAAGCCCGGGTTTTCCCGCCTTTACAACATTAGCCAATAATTGCACCCGAATCTCCCGCTTCAAAGGAACCTTCTTTGCAACAAAGCTACTGACATAACACCCCTTCCCCCCCAGTTGATGTTATTTGTTGACGTAATCTCTCAAGTATTTGGGTGGCCTATGGACCCTAGATGGGTATCTATTGGGTTGGCTACTTATGGCTGTTTTAAACAACTACCGTCCAGTCTCCAACCTTCGCTTTCTGGCGAAGGTTGTTGAGAGCGTGGTGGCGCATCAGCTCCCTCTGTTCCTGGAGGAAACTGATTATCTGGACCCGTACCAATCGGGCTTCAGGCCCGGACACAGCACGGAGACGGCATTGGTTGCGCTGGTGAATGATCTCTGGAGGGCTAGGGACAGGGGTTGCTCCTCTGTCCTGGTCCTATTAGATCTCTCAGCGGCGTTCGATACCATCGACCATGGTATCCTACTGCAGCGTCTCAGGGGGTTGGGAGTGGGAGGCACCGTTCTACGGTGGTTCTCCTCCTACCTCCAGGGCCGCTCGCAGTCGGTGTTGACAGGAGGGCAGAGATCCGCCCCGAGGTCTCTCATTTGTGGAGTTCCTCAGGGGTCGGTTCTCTCGCCTCTCCTGTTCAACATCTATATGAGGCCGCTGGGCGAGATCATTCGTGGTTTTGGGGTGGGGTATCATCAGTACGCTGATGATACCCAACTTTTTCTTTCCACCCCGAACCAACCCAGTGATGCCCTCTCCGTGATGTCCCGGTGCCTGGAGGCGGTTCAGGTCTGGATGGGGAGAAACAGGCTTCGTCTCAATCCCGCCAAGACTGAGTGGCTGTGCATATCGGCATCTCGGGTTAACCAAGTTATTCCATCCTTAATGATGGGGGGTGAGGTGTTACCCCCCGTCGATAGGGCTCGCAACTTGGGCGTCCTCCTGGATTCACGGCTCAATTTTGAAGACCATATAGGAGCCGTGACCAGGGGGGCTTTTGCTCAGGTTCGCCTGGTGCGCCAGTTGCGTCCCTATCTGGACCGAGACGCCCTACGCACAGTTACTCACGCGCTTGTGACCTCCCGTCTGGACTACTGTAACGCTCTCTACATGGGGCTGCCCTTGAAGACCACTCGGAGGCTTCAACTGGTGCAGAATGCGGCCGCGCGAGTTGTAATGGGGGTTTCCTGATACTCCCATGTAACACCTCTACTCCGTGAGCTGCATTGGCTTCCGGTTGCCCTCCGGGTGAAATTCAAGGTGCTGGTTATCACCTATAAAGCCCTACATGGCCTGGGTCCGGGATATCTGAGGGAACACCTGCTGCCGGCATCAAACGCCCTTCGCCCAGTGCGCTCCCACAGGGAGGGTCTGCTCAGGGTCCCGCCGGTAAGAGATTGCCGGCGGGTGACACCCAGGGATAGGGCCTTCTCGGTGGGAGCACCTGCCCTGTGGAACCAGCTGCCGGTGGAGCTGAGAACTGCCCCCGACCTCCGATCATTCCGCCGGGGCCTGAAGACCTGGCTCTTAGAGCTCTCGGGCCCAGACTGAGGAGAAATTTTTAATTTGGGGTTCTTTTTAATTGAGTACAGGGTCAATTTAATATTTTTTAATTTGGTTCTTAATTTTTGTATTTTGGATTTTTAATTCCCTGTAAACCGCCCTGAGTCCTCAGGGAATAGGGCGGTATATAAATATAACTAAATAAATAAATAAATAATTGTTAACTGACTGTCTGATTGACTGGCTGATATTTATGGGTCTGGAATTTTGGGTTACAGGCTCTGAAGATTCACTACTAACTGATTGTGATTGCTGTTGTGTCTGTTGTTGTTGCTCAGGTACTGCTGGCCTGTTCATAGGGGACAGCTCCCAATCAATTTGACAATGTTGTGGGTTTGCTGCAGCCACACTGGTTTGAGTTTCCACTTCTCCACTAACTGGCAAGTTGTTTTGATTAAGCCAAGATGCAGTATCGCCCCCGTGTACGTTTTGACCCCCATCGACTGGCATACTTCCGGCAACTCTCTTCCTTAATTGATCAATATGTCTTTTACTTACTCTATTCCTTTCCCCCTCAATGGTGTAAGACAACGGCCCCATTATGTCAGTGACTACCCCAGGAACCCATTTGTCCCCCTGTCCATAGTTTCTGGCCCAAACTAAGTCTCCAGTGTTGAAGGACCTGTTTGGGATGTCAGGTTCAGCACTTGAGGGTAGTTTGTCAGGATGTAACCTGTCCAGTTTAGTGGTTAGCCGTTTGCCCCACCTCATTTCCGCAGGGCTTTTCCCGGTAGCCGTGCAAGGGGTTGTGTGTTGAGTCAGCAAAAAGTCTGCAAGTCTTTGGTGCCAGTCGCCACGGATGATTCGCTTCAAGGCGTCTTTGGTGGTTCTTACGTTGTGTTCAGCCAAGCCATTGGTGGACGGGTGGAAAGGTGCTGATGTTGCGTGTCTAATCGAGTTGGCCCTGAGGAAACCCTGAAATTCAGCAGAGGTGAATTGGGGCCCATTATCAGATACAATCACATCAGGTAACCCATGAGTGGCAAAGAGGCCCCTTAAAACCTGTATTGTTCTACCAGATGACATTGAATTAACAGGCACTACCTCCAGCCACCGAGAGAAGCTGTCCACCACAACTAGGAAGGTTAGGCCTTGAAATGGCCCTGCAAAATCAATGTGAATCCTAGACCAAGGATTCCTGGCCAATTCCCACTTATGCGTGTGTGCGTGTGCCAGCTCTGGTCTAGATCGCTGACACAGATAACACCCTGAAACGCATTCTTCAATATCTTTATCAAGCCCCGGCCACCACAAATGACTTCTGGCTAATGCCTTCATTCGAACAATTCCGGGGTGACCTTTATGTAATTCAGTTAAAACTGTATTCCTGTGAAGTTCAGGAATAACAACACGGTTACCCCACAATATACACCCCAAATGGGATGATAGTTCATTCTTCCTCCTAAAGTATGGGATGTACTTGGAATCAGGGTTAGTACTTGGCCAACCCCCAAGTATCCAGGTCATAATCCTATTGAGAATATGGTCTTTTTTAGTAGCCTCAGCTATTTCTCTAGCTGTTAAGGGGCATTCAGGAATTTCATGTAATGACATAATTTGTCCTACTGGGGCAGGGTCCTCCTCGGTGTTGGTTAAAGGCAGTCTGCTAAGGGCATCCGCATGGCCCATTTCCTTACCAGGTCTATGTTGCAGTGAAAATGAATATGCTGAGAGGAAAATTGACCACCTCAGCATTCTGGGAGACATTATTTGGGGTGTCTGCTTATCAGTGGTAAACAGTCCCAATAATGGTTTGTGGTCAGTGAGTATGGTAAAGTTCCTACCATAAAGGTAATCATGGAACTTTTTTACTCCTGCCACAATAGCTAATGCTTCTCTATCAATTTGTGCATAATTCCGTTCAGCTTTAGTAAGCGTCCTGGAATAGTATGCAATTGGCTTTTGAATGCCCTGACTATCCATGTGGCTGATAACAGCCCCCACACCATAAGGTGAAGCATCACAAGCTAAATAGATCGGTTTGTTCTCAATAAAATGAGTAACTGTGGATTGGCTTGATAGAATATCTTTTAAGGTTTGAAAACTGACTCTATGTTTTTCTTGCCACTGCCATGGGTTTTTTCTATCTAATAGTCTGTGTAATGGTTCCGCGATGGCAGCTTTATGTGGCAAGAATGTATGATAGAAATTGACTAATCCTAAAAAGGCTTGTAATTCAGCCTTGTTTTTTGGTTCTGGTGCCAATTTAATTGTCTTAATTTTATCAGCTGTAGGGTGAATTCCATTTTTATCTATTCTAAATCCTAAGAATTCTGTGGATTTAACTCCTATACAGCATTTTTCCCTTTTTAATTTAAGTCCAGCCTCCCTAAATCTTCCCAATACCTGTTCCAGATGCTCAGCTAAAATTTCTTCATTTCTTCCAGCTATTAGAACATCATCAAAGTAAGGGCATACACCAGGTATGCCCTTTAAGGTCCTCTCCATCACCTCCTGGAAGATGCCTGGAGCTGCTGCAATACCGAATTGCAGTCTGTGGACTCGGAACGCCCCCTTGTGGGTAACAATAGTTTGAGCTTCAGCAGCTTCCCTGGAAACAGTAAGTTGCAAATACGCCTGCGCCAAGTCTAACTTGGCAAATATGGCGCCGTCCTGTATCATGGCGAGGACCTGCTTCACCGTCGGGACCGGGTAAGCATGCTTTTTCATTCCGAGGTTCAGGGTGGCTTTGTAATCAGCGCAAATCCTCACATCCCCATTTGGTTTAAGGGGTGTGACGATTGGCGTCTCCCACAAGCCACCCTCGACCGGTTCTAGAACGCCTTGGCCTACAAGCTTATCGAGCTCGGCCTCGATTTTTTGCTTAAGGGCGAAAGGCACCCGTCGGGCCTTAAGCCTGATGGGTTTAACTGCTGGGTCTAAATTAAAATTAATTGGGGGCCCTTTATATTTACCCAAAGACCCATCAAATACGTCTGCGAATTCATTGCAGACAGATTTGAGGGTCTTATTATTATTAATGGTGTTTATTCCCCCGACCCAAATTCCCAGGGCAGGAAACCAGTTAAGGCCTATTAAACTAGTTCTATGGCCTTCTGTTACTATTAAGTCTAAGAATCCATTAAACCCCTTATATTTAACTTTAAGGGTAACTTTTCCCTTAATTTTTATTGGGGATTTTTGGAAATCTGCCAATTGAATTTTGGTTGAACTAAGTGGAACTTTACGACCACTTTTAAGTTCAATCTGTTTAAGGGTCTTGCTAGAAATTATGGACACTGAGGCCCCAGAATCAATTTCCATTTTGCAAGGAATTCCTTGCAACTGGACTAAGATTTTTAATTTTGGTCCCAAAATATGGTTTATTTTTCCCTTCCCTATGTGATTGACTCGCGCCACCTCCTCGCGGTTGGGGTATTGTGCCCAAGGTCTAGGGGTCTCCTTGCCACTATAGTAAGGGGTTACCTTACCTTCGGCCCAAACGTCGATTTCGTGTAGACGATTGTCGCGTGCACGACCCCTGCAAATGGCTTGAATGTGGCCGGTCTTTCCGCACAATCTGCATCTAGCAGAGCGGAATCTGCATGTTGCTCGGGGATGGTTGCCCCCACAGCTTCCACATCTGTTGTCGCTGTCGCGCGGTCTTGTTGGAATATCTCTCGGTTGTCGTTGTGGTGTTGTTGGTTGTCGTGGTGTTGTTGTTTGGAATCGGCGACTCGGTTCTGGTCCTTCGCTGCGGGATGGTTTTGCCGCCATTTTTCCAAACCTTCTGGTGACTTCGGCTATGTCGGCTTCCCATTGTTGGTCCACCTCCCCACTGTCCACAAGGCTTTCTTGGTTAATTTCGGAAGAAGCAGCCATGCTATTGCGGGGGGGGGTCGCGATACCCAGTGGATTCATACGTCAAAAGTTTGTCAAGGACTTCTTGCAAGTCGCCTGTGGGCTTAGCGATAATTCTATTTTGTAACTGCTCGTCTCGCAAGCCCAGCACCACTCTGTCACGGATCCTTATTTCTAAATTGTCATATTTACAACGTAACGCTGCTTCTCTAACTGCAGCAACGAATTTGGTTATTGACTCGCCCGGTCTCTGATTTCGTTTTTCGAAAATGCGCCGCCAAAAGAGTTCAGATCTTTTTGGCGTAAAATGTACCTTTAATTTGGCCAGTAAGTCAGCATACGAAACGCTTGATACCGGCAATGGTTGACAAAGTCCCACGGCAACCCGGTACACAGGTGTGCCACAAATAGTTAGTAAGGCAGCCGCCTTTTTTCGTTCGTCGGTTATGCCGTTCACGAGCAAAAACCCTTTGACCTGTCCCACATATTCTTCTCAGTCCTCTGGGTAGTTTGGATCGAATTCTTTTAAAGAACCAATTTGCGCCATTCGGAGGTTTGTTGATTCCGCCGCGGCCGCTTGCGGTTGACTGTGAATTTTTTTTTAATTTACCGCCTTACGCGCAGCTGTTTGTCACCGATCCTTCACTAGTCTGCCGTCTATCCCACCTTCGTCGCCAGTTGTTTGGTCCAGACAGACGAATGACTCAGTGAGGGTTAACAGCAATAAGGTTTATTAATACACATATGTCAACTGACAACTGTCAAAATAACTCCGGCTTATATACTCGAGCTGTTTGAACTGTATCCAATCCCAAGCCTGGGTTTTCCCGCCTTTACAACATTAGCCAATAATTGCACCCGAATCTCCCGCTTCAAAGGAACCTTCTTTGCAACAAAGCTACTGACATAACACTGGGCTTTGGGTGGAGATCAGCTGCCTGTGCCCACCAGGCCCACCCACCAGGCCTGCCACCCCATACTGACCATGACCGCAGGCATCACTGCCTCTCTTGCAACCTCCCCTGCAGCTGGGACACAGCCAGGTTTGCCAACACCATCCCATCCTCACCCAGAAAACAGAAAGGAAAAGATCCACTGAAGGATGGTGGGTCGTTTGGAGGCACTGCCAGAGCGGCAGGCACAGTGGGGCGAACCGCAACTATATGGCCAGTGTGATGGGGTTGGGCTCCTACACGTTGCCTGCCAAGCACAACTGCAGCTTATCACGGAGGGACGAACTCCTCCTCCTCCTCCGTGAGGCCCCACCCTGCCTGCCCATAAGCAAGGCATGTCTGCACTGCTCTGCAGGGGGAGAGAGCACATTCACAATGGCAGCTCCAGGCTGGCTGGTCTTAGGCCAGTGATGGCAAACTTTTGGAGACCATGTGTGCTGGGGCGATGGCACATGCCCACAGAGAAGGCTCTGTGTGCCTCCTCTGGCACGTGTGCCATAGGTTCACCACCACTGGACTAGGACTTCTTCTGGTCAAGGAACTGCCCCTGCCTTGATCATCCTCCTTTTTGCTGGTAGGCAGTGGACAGGTGGCGCATTCCTTGGTTCCCACCTCCAGCCCTTCAAATATCTCCCTAAGGTGCTCAACTGACTGGCTCCGGACTGCAGTCAGGTGTCATGCCTCCATCTGAGCCTGAATCTGAGGAGGACAGGGAGATGGAGTAGGATCCTGTTGAGGTCTGTGGCTTCAGAGGACTGTGGGAAAGAGCAGGATGAGGCAGGCCAAGGCCTTTCAGGTTTGGAACAGGGGAGGCAGAGTTCAGGCAAGGAGCAAGCCTCCCCCCCACCTGATCCTAGAGCAAGGAGAGCAGAGAGGAGGAGAAAACAATGTAGGCAGGCTCAATTGCTCAGGAGGAGAGCATCCTGCCCCACTCCACAGCGCACACCTGGGGATTAAGATTTAAGGACACACTATGGGGTGGGGCATTTGCCAGGAACAAACATGGTATCTTGGGACAGTTGTGAATTGTGCTCTTGTCTTTGTTTACCCTGGACACCTTGAATACCGGACCAGCTGGTTTCCTGCTTTACAACTGCAGACTGCATTTCTGAGTCTCTCCTTGCAGACTGCAGGCAAGCTGAGATTTAAAAGGACTCAGTAAGTTTCTGTTTTGTTTTCTTATTATCTGTCTGGCCTTGAGGATATTGTATACTTCTCCAGCTGTATTGAAATTGCCTTCAGCCAGAGGCAGCTGAAAGGAATATGTGTGTGTGCTTTGGTTGAAGGCTTGCCAGCATATCTGGGAGCTTTTGGGGACCATTGGCAGTTATTAAAGGACTGTTTCTCTTGCCAGCCAATTGCTTTGCCTCCATGCAGGGCCCTGGGTCATCACATCAGGTACTTCCAATCACCTGAGTCATACATCAATGTTATTCTCTTCACCCCTCATCTATCAGGAGAGTGTGTTCTTTGGGGAACTGGCAGTGAGTATTCGGTCTCTGTTGCTTTTGAAAGATCCATCCTTGGCTGGCTCATTTCCGATCACTTAAGGTCTCCACTAGGTAGGGCCCACTCAGACGACCAGATGAATTCTTTAGTCTTTGGTCTTCCCCTGTTGCCGAAGCATCCGAGACAGTGCTTTCAACCGGCACAATGGCCTGTGCTCCATCTGCCAATGTATCAGCCATGGCTGCAATGCTGGTGACAGGGTTCTCCTTCTTCTCCATATTGGGATCTTTCCCGAGTCTTTGTCAGCCTCCCTTCTACTTTGGCTAGGTGACTGGAGCATAGAACCCCATAATTTTAAAGAAAAAGGCAGTTTTGGGTTAATGTCATGGTTCCGATAGATGAAACCATTAAAAGAACTTCAAGGCAAGAATTCTTCTTTAAAGAACATTTTATTAGGAAGCAAAGTATCGGCACTTACATAGTTGAACCCAAAACTGAAATTCCCACCCCCCAGATACAAAGTAACAAGTTGCAATTCCCACCCCACAAATGCTGTAATAAACCACATTCCCCAATTAACACAAGATAAAGGCTTTTCTCACCAGCTCCTCAGCCCGCCAAAACCTTATCAGACCATATCCTTGAGTTCCCAGACTTCTACATTGTTATGGCTAGCTAAACCCTCAAGCATTTACCCCATCTAAAAGAATACAAAAGGCACATTAGAAGCAAGAGTAAAAATGGCTGCTGATTCTCAGTTATCAGAGCAATGACATCTATTGTCACGGCATTGACAACGTGGTTGCATAGAAAGAGAAAGAGAGAGGAAGAGGGAGAGAGAGAGAATCACTGTTCCTATATTTTATTTTCCTTTTCCTTTTAAGTACCTTTATTTAGCCAAATTGGTTTCCCAGCAAAGCCCTGAGCAAAGACCACTCTTTACATAATTTACATACACACTTCTTTTTCATTCCCATCTCGATGGGTGATTTCTTTTGATCCCAGGCTTTTAACAATCTCCCTAAAAGAGACATCAGAAAGACCTTGGAATCAGAGCTTCCCATATTTTCAGGCAAGACTTTCACCCTTGTTCCTGTTACACACAGTAAGATTCCCTCCTTGACTCTCCTCTGTTTGCAGAGTAACTTTCTCTTGGAGTTCTCTGCCCTTGGTAAGGCAAATCTTATGGCCCTTGCCCCTGGTAAGGCATTCTTTCATCCTTTGCCCCTGGTAAGGCATTCTTTCATCCTTTGCACCTGTACCCCAGTTTCAGACCACAAAGTGGTCTGGGAGGACTCTATCTTTCTTTTCACAGAGAATGAGGGTCCCTCCTAGAAGGGTGGAACTTTGCCCAGTGGTTTCAGCCAGTTGCCCAGGTTCAACTCCCTCATTCACTCATTCCATTCCATTTTTACATAGTCTCTCCCTTTTCCCTAACAAAAAGTTCTGCGCTCTGGCTAAACCCCCATGCTTTCTAGGGTATGCCACTTAAACAGATCCTTTCTGCAGTTAGGAAAGGCCGGAGACAGCAAAATGTAACTGTGATTGGGGAAAGGGTCTTTTCACTCAGACACAGAGACATAAACACATTTCCTTCATTCCCCTGGGCTTTAAAGGTAAAATTTAGAGGTACTCACCTTCTTTCCAAAGCAGCCCTTGAACTCAAATACAAAACTCCCTTTACTATCCTCACTCCACATGGACAGGGCCTGGGAAACCCATCTACAGACACAAGGGGTCTGCTGCCAGCAAGATGGGGCTTACGAGTCTCAGTCCATTGGAGAGGTTAGCTTGGAGTCCCATCCTAGGTGCCAAATTGTTGAAAGAAAAATCTTCATCAGGGTCCAGTCCAAGCTGGGAATAATCAAAAGGGAGACTGCTTTAGAAAGAAGGTTGCAGTTATTGAAGAGGAGACCCAGACAGAAAGATGGCTCTGGGAAAAACTGTTCACATATAGTAGGGAGTAGTGGGTTTTTATACCTTCTTGGGCTTTTGTTTGAAGTTGTTCCTGTGGCATGAACTTTGACTTGAGTCTGAGTGTGTCTTTCTGGTATTCTGATGGTGGTGGGTTAATCCTATTACGTCCCAAAGGTCATATCCTGCTTCCCTGGGGCTGGGGCTGATGAGTGTTGTATTTCTCTTTGGTGTAAGGGATTGTTGATTCTAGGGATCCTTATCTTTCTAATCCTAGCTTCCTGACTCCAATCTTTCTGACAAGATTATCACATCTGCAGTTCTGCAGACCTGATTTCTGTTTGGGGCAGATAGACTTCTTGTGTGTGTGTGTGGGCCTTCTACCTTTAAGAGCCTTTGGGCAGCGGTGGGATTCAAATATGTGAACCATCAGTTCTCTGTGTGGATGCCGCTTCCGGAAGTCCACTCAGAGCCTGGGCAACAAAAAATTAGCTACCAGTTCTGCTGAAGTGGTGCAAATTGGCTGAATCCACCACTGCTCTGAGGAAATATAATATTCTGCCTTCTAATATTCCCAAAAATATTTCTTTCTTGGGGGCGGGGCTGACTTCCCACACCTGAATGTAGCAAATTGCACACCAGAAGAATCACAATCAGTTGCTCTGTTAGTTAATTAAAAACAACCATAAACTGCTCCCCCTGCTGGCTCACTAGGGCCAGCATTCAAAACTAAGTCCTAGCCTTGCCTCTCCATTAAGAATTCTGTTTCCGTGTGGAAAGGCTGGCAACCTCTCACTCTTACTATCCTTTTTTAGAAAGGAACTCCTCCTGCCCCTGTGAATAAAGTCATTCAGCGAGATATTTGTTTTGATGGGTAATTAGGGTAACTCCAGAATTCTGCTGAACACAGAGAAGCAGCACAGCACGACCCCTCTTTGTTTGTAATTTGTTTGTAATTTAATTTTTTAACTTCCATCAATGTTTATTCTTGGCTGTCTTTTATAGAAAGAATGTTTATTCTTGGCTGTCTTTTATAGAAGGGCGGGATATAAATGGAATTAAAAATAAATAAATAAAAAAATAATAAACCAATATGTGCTTTTCTTCTTCAACAGTCTATTTGACCTAAATTAAACAATTTCTGTAGGGCAAGTGTAATCTGTCAATATAACTACAGGGATGTAATGCCTAGTGCAGGGGTAGGCAACCTCGGCTCTTTTATGACTCATGGACTTCAACTCCCAGAATTCCTGAGTCAGCTCAGGAATTCTGGGAGTTGTAGTCCATGAGTCATAAAAGAGCCGAGGTTGCCTACCCCTGGCCTAGTGAATAGTCACTAGCTTTCTTTGTTTCTTTTTTTTTGGTCCAAACTGTCTAGTTCAGCTTGTGTTCAGTTAATAATTCTAGCAGTAAACCATATCACAGGTATGACAAAGGTATTAATGTCTTTGGTGATATTTCCACTATTCGATCTTGTCTTCAGCACTTTTCTTATTCATTGGATATATTCTTTATTAATTACATTTTTAACTTGTCCATGCTCGATCTTATCTAACTATAAAATGTCCAGATACTGTACCTGTAAGCTTATAGGCTTCATCTTGATGGCTCCTAATGATTTGGCCTTTCAGTGTTTATAAATACTGTTTGAATTTTATGACTGTGATTTTACCCTCATTTACTGCTACTGTAACACATTTCCCTAGGTCAAATCCCATTTGCTAAATCTGTACTAAAAATTCTTAAAATATTTGTCAATGCCTGAATTTGGATTTCTGATTTTTCCATTAAGCTTCAGGTCATCCATATAATATCAGATTTTATTAGCATTTTTGCTGTTTGGCAATCAAGATTCATTTTCTTCAGAATCACTATAACTAGCATTATAGCAATGACAAATAATGATAATGAATTATACAGGAAAATATCTATGCTAATGTTGACAAGCCTTTTTTTTCATTTGCAGCAATCCATTCTGTCTTCCACTGCTTATTTCAAGTATATCACTAGTTATAGGAAAGAAGTGAGAGATTCCTTTGGTCTGGCTTGGAGGTATATTTGTTTGAAAAAAATCCACTATTATGTCAGAAATGGAGAGCCTTTTTTCTCAAAATGTATTTCCTCAGAAGTAATCTGTTATGAGACCAAGGTTATTTGAAATGTATGCAAAATTTGTTTGTTAACCACCATAGAGCTTTGTGAAACTCAGAAGCATTCAAACTTTCTGAATCATATTGGAACATTATGGAAGTACTCATTGCTACCTCTACCATTTCAAATGTTACTAATCCATTGTGAAAGCTAATTATAGAAAAATGACTATGTCATCAGTGAAGTGTGAATCATGTATTTTAAGTGTGAATGGAATGCTTTTACAAGACAGTTTTATAAGTTCATTTAACAATGTAGTGTTAATGAGTGACTATATGTTTGTGAATGCAGTACATTCCTACTTTTGCTCCCAGGTACTTTTTCTTGATTAGAATTTTAGATTGAAATCATCATCACACCCCCCCCCCTTTCTTCCTCTTCTGCCTTTTACCCATAGATGCAACATCTGCTTTTTGGATCAACAAACACAATTTCATACAATCAAACGCAGCAACTGGGTTCAACTGGATGATTTTCATGCATGCTTCAGTTGGGACCTGTCACCTTTGCTTTGGTGTTACCTGCAGATATTTGCCATTGATGTTAAACTGGTAAGTGATGCAGGCAAAGAGCCTTGGTGGAGCAGTGGGCTAATGCCTCCTTAAGTAACACCAGCTCTCTGCAATTAGTGCAGGTTCGAGTCCCACCAGGCTCAAGGTTGACTCAGCCTTCCATCCGTGGTAGGTAAAATGAGGACCCAGATTGTTGGGGGCAATAAGCTGACTTTGTAATAATGCCGCTTGGGGGGGCAGGCGAAAGCCCTAATCAGCAGGCATATACATAGAATGAAGGCTATTGCACATAGATTTGTGCTTTAGATTGTAAGCCGCTCTGAGTCTTTGGAGAAGGGCGGGATATAAATAGGATTTTAAAAAAAATGCTGGGAGATTCTACTCACAGAATGTGTCCATATCACCATTTCCCACATTTTCTCTGTTATAATGTCATCTGTTGCCAGATTGTATCATTGCTGACATGGACATGAATGGAAACATTTAATGAGTGATGGACATGAACATCTCTGTGGCAAATAAAGACACACAGTAATCTTTTGGTGTCTGTGGAGATTCTCAGTCATCCAGGTCATGGTTGTCTCAAAGGTGCTTCTTTCAGGAGGCAACTGGATTTCCTTTCTTCTCCTTGAAGACATTTTGCTTCTCATCCAAGAAGCTTCTTCAGCTCTGATTGACAGTTGCCTCCTGAAAAAAGCACATGTGGCATAGTCTTTTGCTGTTGTGAGAAAACCAGTCTTTAGGTGAACTAAATCAAGATGATATGTAGAGACATAAGGATTTTGACATTAACTATAAGTTTATTAAAACAATTCAAATAGGCTTATTAAGAACATTATTAAAAAGGCAGGAAGACAAAAATAGGCAGTGAGAGAAGCAGTATCAACATCTGGAAGAAACTAACAGGAAGGGTCATGTTTGGTTAAGGTCATGTTTGCTATAGTGAAAATGATGGGATGCAGCTTTTCAGCAAAGCAAGGAACTGTTAAAGATTGCAGAGGGAATGTACTAAGTAACCAACAGAAGATCAAGATAGAAAGAATATACAGAAGGACTCTATAGCAGATTGACTTACCAACAATATGAAATGATGATAGCCCAATTAATAAAGAACCAAACATCTTAAAAGAAGAACTAGACTGGGCCATAGAGAAATTGTCAAACTGGAAAGCCTCAGGTATTAATGGAATACTTTAGACAAGTGCCAGTTAACATCATCACTGTCTATGTGTCAATGGACTCAGGACTAGAAAATATCTGTTTTTAATCCCATTATTAAAGAAAGGTAATGGCAGAGACTGCTCCAACTATTGCATTGCATTGCAATTCAATTGCATTGAATTCTCATGCAAGCAAGGTTCTGTTAAAGATCATTCAACAGAGGCTACAGAACATCATCAATCAGGAGTTACCTGATATACAAGCTGGTTTTAGAAAGGGGTGCAGCACTCGAGATCACATTGCCAATATTATATAGATTTTGGAAAAGGCATGTGAAAATCAAAAGGATCCATATATGTGTTTTATTGTTTACAGAAAAGCTTTTGACTGTGTAGAACACAGTAAGCTATGAGCGGCTTTGCCTGATCTGATTAGATGGGATTTCCCAACCAATCTGATCAGATTTATCAGATCACTATACACTGATCAGAAGACAACAGTTTGAACACTCTATGGTGACATAGAGAGATTCAGAATCAGAAAGCAAGTTAGACAGGGATATAATTTATCACCAGTTTTATTTAATCTACATGCTGAAATGATCACGCAGAAGTTAGACCTAGACTGCTTGATTTGGGAGTGAAGATTGGAGGAAGAATCATAAACAAACCTGGATTTGGCGCAGTCATACCAGCAATTGACTGTAAGTAAATAAGCTGCAGAGGCACAAACAATAGTCACCCACAAGGGGGCGTTCCAAGTCAACAGATTGCAATTTGGCATAGCTGCAGCCCCAGGTATCTTTCAAGAAGTGATGGAGAGAACTTTTAAAAGGTATTCCTTTTAAAAGTGTGTGTTAAATGCAGGGGAGAATGAGGAAACTTTGGCTAACATGCTAGAGGCTGTGCTTGAAAGGTTAAGGGCAGCTGGCCTGAAGCTAAAAAGGGGAAAATGCTCTATTGGTGTGGCATCCACAGAGTTCTTGGGCTATAGAATTGATGTTCTGGGCATTCACCCCACTGAATCAAAAATTAAAGCAATCACAATGGTCCCAGAACCAAAGAATAAGGCTGAACTCCAGGCATTCTTGGGGTTAATTAATTTTTACCACACATTCCTGCCACATAAGGCTGCAATTGCAGAACCCTTACACAGATTACTTGACAAAAAAACACCGTGGGATTGGAAGGAGGCCCATTGTAAGAGTTTTGAGAACCTCAAATAGTTACTGTCTAGTGACTCTACAGTAACACACTTCATTGAGGACAAACCAATCTGTATAGCATGTGATGCATCCCTGTATGGTGTGGGCGCTGTAATCAGCCATCTGGAAGCAAATGGGGAACAGAAACCCATTGCATATTATTCCAGAACACTGTCTAGAGCAGAGAGGAATTACGCTCAAATTGATAAGGAAGCACTGGCAATCGTGGCCAGTGTTAAAAAAACTCCATGATTATCTATATGGGAGAGAGTTTACTATTTTCACAGATCACAAACCATTGCTAGGGCTATTCACAACTGACAGACAAACACCACAAATAATGTCCCCAAGGATGTTACGTTGGTCAATATTCCTCTCTGCATACACATATAAAATGGTCTACAGACCTGGTAAGGAGATGGGTCATGCAGACGCAGATTGCCATTGCCTGTAACAGAACCCAATCCTGCACTAGCAGGCCAAATCTTAGCATTACAAGAACTCCCTGAATGCCCACTTATGGCAAAGGACATTGCAGCAGGCACAACAAGTGATCCAGTGCTCAGCAGAGTGGCAATGTGGGTACAATCGGGCTGGCAAGGAAAAAATCCGGGGCCACAATTTCAGGCATACTTTGTGCGGAGGAACGAAATGTCTTCACACAAAGGATGTTTGTTATGGGGGCAACAGAGTGGTAGTGCCAGACAAACTCAGGAATAGGGTTTTAAGAGATCTGCATGAGGATCACCCGGGAATAGTGCGCATGAAAGCCCTGGCGAGGAATTTTGTGTGGTGGCTGGGTCTGGATAAAGCCATTGAACAAGTTGCAGGGTGCTATCAATGTCAGAAATCCAGACCGGAGCAACCACATACCCCCGTGCACAGGTGGGAAACCACTCACAACCCGTGGTCCAGGGTCCACATTGACTACGCTAGGCCTTTCCAAGGACAATTGTTCTTAGTGGTAGTTGACAGCTACTCTAGGTGGTTAGAGGTGGTGCCTGTGAATAGTATGATGTCCACTAAGGCCATATGGGTGCTGAGGGGGCTCTTTGCCACACATGGGTTACCTGATGTAATTGTGAAGTATCTCGGAAAATGACCAGAGAGACGGCAGGCTGGGTTTCAACGTTTTATTTGCTTCAGCTCCGGACAGCTGACAAGCGGAGAAACATGTCCTTTTATAGTGAACTGTCAACAGTAACAACGAATCAGGAAACCATATTCTCCCACCTCGAGGGCAGCGACCAATAGTCAGCCGGTAGCTTTGACAGCTCCCGGGCAATTGCACTTGCGCGGCTTAGCCGGGGAATCCGTCAGCTGGCTGGCTTGCTGGCTGAGGGGAGGCGTGTATCGGGAGCCGGCATTCTGACAGCTCGCGGCTGTCAGCCGGGCTGGTTCTTTTGCCTGCACAGCTTTTTGACAGCTGTCACTGTCAGCGGCTGCTGCCGGCTGTGCGTGTGTGCGGTTTCTTTCAGCAGCCTTTTGACAGCTGTCATCTGTCAACAGCTGCCGCGTTAGAGATTCCCTGGTTCTTCTCGAGCCGGGAGATCGTTCATATAATGTCAGTATGTAACACCCCTTCCCCCCCTTGATTTGAACCTTTTAACAATAAACATAGAAGTATTTAACCACAACTGTTGATCGTCGGCGTGCTTCCAGCCCATTCAAAGTCCGTGAGGTAGGCGGGAGGCCGTTTAGTCCTGCTGGAGTGGCAGAGGATGGGGCCCTCTTCTGCCGCTGGAGTGTCCTCTGGGGTGGTGGAGGTGGGGATTGTAAGATTGGGGATGTTTGCGGCACGCCGGGGTTGTCGCTGCTGGATGGTTCGGCATCTCCAGGTAGTGGTCTCAGGGGGAGTTTGGAAGTGACCTGGGATGGAGCTGGTCGGTGTGTCTGCGGAGGGTGAGTCCCCCACCGATGTCTATGGTATAGGATAAGAGCCCCGTTTGCTCCAGGATGACACCCTGCATCCACTTAGTTTTTCCCCCATAGTCCATGGCCCAGACATTTTGTCCTTGGGCGAATGTTCTGGGTGGGGGCTTGTTGGCTTCTTCGACCACCGGTCTGTCAGGGTGAAGTCTGTCGAGTCTTGTCACCAGCTGACGGCCCCAGCGCAGTTCGGTGGGGGATTTCCCAGTGGTAGAGCAGGGCGTAGAGTGGTGAGCTAGGAGAAACTGGGCTAGGCGGTGGTGCCAGTCCTCTGCGATAATCTTTCGGAGGGCATCTTTGGTGGCCCTCACGATGACCTCTGCAAGACCAATTGGACAAAGGGTGGAAGGGGGCCGACGTGGCGTGCCTAATACAGTTGTTCCTCATAAAGATCTGAAACTCACGAGAGGTAAATTGAGGCCCGTTGTCGGAAATTAGTACATCGGGGAGACCGTGTGTTGCAAAAACTCCCCTGAGAGCCTGAATGGTGGCAGCCGTTGTTGTGCTGGAAACTGGGAGAACCTCCAACCACTTTGAATAGCTATCCACTATAATGAGGAAAACCTGTCCCTGGAAGGGGCCAGTAAAGTCAATGTGGACGCGGGACCAAGGATTTCGGGTGGTTTCCCATTTGTGAATAGGGGCCTGGGGCTGTACTGGTCTGGACTGCTGGCATAGGTAGCAGCCAGCTACATGAGTTTCAATGTCCTTATCAATTGTCGGCCACCAAATGTAACTTCGTGCCAAGGCTTTCATTTTTACGATGTCAGGGTGCCCTTCGTGTAATGTGTGTAGGACTTTGGGTCTGTGTATAGGCGGCACTATCACTCTACAGCCCCAGAGTATACAGCCTAAGTGCGAGGTTAGCTCATGCTGTCTAGTAAAATATGGTTGGAAGTCAGGGCCAGGGCTAACGGACTGCCACCCAGAGGATACCCATGCTAGTATTCTGCTGAGGGTTTTGTCCTTGCCGGTGGTGGCAGCGATATCCTTTGCTGTCAAGGGGCACTCTAGGAGCTCTTGAATGGCTAAGATGTGACCCGCCGGGGCTGGGGCTGGGTCTACTTGGGGCAGAGGGAGCCTGCTGAGGCCGTCTGCGTGGCACATTTCCCTGCCTGGTTTGTGAATTAATTGGTAGGAATAAGCTGAGAGGAATGTAGTCCACCGCAGCATTCGAGGGGACAATATTTGGGGAGTTTGACGGTCCCAGGTGAATAGCCCTAGTAAGGGCTTATGATCCGTGAATATAGTGAATGGCCTGCCATAAAGATAATTGTGGAATTTTTTTATGCCCGCCACGATGGCCAGTGCCTCTTTGTCGATCTGGGCATAGTTCCTTTCAGCTTTGGAGAGGGTCCTTGAATAGTAAGCAACAGGCGTTTGTTTCCCATCGCTTAAAAGGTGGCTCAGGACCGCGCTGATCCCGTATGGGGATGCGTCGCAAACTATGCAGAGGGGTTTATCTTCCTTTTAATGGGAAATGGTTGTGTTGCTTGACAGCATCTGTTTGAGTTTTTTTGAAACTGTCGTTGTGGACTGCTGTCCACTGCCATGATGCCCCTTTGTCTAGTAACCTATGGAGGGGTTCTGCTATCGTTGCCTTCCTGGGTAAGAAGGCATGATAGAAATTTAAGAGCCCCAGGAATGCTTGGAGCTCTGTTTTGTTCTTAGGGGTTGGGGCCGCCTTGATAGCTAGGATTTTTGAATTTGTGGGGTGGATTCCTTGGGAGTCTATTCTATAGCCCAAGAACTCAGTGGAGGGGACTCCAATGGAGCATTTTTCCCGTTTGAGTTTTAATCCTGCTCTGCGGAATCTGGTTAGCACTTCGTGCAGTCTGGCTGCTAAAGTGCTCTCGGAATCCCCTGCGATGAGGACGTCATCGAAGTAGGGGCAGACCCCTGGGATTCCCTTCAGGGTTCTTTCCATGACTTCCTGGAAAATGCCAGGAGCCACTGAAATTCCAAATTGGAGGTGGGTCACCCTGAAAGCCCCTCGGTGTGTGATGATAGTTTGGGCATCAGCTGTTTCCCTACTGACAGGGAGCTGCAGGAACGCATGCGCCAGATCGAGTTTTGCGAAAATGGAGCCTGAACCAATTTCTGACAGAACATCTTTGACTACAGGGACTGGGTAAGCGTGGGGGTTCAATGCGCGGTTGAGGGTTGCTTTGTAATCCGTGCAGATCCTCACGTCCCCATTTGGCTTGACCGGTGTGACTATGGGGGTCTCCCATGTCCCGCTGTCAGTGGGTTCCAGGACCCCTAGGGTGACTAGGCGGTCTAATTCCCTGTCAATCTTTTGTTTTAGTGCAAAGGGGACCCTTCTGGCTTTGATTCTAATAGGACCGACCTCGGGTTTGAGCTTGAGATCTATGTGGGGGCCTGTGTACCTGCCTAATGTCCCATCAAAAACATCAGCGAAAGTTTTGCAGATGTTTTCCAGGGTCTGAGACTGGATGGGGTTTGTCCCTTCTAGGCGGATGCCCAGAGCCTCGAACCAGTCCAGGCTGATGAGGCTGGTTCTGGGTCTCTCCGTGATCTGAGCTAGGAGGTTTCCTTGAAATTTTTTGAATTCTACTTTTAACTTAGCCTGTCCCTTTAAGGTTATGGAAGCACCCTGAAAGTCAGCTAGTAAGATTTTAGAAGGCTGAAGGGGAATGCGGCGTTTGCACTTAGAACTGATTTTTTGGAGAGTGTCCCAGGATAGGATAGAGACGGAGGACCCTGAGTCAACTTCCATCTCGCATGGGACCCCCTGGATCTTGACCCAGATCTTAATCTTGGCCTGTACGTGATGGGTGGCACAGGGCCTCTCGCTGGAGAGAATGGATAGTACAGTCTTTTGGGGAGGGCGGGAAAACTTAGTTCTACCTGACGGAATTTCCTCAAGTTCGTGGAGGGTCTCCCGATTTTGGCTGCGGCACATGGAGCGGATATGCCCAGTCTTCCCGCATCCATGGCACTTTGTGTTTCTGAATCTGCAAGTGGCTCTGGCGTGGCCGCCACCGCAGCTGGCGCACCTGGCCCTGGTGCCTGCAGGAATGGTTTTTTGGCCGGCACCCCCTGGCTTGGTTGGTCTGCGGCTTCCCTTGCGGCCGGCAGCCATTCGGTTGAAACGGGGGATGATCATGTCCACACTAGAATTGACCTCTGGGGGCTCGAAGTCTGCCTCCCTGGCTTGATGGACAGAACCGCTGGGGCTGTCACCAAACGCTGAGGGGTCTTTGCGATGGCTATCTTTGTATGCCATGATCTCCAGGGTGAGCTCTGCGAGATCCATCGTGGGCTTTGCCACCAGCTTCCACTGAAGCCGTTCATTCTGGAGCCAGGCGATGATCTGGTCTCTGATGTGGTCCTCCAGGTCCAGGAATTGGCACCTGCGGGCAGCGTGACGGACCCCTGCGATGAATGCGGTGGACGCCTTGCTCGGTTGCTGTCGTCGGTGGGTGAAGTGGATCCGCCAGTACAATTCTGACCGCCTGGGCATAAAGTGCTTGCTGAGGCGTTCAGTCAGCTCTGCATAGGGTATCGTGGCGACCGGGTCTGGGCTGCAGAGTCCTACGGCGATGTCGTAGACAGCTGGTCCACTGAGGCAGAGTAGTGCCGCGGCTTTGTGGCAATCCTCCGTGATTTTGTTCACGATGAGGTACCCCTCGACCTGACTCCCATCCCTCGGGGTGTCGGACGTCGAACTCTCTGATGTGTCTGAGGTTGGCCATAGTCTGGGTCTGCGGTACCGTTCGAGCGAGTAGAAGGGTTGTCCTTGCCCTCAGCCAGTGACCTCAGCAGTGACTTGAGCGGCTGGAGGGATGGAGCTCCTTCTAGTCGTGACTTAGCTCAGTGGCTAGCTCTGTTGTACCAGAATCCCACCTTCGTCACCAGTGAAGTATCTTGGACAATGACCAGAGAGACGGCAGGCTGGGTTTCAACGTTTTATTTGCTTCAGCTCCGGACAGCTGACAAGCAGAGAAACATGTCCTTTTATAGTGAACTGTCAACAGTAACAACGAATCAGGAAACCGTATTCTCCCGCCTCGAGGGCAGCGACCAATAGTCAGCCGGTAGCTTTGACAGCTCCAGGGCGATTGCGCTTGCGCAGCTTAGCCGGGGAATCCATCAGCTGGCTGGCTTGCCGGCTGAGGGGAGGCGTGTATCGGGAGCCGGCATTCTGACAGCTCGCGGCTGTCAGCCGGGCTGGTTCTTTCACCTGCGCAGCTTTTTGACAACTGTCATTGTCAGCGGCTGCTGCCAGCTGTGCGCGTGCGCGGTTTCTTCCAGCAGCCTTTTGACAGCTGTCATCTGTCAACAGCTGCTGCGTTAGAGATTCCCTGGTTCTTCTTGGGCCGGGAGATCGTTTGTATAATGTCAGTATGTAACACCCCTTCCCCCCCTTGATTTGAACCTTTTAACAATAAACATAGAAGTATTTAACCACAACTGGAAAGAAGATCAGAAAAATGGTTTTACAATGACTGATGAAAATCTGATGAAGCAAATTAGAAACCAGGGTCCAGCACATATTAAACGGATATATCTTGCATTGATAGAGATTGACTCAGAAACAGAACTCGTTAAGGATTGTATGATAAAATGGGCCCAAAACATTCAGGAAGTTATCACAATGGACACGTGGGAAAAGATTTGGGTGAGGAACGTAAAATTTACACAAGCTCAAAACTTAAGAGAGAACTTTTATAAAATGTTTTATAGATGGCATTTAGATCCTAAAAAGCTTGCAAGTATGTATCCGAACTATCAGCCAAAATGCTGGAGATGTGGAGATGAAGATGCAACATACTTTCATGTATGGTGGACTTGTAAAAAGATCAAGGTTTTTTGGATAAAAATTTGGTGGAATATGCAGAAGATTTTTAAGCAAAGGATAAAGTTTTGCCCGCAACTTTTTTTGTTGGGAATAATTACGGATGCTACGGTTGTGGACACTAAGTTGATGTTAAATTTAATTACGGCAGCAAGACTTTTGATAGGTCAGTATTGGAAGAAAGAGGAACTGCCGACCGTAGACGAGTGGACTTTAAAGATCTCCGACCTGGCAGAGATGGCGAAGATTTCGGCCTATTTGAAAGATCACTCGCAAGAACGTTATATTGTGGAATGGAGAAAATGGATTGAGTTTATCCAGAACAAGTATAGGGTTAAGAAGTTTCATGTTTCTTTCTTTTTTTTCTTTTTCTATTTTAGTTTCTTTATATATATTTAATATTACTAAGGTTTGTCCTATCCTATATAAGCTAGAGAGTGATGGATTTTAGAGTTTATGGTTGTTAGTATATGGTTGTTTATGATTGTTTTTTTTTATATACACCTTGTATTTAGCTCTGGGAAGTCGGGGGGGGAGGGGGGGAGGGGGGAGAGGTAGGGGGGAGGGAGGAGGGAGGGGGAGGGGGGATTCTTAAAGAAAAATTGTATGTTAAAACTTTTCAATAAAAAAAAAATGTCAGTATGTAACAAATTGTATCTGATAATCGCCCTCAATTCACATCTACTGAATTCCAGGATTTCCTCAAGGCCAATTCAATTAGACACACAACGGCTGCACCTTTCCACCCGTCCAGTAATGGCTTGGCTGAGAGAAACATAAGATCTACAAAAGATGCACTGCGAAGAATTATTGCTGGCGACTGGCATCAGAGACTAGTGCAATTCTTGTTGACTCAACACACTACACCTTGCACAGTAACGGGTAAGAGTCCAGCTGAGCTGCGCTGGGGACGGAGATTGATAACTAGATTGGACAAACTTCACCCAGACAGAGTGGCCGCTGAGACAGAACAGCCTAACACAGCCAGGACATTGTCAGTAGGGGACTTAGTGTGGGCCAGAAACTTGGACTGGGTGAGAAGTGGATGCAAGTGGTGGTGGTGGACAAAATTGGGCCTTTGACTTACGTTGTTGAGGGAGAAGGGGACCAGCAGGTAAGAAAACATATCGACCAGCTAAGAAAGAGGGCTGCCCACAACCACCACCACAACAAGAGGACTATACACAGCAGAGGCCCAAAGGACTGCATGTAGAACCGTTTCAACATCAATCAGAACCACCACTACTGGCAGCAGCTCATCAAGCAGCTAGGCCAACATCATCCAAGACAATGCCAACAGAGCCAATGGAGGCCAACAGTGACTCTGTACCAGAGTAGCGGCATCTGCCAGAGCTAATCATGGAACAGACATGGGAGGGGGGTCAGCCAGTTTCTGAAGAAGCTTCTCAGGGTAGTGAAGCAGTGATTGAGAGGCATCCGGGTAGGTACCCGGCCAGGATTCATAAACCCCCAGAATACCTGAAGGACTATGTGAGGTCTTGAAGGAGTGGGAGTTAGAAGAAGTAGTTAGAAGTAGTGTTGTAGTGTTCTCGTTGAGGGGGAAGGGGTGTTGTGTATGCCACCATAATAGCAGGTGGCATAGGTCAGGCGGCCTGATTGGTCTGGCGGGAAATACAGGGCACCGGGTTGGGTGTCACCTGGCCAGCGGGAATATGAAGCAACCGAGTTGGCTGGCTACAGGGGTTGCTGTATCTATAAGGGGCACCAGAGGTGGAGGGAGTTCAGTTCCATCTTGTATTCAATAAAGGTATTATGTACAATGCCGTCTCGTCATTGCCTCCACACGGTCACCCACACTACAACACTCACAGCAGTAGCTTGGCAGGCTTTTCGGTGGCCCCCAGGTTGCTTTCTGACAATTTCTTTCAGAGCTGTAGGCAGCGGGTTTCCTCCTGGGAAGAACATCTATTTTGCCAGGCCTTTTGGTTCCTGGATTTTTTCCATCACACTAGCCAGCATCTACCATCCTTCAGAAGTGACTTTTGATAGTCCTCACTTAACTGGTTGCTTAGCTACTGTTTGAAGTTATGATAGATCTACCTAGAGCAGACATGTCAAACACAAGGCCCGGGGGCTAGATCCGGCCCATGAAGTGGTTTCATGCGGCCTGCAAAGCCATCCTGGAAATAGTGAGGGAACGGCCCCCACTGCCTTGGCCCTGGCCCAGAGACCCTCCTTCTGCCAGAGACCCTCAGATCTGTCCCACTCCTGCCCAGGCCCCCATAGGCACCCTTGATGCGAACGATGTAGAGCTGGCCATGCCCACCCAGTAGGCCATGCCCACCCTGGCCATACTCACCCGGCCCCCTGAGGGCAACCACAATGCTGATGAGGCCCTCAATGAAATTGAGTTTGACACCCCTGACCTAGAGCTACTTGGTTCAACCAGTTGTCCTGGGGATCAAATGGGGGGGGGATTCTACACTGGAGTTGGCTGCTGGATTGATGGCAGATTCCACCTCCCGCCCTTTGCTCTCTGTTCCCCACTCATCCATCTTTTTCTTATCATATTGATATATTCTTGTGTTCCTTTGTCATTGTTTAGTTTATTGCTTTACTTTACTTCTGCTCTATTTGCATTCCTTTCTTTTTCTTCATTTTTATTATTGTAAGCCATGAGGAGTAGCCCCATGGCAAAATAGGCAGCAAATAAATGTATCAAATAAATATATATTTGTAACCCATTTTCAAAGTTCTGACAGCCACAAGACATGCACATGCTGCATTTTTAGATGCTTGGCAACCACCTTGCATTCATATGACCATGATTTTCAGGGTGTTTTGCTGATTTCTGGTGTTTACTTCTGGCTTTCAGCAAAAAACATCCATTGGAGAAAATAGATTTGTTTGTTTGTGTTCACAGTTGTGAACTGTGGCATTCACTTAATGACTGCTGCAAAAGAAGTTGCAAATTGGTTGCAATCATGTGGTGACCTGCTTAACAACTGCAATGACTTACAACCGTAATTCCATGCCTATAAGCTAAGGACTATCTCACTTGTTTTACTGACCCATCTACAGGCACATTTGGAAAGAGGTACTGGCTGGTGGACTGGTATGTCAATTTTTCTATCCTACTGATTGCCTGTTTATGCCATCTTTCTTCATTCTCCCTAGTTCCAGGGAGCATTAAGCAGATACATCAAATAAATAAAGATATTATCAAGGGAAAAATCCAGCAAAAACAAAGCCAAAACATCACAAAAGTCTCACTTTAAAATTCAGAGATTTATTTTATTGAATTTAGAATACACATAAAATACATTCAACAATCTATTGCAATGAGGACCAACATTGGACTAGCAGTCATGACAGTGATGGCTAGAAGCCATGTGGCCCTGAACCAGGACCACTCC
This sequence comes from Vipera ursinii, assembly GCF_947247035.1. Classification (NCBI taxonomy): domain Eukaryota; kingdom Metazoa; phylum Chordata; class Lepidosauria; order Squamata; family Viperidae; genus Vipera; species Vipera ursinii. The sequence goes on from NC_139517.1 coordinate 49,730,600, forward strand.
CAAACTTTTATACCTTTCCACAAACAGATGGCCAGCTGAGCTTGCAATACCAAATTCTGTTCCTTATATTTTCTGCTGTCCATGTCTTTCCACATATACCCATGTACATTTGAAACTTGCACCCATCTGTTACTTTTAGTTCCATGCTGAAATACAGAAACTCAGGGTGGTGACAATGCTTAAAACTCTCTGCAAGGACAGCATTATGAGGGAATCAATATATATGTCCCATGATCCATTAAGGCAAACATATCTTCTACAAGGAATTCTACAATGGGTACAATGATAACAGCAACAACAACCCAAAAAACACACACAGCCACAAATGATACACATATTACGGGAAATGGGAGAAGAAACAAATCAATAACTTGCAATAATAAAATAAGGCAAGAGAGTGATGAACACCATCAAAAACAAGACGGAGGGACCTCCAGTTTGCTCGTAGTGCATGGCTGGTGAGAGTGGACCTCCGCTCCCTAAGCCTAATTTCGTCCTGCCAGGGGGATCCTAGATGGGTCTAAAAACAATCCGTAGAGGTGACCGTGAAGGAGGGGTACCCTGTTGATCACGAAGCAACGGCAATCACTTCATTTGATCTGGGGAAAGGCCTCTGAACCTGACAGGAGAAAGGCTAGCTACATGCCAGCGTCTAGCCCAAGCTACCGCAGCCGAAGTCCAAGAGCACTACCAAGAACAATGGTGAACAGCATGCTTGGAACTGGTAAGAGTATTTGATCTTCTCTCCCTTATTTTACAACTAGTCCTTGGGAAAGGTCCCCAAAGCATACAACCTCTGAAAGTGAGGGGAGGGGACTACATTCCCATTCCCCTATAGACGGAAGCAGTGAATTAGCCTTTAAGGAGGAAAGAACCTTATTGAAATTAAATTCAAAATACTACAATCTGATCAGACTTAGAAATTAAAACAAACTGCTAAGATTATATTCTAAAGGAATTTGATTAAACTACATAAAAAAAAGAAAAATAAGAACTTTTTAACTGAAAGAGCTGGAAAATAAATATTTGCTGACATCTAGTGGACAGTGAGAATATAGCACATTAAAGACAATGCCCAGAAACAAAGAAAAAAAATCTGTTCCCATGAAGTCTAATAACTTTTAAGAAGACACTTGCTATGGAACAGAGAAGATATTGCATACTGGGCCAGCTATAAGATTGGAAAGTGTTTGAAGGGAAAAAAAATACTTTGATTGTGGTTTAAATTTATGCACTGTTTAAAAACTTTGTTCTATAACAAATTATTGAGAAGGGAAGTTACAGGAAGGATTTAAAATATTGGCTAAATATGTTGAATTGGCAATTGATTCCTGAAAGAACAAATTATTATAAAACATTGATTTTACTGAAACCTTGACAACTGAAAATTACGGTAGACTGCAAAAATTATATATAAAAACAAGAACTATCCAAAATTGGACTGTATGGATTTTGGGTTTTGGCTATCTTGTCAAGGCTAGTTACAGAGACTATGGCATTTTTGATGGACTACTCAAAAGGGGGAGACAACATGGATATGAAATACTCATCAAAAAATGTTAGAAAACCACACTTAATATCTACTCCTGAAAGATCAAAGACATTTAGAAACACTTTCCAAGATGAAATTTATGCAATGCTACAACAGATAAAAACTACAATAAATCTAAACCATGAGGAGATTAAACATAACTTTGATACTATAAGTGGATATACTTCTAACAAATCTACAATCAAAAAACATCCAAAGAATGAGAGTAAAGAATTAACAAACAATCCAGACAACAGAATGTGAACTAGAAAAAAAAATAACTTAACTGGTGACTTAACAAATAAAACTTTTACAAAAAAAAGAGCAAGATGGAGGGACACACACAAGGGTACAACTCTTATGTGGGGCACAACCCCATCAAAACAAGGGGGTGATTGGCCCTCAGGAATGTCAGCTCTCTGATTGGTCCTGACCACAGGCTAATTCCTCTTCTAGGAGCACCCTGACCATTTTGCCTAAGGACACAACAACCTGCACACTACCTACTTTAACCCCCAAAGCATGTCTGGTTGTGACCCTTCCCATGCTGCCAAAACAGGGGATGAACTACCGGGGGTACCCAAATGGTGGGCACCCACTTACCTCTGATCCAAAGCGGAGATGTGAGTGCAAGGAGAAAGGGCTGAACTACCCATCTCTTCCCCCCACTTGCCAGAGTTCCAGCCCAACCATAGGGGCCTATGCTGCTTTGCCCATTCCCCAGCCAGCTGTGATTTCAAGCCCTGTATCCCAGCCATGCCTGTTGCTGAGACCTTGGGATGCCAGTCCCAGATTCCAGCCAACAGAAGTTCAGAGAGTGGTTTGGCCATGTGCCCAGGACCAGCAAGCTACCCAAACCTAGCAGCAGGTGCAGGTGGCTCCACCAAGGTGCGAGCCCCCTCTCATTAAGCCCACCTTTGATGGGGACCCCAAGAAGCTAACCTTCTTCCTAAACCAGGTGTGGGCTCATTTAGATCACTACGCTTATACCTACCTGGATGGGCTATAATGGTGAATGCTGTGGGAGTAAATTTAAAGGTGGAAGTGGCCAACTGGGTGACCAACCTCCATGATGAAGGGGCTCCTGAATTGCATATTAATCTATTCATGGAGCAGCTGAGGGGTCATTTTGAAGATGAATCCCGAGTCCTGCTGGCCGAGGAGGAGATCCACTGCCTGAAGCATAGAGGTTGCCCACTAATGAATACTTTCATTAATTCAGGAGAGTTGCTAGTCACTGGGGCAGTGGCCAGAACAGTCACTGATCAACTATGTTAAGCATGAGCTTGATCGCAACTTGCTTCAAGCCTGCATCATTCAAGGTTTTCCTAACCTATTGTTTGACTGGTAGCACATGGCAGTGGTGCTGGACATTAAGTTGGACTGCCCCAGAAAGTTAAGCACCACATAACCTAAATCACTACACGTCCATGAGAAATGCCTTTATGGCTGACATTCCAAAGCCAGTTCAGCCACCAACATCTCCGAAGCACCAGCCAGAGCTCCAATCAAGTGCTACCGGTGTGATCAAATGGGTCACCATGCTATGGAGTACCCAGCTCCTAACCCTCAAACCAGGAGCATGCCAGTCGCTGCCATAAAGCTGCAAAGAGCTCCCAGAGGGGGAAGAAAAAAAACAAACTGGGTATGTCAGGACCTGGGTGTCTAGGCCTCCCCTCCCACCGTGCTTGAGGCCAAACCCTGACCAGATCCACAGCAGATGTCGGCACTGTACGACAGTGACAAGGAAGGCAAGGAGGACCCCATGTTGAGTCAGCCCATTCCCTCTTTTGCCATTCCTGCTAGGCTAGTAGTGCCCAAAGCAGAGCCCCACATTAATTTGAATGTCCTAATAGACTCAGGATGCACTCGGTGCTTAATTTGAGCAAGCCAATGGTTTCCTCATCAGAGGTACCCCTGCCATGCACCTAACTGAACCTGTGCATTTGGAAATCATCCATTTTGGGAAATCATCCATTTTGTGGTGGTTCCAAAGATGACTGAAGCAGTAATTTTGGAACTAGATTGGCTTTGATAAATGGCGTCCCAACATCTGGTGGGAAGAGGGAATGCAGAAATTAAGATTGGGGACAGGACCCCTCCCACTTGCCGCTGATGATGAAATAAAAACACTGGCCATCAGCAAGATTCAAGGGGATCCCCGTGAAACCCTAAAGACTGTAGCCAAAAAGCTGCTGGGGATTCAACTTGTCTCCACAGAGTACCATGATTTGGTGGAAGCATTTAGTGAAAAGGAATGTGACATCCTTCCCCCACACTGAGCTATGGACTGTACTATTGAAATTCTGCCTGGTGCCAAGCTCCCAAAACCAAAGATGTACTGTATGACACCTAGAGAGATGGAAGGACTAAGAGAGTACTTGATAAAAACAGCTCAGGGTTTCATTCAGCCAGCCAAATCATGCATGGCTGCTCCTGTGCTATTCAAGGAAAAGAAAGACGGATCTCTTAGATCATGCATGGATTTTAAAGGTCTGAACACAGTCAGTATAGAGAATATGTACTCCCTCCCCCTGATGAAGGACATGTTAGCCCACTTGGTTAAAGGAAAAGTTTTTACCAAGCTTGATTTAAGAGAGGCTTATTACTGTATCTGGATTAAGGAGGGGGATGAGTGGAAAACCACCTTCAATTGCTCTTTGGGAAGCTTCCAATTTAAAGTGATGCCTTTTGGACTGCCCCCTGCCCCCCACTGTGTTTATGCAATTGATAAATCAAGTGCACCATGATAGTTTATATAAGGGGGTTTTGGTTTATCTTGGTGATATCCTTATTTACACCTATGTAAATTGGTCCATGAGGTGTTAAAGAGACTGTTAAAAGTATTCAGAGGAAACCAACATCTGTTAGTTATACAATGCCAATTCCTGCACTGAACAGGCAAAGCAGGAAAAGACAGGCAACACTTATAATCATTCTCCCAGGGAGTGACAGAATATTTGCATTCATAAATAATGATTTTTATGAGTCAAGAGCAATTTTAAGAAGGTAGTGCAAAATAGTAGAATAGCATTCCCTGAAGAAAAATGTTTAACCATTAAGATTTTTCTATTATGCACAAATACTCTGTTAGGTGGCAGGACTGAGCCAACTTTGACTGATAACCAAAGATGAAGTCAGCTCAAAGTTGAATTGCATTTGTATGGGAGAGGCTCATGAAAACCTTGGGAGGCCATCAAAGCTTTCTATGAAAAGACAACAGGAAACCAGCTTCTACTGCTGTGCAGAAATCTATATCATTCACCATGAAATCATCAGAGGTCAGTTTCATTGAGAAACTTCACTGCTGTTGCATAGAGTCAGCCAACCTTCAACAGACAAAGAACATCACGTATTTGGACTCCAAACGTTCTACAAACATTTAGCAATGATTTCATCAATTCTCTATGTTAAGGATCCAATTTGGGTCAGTTACCAGAACCCTATGTAAAGGCCTTCTCAGGCTGTGTTCATTTGTGCCAAAATTAATATACCTTAGAGCCAAGAATAGGGATCAGCATGATGTTTGAACTTTGTGTAAATATAGTGAATACATATGTGAAGCTGTCAAAGTGTGATTTTCACCAGACACGCCTTGATTATCTGGGGTATCAGATTTCAAATGAGGGATAGAGATGGACCCTGCCAAGGTAAAAGCAGTGCTAGAATGGCAACCCCCATGCACTTGTAAGCAACTTCAAAGCTTTCTGGGTTTTTATTTATTTATTTATTTTTGGGACTTATATACCACCCTATCTCCCGAAGGACTCAGGGCAGCTAACAACAATAAAAGACAATAATACAAATGTTAAAAAATTAAATTAAAACACCAATGATAAAATATTAAAAACATTTTTAAAAATCCCTATTGTCAGTCCAGGTCAGCCTGATGGAAAAGAAATGTTTTAAGGCCACGACGAAAGGACCGGAGATCCGGGGCCATCCGGAGCTCAAGGGGAAGTTGATTCCACAGGGCAGGCGCTCCCACAGAGAAGGCCCTCCCCCTGGGGGTCGCCAGCCAACATTGTCTAGCCGACGGCACTCTGAGGAGGCCCTCCCTGTGTGAGCGCACTGGGTGATGGGAAGTTGTTCCTGGCAGCAGATGGTCCTGCAAATATCCCAGGCCTAAGCCATGTAGGGCTTTAAAGCTAAGAACCAGCACCTTAAATCTCATCCAGAGGGCAACCAGTAACCAATGCAGCTCACTCAGGAGGGGTATAATATGGGAGTATCGGGATGCTCCCATCACAACCCGTGTGGCCGCATTCTGCACCAGCTAGAGCCTCCGGGTGGTTTTCAAGGGCAGCCCCATGTAGAGACCATTGCAGTAATCTATATGGGAGGTAACGAGTGCATGAGTGACCGTACGTAGAGCATCTCGGTCCAGATAGGGGCACAACTGGTGCACCAGGCGAACCTGGGCAAATGCCCCCCTCGCCACAACTCCTACATGATCTTCCAAACTGAGTCGTGTATCCAGGAGGACGCCTAAGTTGCATGCCCTATCAACGGGAGGTAACACCTCTCCTCCCATAACCAAAGATGGAACCTCTTGGACTAAATGAGAAGCCGGTACGTAAAGCCACTCAGTCTGGGCCGGGTTGAGCTGGAGCCTGTTCTTCCCCATCCAGATTTGTACTGCTTCCAGGCAGCGGGACATCATGTCGAGGGCATCACTGGGTTGGTTCGGGCTGGAGATGAAAAGCTGGGTATCAACAGCATATTGATGATACCTCACCCTTGGGGCACCCCACAACTAAGGGGCCTTGGGGTTGACCTCTGCCCTCCTGCCAACACCGTCTGTGAACGGCCTGAGAGGTAGGAGGAGAACCACCGTAAAATGGTGCCTCCCACTCCCAACCCCCCAAGACATCGCAGCAAGTTAGCATGGTCGATGGTATCAAAAGCCGCAGAGAGATCTAATAGGACCAGTACAGAGGAACAACCCCTATCCCAGGCCCGCCAGAGATCATCCACCAGTGCGACCAGTGCCATCTCCATCCTGTACCCAGGCCTGAAACCTGATTGGTATGGATCCAGATACTCAGTTTCCTCCAGGACCAAAGGGAGCTGCCGTGCCACCACGCTCTCAACAACCTTCGCAAGAAAGCGAAGGTTGGAGACAGGACAAAAGTTATTTAGAATAGCTGGATCCGAGGCAGGTTTCTTGAGGAGGGGCCTCACCACTGCCTCCTTCAAGGCAGCAGGGAAGCACCCCTCACTCAAGGAAGCATTAATAACTGCCAGGAGCCAACCTCGTGTAACCTCCCGAGCCGCATAAACCAGCCAGGAGGGACACGGGTCCAACAAACATGTGGTGGCACTTAATCTCCCCATGATCCTGTCCACTTCATCCAGGGTCACAGGATCAAACTCCTCCCAGATATTATCAGGCAAACCCGTCACTTTGACAGATACTGCCCAGTCAGAGTCCAGACCAGCCCGAATCTGAGCGATTTTATCCAGTAGATGCTGACTAAACTCCTTGGCCCGTCCCCGCAAGGGGTCCTCCCCCGTCCCCTGATTTAAAAGGAAACGGGTCACCCTAAACAGGATGGCTGGGCGGTTACCTGCGGACGCAATGAGGGTGGTGAAGTGAGCATGCTTCGCTGCCTCCACTGCCACAAGGTAAGATCTAGAAAAAGATCTTAACTGTGTTCGGTCAGATGCGGACCAACTGTACCTCCAAATGCTCTCTAGGCCCCTCCTCTGGCGCTTCATCTCCCGCAGGTCCATGGAAAACCAAGGGGTCAACCGGGACCTGCGCCGAGTCAGAAGCCGCAAAGGTACAACGCGGTTGAGAGCCTCCAAAGCAGCCCATTGCCAGGCGTCAACTAAGGTCTTGACTGGGCTGTGGGAAAGGGAGGCAGGAATCAGTCCAAGCGCCATCTGGAACCTATCCGGGTCCATCAGGCACCTGGGGCAGAACCACCTGGTCAGTTCCGCCTCCCAGCAGCGGGAGGTGGCATAACAGAGGCCCAGCCACAGGAGATAATGGTCTGTCCATGAAAGGGGTTGAGAGATTGGAGAAACCCCACCCAGACTATTAAGCCACTGCCCAGAGATAAAAATAAGGTCGGGCGTGTTTCCCCCCTCATGAGTCAGACCCTGAATAATCTGGGTCAGGTCCATGGCCATCATGGAAGCCAGGAACTCTCAGGCCACCCCTGATTCACCCCCCCCCAGGGAGGGCAGGTTAAAATCCCCCGGAACCATAAGTCTGGGAAACTCAACCGCCAACTCCGAGAGAGCGTCAAGCAGCCCGGGCAGGGCCATTGCCACGCAGCTGGGAGAAAGGTACATAAGCAACAGGCCCAATTGACCCCCAGGGCCCCACCTCAGGAGAAGAGACTCACATCCACCTATCTGAGGGGCAGTGGCCTCCCACGGACAAAGGGCCTCCTTAATAACCACTGCCACCCCACCGCCCCTACCCTGAGCCCAAGGCTGGTGAAGCACACGGAAACCTGGTGGGCATAACTCAATCAAAGGGACTCCTCCCTCTGGGCCCAACCAAGTTTCCGTAATGCATGCCAGGTCTGCGCCTTCCTCCTCGATCAAATCCCGGATGAGGGGAGCTTTATTAACCACAGACCTGGCATTCAGATAGACCAGCCTGAGCTCAGGTACCTGTCCTCCCCCATCCCTGGAAAAGCAGGATGAAGCCAGAGGGTCAGAGCATACCACCGCTCAAAGACTGCGGGGGCGCAATCCCAGATTTCAATATGGCCCTCTGTTCATCCATCTGCCGCCATTCCCAATCACCGTAGGGATCACTGTCCCCACCCCTTCCCCTCGGGCCCCAAGACCCCCCATCCCGGCCCCCCCATCACCATGACCATCTATCAACCTGGACTGAGGAAGGTCCGGCAAAATCCCCCCATCTTTCTGCCGGGCCTTATGTCCCTCCCCCCTCCCTAACCCATTAAAAAGTTTAAAAAGAAAACCCCCTAAGCCTCCTTTTTGTGCCATGCCACCTCTCGGGATCCCAAGACCCATCATTAAGGAACCGGCAGCATAGGTTAGAGGGCCACACCAACTTTGCCAACTTTTACCATCAATTTATTCCCTCTTTTGCAAAGATAGCCATGCCAATCATCAATTTACTCAAAATAGCAAAAGGAGGGCAAAAACCCCAACCTTGTCGGCCATTGCAATGGTCATTAGAGTTCCAGGCTGCATTCGAAAAACTAAAGAGACTCTTTGCAGCTGAACCAGTCCTTAAGCACCCTGACCCTGAACAACAATTCACCATTCAAGCGAATGCTAGTGACATGGCTGTGAGTGCCATTCTCTTACGAAAAAACCACAGAGGGTAGTTACAACCCTGTGTTTACACTTCCCAAAAGTTAACTGACACTGAGAGTAGATAGGCTGTTTGGGAGAAAGAGGTTTTTGCAGTTCATTGGGCATTGCTGACATGGTGTCACTCCTTGGAAGGGGAAAAAAAAACCTTTTGAGGTATGGACTGATTACAAAAATTTGGAGGCTCTAAAAAAACCCCTGTAAATTATCCCCAAAACAAGTTTGGTGGGCTCAGTAGTTCAACTGTTTTAATTTCACTTTAAAATATTTTCCTTGGGGTAAGAACTTTTTGGCTGATGCCTTATCTAGAATGCTCAATCCACTTCTCAACCAAATCGCAAACACAGAGGCCCCCTGCTGGTCCTGATGATCGCTCACTAAAAGAATTGAAGGAGAAGTTAGAGACTGATGCCTGGTTCAAAAACAACAAATCTATTTTAGCCCTAAAGGGGAGACTAGCTTAGAAGGGTTCCAGACTCAAGCATTGCAATGGAGTCATGATGCTAAACAGGCAGTTCACTCTGAATTTTTGAAGACATTGCATCTTGTGGAGAGACAATTTTGGTGGCCCAGAATGAAAAAAAGACATTGAGAGTTATGTTAAGAGTTGTGTCACTTGTGCTGCCATGAAGAGGCATCTTGGAAAACCCCCAGGATTGTTGCAACAAGTTGTAGAACCTTCCCAGCCTTGGGAGGAGATACCCATGGATTTTATAGTGGAGTTACCTGAGAGCAAGGAAAATACCGTAATATGGACTGTGATTGATCTATTTTCCAAACAGGTGCATTTCATTGCTTGCTCGTTTTTAAACACATATATCGACTCCATGGTGCCCTAAAGTGGATTATTTCTGACAGAGAGGTCCAGTTTACTGCTAAGTTCTGGAGGGAGTTTGTTAAACTGATTGGGTCCAAGCAGGGGATTTCATCCTAATACTAATGGTTACTGAAAAAGCTAATGCAATGGTGGAACAGTACCTCAGATGTTATATAAATTACCAGCAGACTAATTGGGCTGATCTCCTGCCTTTTGCAGAGGTGGCCTAAACAATACTGTGCACAATAGCACTGGACTCACCCCATTTAAAATAGTAATGGGTTGAGATTTTGTGCCCATGCCTGAGTACCCCCAGGAGCCTCCTACTTCTCAGACTGGATCAATAGGTGACATCCTTCCAGGGGGTTTGGGCGAATATGAAGAAGGCATTGACCAAGGCCACCAAGGTTTACAAAGTGGAAGGAAATAAACATTTTCCTCAGAAACCTTTTCATGTTGGGCAATTTGTTTATCTTTTAACAAAATATTTAAGGTTAAAGTTACCAGTAGAAAATTGGGTCCAAAATTCCTTGACCCTTTTCCCATCTCTAAGATCATAAGCCCTGTCACAGTGGAATTGAAATTTCCACGATTGTCAGGAAACATTCACCCTATGTTTCACTGCAGTCTATTAAAACCTGTGTCAGAATCCTCTTTGAGACCTGTCCCAAAGAAGCCATTGGGTCTAGTAGTGGTAGAAGGGGAGACACATTATGAAATAAAATGAATTCTTGACTCTAGGTTGTACAAGGGAAAGTTACAGTACCTCGTTCAGTGGAAAGGCTACCCCCTTTCAGAAGCTACATGGGTAAATGTACTAATGTGAAAGCAGACAGATTAATAAAAAGGTTTTACAATAAATATCCTCACATGACTCGAAGGAATACTGAACCTTTTTTTTTGTTTCTCCTACAGGAGACTCTTTCTTTTTGAGAGGGTCCAAGTGTCAACTTTACAAATGATCATGGCTGCAGCCATTTTCCTTCTCATTTTTTAGTTGCCACATAGTACGCAGGGAGGAGAGTTGACTAGGTGCTTCGCTAGTCAAAATAATATTTTGTCCTGTGGGAACCAAGATCATCAGCTGTTCCTGAGACTAGAGAATGGGCATTTCATAAAAGGCCCACTAGATAATCATAATGGAGAATGTAGTTCCTTCCATAGCTTTTGTGGGTGGGACATTTAACTTTGTATTGGGGAATTGATGCTTGTGTATCCAGACTTGGTTTCACTTTTGACATGCCAATACTTAACTAATAAACATGTTCTTTGAGGAATTTGCAAGCCTCGGAGTTCTGCTTTATTCATCTCTGTCTGTCGGAACCATGACAGCAGGTTTTTCAGTAGAAGATTTTCATTATAGGATCCCTAAAAGATGGCTATCCAGGATTACTATTTCTGTGCAACTCATGGCATTAAGCTAGCATTGAAGCTATTCTGGTATAACTTATTATCACTCTTCAGGTAAAAACTGAACATTGTTAAAGCTTGATTTCTCCATTTGGGTCTTAGAGGAACTACAAATTGCAAAGTGATAGCTACTCTGTACATGGAAGTGTGTAGGTTTCCAATCCTAAAGCTACCATAGTATATTTACATTTTTCCAGTAGACACAATAGAGTATTGTAAAGCATTTTTTATTTCATTTTTTATTTTTGTTTTTAATCAATATTTCTAGGAGCTCAAAGTTATGTCCAAATGTGCAGTACTGTAATTCCAACAACTATATAAAATAGCTTGTAACAATACTATTGGCCTAGTAAATTCAAGTCCAGGCCATCCTAATCTAAATCCAGAGTCCTATCTATTACTTACCCTAATTCCATTCTTCAAATAGCAAGATCTTTGGTGAACGAAAGAGGGACTTCTCACAGTATCATAATACACAAGAAGAGAAAGGCAGTTACGTGTGACTGAATAACTCTCATACGGCTAATTTTTTTATGTTTCTCAATGAGGAACAGGGTTGTATAAAATAGGATTACACCATGGTGATAATCTGCAAGCCTTTGATTTTCCCAAGAGCACAAGAAAAGCTTGTGATAATAGCTCTACAGCTGCTTGTTTCCTTACCCAGGAGAAACTGCATCCAAACCCCATGGGTTTTCAAACATTTCAGACTTAACACTTGCCTAGCAGGATAACTATTAAAACTGAGAGGCCTGTCTGTCCTGGGTTGTCATATTTTCTTATGTGTTAGGAAGGAAGTGTCCACAGTTGCTGCGAAGGAAGATTTAGAGCAGAGACAAACACAGTTTGCAATGAAACAATACATTGATAGCTTCTACATAATTTACAATATTCTCCAAATTTCACTTTTGCAGTTGCGGGTTATTAACACTTCATAGCCAAAAGAGTCATGATTGTTGAGTTGCCTAATCTCCAAGGTCCTCTGCTATTACTAAGTAAACAATGATGTCATGGAAATTAGAACCTCCCGCCATTATCATGGCCTTTAAGCCACCACAAAGTATTAATCTGGTTGATTATAGATATATCAGAAACCCTGCAGCTGGGAGAGATTTCAGCTTCATAAATTCCTTTTACATCATTGTATTTTTCTTTATTCCCAAAGCATCTATATATTGCAGAAAATCCTTCTGTGTATTAATGACCACAGATTTCATATCTAGAGTATATGTGTGATTTTAGTAAATAAGATATCCAGGCTGTGTTTTACTTTTCACGGCCCATCTTATTTCAAAACACATTTGAAACTAGGAGAATAGCTGCTGATATGCTGTATTTTTTATTAGTTTTCTTCCACTAATGGCAAAAAAGGGTCATAATTTAGGGGTTGCAAAAACAATGTCAAGGGTCTGAATTTTGATCACATGACCAGAGGGATGCTGCTGCAACAGTAATAAGTGTGAAAAATGGTCATACGTCACTTATTTCAGTGCTGTTATAACTTTGAATGATAACTAAATGAACTGTTGTAAGCCAAGGAATACCTGTATTTTGTTGCAGTCAGCCAAATGTTCAGACTGGATTTGGCATTGTTGTCTACCTACCAAGTCCTTCCTGGGACAGACATATCTGGATCTTTGATGGTGTTACAGATAGCACTACATGTTAGATTTCCTGAACATCTGGTGAAAAAATGTTATAAAGTCTCCTGCTTGAGCAAGTGTTGAATTGGAGGACCTCCAAGGTCCCTTTCCAACTCTGTTATTCTGCTCTGCTCTTCTCTGCTCTAAATGGGCTATAGACTCAGGACTGTTGGCAACCAGGGCCAGCAGCTACAGAACTACTGGAAGAAAAGATGTTTATCTATCATAAATACACAGTGTTTGAAAAAAAGAAATAATGATCTGTTATTATAGATCAAGTCCAACAAGAAGAGGATATTTGAAACAAATGCACTAGTTCTGGAAAAAACAACATCCAGAATCTGAAACAGAACAGAGGTTAGCTGATCAATGTCAATTTATAATACAAAATAAAGATTCAGAGAAGCAGAATTGAAAGAACTGCAAAGGTCTACCCAGGGTAGAAAAACCAGAGCTTTGCCAGAAATTACTCAGAGAAAAACCAGGGAGAGTTGGCAGTAGAGAAATCCAGCAGAGATATAGAATTGTTTTCATTTGAAAACTAGACATCTTCTTCTCTGAATCAGAAAGAATAAAGTCTTTAGTTAAAAGAAGTAGAAGAATTAAAACAAAGAATAACTGAGCATCTAGAACAGACAAAAACATCTGAATAAAGCTGCCTGCATTGAAGTTTCTTCTAAAGAAACAAGCATTAAAAGATGCCAACACTGCAATATCAAATTTAAGCATCAGCTCACTGCAAGAAACAAACCAACAAATGCAAGAAACAACATACAAATTTGCTTGCAAACAGAAACAAACCAACTAATTATAACAGCTGCAGTTATAACTGAATACCTGGGATACAAAATCAACAAAAAAGGTGGGGGGGAGCCAAACAGTGCACCACCAAAATGGAAGATCAGACTGGAAAATAAAAATCAGCAAGCTGAGATAAGATGCAAATAAACTAGAACAGATGAAAGAAAAGCTAAAGAACAAACAAAAAAACACCCAAAGAATACCTAATCAAGAAATACCACTTAGAAACAAGGAAGATCAAGAAAGCTCCAGAAATAATAATGCAGCAAATAGCAGCTATAGCCAAGAAGATCAGCAGATACAAAGCTTGAATTGCAAATAATAGACAGAATCTCCAATTTCAATCCAATCAGAAACATTTCTATTAACCCATCAATAGAGAGACTGCAGTGAATCAGCAGTGACAAGGAAGAAATGTCTGCTGAGACTCTCTGTATAAATGAAGCATAGTATCCTCCCCTCAATGTGATTGTGGGGTCCCACGTCAAACTGTAGATCACATTGTGACCAGCTGTAAGCTGAGGGCATATACTGGACCAGTATCTGATTTTTTAAAATAAACTGCAGAAGGAATTTTAAGACAACCACCACCACCCATTCCATAATCCTAGGAAAATAAGGAAGAAAAAGAACCATTCACAAAGGCTAAGAAAAGACCTGCCAAGTGGAATAGCCTCAGACAACCCAATAAGAGCATCTTATGAATGGATACATTGTATCCATCCATTGACTGGAAACAAAACTGCAAGAATGTAACAAGCAGCAGCTTCCAGGCTTAAGACTGAGGCAGGCTGAATTGACAGGATTAAAGCAGATAAACACAAGAAACCACACTACGTTTGCATTCTCCTCCTTTCCCCAAGGTTAGACTTGACCCTGTCCACCACCCAGAAAACCAGATAGGGGCAATCAGAATACCAAAAGACATATTATTAAACTAATCAAATTCCCCACCAGGCATCTCAATCACAAAGGTCCAGGAGAGTATAATAATCATTCTACTCACCCTTCCGATCAGCCAGCTGGCCTGGAAGCCAACACTGTTGTCATTGCAGTTTTCTGGCTTCTGAAATTAAAAGTTCTTTTCTAGCAGCTTGCTTCCTGGCTGCTCATTTTGTTCATCAGCACAGATCATATTGTCTCAGCTGGAAGGAATGAATTGGAGGGTTTTTTTTCTTCCTACAAATCAATGCTCCACTTCAATGGTTAGATGGCCTAAACTTTGATATTTGAACATAGATTTTTTAAAACATTTATATTTTATTGTGTTCTACTAATCTAGATGAAATATTAGTATATATTGCTATATATTGTTAATATATAAATGCTAATATATTGATTGATATGTCATACAATAAACAAACAAACAGGGCAGTTCTGGTGCAGATATGGGATAACCCAAAGAAATACAAGAACACAGCTTGGTTAAAGGAGGTGGATAAGAATAAAAAAGAAGCTGAAATGAAGGAACTAGTAATAATAGCAGAAATAGTTGCCATTACAGAAATCTGGTGGGAAAATTTGTCTTAAATTTGAGATTTAAGGTGCTGGTACTTACCTTTAAAGCCCTACATGGCTTAGGCCAAGGATACTTGCAGGACCATCTGCTGCCGGGAACGACTTCCCATCGCCCAGTGCGCTCACACAGAGAAGGCCTCCTCAGGGTACTATCAGCTAGATAATGTCGGCTGGCGACCCCCAGAGGGAGGGCCTTCTCTGTGGGAGCGCCAGCCCTATGGAACCAGCTCCCCCCTGAGCTTCGGATGGCCCCAGATCTCCAGTCCTTTCGCCGTGGCCTCAAAACACTCCTTTTCTACCAGGCTGACCTGGACTGACAGGGATTTTAATTATGTTTTTAATTTTTAACTTTAATTTTTAACTTATTTTAATTTTAATTTATTCTACAGGGCCATTAATTTAATTTTTCTTTTAACTTCTGTATTATTTTATGATATTGTTGTTAGCCGCCCTGAGTCCTTTGGGAGATAGGGCGGCATATAAATCCCAATAATAAATAAATAAATAAATAAATAAATAAATAAATAAATAAATAAATAAATAAATAAATACCCATGACTGGAATGTGCGGATGGATGAATACAAATTGTTCAATAGAGACAGATTTATAAAAAGAGAAGATGAAGTTGCACTATATGTAAAGAGAGCACTACGTATCTACAGATATGTATGTGATCAAAGATTAAAAACCCTCCTTCTGTATATGGGTCAATAGAAAAGGAAACAAAAAGTGACATTGCCATAGGTGTATATTATAGGCCATTCAGCCAATCAGAAGAAATAGATAAACTCTTTGCCAAACAGTTAACAAGTGTATGTAGGAAGCATACCACAGTAGTAACGAGAGACTTCAACTATCCAGATATTAACTGGGAGACAAATTCTGCAGTGAGTGAGAGATCAAACAGATTCCTAACCAACCTAGCCAACAACTTTGTCATCCAAAAGATAGATGAGAGAAGTAAAGCTATACTGGACCTAATTCTTACTAATAGAAAAGAAGTGATAGATGGAGTTGAAGTTGCCAGAACCTTGGGTGAAAGTGACCACATCATATTGGAATTCAATATAATGCAAACACAAGCTATAGAATATAATCCAACCGGTGTCTTCAATTTTAAAAGAGCTGATTGTAACAAACTCAGAGAGAACCTAGGAAAGATTCCATGGATGAAAATCCTAAAGGAAAACAACTCAAGAAGAGTGGGAAACTTTGAAAAATGTGATCATAAAAGTCCAGTCCAGCACAATACCACTGAAAAAGAAAAACAAGAAATTCAAGAAGAAACCAGCATGGCTGCACAAAGATCTCTCTGATAAAATGAAAGACAAAAAGGACATACAAAATAGAAAGAGGGACACATAACCAAGGCTGATTATCAGCAGACAGCCAGAGCATGCAAAGATGAAGTCAGGAAAGGAAAGGCTCAGAATGAACAAAAACTTGTAACAGAAGTCAAAGATAATAATGAAAAGTTTCTTTCAACATATTAATAGCAAGAAAAAAGTCAAGAAAACAGTAGGTCCACTAAAGATAAGAGAAGATGGCAAGGAAGTAATAGGTAGTATGGAGAAAGCAGAGCTGCTTAACTCATTTTTTTGCATCAGTCTTCACACAAAAAAAAATTAAAGCCCAACATACCAAAAAAATACTGTAAAAGACAAACTGGAAATAAAAATTAAAATAAGCAAGAAAATAGTAAGAGATCAGTTATCTGACTTGATAAATATAAATCACTGGGACCTGATAGATTACACCCCAGAGTTTGGAAGGAGCTGGCAGATGTTATCTCAGAACCATCGTACCAAATCTTTCAAAAATCCTGGAGCACCAGGGAAGTATCTGAGGACTTGAAAAGGGTTGATGTAGTTCCCTTTTTTAAGAAAGAAAAAAAACAGATCCAGGAAACTACAGACCAATCAGTCTAACATCAATTCCTTGGGAAGATCCTGGAAAAGATAATCAAAAAATAGATTTGCGAACAACTAGAAGCAAACTATTTATAACTTATAACTAGTAGCCAGCATGGGTTTGTTAAAAAAATATCATGCCAAACCAACCTTATTTCATTATTTGATAAAGTGATTAAATTAGTGGACATAGTATACTTAAAATTCAGTACGGCATGTTACTAAGTAGACACAACTTACTTCTTGGTAAGCTAGAAAAATATGGAATAGACAACATGACCACCAGATAGATTTATAGCTGGCTGACAAACCATACTCAATGAGTAGTCTTCAGCTACATCCACATGGAGAAAACTAAGCAGTGGGGTACCACAAGGCTCTGTCTTAGACCCTGTACTCTACAATATTTTCATAAATGACTTAGATGAGGGAATAGAAAGGGAACTCATACAATTTATAGATGACACTAAACTGGCGAGAATAGCCAACACCCCAGAAGATAAGCTCAGGATCCCAAAAGATCTTGACAAACTTGAACAATGGGCGCTATCCAACAAAATGAATTTTAATGGGAAGAAAAGCAAAATTTTACATTTAGGCAGGAAAAAATCAAGGATATAAATATAGATTAGGTGAGACCTGCCTCAAAAACAATAATTATGAGAGGGACCTTTGAATCCTAGTGGATGATCACTTGAATATAAGCCAGCATTGTGCAGGAACAGTCAAAAAAAGCTAATACACTCCTTGGTTGTATAAAAAGAGCATAGAATCAAGATCATGTGAAGTATTAGTACCGTTTTATAAAAGCCTAGTAAGAACACACCTGGAATACTGCAACCAGTTTTGGTCACTATACTACAAAAAAGATATTGACACTTTGGAAAAAGTTCAAAGAAGAGCATCTAAGATGATCAAAGGCCTGGAGACTAAAACATATGAAGAATGGCTGCAGGATTTGGGTTTGGCTAGTCTAAAGAAAAGAAGAAATAGGGGTGTCATGATAGCATTATTCCAGTATTTGAAGGGCTGCCACAAAAAAGAGGGTCAAAATATTCTCCAAAACACCAGAGGGCAGGACAAGAAACAATGATTAGAAACTAATCAAAGAGAAAAGAACTTGGAATTAATGAGCAACTGCCTAACAGTGACAACCTTCAGAAATTGTGGGCACTCCATCACTGGAAGTTTTGAAGAAGAGGCTAGATAGTCACTTATATGAAATGGTATAGGTTCTCCTGCTTGAGCAAGCAGCTGGACTAGAAGGCCTCCAAGGTCCCTTCCAGGTCTATTCTATTCCAAATGGTAGAGAAAAGAGCAAGGAAGACCAAGAACTGGTCAGCTCAAGGTGAAGATAAATTGCATGATTTTGGTTGAAATATCTAACTGGTCTATAATAACTTGTTGCTAAGCATTTAAGGAGGTGAAATTGAAGAGTGGCTAACATCTGGGGAAACCTATTTGATAATAAAAGTTCCAGCAAAAGGGGCAGCACTAGGTATCTACAGACCAGTTTATCAACAACTTTCAAATTGTTAACTGGTGTGGTAGCTGATGCAGTCCAAAAACAATTACTTTCCATCTGAGCAAAAAAGAAATTGCCTGAACAGCAGAGGAACAAAGGATCAACTCCTAATTGACAAGATGATTTTGGAAAACTGCAGGAGAAGGAAGGCTTCTTCTATAGAGTAGATTAAGTACAAAAGGACATTCAACTCTCTGCCTCATTATTGGATAATCAAGTGCCTAGAGATAACAGGTGTCAAAGGAAAAATCTTCAAGTCCAGTCCAAGCCGGGAGTAAACAAGATGGAGGCTAAGATGCTGGAAATAAAATGGAGGCTATTCAGCAAAGAAGGTTCTTATTTATTTAGTTGCCAGAAACTTCAGACACAACATGTTTCTGGAGTGGCTGACAAAATGAATTGGGAGTGAGTGGGTTTTTATATCTTCTTTGGGCTTTGTATTTGAGATTCTTCCTGTGCAATGTACTTTGACCTGAGCTTGAGTGTGCTCTTTTGGTATTCTAATGGTGGTGGGTTAATCCTATTATGTCCTAAAGGTCATGTCCCTGTCCTTGGAGTTTTTGTTTTTCTAATTCCCTCAACTCCAGCCTTCCTACCCCAGTTTTCCTGCCTGGATTAGAAAATCTGAATTTCTAAAAGGCTGGCCTCCTGAATTTCTGCTTGGGGGAAATTGGATCTGGGTTTCTGCCTAAGATTTTTCTCAATTATTCTTTTGGGAAAATACAATATTCTGCCTTTTTAATATCCCCCAAAATATTTCCTTCTCTAGGAGAGTGGGTGGGTGCTTAGGCTGGATTACACAAAGACTTTTTACAGCCTTTACATGTAGCCAGAAAATTCTGTAATAAACATTGAAGTCCCTCCCAGTGACCAGTTAGAATACAGATCTGGCCAAACAACTAAAAACTACATTTCCCAGAAAGCCATCTCTTAAGGAGACAGCTTTTAACCCTTAAAGGCTACCACTTGCTCTAACAGCACAGCCACCCTCCTGACACTCTAAAGGGTCTGGATCCCCACTCCCTAAGCTTAGAGAAGGGGGATATGGTTCTCTCTTATCTCACAGCCCTGCACCAAAGACTTTGGACTCTGGAGACAAAGTGCCTGACCCAAACACTGCCTTTGGAAGAAGCCCTTCATTCCAGGAGATTGGGTGTGGATAAAGTAATTTACTAGAACCTCACCACTGGACCTTACCAAATCCTTCTCACCACTCACACAGCCATAAAGGTAGCTGAGAAAAATGCCTGGATACAGTGGATATACATCAAATCAGCAGTTTTCGATCACAGTACCGGACCAGCCTCAGTCCAGAAGGTCCCACCCCATGACTACAAAAGGATCCAGAGACTGACAAGTGGGCAGTAAAGACTCTATTTTGCAATGGAAATGATGGGAGGGGGGAATGGAAAATTGTCTTGATGCTTTGTTTAATTTATCCTATGAAACATGTAACTCAGGGATTTGTGGGAACCAACCTGTTCCTAGAAAAAAGAATACTTGGCCAAAGAAGTATTGAACACAACTGATTGTGGTAAGTCAGTCAAGGACATATTAGTAACTTGCCTTATAGGAGTAGCAACACACCCACAGGCTATTCAGAGAGTTACTAAAATCAGAGATTTTAGATTAACACCAACATATTCCACTACTTCTTTACTGGGGACCCAGCACCAATTTCAAAGATAGGACCATGTTTGTGCTAAACACTACCACAGTAATCAGGGCAGCCCTGTGTTTTAAGATAAGAGGCTGCAACCCCTTAAAGGTATCTGATTGACAGACCCTGAACAATACAGCCTCACTTGCAATCATACTGAGGTTATCTTCTTCACTTACACACACATGAATCTTCCTTTAGGCTGGTTTATACTCTGTGGCCCTAAAGCCTTCTCTACAAACTCTACAGGTGAACCCTGCACTTTGGGGCAGTTAACAGTCTTCATGCTCTCATTGCAAAGATGACAGAAAAGGGAGCTCCAACACTTAACACCAGACTATGACTCTAAAACAGCTCTATTAACCACATCAGTGTATGTAGCCCTGGCAATATCATTAGTGGGTGAGCGAGGCCTTGCAGTGAGGAATTCCAGAAACATTAACAGCCTAGCCTGCATATTGGCAAAAAGTCTTAATTCAACCTCTCAAGCTCTCTAATGTGTCAGCTGGTCTCTATATACAAGGGCATATTGCTACCCATTTGTTCTAGGCAATTGAATGTAGTCCAGTTGTAAATTTTCAAAGGGCCATTGTGCTCATGGTCTCCCTCCCACATGAATGATCTTCCTTGAGGTGGCATTATTGGCTTGGCAGATTTGGCAGGTTTTTGCCATACATGTGGCTTCATTATAGGCCCCTGGCACATACCAGACCCATCTGATAGCATCCACCATGGCTTGGCTCCCACAGTGGCCTTTTGAATGTGGCATATTAGCTATAGGAGGTGATAGGGGGCTATGGGTCTCCCATCTGGGACACTCCAGAACCCTTCCCAAAAAACTGCTTCGTACCTCTGTTCCACTTCCACTTCCTCTAGGAAATCTTTGAAGGGGATTTCTGTGTTAATTCTTACAGCAGGAAATACTGTGTTTATGGGGAGAGGTTGAGTGGCCACCCATTTTGCAATTAGGTCTGCAATTTGGTTGCCTTTTGTGTTTTGAGAATTGTCCTTCTGGTGTGCCCTACAATGAATGGCAGCTATGGCTGAAGGTAATTGGATGCTGTCAGTAAACTGGAGACCAGTATTGCATGAGTGATGGGCTGCTTTGCTGAGGTCAGGAATCCGCATTGCTTCCACAGGGCTTCAATAGCATGGCATACTCCAAATGTATATTTGGAGTCTGTATAGACATTAGTAGATCAGTCCCACATGGCCTCACATGCTTGGATTAAAGTCATGAGTTTGGCTGCCTGAGTACTATAGGAAGATGAGAGCGATGCAGCTCATATGATTTCATGGAGGGAGACAACTGCCACCCCTGACACCTTGGTTCCCTCGTGTATGTAAGAGGACCCATCAGTGAAAAGCGTGAGGTCAGGGTTCTTCAAGGAGATGTTGCTTAGGTCAGGTCGGGACAATTCAACATCCTGAACCAGGTGTAGGCAATAATGTATGATGTCCTCCAATTGTTCAGTTGGTAGCAGGGTGGCTGGATTTAAGGAGGTGCAGCATTCAAAAGAAACGTGATCTGATGTAAAAAGCTTAGCCTCATATTGTGACAGATGCTGTTGGGTAAAAGCCTGAGTCTGGGATTTTAGGAGCATGGCAAAGACATCGTGAGGGACCTTCAAAATTAGTGGGTGCCCCAGGACTAGATCTCTTGAGCATTTCATGAATTCAACTATGGATGCCACTGCTGGCAGGCAAGGAACTGTTCCTCTTGCTACTGGATCTAATTGGACGGAGTAATAGGCAACTGGTCTCTTTATGGAGCCAAAATTTTGTGCCAAAACTCCTGACGCCTGAGGACCCCTGATTCTCATGTATATATAAGATGAAGGCCTTTTTCTAATTGGGTAAACCGAGGGCTGGGGCTGAGGCCAAGGTGCATTTAATCTTTTCAAAAGTTTGGTCTAAGATTTTGGTCCATGTGACAGGATCAGCCTCATCCTTTGCAGTTAACCAGATGAAAGGTTTTGCCAGCTCCCCAAAAGAGAGGATCCAGGGGTGACAGAACCCGAGGACCCCTAAAAGGGCTCTTACTTGGCATTTTGTTTTGTGGGGTTTCATGCCTAAAATAGTTTTTATTCTCCCTGGAGCCAATTTACAGGCCCCTGGGAAGATAATGTATCCCAAATAGGTTACTTCCTTTTGGGGGTATTGAAGCTTGGTTGGGGAGGCTTTATGCACTCTCTCTGCTAGAGAATGAAGCAAATGGAGGGTATCAGTGTGGCAGTCAGCCTCAGGTTCTGAAGCTAACAGAAGATCATCCACATACTGGATGAGGGTTGATCTGCAGGGTAAGATTATGGAAGACAGATCAGCCTTCAAAATTTGAGAAAAAAGGGTGGGGGATTCTGTATATCCCTGGGGAAGATGGGTCCAGGTGGTGCTGGTCTCCCCAGGTAAATGCAAATAAGTATTGGGAAGTTGGATCTACAGGGATGCTAAAAAAAAGGTGAGCAGAAATTAATTATTGTAAAATATTCAGCTGTGGCTGGGATCTCTGTGATGATTATGGCAGGGTCGGGCACCACTGGTGCTACATAGGAGTTGATGACCGTTACATTGTGTAGAAAGTGATAAATTGGGTTCCCCTCTGCAACAGTCCATGGGTTTTATTTTATTTTACCAGAAATAAGGGCGTGTTGCAAGGGGAAGTACGTTTTTGGAGAACCGCCGTTCTAAATATGCCTTGATTAGTTTCTGGATTGGTTCTATGGCTTCAGTTTGAATCTTGTACTGTAGTATGCATGGGGGTGGTCCAGTTTTAACTTGTATTTTCACTGGGGTGGCACTCTTAAGGAGCCCCACCTCAGTTGAGTCCCATCCCCTTAGTGAAAGTGGCAGACCTTGTAAGTCGGGGTGCAGTGGTTCCCTTTCAGCGTTGGTGTGGGTGGATAGACAGTGTATTTTTCCTTTTGGGATGTCTAAGATAAGTCCTTTGGGAGAGCATTTTATTGTGGCTCCCAATTTGCATAAGTGGTCCCTCCCTAACAGGGAGAGTGGTGATTTGGGGCAAACTGCAAAAGAATGGCTGAGAGAGAAGGGGCCAATTTCTACCTGCATATTGTTAGTAAACTCCACAGGTATTATTTTACCTCCTACCCCTATAATATCATTGTAAGCCCCTGGCACTATTTTACCCTTTATATGGGGGCTGGGTGATCAAGGATGAAGTTGCCCCTGTGTCAACTTCATAATCCTTTCTTCCTATGGTGAGGGTCAGGAGGGGCTCACCTTCGAAGCCATTCTTTGAGGATATAGCAAGATCTGTGAAGGTGGCATGAAATTCAGTTGTGTTGGGGCATAGTCATAATGAGTTGGGGTCATCTTGGAACTGCACATGGTGATGCTGCCTGGAGGCATTATGGTCCCGATAGGGGCCAGGAGGTCCTTTGGAGAAAGAGGGTCTGGGTGGTGGTTGAGGGTTTCTGGGTCCTAGAGAGGTTTCCCTACATCCTCTCTTATAATGCCCTTCCTTTCCACACCTGAATCAGTGGTGGTGACATCTTTCCTCTATTTTTCCCTCTCTCTCACTCCAGGGGCACCTGGAAAGTTCACTTGGTTGTTGGAAGTCAGAATGTCTCTGGCCATTTCGTATAGCTGTGAACATTTTCAGATCTTCCCTTCTTTCTGCCCTTCTCTTCCTATCTCTTTTCCTCTCCCTCTCTACTTCCCTCTTTTCATTATCTTCCTCCTTTATCTTTTCCCTTTAGTCATACACAAACTTGGCAATCCTGCGCAATTCTGATATTTCCATAGATGACCAATTTGACACTATTCAGTGGAAATGGTTTCTGATGTCATTGGCTGACTGGTCAACGAATGCAGAAGCCAAAACTTGTTGGTCTTTTTGGTCCTATATGTCCAGGTAGGCATAAGCCACTCTTGATTCTAGCAAGCAGACCCCAAAGGCATCAGGTGTTTCTCCCTCTCTTTGCACAGTGTGCTGAAACTGACCAATTCCAGAGGTTTCCACCCTATTTCCTGTAGTGCCTCTAACAAGTTCTCTTTGGCCCGGTTATATTCATCCCAATGGCCAGGTATATTGTAGTCCCAATCAGGCCAGTTGAGTGGCCATGCTACTCTCACTTGGGCTACTTGTCCAGGTGTAATAATTATGGGCTGACTAGCAATCTCCTCTGTTTTTTCAAAAAGTTTCCTTTGTGAGGAAAATATGGAGCAGCTGTACCATATCTCCCCATGAAGGATTATGGCTATCGATAATTAACTTGAGTATCCTAATTACTGATTGGGAGTCCACTATAAGAAGCCTCCCCCACTTGAAGCCAAGTCAAAGCCAGAGCAACCCAAACAGCAACCACCTCCCCAAAAACCACCAACTGCTATGACTGCTGAAAGACCTAGGCAACCTGCAGGTCCACCAATCAAGTGCTTCTGATGTGGACAGCAGGGACATCGAGCAGTGAACTGTCCAGTCCCCTAACCCCAACAGCACAGCAGACCAGGTCCAGCAGTGAGAAATAAACCTGCACAGCAGCCAATGAGAGAAAAATCTAACTGGATCACACAAGAACCGGTTGCCCAAGTCACACACCCCACACAGGAAGATGCTGGGACTAAGGTTGTATCTGCCCCTGCTCTACCCTCTTTCGACAGCTACAATGAAGGAGAGAATGATCTGATGGTGAGTCGAAATGTCCCACCTTTTTCAATGCCTGCCAAACTCATAATCGCTAAGTCAGGGGCACAGATAGACTTAAAAGTGCTAGTCAATTCTGGATGCTCCTGATGCGTCATTAGCTTGCATTTGCCATGAAATTGGGCATATGAGAAAAACTGCTGTCCAAGCCCATGAGATTTGAGCAAGCCAATGACTCTCTGATGGGAGGGACTTTAGCCACACAATTAAGTGAGCCCCTACGCCTAAAAGTAGGTGAGCACTGGGAATTTGTTCACTTCCTGGTGGCTCCAAAAATGAATGAGTCTGTGATCTTAGGATTAGCCTAGTCAGACAAATGGAAGCCGTTTATCTGGTGGGGGAAAGGAATGAGAACTATGAGACTACCTATAGGGCCTAAACCCCCCACTGATTCAACAGACATTGCAGGACACTTTAGGCCACCTAATGAGTGAGTGCACATGGCTGCCTCATCACCGCCAGGTGAGCCACTCATCCCCAGTGAGTACCGGGACCTAGCAAAGGCATTTAATGAGAAAGAATGGGATGCCCTGCCCCCTCACAGACCCAATGATTGCTCTATCGAACTGGTGTCAGGAGCCAAACTCCCATGACTGAGAATGTACATTATATCCCCCCTTGAAATGGAGGAATGTAGTGATGCATGAACAAAAACCTAGCAAAGGGGTTCATTGAATGGGCCAAGTCTGCTGTGGGAGCCCCTGTGTTATTTTTTTTAAAAAAGATGAGTCTCTTTATCTTTGCGTGGATTATAAAGGTCTGAATGCAGTGTGTGTGGAAAATAAATACCCCCTCCCCCTCCTGAAGGATATACTAACCCACCTGGCTAAGGGGAGTGTCTACACTAAATTAGACCTGAGAGAAGCATACTACCGGGTGAGAATAAATGAGGGAGACGAGTGGAAAACTGCTTTCAACTGCCCCATGGGGAGCTATCAGTTCAAGGTCATGCCATTTGGACTACAGGGGTCCCCAGCTGTATTCATGCAGTTAATTAATGAGGTCCTACATGATCACTTATACAAAGGGGTTCTGGTATATCTTGATGACATCCTGATATACAGCACGAATATGACTGATCATATAAAGCTGGTGAGAGAAGTGTTAAAGAAACTATTAAATTGTCAAAATGTGAATTTCACCAGACCCAATTAGATTATCTTGGCTACAGAATTTCCAATGAGGGCATTGAAATGGACCCAGACAAAGTGAGGGCTACAATTGAATGGCAGCCCCCAAAGACTCGCAAACAGCTCCAGAGCTTTCTAGGTTTTGCCAACTTCTATCATCAATTCATCCCCTCCTTTACCAAGATTGCCCTACCTCTTACAGAACTACTCAAAACAGGCAAAGGAGGAGGGAAGCCATGACTGGGCCAACCACTAGCATGGACGATGGGCTGTCAAACAGCTTTTGAGAATTTAAAAAGACTATTTCCTGTTGAACCAGTCCTAAAGCACCCCTGCCCAGGGGAGCCCTTTGTAATTCAAGCTGATGCCAGTGATGTGGCAGTATTACTGCAAAAGAACAAAAGTGAGGTCCTGCAACCCTGCGCCTACACCTCTAAAAAATTTACTGAAAGCGAGAGAAGATGGACAATCTGTGAAAAGGAGGACTTTGCAATTAGGTGGGGACTATTAAACTGGTAAGGGACGCGGTGGCTCAGTGGGTTAGGACGCTGAGCTTGTCGATCAGAAGGTCGGCAGTTTGGCGGGTCGAATCCCGAGTGCCGCGTAGCAGAGTGAGCGCCTGCTACTCGTCCTAGCTTCTGCCAACCTAGCAGTTCGAAAGCACATAAAAATGCAAGTAGAAAAATAGGGACCACTACGGTGGGAAGGTAGCAGCGTTCCGTGCGCCTTTGGCATCTAGTCATGCCGGCCACATGACCACGGAGACATCCTCGGATGAGCGCTGGCTCTTCGGCTTTGAAACGGAGATGAGCACCGGCTCCTAGAGTTGGAAACGACTAGCACGCACGTGCGGGGGAACCTTTATTAATCTGGTGACACTATCCAGAAGGGAGCAAAGTGCCTTTTGAAGATCACAAAAATCTAGAGGTGCTGAAAACTCCCCGCAATTTGTCCCCAAAGCAATTGCGGTGGGCACAGTACTTTAACCATTTCAACTTCACCCTAAAGTACATACTGGGAGGAAAAAACTTCCTAGCTGATGCTCTATCCAGATTGCCCCAGTACAAAAGTGAATGCGAAGAAGTTAACGAGGAAATTATCTCCAATCCACAAATTGCCACTCAACTCACACCTCACTGGGCCCCTATCCTGATGACCCTGGGGCAAAGAAAATAAAACAAGAGCTCCTCACCGATCAATGATTCAAAGGCAATCAAACCCCCCTAACATGCAGAGATGATTTGGCTAACAAGGAGAGAAAACTGTATTTGCCTGAAGCCCTCTGT
Source organism: Vipera ursinii (assembly GCF_947247035.1). NCBI lineage: Eukaryota > Metazoa > Chordata > Lepidosauria > Squamata > Viperidae > Vipera > Vipera ursinii. The sequence continues at coordinate 49,757,803 of NC_139517.1, forward strand.
CTTAATGCTCTCAAACAGAGCTAAGACGTAAAACAGGCTGGACACTTTGGATATCTAAAAACTCTACATCTCATCCGCTGGCAATTTTGGTACCCGGGTCTAAAACAAGATGTGGAAAACTATGTCAGGAGTTTTGCTGTATGTGCCATCATGAAAAGAATTCCAGGGAAAACCCCAGGATTATTGCAGCCAGTGGCAGACCCTTTCCAACCATGGGAAAAAATAGCAATGGACGTTATAGTAGATCTACCTGAAAGCAGAGGAAATACATTCATCTGACTGTGATAGACCTAATTTCGAAGCAGGCTCATTTTATTGCCTGCAAACTACTCCCATCTGCCCAACGACTGACTAAATTGTTCCTGAAACATATCTACTGGCTGCATGGCACCCCTAAGCAAATAATTTCAGACAGGGGGGTGCAGTTCACAGCGAAGTTTTGGAGGAGCTTTCTTAAATTAATTGGATCATCTCAAGGCCTATCATCTGCTTTTCATCCATCTACCAATAGGGCTATGGAATCTGCCAACAAGATGGTGGAGCAATATCTCAGATGTTATGTTTCATACCAACAAACAAACTGGACCAACCTCCTGCCTTTCGCAGAGCTGGCTTACAATAATTCTGTTCACAGCAGCACTGGCTACATGCCTTTCAGGGTAGCCACAGGAAAAGAATTCAGCCCAATACTTGAATACCCCCAGGTGCCCTCTGCTTCCCAGACACTTGATCAATAGGTAAGGGAGTGGGAAGAAGTTTGGAGAAACATGAAAGCTGCTTTAAAAAAGACTTCCAATATCTATAAAAAGCATGCTGATAAAAAGAGGGCTCCCTAAAGAACATTCCAAGTTGGGGAAAAGGTTTATTTGTTGACTAAGTATTTATGCCTGAAATTACCCAGTAAGAAATTAGGACCAAAATTCTTGGGGCCTTTTCCCATTCTAAGGATCATGAACCTGGCCACAGTAGAATTGAAACTCCCTAGGCTTTTAGGAAGAATTTACCCGGTCTTCCATTGCAGCTTACTGAAACATTTTCAGGGTTCCACTTTAAGACCTTCCCCTAAGAAGGCACCTGGGCCCCTCGTAGCAGTGGGTCAGACTCACTATGAAATGTATTCTTAACTCTAGAATTTTTAAAGGTAAATTGCAGTAGCTAGTACAATGGAAGGGATACTCGTTGTCTAAAGCCACTTGGGTAAAATCTAGCAATGTGAAAGCTGGCAGACTCATCAAAAGGTTTTATGAGAAACACCCCAACAAAACAAAAGATAGTCCCTAGCATATGCTTTTGTTTACATTACAGGATCTATCCTTTTTGTAAGGGGGGCCAGATGTCAACACTGCTAAAATTGGATGTTCTTGTTTTGACAATATATGAAGATGCAGCTATTTTCTCTTTAACCTATGTGTTACTTTTAGAGTTAGAATTAGATGATGCTGGGGGGGAAGGGGAAGAATGTGTATGGGGATTAGTTAGACATAACAACATTGCAGTAGAGTATTCTTCAAGGTTGTTTGAAATAAGAGATGATAAGAGAAGGCGGGTTAGAGAACTGGAGGGAAGGCTTGCATTTCAAACTAATTGGAGAATGTGTTTTATGACTGTCAATTGAAGGAGGGAATTGTGCTTTGATACTATGTGTTTAGGGGAGGGGAATTCAGATTTTGGCTTCGACCACGTATGTGCTGATGCCATGTTATTTGAATAAAGATTTTTTAAGGTAAACAATACCTCGAAGTTCTTTTTTTTTATTAAAAAGTTTTAACATACAATTTTTCCTTTAAAAATCCCCCCTCCCCCTCCCTTCTCCCTCCCCCCTACCTCTCCCCCCTCCCCCCCTCCCCCCCCGACTTCCCAGAGCTAAATACAAGGTATATAAAAAAACAATCATAAACAACCATATACTAACAACCATAAACTCTAAAACCCATCACTCTCTAGCTTATATAGGATAAATATATATATATATATTAAATATATATAGAAAAACAAAAATAAAAAAAGAAGAAAAGAAAGAAGACTTATTCAAATGCTACATGAAACTTCTTAACCCTATACTTGTTCTGGATAAACTCAATCCATTTTCTCCATTCCATAATATAGCGTTCTTGCGAGTGATCTTTCAAATAGGCCGAAATCTTCGCCATCTCAGCCAGGTCGGAAACCTTGAAAGTCCACTCTTCTATGGTCGGCAATTCCTCTTTCTTCCAATATTGGCCTATCAAAAGTCTCGCTGCCGTAATTAAATTCAACATCAACTTAGTGTCCACAACTGTAGCATCTGTAATTATTCCCAACAAAAAAAGTTGCGGACAAAACTTTATCCTCTGTTTAAAAATCTTCTGCATATTCCAACAGACTTTTATCCAAAAAGCCTTAACCTTTTTACAAGTCCACCATATGTGAAAATATGTTGCGTCTTCATCACCGCACCTCCAACATTTAGGCTGATAATTCGGATACATACTTGCAAGCTTTTTAGGATCTAAATGCCATCTATAAAACATTTTGTAAAAATTCTCTCTTAAATTTTGAGCTTGTGTAAATTTTACATTCCTCACCCAAATCTTTTCCCACGTATCCATTGTAATAACTTCCTGGATGTTTTGGGCCCATTTTATCATACAATCCTTAACAAGTTCTTTTTCTGAGTCAATCTCTATCAACGCAAGATATATCCGTTTAATATGTGCTGGTCCCTGATTTCTAATTTGCTTTATCAAATTTTCATCAGTCATTGTAAATCCATTTTTCTGGTCTTCTTTCCACCTGGCCCGTAACTGAGTATATTGAAACCAATTTTGAACAACCTTCTCTTCTCGCAAGAGGCTATATGATTTCAAACACCAAACATTTCTTTCCAAGCTTAGGATCTCCTTGTACGTAGTCACATCATGTTTGAAGCCAGCATGTATATTTTCTATTGCGTGTTTTGGAATTGCCCACAGTGGTATCTTGCAGTCTAACTTGTGTCTATACTTCTTCCAAACTCTCAACAATGCCTGTCTTAAAATATGCACTCTAAACACATTGTCTACCTTCTTGTCATACAACAAATATGCATGCCAGCCAAACAACAAATCGTGGCCCTCAAGATTTAATAATCTCTCTTGTGACAAATTAATCCAATCACTTATTCCTACTAATGCAGCAGCTTCATAATATAGTTTAAAATTAGGCATTTTGAGACCACCTCTCTCACGAGTATCCTGCATAATCTTAAGTTTAACTCGTGGCCTTTTCCCTGCCCAAACAAATTTATTGATACCTCGCTGCCATTCCTCCAGATTAGAATCTTTCTTAAGAATCGGTATCATTTGAAATAAAAATAAAAATTTAGGCAGGACATTCATTTTCACTGCTGCGATCCGTCCCAACAAAGACAATTGCAATTTTCCCCAACTCTCCAATTCTTTTTGAATTTTCCCCCATAATTTTTCATAATTATTTTTATATAACTTTGTATTAGAGGGCGACAAAAGCACCCCCAAATATTTAACCCTTTTAACAATCTCGAATCCAGTTAATCCTTCCAAGAGAGCCTTTTGAGAAACTGTCATATTTTTGGCCAAAATTTTAGTTTTCTGTATATTAACTTTAAATCCAGAAACCTTCCCATATTGTGTTATTATCTCCATCAGGTCCACAACAGAGTTCTCTGGCTGGGTCACTGTAACAACCAGATCATCTGCAAATGCTCTCAATCTATAATCCTGATCTCTAATTTGTATCCCCTTAATTAATACCTCGAAGTTCTTTGAAGAGTAAGACCTGTCAAAACCATGACAGTTGGTTTATTTCAGAAGCCAAAGACACTGGTAACAGCAGCAATGGATTCCAGGTCAGATAGCAAATTGGTTTATTGAGTACATGAGTTTTTATACATTTTTACAGCGTTTTGAAGACTAGAGGCTTACTTTTGTGTATTTGCCATTTGATTTTGGCTAGCTTGTTTCATCAGGGATAGTAATGGGTGTAAAGTGTCAGCTTCCTTGGCTTAAGCCAGTTAAACAGATGTAATTAATTTTTATCCTTTATCTCTAGCGGTCTAGAGCAGGCAAGTCAAACTGCCGGCCCATGGTCTGGATGTGTCACACCGAAACCATGCCCACCCCATTGCTGGCAATGGGGAAAAAGTCGCGATATGTCTCGGATGTCATGTGACATCACGTGACATGCCTGGTGTAGAGCCTCTGGAAAGCGATTTCTATAAATTAACAGCCTGTATTCATTGCTTTTGTTTTTGCAACAGCAAGAGCTACTCAAATCTCTGATTGCAACATTGTTGCTTTTTCTTTAAGTTAAAGCCCACCAGCCTGTGCAAGGCTATTTATCTGACAGCTTTGAGTGGAGGGAAAAAATGGGAAATAGTGTTACTTTTTTTTTTTTTACCTTTCACAGCTTTTGCAGTTTTCTTTGGCTTTTCTGTGGACTTTTGTTATAAATGGGGCCTTTTTCCTGGATGTTTTCATCCTACAGATCGATGGCATAATGCAAGACACAGTTGCAGGTTGCTTATGCTATTTGGGACTTCCCTAAGGTTAAGATTCTAAACATGATTCTATATAGCTGATCGTAGTCAGAAATGAGCAGATTCTCCCTCCATTTAGTTAATTTGGAAAACCTCAGGAAATTGCTGTCTCCTGATCTGGAAACAGAACACTCAGCACCACTTATCCCACTACCACTAGTCAATTCCAGACCATCTTATTTACAGAGGTGATGCAATTCTATCATCAGATACAAACTGTAAAGTGAAACAGATGAGATCTGTGTTTGTGTTCTGACCATCTTGTTTCAGGAAAAAAAACAGAAAAGGAAGTAAAAAAAAATCATTCAATAGGCTGATCAAGTAGCTGAGGTAACCTGCTAAACTGATGAATCTATTTTACAATATGTTATCCGAGCACCTTTTCTGTGATCCTCCAACAGCTGCCACCTGTACAGAATCAACATCACTTTTCCCATCACATTTGGGTTGATGCAATTTTAATTTTGTGCTTGCAGTACCGCTGCTGAAAAACATGGGACAGATAGATCAAAAGACATATCTGTGTTCAATTGAACTACATATGGCTGCTGAAAAGACAATATTTTCCTTTATTGTGTTCTCAAAGCACTGCACCAGAATATGGAAACTCATTAGCTTTGCCAGCTTCTAAAGTTCTGTGGGAATGATTGGGCAGAAAAATAAAGTAAAGCTCAGCAACTGAAGGCACCATACCATTTATGTTCCCTGTTTTTTTAAACCCTCTTAATCTTTTCTTCTAGAAGAAAAACCGAATCATTCAGTTCTGCTCCTCTCAATTAGCTTTCCCAGCTCCACCTATTTTGCACACAGAGATTAGGCAATGGGGACCTTTGGCTTCCTTGGCTGTGTTTCTCGAGGCCTCTGGCTGGCTAAAACCCTCTGCACTTCCTTCCCAGTGTGTAGTTCTGGAAAGGAAATCACACTGCCTTGTTGAAGGTCGTCAGTTTGGGCTACAAAATTAAAGGTAAGGCTTTCTTTCTAATTCTCAGTGCAAATAAAACAGCTTTCAGAAACTTTGGGCCTGTGTATTGCAATTCTTAGCCAAATCTTCAGGCTTCTTTCTTGATTTGAGAGCAGAAAATAATAATTCCCCCCTCCTCCCCCAGTCCCCCTTTCAGAAAACAGAGAGGAAAAATCAGCAGCCAGGGTTTATATCTTTAGTACGTGAACTCTGTGGTACAATCTAATGTGGGCCTGTTTGAAATTATTTCTGCTGCAATTCCTTTAGAGTGGTTTGTGGTGAATGGGGCTATCACCTTGACCTGCTGCTCTGTAATGGAAGAGGGGGATTTGTGGCAATCCTCAAGCAGTGTGCTAAGGCAAAGTCCAGAACAAAGTTAATATTTTATAGCTTGTTTGGTGTGTGAATCTCATTATTGTGGCTTGTAAAATATTTTTGAATTAAATTTGGAATCCAGTCAGCTGTGAGGTGTTTAAAATAAGGGTTAGGGGATCCAGCTTCTGAAAAGCTATAGAGGAGAGTCTTCTTGGCATGAGTTTACAACCCCACTTCCTAATTTATTTAAGTAACTTAAATGGGTTTACACATTGTTTTGAATGTTTAAATTATGGTTTATGGAACAAGACATACCTGTAATTGTGGTTTCACCAATCTGAGTAAAAAACCAAAGAACATATAAGTTGTCATATTGTCAGGACCCACCCCAAACCACGTCTTAGGAAGACAAAAACTCTTGGAGTCAGTTCTAGTCCAAAAGGAATCTTTACTAGGACATGCTTGGTTGTGGGAATACAAGACAGGACTTAGTATTATTTTACAAATTGAAATTTTATAAAGGGTACCCAGTTCAACCCCCCTTCCCTCAACCCCATTTGGTCAGCCCCCATCCTTCTACTTCATGTCAACCCTTTCATGGGAAAGAAAAAAAAGGAACTTTGAATCTTTATGGTTATTGCCTTCTTCCTCTCCCCTTCTCTTTTGATCCCCCTAGATCAAAAGGTTTCCTTGGTCTTTGAAATAATATAAGGCAGGCTGAATCCACATATGCTCCTCCTTCCTTGGGAGATGGCAGAATCCATAATGGGGGGGGATAATGTTTTAAAAATACATTTATGAATGTGATATAAATGGATTCTGACACATATAGAACAAAGAATACTGAAATACATGCTCAGCTTGATTTTATTTGTGGAAGAATAGTGATCAACTTCAAAAAATTCTTCACCCATAAGCAAAACAGTGTACTTATATGAGAAGTGTAATTTATTTATTCAGTCTGCAAAGTTTTCTGCTTCAAAGATCTTGCATGAATTGGTAATTTTGTTGTTACACTGCTGTTTTTGAAAACATGGCCATCAGAGTATGTTAAAAAGATGATCAAGAACTTAACCATAGTCTATTTGGTTAACCTGACTTTATGGAGATGATGTATCAAACTATAAACTAACAATCACAGACTTTGCATAGCACACAGGTTAAAATATGATTGGCTGATTTGTGGTTCAAGATAATGATTGAGCAAAGCCAAGTAATCCTGCCCACATGCACTGGACAATTCCCTGAAATTTCTTGACAAAGTTTTCAGAGGTTGCCAATGTCTGGTTCCTAGGGCTGAGAGACTGTTATTGGTTTAACATCACCCAGCTGGTTTCATGCCTAAGGCAGAACTAGCATTCATGGTGTTGAAAGAAAAATCTTCATCAGGATCCAGTCCAAGCTGGGAATAATCAAAAGGGAGACTGCTTTAGAAAGAAGGTTGCAGTTTATTGAAGAGGAGAGCCACACAGAAAGATGGCTCTTTGAGAAACACCACATATTGTAGGGAGTGGTGGGTTTTTATACCTTCTTGGGCTTTTGTTTGGAGTTGTTCCTGTGGCATGAACTTTGACCTGAGTCTGAGTGTGCCTTCCTGGTATTCTGATGGTGGTGGGTTAATCCTATTATGTCCCAAAGGTCATATCCTGCTTCCCTGGGGCTGTGGCTGGTGACTCTTGGATTTTTTGGTGTGAGGGATTGTTGATTCTAGGGATCTTTCTTCCTAATCTCAATTTCCTGACTCCATTCTTTCTGACAAGATTATCACATCTGCATTTCTGAAGACCTTGTTTCTGTATGGGGCAGAAGGACTTGTGGGGAGGGGTTGGTTTCTGCTTTTAAGATCCTTTGGGGAAATATAATATTCTGCCCTTTTAAATATTTCCTTCTCTGGGCGTGGGGCTGACTTTCCACAATGGTCCCCCAGTTTCTAGCCTAATATCTTGATCATGATATCAAACTACAGATATTCTCTAGTATTTAAATACACTTCCCTAAACCAGAATGTCAAAACATATTTTGATTATTATAATTATAGAGGATGACCCTGAAAGTCAGAAGAAAGATCCATTATCAAAGCAACAATTCAGATAAATGACACTTGAGCCCAAAACACCTCAGATAGCCCTACCCAGTTCACATGAAGTTAAAAGAGGAAGGGAGGGAAGCACATTCAGACTTGCAAGATTCTATTACTGCAGGTGTTCTAATAAAAGTATCTCTTTTTTAAGAAAATTTTATTAAATGTACATTTAAAAATAAAAGTGGACGTGATTGAACTTCCCTAGCTACAACATTACTATTAGTATTACCTTATTGTTACAGAAAGAAATAACAAAAAGTTAAAATACATTCTATGACAGGACAGAGTATAACAAACTGTACATATAGCATCTGTAAATTTTTTAGTAAACTGTCTTTCAATCGTCACCGTTCTATTTACATGTCTTTCAGTTGTGTCCTGATATAGGTGCTAATAAGAAATCCTTACATTATCAACTAATCAAACAATAGTCATCTCAGCGATCCTCCTTATCTCTAACCAACTGTACAAATTTTGCCAAATATCATAATGGTTTCAGCCTTATTTTTGATCTCTAGGATTAACCTGTCCATTTTGGCGCAGGATAAAATTTTATCTATTATTTCTTCTTCAGTGGGTGTTTACTTTCTTTTCCATTTTTGAGCATATGCCAATCTTGCTGCGGTTAAAATATGCACTAATAAGTAGAAAGATGCTTTGCTGAGTTTATAATTAATAATCCCTAACAAGAAGGTTTCTGGTTTTAAATCAAGTTTTTGTAGTAATATTTCTTCCAACCAATTTTTTTATCTTCATGTCAGAATTGAACCAAAAGATTCCCTGAATCATTCTTCTCCCTGTGTCCAAAGTTACTATTTTTGCTTGGCTGTCAACGTTTGTACTGAAATCACCTAGAATGTATACAATGTATTTTGGGGGCTCTTGCTTCAAAATATTTTTAATGCTGGGATAGAAACTATTTCAATTTTCTATTTCTATTTTGAGCTCCATTGCATAAATCATTGGGGCATAGACTTGAATAACTGTGATTTTGAGGGTTTGGCACAGATTTGAATAGTTAGAATGTGATCATTAACCATCATTAAACTTTCAACTGCTTGGACAAGTTTCTTTATAAATGCTACTCCAGGCTTCTTGGTGTCATGTCCTGAATAATAAATAGTGAATTTCTCAGATTGGAAATAGCTGAAGTCTATCTAGTGTAACTGATAAGCACCAAAGGGGTTCATTTTCAATCTGGCCATCTCCTGTTTGATGGGTTACAGTTTACTCTGACTCATTGCTTTGTATCTATTAGTTTATCAAAATAAAAAAATACAGAAATACAAAGAAAAATGAAAATAATGGAAAAATAAGGGAGGAAAGGAGAAAGAGGGAAAAAGTGTAAACAGAATTTTAAAAAAGAAAAGCCTCAAATTGTTTTTGGGGCAGTAGAATAAGGTAATAGAGGTAGCCCTCGAGTTACGAATGATGAATATAGCCTGCCCATTCCATTCGTAACTCGAGGATTTGTAGGAGTGAATCGCATATCTTGAACACGATTCACTTCAAGTTTTCACCCACACATTTGCTAATTTAATGTGTGGGTGAATGCGCAGCTCATTAAGTGAACATGAGATATCTCAAGGTGGGGAAGGCCAGGGGGGGGCCTAGTTATGGAAAAGGCCATCTTCAGACTATCCAAGGCCTCCCCCGACCTACTGAAATACCTTATGCTGCTCCCTTCCCTGCGGACCCACAATTCCCCCCCCATCCTGTTGTGCTAGATCACTTACCTTGTGAAGATCTGTCTCCTCTCCAACCTCTCTGTTTCTTTCTCTTCTTTCGGCAAGAGCAGAGGGAGGCCTCCAAGGCCCACAATGGATCTCCAGAAGCATGTGGCCGCCATCCACAGCCTATGTTCTGGGCCTCCAGAGGCCCGCTGAAACATCCCCTAGCATCCTTTCTGGGCTATAACAGCATGGAAAAGGCCTCCAATGCCCGGATCGGGCCTCCAGAGCCCTGCTGAAGCCTCCCCCAGTGTTATTTCCAGGCATTGGAGGCCTCTTATGGGCTGCTGTCACCTGCAAATGACACCAGGGGACACTTCAGCGGGGCTCCAAAGGCCTATCTGGGCATTGGAGGCCTTTTCTGGGCTGCTGCCACCTGGAAATGATGCCAGGGGAAGCTTAAAGGGAGCTCTGGAGGCCCAATCCGGGCGTCAGAGTCCTTTTCCAGGCAGCTGTCACCTGGAAAAGACACCAGTAGCTGCTTCAGTGGACCTCCGGAGGCCTGTTCTGGGCCTCAAGAGTCCTCCTCCAGGTCTCCAAGGCCCAGAATGGAGGCCTTTGGAGACCTGTTCTTACCCGGCTTCCATTCCATTCTCTTTTGCAAAGAACAGAGGCCTAAACTACCATGAGATCATGTGAGATCAGTAGTGTGAGATCTCACCATCGATCTTGCATGATATTGTGTTACTTTAGGCCTCCATTCTTTGTGAATGCACTGAAGGAAGCAGCAAAACAGCCATGAAAGTGAAGGTGAGTATACACAGGCCTAGTGCCTAGGGAGATCCGGGGTGGGGGAGGGAATACCCAGGGTGAATGTTGCAGTCCCACTGCAGTTGATCATAAGGGTGAACGACTGCCATGGTGTGGCAACATGGGTAATTTTGGGACTTTTTTTGTAAACACTAGGGTTTGCTTATCGCATAACTTCGAATGTTCATTAAGGGAACACTCGTAACTCAGGGCTTACCTGTAACATACACTTTTTACTTTTACATAATAATACATACTAGCCATTCTATAACAACCATCTGTCTAATCAGCAAAACCCAATATCAAAGTTTCATTTTTTTCCACCTCAAGCAAGTCATTTCACATTGCTGTCCATTGGGTCTATGCAGTTTAGATCCTTGCTTTCACTAATGGCTGCATTAGTGAGCTGGAATTTCTGCTAGATTTTTTCCTGGCACATCATTGCAGGTCCCCATTTTTCTCTAGAAGGTTGTTGGATATCTTCTGATGGACATAATTCAAATGTTAAAGTCATGTCATAGGTGGTCTCACAGTGATAGCTCATAAGCATTGGTTCCATGAGGGCAATCACCAAGCAAACATTTATCAGAAGAAACTCATGAACTCACTCCAAGTATAATTTATACTATCCCAACCATAATTTTTATTTTATAAGAATGCCAGTAGGATTTATATGACAAGCTAGATGCTGTTTAATTTTTCATTCAATTGTTTTTAAATTGAAAGAATCTTTAAATAAAGAAGTCAGATGGGATATTGCAAGAGAAAGTATCTTTGAATGTGCTGGCAACATCTCTTTTGGATATTAAAGAAATATATTAATAATAATAATAATAATAATAATAATAATAATAATAATAATAATAATAATAATAATAATAAAGTTGGAAGGGACCTTGGAGGTCATCTAGTCCAACCCCTGCTCAGGCAGGAAACCTTATACCATTTCAGGCAAATGGCTGTCCAGTCTCTTCTTAAAAACTTCCAGTGTTGGAGCATTCACCACCTCTGGAGGCAGGTTGTTCCACTGGTTAATTGTTCTAACTGTCAGGAAGTTTCTCTTTAGTTCTAGGTTGCTTCTCTCCTTGACTAGTTTCCATTCGTTGCTTCTTGTCCTGCTTTCAGGTGCTTTGGAGAATAGCTTGACTCCCTCTTCTTTGTGGTAGCCCCTGAGATATTGGAACACTGCTATCATGTCACCCCTCACCCTTCTCTTCATTAAACTACACATATCCAATTCCAGCAACCGTTCCCTATATGTTTTAGCCTCCAGCCCCCTAATCATCTTTGTTGCTCTTCTCTGTACCCCTTCTAGAGTCTCGACATCTTTTTTACATCGTGGTGACCAAAACTGGATGCAGTATTCCAGGTGTGGCCTTACCAAAGCATTGTAAAGTGGTATTAGTACTTCACTTGATCTTGATTCTATCCCTCTGTTAATGCAGCCTAGCACTGTGTTGGATTTTTTGGCAGCTGCAGCACACTGCTGGTTCATATTTAAGTGATTGTCCACTAGGACTCTGAGATCTCTCTCACAGTTACTACTATTGAGCAAGGTACAACCTATACTATACCTATGCATTTGATTTTTCCTGCCTAAATGTAGAACCTTACTTTTTTCACCATTGAATTTCATTTTGTTAGATAGTGCCCAGTGTTCGAGTCTGTCCAGATCCTTCTGTATCTTAAGCCTATCTTCTGGAGTATTGGCTATTCCTGCCAGCTTGGTGTCGTCTGCAAATTTGATGAGTTCCCCATCTATCCCCTCATCCAAATCATTAATAAAGATATTGAAGAGCACTGTGCCCAGAACAGAGCCCTGAGGCACCCCACTACACACTTCCTTCCATGTAGATGCGGTTCCATTGAGGACCACACGCTGAGTACGGCCTGTCAGCCAGCTACGAATCCATCTGGTGGTAATGCTATCTAACCCACATTTTTCTATCTTATCAAGTAGTAGGTTGTGATCTACTTTATCAAATGCCTTACTGAAGTCCAAGTAAATTATATCTACAGCATTCCTCTGGTCCACTAGTTTTGTCACTTGGTCAAAGAATGTAATAAGATTTGTCTGGCATGATCTGTTTTTGACAAACCCATGTTGACTTTTAGTGATGACTTTGTTTGCATCAAGGTGTTCGCTGATTTGTTGTTTGATTATCTTTTCCAGAATCTTCCCAGGTATTGAGGTCAGGTTGATAGGTCTGTAGTTTCCTGGATCTATTTTTTTTTCCTTTTTTGAAGATGGGAACTACATCAGCTCTCTTCCAGTCCTCTGGTAGTTCCCCAGTGTTCCAGGATCTTTGAAAAATATAGTTCAGTGGTTCTGAGATCACGTCTGCCAGTTCCTTGAGAACCTTGGGGTGTAATCCATGTGGTCCTGGTGATTTGAACTCGTCTAGGCTGGACAGGTGCTCACTTACCATTTTCTTGCCTATCTTAATTTGCGTTTCTATTCTGTTTTTCATGGCACTGGTTTCGGTAGGTTGGACTGTTTTTTCCCTTTGTGTAAAGACAGATGCAAAAAACGAATTAAATAGTTCTGCTTTCTCCCTATTGCTTGTCACCTTCTTGCCACTTTCCCCCACTAATGGACCAATCATTTCCTTAACTTTTTTCTTGTTTTTTATATGTTGAAAGAAGCATTTTTTGTTATTATTGACTTTGGTCGCAAGCCTTAGTTCATTTTGAGCCTTAGCTTTCCTCACTTCATCTTTGCAGGCACGGGCTATTTACTGATATTCTGACTTAGTTATGTGCCCCTCTTTTCAATTCTTATACTTGTCCTTTTTATCTTTCAATTTATCAGAGAGTTCTTTATGCAGCCATGCTGGTTTCTTTTGAGAGCTGTTATTTTTCTTCTTTGTTGGTATTGTACTAGACTGGGCCTTTATTATCTCACTTTTCAAAATTTCCCAAGCTTCTTGAGTTGTTTTCCCCTTTAGGATTCTCATCCATGGAATTCTTCCCATGGTCTCTCTAAGTTTATTGAAATTAGCTCTTTTAAAGTCCAAGACTCCAGTTTGGCTGTGTTCTATTGCTTGTGCCTCCAGAATGTTGAATTCCAATATTGCATGATCACTTCCCCCCAAGGTTCCTGTGGCTTCGACACCTTCTATCATTTCATCTCTGTTTGTGAGAATTAAATCCAATATGGCTAATCCCCTAGTTCCCTTCTCTACTTTTTGGGAGAGAAAGTTGTCTGCTAGGTTTGACAGGAATCTGTTTGATCTTCCACTTGGTGCAGAGTTTGTCTCCCAGTTGATATCAGGGTAATTAAAGTCCCCCATTACTATTGTGATGTGCTTCTTACATATCTTAGTTAGCTGACTAGCAAAAAGTTCATCTATTTCCTCTGCTTGGTTGGGAGGCCTATAGTATACACCTATGGCAATGTCATTTCCCCCCCTTTTATATTGACCCAAATGCTTTCAAGTTTACAGTTTTCATCATTGTTGTGCTCTATTTCTGTAGAGATAAAGTTATTTCTTATATATAGAGCAACTCCTCCTCCTCTTTTGTTTAGTCTGTTTCTTTTAAATACCGGTAGTTTAAATCCCTCTAGCTGTGTGTTCCATTTGTAGGTTTCGTCCCACCATGTTTCCATCATGGCAACAATATCGTATCTGCCCTCATTTACCTGAATTTCTAGTTCACCCTGCTTACTGTTCATACTCTGTGCATTGGTGTATAGACATTTGAGTCCTTTATGACTGACCCTGTGTTTACTTGCTGCATAACTTGTGTGGTGCCTGGCTTCCCCTATTTTCTTAGATTGCCGGGGACAGTGATGTTCTGTATCAATTAACTCACTATCCCCATTATTTAGTTTAAATGTTCCTCCAAGAAAGCTGTGATTTTATTGCCAAGTAACTCAGTCCCTTTCTTGGATGGATGCAGACCATCTCTTTTATACATTTTTTCATTGGACCAGCTACAGACATCATGACTAATATAACCAAAGCCTTCTCCTTTACACCACTCCTTTAGCCACATATTAAATTCTGCTATACGCTGGCCTTTTCCATTTTGCTCCTTATACACTGGTAAAACCTCTGAAAAAGTAAGCCTACAGCCTATTCTGCTAAGTTCCTGCCCCAAGCTCTGGAAATCGTTCTGCACAGAGAGTGCATCTTTTGGGACAGATCATTAGTGCCAAGATGTACAATAGACTCCACATCACAGTCCTTGATGGCATTCTTAATTATTTTAGAAATACGCTTCTTGTCCCTACTGGCAGTAGCACCTGGAAGACACCTGAGATCTGGTTCACAGATCTCACCCTGCCAGATCCCACGGTTGTCCACACTGCCCTTCTCCTGCAGGATCTTTGTGGTAGAGGGGGCTGATAGCATGGAGGCTCAATAGGGTAGAAGGGCTGAACTGGACACCTAATTTCTGCCTGAAGAGCACAGATTACAGACCCTAGATAAATAATCTGTCCTTGTAGATTATATGATTTGTTTACAGATAGGACAGTTTCCAAGTTTCCAAGTTTGAAAAGGAATATATAGTACAAGGTGTATTTCTAATTATATAATTACTGTCCAGAGCTAAACAATATTGCTGGTTTTTTTTAAACAAATATGGAATAGAATAGAAAACATATTTTTAAAAACCCTAAAATGAAATGTTAGTAGGAAGACACCCTTAAAATATCTAGTCAGAAAGTTAAAATATAAAATTAGTCCTTTATTTGGCATGATGGTGAAAGTTTAAATTGATTAAACTAGGCTTCCCAGCTTATTTAGCAAAATGTTTGATAAGGAATGGATAGTCTTGCACATGTTCCATTTATTTTTTCTGATTATATTGCTTGACGTTACTCCAGATATGGCTACCCAAGATTATCTTCGTCAGGACTGCCAGATGGTCCATGGAATTCCTATGGTCTATGCATTCTCCTTTGACTGGGATAGAATTGAAAATTTCCAGAGTAGGCCAGATGATATTGTGATAGCCACATATCCCAAATCTGGTGAGTATTCAGTATTAGAAAAGGGGAACCTAATGGTTTGTCACCTTTTCATGAAGCCTTCATTTTATGAAGGTTTTTTTTCTTGGAACGCAGATTGCAATACAACTTCTGGCAAACTTAATGGGCTGTTTGTTTCCAGGTACAACGTGGATAAGTGAAATTGTGGATATGATTCTGAATAATGGTGATCTTGATAAATGCAAAAGAGATGCTATTTTCAATAAAGTGCCTATGTTAGAATTTGTTGTCCCAGGGAAGATGCCGGCAGGTAAGCTTTGATCCCACTTATTAATGTGTACTTTAGAGACACAGGGTAGAAAAGATCAAGAGGTGCATCTGGCAAGTCAAATTCTGCCTTCCTTTATTTTACTCTCCTGGAATGAATAAAAAGATTTATGTTGTGAGGAGTGGAAATATGCAAAATACGTATTTTTGGAGGAGGGTTCATTTACGGTCTGAACTAGGAGAACAACATGAAAAAATTAGCCAGAAAGTTGTTCATAGTCTGTTAATATAAGTAAGAGAAGGAGAAGGTTGCATCGCATGGAATAAGTGTGACATAGCTATCCAAATAGATGTGTTGCTTCAGGACCTAAGCCACAGGTCGGCAACCTGCGGCTCCCAGCCGCCCGGTGCGCGCGCACCTCTTCCAACGGGCAGTGGTGCGCGCGCACCTCTCCAAATGGAGGGTGGCACCGCCCGTTTGGAGAGGTGCACGCGCACCTCCCCGAATGGGCGGAGGTGCGCGCGCACCTCCCCAAACCTTTGGAGAGGTGCGCGCGTACCTCCGCGCGAATGGGCAGCAGTGCCGCTCTTTCAGGAAGCCCACCGCGGCCCGTCTGTGAAGCTGCCGAAAGCGGGAGCTTAGCAGACGGGCCGCGGCAGCTTCCGCAAAGAGCGGCGCCCCTGCCCATTCCGAGAGGTGCGCGCGCACCTCTCCGAACGACCGGAGGTGCGCGCGTACCTCCGCGCGAATGGGCAGCGGTGCCGCTCTTTCAGGAAGCCTGCCGCGGCCAGTCTGTGAAGCTGCCGAAAGCGGCAGCTTAGCAGACGGGCCGCGGCAGCTTCCGCAAAGAGCGGCGCCCCTGCCCATTCCGAGAGGTGCGCGCGCACCTCTCCGAACGACCGGAGGTGCGCGTGCACCTCCCCAAACCTTTGGGGAGGTGCGCACGTACCTCCGCGCGAACGGGCAGCGGTGCCGCTCTTTCAGGAAGCTGCCGCTTTCGGCAGCTTCCTCAAAGAGCGGCGCCGCTGCCCCTTCGCACGGAGGTACGCGCGCACCTCCCCAAAGGTTTGGGGAGGTGCACGCGCACCTCCGGTCGTTCGGAGAGGTGCGCGCGCACCTCTCGGAATGGGCAGGGGCGCCGCTCTTTGCGGAAGCTGCCGCGGCCCGTCTGCTAAGCTGCCGCTTTCGGCAGCTTCACAGACGGGCCGCGGCGGGCTTCCTGAAAGAGCGGCACCGCTGCCCATTTGCGCGGAGGTACGCGCGCACCTCCGGTCGTTCGGAGAGGTGCGCGCGCACCTCTCGGAATGGGCAGGGGCGCCGCTTTTTGAGGAAGCTGCCGCGGCCCGTCTGCTAAGCTGCCGAAAGCGGCAGCTTTGCAGACGGGCCGTCGCCATCGGGCAACCGGGAACCGGTTCCATCTCATTTTTTAAAAAATGGCAGCCGCGTGCGTCCGCGCATGCGCAAAAAACCTTTTTGCGCATGCGCGTGCATGGACACACACACGCAGCTCCCTCTTTTTTTAATTTGTGATGGAACCGGTTCCCAGTGGCTCTTTTTCTTTTTTAGGTTGCCGACCCCTGACCTAAGCCATTAAAAGAACAGTTTGTAGAGCATCATATGGCTAAAAAAATCCAAAGAAAAATAAGATCAAAAAGCCATTCAATAAATGGGGAAATCACTATGCTAATTAATTAATATGCTAACCCATATTAAAACAGAATACTATGTTTCTCATATTAATATCAAATTTTAAAAAACCAATTAAATGAAAAAAAATGAATCCAGTTTTCTAGCATTACTATTGGACCCATCTCCTTCAAGACTTACTTGATGACTATGGGGAATCAAACCATAATAATAGCTGCATTGATCCAGCATCTTAGTAAAGGATATTTTGCTAATTAAAAGTTATAGATCTCTTTTTTCCCCTCTCCTCTGGTCTGAGCTGTGACTAATAGTACCTAGGAAAAATAACTATCAAGTGGTCTTATACACACACACACACACACACACACACACACACAAGTACACACACATCACTACAAAAAAGAAACATTACAGTACACAAAACAAAATATAGTATTTTGAAGCCATTTTTCAAAAGACGTTTTTGAGTCCACTGGATGAATAGTGGAAATAAAAAAGAAAGAAAAGGAAAACAAATACCATGCAGACAAATCTCAAAGTTCAGAGGAGGATTAAGGGAGGACAAAGCAGTGGTGGGATTCAGATATGTAAACAACCAGTTCTCTGTGTGGATGCCGCTTCCAGAAGTCCATTCTGAGCCTGGGCAACAAAACATTAGCTACTAGTTCTGCCAAACTGATGCCAATTGGCTAAATCCCACCACTAGGACAAAGAATACATGCAATGTAAGCTTGTGCATGCATCACGATGTTACACAAACACGAAGGGGACAGAAGTTCACTGTAGTGGTGAGATGCTACTTTTGTTATTTTAACAAAAGCATTGGATAAGGCAAACATTTGATTAACATTCTCTCTCTCTCTTTTAATATTTAGGCTACATCCAAATTCCTCATTTGCCCATGATCATTCCTAAGATGGTTTACCAATGGGTGCTGGTTCCAGATTAGGCATGCTATGTGCAACATCAGAGAATTGAAAAACCTGATAATTGATTTTATTTATTTATCAAATTTCTACATTGCCCATTGTTTGCTTTTGGGTGCTTTACAGATAACATAGAGCAGCACTGCACATTTAGAGGAGAAAAGCCCACATTGATAAATTTAAAATCCTCACAGACCACTAAGGCCAACTAAGCTGGCACCAGTGGACCTGAAAGATGTTGAAGATGTTTGACAGTGCATCTTTTGGTGTGGTGGCAACAGCGAATTTACTAATTTTTTCAGAAATGCTTGGGGAGAGTAACAGAAGCAGCATGACAAGCCACATATATATGACCACCTGAAGTAGACACTCCTTTGACAAACACAGAAGAATGAATACCCTGCAAGTAGTTCAGTGTTTATATCTTCTACTGCTCACAAGACTTCTCCAGAAGTTATTAACTTGTTTGGAGAGGAGTTTAGCAGATAAATAGGCCTATAGATAGGCCAGGTTTCTCACAAACTCTCCAATAGTTGGGAAACATTAGGCAACACTGAATACAATGTATTAGGAATATCTGTTGATCAATTTGGCGAAGGTTCCTAAAGCTGGGTGGGAACTGGTCTTAAATACTGCTTTTATCAAAGTCTATCCAACGGTAAACATGAAACCGATGTTCAAAGACAATTCCCTAGGTGGATTGTAGAGTTCAATTATTAGTTTTGTAAAAATCAGTATCAAATGGGAAGATGCCAAAGTTGCTGCCGCAGACGGAGTTCATTGGAGGAAGCTGCCTTATGCACTTCATGTGAAAGGAACCAAATGATGGTAATGATGAAAAATCAATAATCATTCAACTTTTAATGATCCTTTTAGTCACATTATATTTTTCAAAGTTTATAAGTGATCTTTTAGTCTCTTTTTTAAATACTTAGATTAGTACTAAATAGTGTCAAGACTCAGCACTGACTTGAAGACCCCTACCAAATGTAGGGTGCCTCCTACATTTCCAATTATCTTCTATATCAGCAGTGTCTATATGATATTCCTTACCATCTTTCATTGTTTTGCTTGCAAGGCACAGAACAGTTAACTCATATACCTTCTCCTCGCGTGGTGAAGACCCACCTTCCAGTAAACCTACTTCCCAAGTCTTTCTGGGACAAAGGCTGCAAGGTAAATACATTTGTCAGCATGATACATTGTGAAAGGGTCTGGAGGGTGTCTAATCCAAAACAATCCAAACCTTTTAGAAGTAAATTTCCCTCAAATACTGTCATCAGAGATGCTAGTTACTTACATCTTTTTATGGAATGTGATGGTGTAGCTCTCCAAGAATAAATGTTATTTGGGGGATGTCAAAATGTCAATCCATACACCAGCACATTTGACTTACTTAACACCAGAACTCTTCATGTCATTTTGTCCTTTAGGTGGGAAGTCTTGCTAAAATGACAGATTTCTCCACCTCTTCCTTACACCTCATCAGTCTATCAATCTTTATTATGGTCCATATCAACAAATAAAAACATTAAAACAATAATAGTAAAATATAAAATGAAAGACAGAATAAAATATTGCAATTGATGGTGGATTAACAGTAGGCAACTAAAGTTTGTCTAATTTTACATATAGCATAGCAAAATGTGGCCATATTCAGAGAAATTTCTTCATACTGATCTGATAAAAGTAGTTGTACACAGGACTTCTGGTTTGTGATCGCAGCCCTGGTGGATGCATGGAGGCAAGCCTCCTCTCCAGCATCCAGTTTTATCCCACTGGGGGACCCTGGATCAGGTCAAAAGTCACCCTCTAGGGGCAACGAGCAAGGAGAGGACACATGCTTGATTGCGGAAGGGCAATAGCCCTTCCACTTGATCTGGGGCAGCTTTTCAAACCAACGGGGAAAAGACCGGCCATAGTAATATGGCTCATCACTAAGCTGCTGACAGCTGAAGTCAAATTTATTACCAAGCATTTTGAAAGCAATGCGGATGAAAATGGGTGAGATCTTATCTTCTCTTTGCCCTAAGTACTTTCTTCCTGTAAAAGCTTTTTGAAGTATCTTCCCCCTGTGAGGAGAGAGGGAAGGGAATTTCTATCTCAACCTCTAAGAACAGTGGCGACTGACTACCCAGGGAAATCAAAGCTTTAAAATAACAATTTCAATCTAATTGGATTCATATGTTTCTGAGATTTGGGGACCAAAAATGTTCCTATCTTTACTGGAGACTTTTGTTTTTATCTACAAAAAAGAAATAAAACTGGAAAAAGAATTAGAAAAATTTGGGACTTTTTTTAAAAGAAAAGAAAAGAAAAGAAAATCTTAAATGGTATCAGTGACATCTTATGGTGAAGCTTGGTATTTGTTATTTCCTAAAAATAGCCCAGAACATACATAAGACTTTCCTGACCTTGGTACCATCTGTGAGAGATTAAACTATAACAGCTGGCAGTAAAATTGGCCTTCTTGAACTGTGAATGTAAACTTTTATTGACTATTGATTAACAAACAAATTTTACTAGAAAGATTATTTACAAACACGTGAAAGATGGATGAAGACCAGGAAAAAGTTCTTGCCATCTTGAAAGCAATACATGAAACTATTCTTTCATCTTGTGATAAAATGAGACCTAAAATAAAAGATCAAGATGCCAGCTTAGATGCACAAAGCCAAACTTTGACTACAACCAAAGAACCAACAATGCAGAAGATAACAGAAGAAGTGGAACAATTAAATATTAAGACAGAAGACAATTGACCAACAAGTACAGCTGATGGAAAACCCAGACAAGGAAGTAACAACAGTGGCGTAGCGTGGGTTGTCAGCACCTGGGGCAAGGCAAGTAATTTGCGCCCCCTAACCCGTGGATTTTAGCACTCGAGTCTGCCTCAGGGAGCCCCGCATCCTGGGCGTCCGCCGCACCCCCCACCCATGCCTCCCCCGGGAAAAGGGGGAAGGTCCGGCATCCCCTCCCTCACGTGCAGCAGAAGCGCCGGGACCCGAGGCCGTGCCAGGAGGCGGGCGGCGCAGCGGAGGATATACAGAACATTCAAATAGAAGGAAAATATGTGCATCAATAAGACAAAACCAGATTTACATATATTATTCCCCTCCACTTGAATATTCATAAATATATTGGAGCAATATTACTTTCCTTCCCTTACGAAGTAGGCCCAAAATTTATGAAGTTCTACTTCTATTTACAACAAATTTGACCTTAATCTACTTGGTAGATAGAGAGGCAAAGTAGTTAACAGGTGAACCAACAGCAAAGTTAAAATGTCAAAGCACTTTGTTAATAATCTATATTCTATTTTACTTCTATAAAGCCTCAAACAGCTTCTTATTTACAGTAAGTTACACAGTGCCTGCTCATTTCTGTATCGGTCAACTGCCCCACTCTGATAGTCAACAAGAGAAACTCCTGGGTTTATTTTTTCCTCCAAGAGAATACGGTACTGAAAAGCCATGTGGGTACAGAAGTGGGAAATCCAGTTCTAACATTTTGCTTGTAAAAGTCATAAAACAAATTCCTCCTTTCTTCCCTGGATCTCCCACTGTCCTTTCAACATCAATCAGTTGCATTTGAGTTGTTTTGAGAACGATCTCAGAGAAGTGGAGGCAATTAGAGCTCCCAGACCTGTCACTTGACCTAAAATTATTTTATTTCCTCCGAACATGGGAACGGGGGTGCCCAACCTTCCGGGAAACACCAGGATCTCCCAGGCGGGGAGCCGGGCTGCGCCAAGAGGTGGGGCTGCGGGGCAGGAGGGGGTCTTGGGGGAAGGATCTGAAGGGGATCGGAGAGCCGTTCGTGGAAGCCGCAACCCAGGAAGAGGAGAAGCGAAGGCGCAGCTCTTCCCACGGAGCAGAAAAACTCACGAGGAAAGGCGGAGACTCGGAAGGGGAGGGGGGCGCAACTGGGGGAAACCCACCTGGCTCTCCCAGGAATCCCTCCTCCCCTTCCCGCCCCTCCTATTCCCTCCCCCTCTCACGGCATCCTTGCCCACCTGGCGCCCCTCCCCCGCCACAGGAATCCCTCCTCCCCTTCCCCCCCTGGGGATTCCCCCCTCCTGATTGCCCTCCCCCTCTCGGAGCCTCCTTGCCCACCTGGCGCCCCTCCCCCGCTAGGGGAACCTCCGCAGCCCTGGCGTAAGAGGCGTCGAGAGACCAGGAAGGGGAGATGGAGGGGCAGGAAGCTGGATTCCCAGCCCCTCTTTCTCCTCTCTAGGCGCAAAAACTCTGCGCTTAACTCCTCCGCTGAAGCGCTGCGGGGAGGGGGCAACTGGGGCGCCGCCGAGCAATGCTAAAGTGCTCCAAGCAGGAACAGCAAAGGACCGTCACCCTTCATGCAAAGCCCCAAGACCAAAAACTAGGATCCAGATTGAAAAGGAAAGTTGCGTGTGCCAATCTGCACCTCTAAATGCAAATTAGGAATTCGTCGCCGAGTGCGCCCCCCCAGATGTTGCGCCCAGTGCGGCCGGCCCCCCCTGCACCCCCCACGCTACGCCACTGAGTAACAACACTGAAAATAGAAATGACTTTCTATACAAATCAGAAGAAATTTGAGGAAAAAAGAAGAATAGATTGAATTGAAGACAAATATATCAAACGTGGGGGACTGGAATAACAGGGCAACAACTAAAAGAATACAAACAGGGTTGTCCTTCCAGAAAACTGGCAATCAAATGGTCTCTTTTAATTCATCTAACATGTATAAGAATGGAGATTTATTTGATGATTTTAAAGCGCTGATATGGAAGCCTAGTTGGCAAATGAAGAAAGTTAGAATAAGGTTGAAAAAAATGGGGTTTTGATTCATTAGAGTGGATTTTATATAGCCAATTAGAGGGTTAAAGGGAGATGTTGACATAAGGGGAATTTTGACATAAGGAGTTACTAGATTTAAAATATTCAACTGGAAACTAGTTGAAAATAAGGATTTGATTTGTCTAATATTGAAAAATTAGATCTAAAAGGGAAAAGAAAATTAATTATCATGAATATGTTTGACATTGATTAACCCAGGCAATATATATAATGGTTTTGATTTATTAAAGAGGATATTGTATTATTAAGTAGATGACTTAATATGGTGGGAAATAGATAACTTTTAGGAAATAGAAAATTATATTTAAATAGATAAAATGTGTATTTTGGACATCATAGTTTGCAATGAAGTGAGATAAGGGAAATCTTGGTTACCCAAGGTCTGAAAAATATGGATATCAAAGGTTAAATTGGAATATTGATGAGAAGTTAAAAAATATGTAAAAATTAATTACAGGATATGGATTGTTTATGAAGATTGAATGTAAATAAGATATGTATAAGCCAAAAATTTATTGATAAATGTAATAATGATGTCTTTATTGAGTTAATATAATTAGAAATGTACTAGTTTGAACACGAGATAGTAAATGTTAAGAGAAAAAGGAAAGAAATATCTGATGTTGTAACCTGAGATTTGCACTAAAGATTTTGTTATTGAATTATTGATTAACCCAGTCACCACATTGCTTTTTAAATACTGAAATGTAAAATTGGAAAATTAATAAAATATTATATATATATATAAAAAAAAAAACAAACAGCCACATGCTTCTCCCAGAAGAAGGAAGCAGAAACCACTAGCCTGATGATGACGGATGGGATTTCGTCGAAACGTTGCGCCTACACCTTTAGTTCTACGCGGGGAAAAACCCGAAAAACCAAGGATCCACATACAGGCACCCGCGAAAACCTCAGAAAACAAATATATATATATATATATATATATATATATATATATATATATATATATATATATATATATATATATATATATATATATATATATATATATATATATATATATATATATATATATATATATATATATATATATATATATATACAGTTGTACATAAAGAAGATCAGTATTTCCCAGATATTTTGTTAGGTAAGGTGTTATAAATTGAGTCTGTAAGTCTCAGAAAAAGTCTGTAAGTCTTACAAAAAATGCAGTATACCAGATATGAGCTATAGTTTTAATGGCCCCTTGTCTACAAGGGCACAGTCTCACCTTTTTTGATTCAGTCCTCCAAAACTGCTGTGGGAAGTGCATTGCAGTGCATTGCACACTCCATATACCCCACCTACAAAGTTTTGCTAATTCTTTAGTGGTACTCTATGAAACATATTAGGGACACGGTGGCTCAGTGGGTTAGGATGCTGAGCTTGTCGATCAGAAGGTCGGCAGTTTGGTGGGTTGAATCCTGAGTGCCGTGTAACAGAGTGAGCGCCTGTTACTCGTCCCAGCTTCTGCCAACCTAGCAGTTCGAAAGCACGTAAAAAATGCAAGTAGAAAAATAGGGACCACTACAGTGGGAAGGTAACACTGTTCCATGCGCCTTTGGTGTCTAGTCATGCCAGCCACATGACCACGGAGACGTCCTCGGACAAGCACTGGCTCTTCGGCTTTGAAATGGAGATGAGCACCGACCCCTAGAGTTGGAAACGACTAGCACGCATGTGTGGGGGAACCTTTACCTTTTACCTTTATAAAACATATTGGGTTTGGTGGTACTGCCATATAGAACAGAAATGGTTTTTTAAAAAATTATTGGTGAGAATTCTAACAGAGTCTGCTTAGAAAACCTATCTAAAAAGATTGAAAAGATTAAATCAGTGGTATTTTTCCTGAATTGAAGCAGATAAAGGATAACACTTCTTTAAAGTGAAAGTTTATGTTCACCCTGTGTGAACACCAAGTGAGAGCTGTATTGAAGGCTGTGAATCCCAGCAAAGCCGCAGGCCTAGATGGGGTGCTGGGGATAGTGGTCAGGAATTGTGCCGATCAATTAGCAGGGGTACTGACAAGAATTTTTAACATCTCCTTGCAAACGGCATGTGTACCATCGTGCTTGAAAGCAGCTACCATTGTCCCAGTCCCCAAGAAAGCTGCAGTTGAGTGCCTGAATGACTACAGACCTATTGCATTAATGTCTGTAGTCATGAAATGCTTCGAAAGATTGGTTCTCCAACATCTTAGGACATGCCTCCCACTGGACTTTGATAAACATCAATTTGCCTACAGGGGAAATAGGTCGACAGACGATGCCATAGCTACTGCTTTACACTCTGTAGCAAGTCATCTCGAGAAGCCTGGAAGTTACGTCAGGATGCTTTTTGTTGACTACAGCTCGGCTTTCAACACCATTTTGCCGAGCATTCTCATCGAGAAGCTGACTGACTTGAAATTCTCCCCCGCCATCTGCGATTGGATTCAAGACTTTCTTAGGGATCGGTTACAAACAGTGAGGGTCGGCTCTGCTTTGTCCACCCCCCTGAAGCTTTGCACCGGCACACCACAGGGCTGTGTGCTTAGCCCCTACCTGTACTCTTTATACACTTATGATTGTGTATCATCTGACCCATCCACTGCGATAATCAAGTTCGCAGATGATACAACTGTGGTGGGTCTTATTACAGGTGGGGATGAGACAGCATATAGGGCGGAGGTACAAAAACTATCCATATGGTGTAGTAACAACAACTTGCACCTAAACATCGGCAAGACGAAAGAGATGGTGTTAGACTTCCGGAGAAAAAAGGAGGAACCTGCCCCACTTTACATCATAGAGAACTGTGTGGAGAGAGTTTCCTCCTTTAAATTTCTGGGAGTCTACCTCTGTGAAGATCTGACCTGGAAAGTTAACACAACTCAGGTGGCTAGAAAGGCCCAACAGAGGCTTCACTTTCTTAGGGTCTTGCGGAAGAACAGGGTAGAACAACAGCTAATGACCCTCTTTTACCGGTCTACTATAGAGAGCGTCCTCTCGTATGGTATTGTGGTTTGGTATGCTGGTCTGACAGCCGCGGATAGGAAAGTATTACAGAGGGTAGTGAGCACAGAACAAGACATTGTGGGCTGTCCCCTGACACCACTGGATGACATCGCCAGGGCTCGTTGCCTTGGAAGAGTGAGGAAGATTCGCAGGGATGACTCACACCCTGGACGGTATCTCTTTACTCTCCTACCATCCGGTAGGAGATATAGGAATATAGCCAGCCGTACCAACAGGCTGAAAAATAGCTTTTATCCGTGGGCTGTTAGGCTTTTAAATGGGACATAATCTTATGTAGAATTGACTTGGGAGGCCAGTGTGTGGTGTAGTTGGTTCACATAGTGTGGTAGGATGGAGGGTTTGTTGTCACTGTGTGTTGGGGGGAGAGAGGACAGGGGGAGGCTCGGCTAATCTCAATGTACACATGTTGTACTTTGACAATAAAGGTTTATTATTATTATTATTATTATTATTATTCAACTGATTAAGTACTAATCACTTTAATCAGAATTTGAATCCTTTACCTGTTAATCCAGATTATATGTGTGTGCGTGCAATGCTCAGTTACAAATCAGGAGAAAATGGTTTTACAATTTAAAATTTATTATTATACCTTCTTCAGAAGTCTTGAGAAAAGAAAATTGTAAAGTGTTTTGCAGATATAATTATGATTACCATGACAATCCAACCCTGATGGATGGACACAAGGAATAAGAAAGACCATGAGCAGGCAAAAAAGCAGTGGGAGCAGCTTAAAACTTACTGCCAGTTTCCCCATTAAATTTCTTTGCTACAGACATGAGAGTTTTAGTAGCACAGTAATCCTCAACTTACACACAGCTGCTTTCCAAGTCAGTTTTCCATTTGAGCCCATTCTAGATGTAGAGATATAGAGACAAGATCACTATATTTTTTGATTTGCAGTCTCATTTTAGTATTTACTAATTACATTAGAAATTGTGAAGAATCTGGTAACACTTTTTTTAGATTAACAAGTTTCTTAAAATGTTTTTTTAAATAAAGGTTTAATGATTCTGGACAAGCCCAAGTACTCCATACATTCAAATGGAATTCTGTGGGGTTACCTGGTTGAGCACCACTGTTTTATAAGGTGCCATGATCACAGGTGGTTTTTCATTACTCTAGTCTCTTCAGTAGTGAAACCTACCAGTAGCTTATGCATTCTATGTGTTTTTTATTTGTTCCAATGAAGATGATCTATATGGCTCGTAATGCAAAGGATGTTGCTGTCTCCTTTTATCACTTTGACTTGATGAATAAGCTACATCCAGATCCTGGCTCTTGGGGTGACTACCTGGAGAAATTCATGTCAGGAAGAAGTAAGTTTTCAGGAAGTGATGAGACTGAGTGTGTTTGCTGCTCACTCACTGAAGAAAAACCCAAATCAGATTATGGACATTTTTTTTAGTAAGAAAAAGAAAATGTCTCCTTTTCAGATAGGGATATGAGTTATATATCTTATATATGAGTTGTATATCTTATAACATTGTATGTCTAATAGTGGTTGAAAATACACAAGAATAGGAGATTAAAGTAGTCTCATCATATTCAAATCTATTATATCTTTTGTAATCAAAGCTGCATTCTGAAAAAAAATGTGATTTCATACATTGGAGTGGATAAGTTTCCTCACCTATTCAGACAACAAAGACAAGTCTTAAGTAATAATGGGGCAGTCAGTCATTACTTTGAACAGTTGTTAAGTGACTGATTATAAATTGAGAAGTAGCTATATAATAATAAAATGTTGCTTGAACATTGACATTGAATGGTAGCCTTTATTATGGAAAAGACAAGCCTGATATTTGAACCAATATTTAATTGTTCTTTGCACTTCTTTTTTAACTGTGCAGTTTGGAGAAAACAATGGTAATACAAAAATTTAAGAATTTATTCTGTCTACATGTACAATTTGACAATATTCATATGCTGTTGTTTACAAGGGTGGAAGTTGTGCTTACAAGTCAGTCTTCACTCCTAGGGTCAATTTTTGGGAAAGATTTAGCCTTGCTTTTCAGGGCTAAGAGAGAATGTTTGGCCAGCTAATTTCATGCTTAAGGTTTCTTCTGGTTTCTAGCCTGATGATTGTAATCAGCACACCAAACTATTAGATATAGTAATTAGGTTCAGCCTATTGTTATCTTTATAGATAAAGCCAAAACAGAATGTTCATACTCCAACATATAGTGAGCTGAGGTACAATTTTACTTTATTTTCACAATCAGACCCTTGGCAGCCAGAGTTTTTATTAAGTTTTGATGTAGCCACAAACTCTTAGTCAGCCACAAATTAATAGAAAGCCTAACTTGTCCAAATTGTATTAGCATCTTTCTCCTGAAAGCTGACATAATTCTGAGCATGCATAGAGGTGTGTGGTAGTACAATACTATTAGAAGTCAGTGTAAGCTATAATTGCAGGCTGAAATAACCTGTGAGATTATATAAACATTTACAATTTAGAAAATTTTAAAGTATTCATTATACACATTCTTTCATATAGGCCAGATTATTCTTGGCAAATTCCAGGTGGAATTGAGGTTAACAAGCATGTGATTTACCTAAATATTTCTAGTGCTAAGGGGTGATTTAAAACAATGATTTCATAGCTCCTGCAAGAGTAGTTAAACTTATAACTGCTTGTCTCTTTTTTTTTTTAATAAGGAATGATCTTTGGCTCCTGGCATGATCATGTGAAAAACTGGTGGAATAAGAGAAATGATCACTCCATATTATACTTGTTTTATGAAGACATGAAAGAGGTAATAGAATAAGAATACCTTTCAAGTATTTTATAAATATTTATTTGTTTGTTTGTTTGTTTGTTTGTTTGTTTATATGCAGATTGACTCTAGGGGGTTATGATAGATGTATTTATTTAATCAGTGTTTTAAGGTAGCCCACTAGCTAATATCTCTGGGCAGCTTAAGAGAATTAAATCAATTTGAAAACTATTAAAGAGCAACTGTGCTGGGAGGAATCATATTACTGAGCCACTGCTATTGCTTACCAGAACCATACATAAAACTTAATGCTTCCTGAAGCCCAGTAGGATCAGGGCCATATGGATCTCACAGAGGATATTAGGGCAGGAATAGCATAGCGGAAATTTCCTTTTACAGATAAAAGCTTACATTTTATGTGTAATATTTTAAGAATCTCTTCCTTGAATCAAATATTGGGACCCCTTAGTTCCAAGAAGAGCGAGGAGCAGAGGGCCAGGGGCCCATTGGCTCTGGAGAATGGTTGGGGAAGAGCCAGTGGAGGTGGAAAGCTGGCTGTAAATGGATTGAGGCAGATGGGTTGGGGATGAAAGAGGCGCGGCCAAAGGTCCATGCCTAAGTGGCCCATTCTACCACCATAGTCATGTAATTGCAATCTGGCTGCTCGTGGACCTGTTTGCACTTAAGACCAGTTGCCAAGTACACTGAAATTTCCAATCTTCTCTGCTGATTCCTGCAACAAGTCACTGGGGAAGCTGGCCAGAAAAGTTGTCAGCTGCTGCCAGCTTCCAGAAAGAGTACGTCTCGTATTGAGGCTGGCTGAAAGAATTGCCTGCTGAAGGATCCTGCTTAGATTTTGGCAATCCAAGCAATCACATAGCTGAAATACTTCAATAGGAAGCTCTTTTGCTTTGAGAGCTGATTGAAAGAGCTGCATGCTTAAGGATTTCAGCTTTGTGACCACAAGCAAGCACATAAGTGAAATCATTCAGCAGGCTCTCTTTTCTCCAGCCCCCAGAGATGAGAGGGAGTCAAGCACCTGAGTTAACAATAGATTTCTGTCCTGTATATTTTATCCTCTAAGAACTTTCATGTGTGCAGCATAACTTTATGAAAGGAAATGTGCATCAACAAGCATATGATTTAAATATGATTTTCCATAGGATCCAAAGCGTGAGATTAAGAAACTCATACATTTCTTGGGAAAGAATCTTGATGAATCAGTTGTAGATAAGATTGTTTATCATACATCTTTTGATATGATGAAGAACAATCCTATGACAAACTACACGATGGCTCCAGCTGCTGTAATGGATCATGGTATCTCTCCGTTCATGCGCAAGGGTAAGAGGCTGTATGACCTCTCTGATCATAATTCTTTAATTTATACAATTGTTATTCCTTTATCACTCATTTTCAACTAATAATGTTGGATCAGAGGCAATATTTCAGTATATATACTTCATTCTCTATATGTGTTTTATTTGTATTATTGTGCATTTTAGGAATTGCTGGAGACTGGAAGAATCATTTTACAGTGGCTCAGAATGAGGCATTTGATGAGAACTATAAGAAGGCAATGGCAGATACAACACTGCAATTCCGAACTGAGATCTGAGGCTCCCATGAGCTGTAACAGAGCTGCTGCAGTTTCTTATAGAATATGTCATTCAATATGTTTTGAATTCTTACAAGTCCTTGGTTTTAAAGAAGAAGCAGATTCTCTTATAAATGAATCTTTATTTACATTTTGTGTTAAAAACACACCATACACCAACAAAGACAAAAAAAACATTTACAATATACAAAAAACGAAGAAATCAAAAAATTGAAAACCATTTCAAAAATTTCACATTCTCTTTTTGTTTCAAATGATACCTATATTGAAAAAGGATGCCAACCTTGATCAATGGCAGAAGGGTATTAATAAATTTATTTGGGCGGGGAAAAAACCAAGAGTTAAATTTAAGATTTTACAAGATGCCAGGGAAAGAGGGGGACTCAAGGCGCCGAATTTGAAATTGTATTATGATGCGGTTGCCTTGATGTGGGTTAGTGATTGGCTTAATTTAACTAATAAGAGAATACTTCATCTTGAGGGATGGGATTTGTTAGATGGATTTGTAACTGGCTGACGAACTATACTCAATGAGTAGTCCTCAATGGTACTACATCCACATGGAGAGAAGTAAGCAGTGGGGTACCACAAGGTTCTGTCTTAGGCCCAGTACTCTTCAATATCTTCATAACTTAGATGAGGGTATAGAGGAGGAACTCATCAAATTTGCAGATGACACTAAACTGGCAGGAATAGCCAACACCCCACAAGAGAAGCTCAGTATCCAAAAAGAACTTGACAAACTTGAACAATGGGCCCTATCCAACTAAATGAACTTTAATGTGAAGAAAAGCAAGATTTTACATTTAGGCAGGAAAAATCAAAGGTATAAATATAGATTAGGTGAGACCAGGCTCAAAAACAGTAACTGTGAGAGGGATCTTGGAGTCCTAGTGGAGCCAGCAGGGGGCAGCAGCCGCCAAAAAAGCTAATACAATCCTGGGTTGTATAAACAGAGGCATAGAATCAAGATCATGCAAAGTATTAGTACTGCTTTATAAAACCCTAGTAAGACCACACCAATTTTGGTCACGATACTGCAAAAAAGATGATGAGATTTTGGAAAAAATCAGAGATGAGTAACTAAGATGATTTGAAGCCTTGAGACTAAAAAATATGAAGAATGGCTGCAGTAATTGTGGTTGGCTAGTCTGAAGAAGGGACGCGGTGGCTCAGTGGGTTAGGATGCTGAGCTTGTCGATCAGAAGGTCGGCAGTTTGGCGGGTCAAATCCCGAGTAGTGCCGCGTAGCAGAGTGAGCGCCTGCTACTCGTCCCAGCTTTTGCCAACCTAGCAGTTCGAAAGCACGTAAAAATGCAAGTAGAAAAATAGGGACCACTACGGTGGGAAGGTAACAGCATTCCGTGCGCCTTTGGCGTCTAGTCATGCTGGCCACATGACCACGGAGACATCCTCGGATGAGTGCTGGCTCTTCGGCTTTGAAACGGAGATGAGCACCGGCCCCTAGAGTTGGAAACGACTAGCACTCACGTGCGGGGGAACCTTTACCTTTACCTTTTTAGTCTGAAGAAAAGAATAAATAGGGGTGACATGATAACAGTATTCTAGTATTTGAGGGGCTGTCAGAAAGAAGAGAGTGCCAAATTATTCTCCAAAGCACCAGAAGGCACAACAAGAAACAATGGTTGGAAACTGGTCAAAAAGAGAAGCAATCTGGAATTAAAAGAGAAGCTTCCTAACGGTGAGGACAATTAACCAGTGAAACAGCTTGCCTTCAGACATTGTGGGTGATCCATCACTGGAATTTTTAAGAAGAGACTAGACAGTCACTTTCTGAAATGGTATAGGTTCTCTTGCTTGAGCAGAGGGCTGCACTAGAAGACCTCCAAGATCCCTTCCAGCTCTATTCTATTCTTCATTTTCTATTATTTTCTTTATTTTATAGTCCTACCATTTTTTACAGATCTTCCAATAAAGGTTTATTGCTACTTTGTCATTCTGTTGTTTGTAGTTAGTCTGTGTAATCTTCTTGCAGCAGCTAACCAGGTGATCCACTGTTTTTCAGCTTCTTGCAGAGGTGACACTTGCTATCTGTTGCTGTCTTCTGAATGCTGGCTTTGTATGCATTTATTCTTAAGGCTTGGTTTTGTATAGCCAGAATTAATCCTTCTGTCTCTTCAACTTTCCTGCTTAGATATTGCTAGGTCTTGTTAGTATCTGGTCACTTTACAGTATATAGTGACCATGTAATATTTTACCTTCCCAGTGCCTCTTTTCTGCTCTTCATTTAGTCCGTCTTGTAGGCCATTTCAACTCTCCAGTATTCAGTAAACCTTGGTTTATTGACTTCAGTAGATCTTTTTCACTGTCCTTCACATGTTCTTCTAATGCCCTCTTTATGTATTTATTATATTTTAATCATTTTTATTTTTTAAAAAAATTGTCAGATGATGGACATGTGTTTATCCTAAGCATGTTTAAACTCAAGCTCCTGATGATTAACCCACTACCTCCATTGGAAGTTGGTTCCAAATTTCCACTACTCTTTCTTGATTTAATAGTTTCTAACATTGCTTTTGAACTTCCCACCTGTCAGCTTGAAGTTATGCCCCTATGTTCTTGACTTTTGCTTAATATTGAAAATACTGTCTTCTAAAATCTTATTCATACCCTTAATATATTTAAATTTTTCAATCATGTTACCCTTTCCCTTCAGAAGCAGAAAGCTTGTGCAGGAGAACTACTGTATAGTAGAAGCAAAGTTGGACTTCTCTGGAACTAGAGATGAACTTGAAGTCAAGAAAACATTCAAAGAGCAGAGCAAAACTCTGCTTTGGTAAGGAGAACCTCTGTAAATGTGTGAAAAGAGCTCAACTAAGCTCCTGGACTCCTGGTTAGAGAAGGTGCCAAATAGACTCTGAAATACATAGGAATCAGGCATTATTTAGGGTACATTAGCAGAAGTAAGCTGAGAAAATCTTTCCTCTCAAAATAGAAGTTCTAGGTTAAGATGTCAATTTTGCCAGATTTTAGCAGAGGAGTTTGTTTTTTTAAAAGGATGAATATTAAAATGGTTTTTGTCCATCTGCAGTAGTAATGCAGTTGACTGGGCAATGCTTAGTCTATCACAGATTCTTATTAATATCTTTTCTTTATCAGGGAAGTGAAAAATCAGAAGAGAAGGGTGAAGCAATGCCTCATTTTCTTCTGTTTTACAAGTTGTCATCTAAAAAGTTTACTTAAGAGATAAGCAGAATTGATCCATCTATCTATCTATCTATCTATCTATCTATCTATCTATCTATCTATCTATCTATCTTCTAAACTCATCAAATTTGCAGATGACACTAAACCGGTAGGAATAGCCACACCCCAGAAGATAGTCCCAATATCCAGATGGATCTTGACAGACTTGAATATTGGGCTATATCTAACAAAATAAAATACAATGTAGAGAAAAGTAAGGCTTTACACTTAGGCAAGAAAAACCAAATTAGGTGAAACCTGGCTCAATACCATTAACTGTGAGAGGGATCTTGGAGTGCTGGTGGGCACTTAAATATGAACCATCAGTGTGTGGCGGCAGCCAAAAAAGCCAATGTAATCCTGCATTAATAGAGCAAAATAATCAAGATCACGTGAACTATTAGTAACACTTTATAAAGCTTTAGTATTCACACTTGGAATACTGCATTCAGTTTTGGTCACCATATTATAAAAAAGATGTTGAAACTCTGGAAAGAGTGCAGGTAAGAGCAACAAAGATGACTAGGAGGTGGGAGGCTAAAACATACGAAGAACAGTTGCAGGAATTGGGTATTTCTAGTCTAGTGAAAAGAAGACTAGGGGTGACATGAAAGTAGTGTTCTAATATTTGAGGGGCTGCCACAAAGAAGGGGGTCAACCTATTTTCCAAAGCACCAGAAGGAAAGACAAACAATGCATGGAGATTAATCAAGAAGAGAAGCAATACAGAACTAAGAAGAAATTTCTTAACAGGGAAAACAGTTAACCTATGAAATAGGTTGTCTTTAGAATTTGTGGGTGGTCCATCATTGGAAGCTTTTAATTAAGAAAAGACTGGATGGCCACATGTCTGGAATGGTATAGGGTCTCTTCCTTGAGCAGGGGGGTGGACTAGAAGACCTCCAAGATCTAGGAATCTCTGTTATTCTGTTATTATTATTAGGGAGTTGATATTGGATCAATATTATATTAGCTGTGTCTTCTAGTGAAAATGACCAAATCCTGTAAATTGACCATGCTAATAATCTTATTGTCAATGCTGCAAATATTGACATGTTTTTGCACTGACAATATAAGAGGCATCCTTTTGCTTTAACTGTTCGGTTTTGAATCACTAAAACGCGGGAGAAATGCAACCCGGATGTTTTGACAAGATAAGGGAGCCACTTCAGAAGGGAAACGAAACTTCATGTGTTGAATTAATTGGTAAATGTGATTCATGACATATAAATAAGGGAAGGAAATTTGATGTGGGGGTCAAGGGGAGGAGAATTCAGATTCTGGCATCCATTCATGAGTGCCAATGCTTTGTTTCATTATTATAGACTTTTTAGATAAAACAATGCCTGA
Source organism: Vipera ursinii (assembly GCF_947247035.1). NCBI lineage: Eukaryota > Metazoa > Chordata > Lepidosauria > Squamata > Viperidae > Vipera > Vipera ursinii. The sequence continues at coordinate 49,792,705 of NC_139517.1, forward strand.
ATGTTGTTTGAACTGTCTCATTAATCGGAACCACGACATCATGCCAGAACCTATTTTCCTTCAAACAACCTGCCGCTGTTTCTAGCCTTGAGAGAAGCTGGCAAAGATTCAGGGGAGAATCTTTATCATGGGAAAAGAGAATCAGCTTGGAGACGGTGACCTGGCAGCTGCTGACAGCTCAGAGCAGGAATTAACAGACAGCATGCTGTGGGAAGATGAGTTTTTTCAGGGCTCCCATTTGGGGGCAGAACCCAAGCAGTTAGCAGAAATAAACTGGTTGTCAGGCTAGAACCACTCCAGTGGAGACTACAGAGGCCTTGAGAGTGCACTGCTGAAGCCCTCAAAAGCAGAATGGTGGAGAGATGCCAGACCATCTGCCACTGAGACTTTGGGTGAGTGGAAAATCCTGCCAGCAGACCAGACTGCCTGCTAGCCCCATGAGTCCCCCGCCAGGCCCTCCAGACCCACAGAGATGGAGGGTCCCAGCCTGGGGCCTCTGCAGCAATGGGAGGTTGGGGAAACCCCACAAGTGAAAGGACAACAACCTCTGAGCTTCCCCAGCTAATAGAGGCCTTGCAACAGCTGGGGGTGGTGCAGAGGCCCGGAGATCAGAAGCTGGTGGGAGGACAACAGCAAGGGTGGCAGCAGCAGGGCCCAAACGTGCAACCCCTGAACATACAGCAGGACCAGTGGGGGCCCTGGCAGCCATTAAATCAACAACCAGAGTGGGGCCAGCAGCAACTGGAGACACAACAACAGCAGTGGGGCCCCCAGCAAACATTTAACCAACAACCAGGGTGGTGCCAGCAGCAATGGGGGCCCCAACAAGCAATGATGAGACCACCCTTCAAAGCAAGCTTCAATGGTATTAAGGATTTGTTGTGCAGAGGTCTCCTTGTGCTACCAAAGAGTTGCACAGACAAGGAAGGGTACTGAGAGCAGTAAGAGTCACACAGTAACCACAAGAGTACACTGAGTTGTAAAAAGCAAAAAGTATTTTACTTTGAGGTGGTGTAAGAACAAAAATGCACGGTCAAAAATAAACAGTCCAGGTCATACACAATAGCAACAGTCCAAGGAGTAATCCAAAAAACAAAGTCTTCTTACTGGTCCAGAGGTCAATACACAGTTCAGGTTTATCACAGTAGTAAACCAACAGTACAGCAAAACAGTAATAGTAGAGAGAGCAGTGAATTCAGAGAGAGAGAGGAGCTACATTCCTAGCTTCCTCTTATGGCCATGAGAACACTTACACACCCATTGGCCAATTAACATCTTAAAGACATAACATCATGGTTAATATATTTTCAACCCAACATTGTAGGCTATCACCATATGCCTAACAAATGGGAACCCAAATAAACTGATTTTCTTCCTCAACCAAGTACGCTCTCACTTGAATTGCTGGGCCCATCTCTACCCAGACCCAGGTGCTATGGTCGATGTGATTGCGTCCACCCTAGATGGAGAAGCATCCGAATGGTTGAACAATTTATATAATGAGCAGGCCCCTGAGTTGGAGGACCCCCACCTTTTCCTCCTAGGGCTGAGGGAAAGATCCATGGAGGACCCATCCATTGCCCTCAAAGCGGAAGAACAAATCCACAAGATAAAACAAGCTGACCGGACTGTCCTGGAGTATGTGCGGGAGTTTTGAAAGATGGCCAGTCAGATAGCGAGATGGCCTGAGCAATCCATAATTTATCTTTTTAGAGAAGGCTTAGATGACCACCTTTCTCAGGCATGTATCTACCAAGCTGTGCCTGACCAGCTGCATGAATGGTACCAGGCAGTGGTGAAATTAGATGTTCAGCTTGCCCACTGTAAGAAGCCTCTCCTACCTGAAGGTCAGAACAACCCAAATGGCAATCACTCCCATGAAAATCTCCAGCTACTGTGATGGCTGAAAGACCCAGGCCACCTGTAGGCCTGGCAATTAAGTGTTTCCGATGTGGACAGCAGGGTCATCAAGCAGCAAAATGCCCAGTCCCCTTCCCCCAACAGCAGAACAGACCAGGACCAGTAGTGAGAAAGAAACCTGCTCAGCGGCTAAGTGGAGAGAAGTCCAACCAGATGATGCAGGAACCTGGTGACCAGGTCACATCCTCCACACGGGAGAATAGACCCACCCCCATTCTACACTCTTTTGACAGTGACAACAAAGGAGAGAATGACCTGATGGTGAGCCGACATGTCCCACCTTTATCACTACCTGCCAAGCTCATAATCCCTAAGTCAGGTACGCAGGTAGATTTAAAGGTGCTAATTGATTCTGTATGCTCCCAATGCATCATTAGCTTGCCATTTGCCATGAAACTGGGCATACAAGCAAAACTACTCTCCAAACCTGTGAGGTTTGACCAAGCCAATGGCTCCCTGATGAGAGGGACTTTAGCCACACAATTAAGTGAGCCCCTATGCCTAGAAATAGGTGAGCACTGGGAATTTATTTGCTTCCTGGTGGCTCCAAAAATGCCTGAGGCTGTGATACTAGGATTAGCCTGGTTGGACAAATGGAAGCTGTTTATCTGGTGGGAGAAAGGAATGAGAACTGTGAGACTACCCATAGGGCCCGATCCCCCCATTGATTCAACAGATGTTACAGGGGATTTTAGCCCACCGATTGAGTGAGCGCACATGGCTGCCTCATGCCCGCCAGGCGAGCCGCTCATCCCCAGTGAGTACCAGGACCTAGAGTACCTTGCCCCCACCCCGGTCCAATGATTGTTCCATTGAACTGTTGCCAGGGGCCAAACTTCCATGACCAAGAATGTATGCTATGTCCCCCCTTGAAATGGAGGAGATGTAGCGATATGTGGATACAAACCTAGTGAGGGGATTCATTGAACAGGCCAAGTCTACTGTGGGAGCCCCTGTGTTGTTCAAAGAGAAAAAAGATGTGTCTCTTCATCTCTGTGTAGACTATAAAGGTATTAACGCTGTGAGTGTGGAAAATAAATACTCTCTCCCCCTCCTGAAAGACTTACTAACACACCTGGCTAAGGGGAGTGTCTTCACTAAATTAGACCTGAGAGAAACATATTACTGGGTGAGAATAAAGGAGGGGGATGAGTGGAAAACTGCCTTCAACTGCCCCTTGGGAAGCTACCAGTTCAAAGTCATGCCATTTCGACTGCAGGGGGGCCCAGCCGTATTTATGCAGTTGATTAATGAGGTCCTACATGATCATTTATACAAAGTGGAAAACTATGTCAGGAGTTGTACTGTATGTGCCACCATGAAAAGAATTCCAGGGAAAACCCCTGGGTTACTGAAGCTGGTGGCAAACCCTTCTCAACCATGGGAAGAAATAGCTATGGACTTTATTGTAGACCTACCCAAAAGTAGAGGAAATACTGTCATCTGGACTGTGATAGACCTGTTTTCAAAGCAGGCTCAATTTATCGCCTGTAAAGGACTCTCATTTGCCCAACAACTGACTAAATTGTTTTTGAAACATATCTACTGACTGCATGGTGCCCCTAAATAAATAATTTCAGACAGAGGAGTGCAGTTCACAGCAAAATTTTGGAGGAATTTCCTTAAACTAATTGGAGCATCTCAAGGCTTATCATCTGCTTTTCATCCAGCTACGAATGGGACTGCAGAATCCGCTAACAAAATGGTGGAGCAATACCTCAGATGCTATGTTTCCTACCAACAGACAAACTGGACTGACCTCATCCCTTTCGCCGAGGTGGCCTACAATAATTCTGTTCACAGCAGCACTGGCTACACACCTTTCAGAGTAGCCACAGGAAAAGAGTTCAGCCCAATGCCTGACTACCCTCAGGTGCCCTCCGCTTCCCAGACACTTGATCAATGGGTGAGGGGGTGGGAAGAGGTTTGGAGGAACACGAAAACAACATTTAAAAAGACTTCTAAAACTTATAAAAAACAGGCTGATAAAAAGAGGGCTCCCCAAAGAACATTCCAAGTTGGGGAAAAGGTTTATCTATTAACTAAATATTTATGTCTCAAATTACCCAGCAAGAAATTGGGACCAAAATTCTTGGGGCCTTTTCCCATTGTGAGAATCATCAACCCGGTCACAGTAAAATTGAAACTCCCCAGACGTTTGGGAAAAATTCACCCGGTTTTCCATTGTAGCTTACTGAAACCTTTTTGGGCCTCCACTTTAAGACCTCCCCCTAAGAAGGCACCTGGACCCCTTGTAGTAGCGGGTCAGACCCATTATGAAGTGAAACGTATTCTTGACTCGAGAATCTTTAAGGGAAAATTACAGTACCTAGTACAATGGAAGGGATACCCATTGTCTGAAGCCATTTGGGTGAAGTCTAGCAATGTGAAAGCTGACAGACTTATCAAAAAGTTTTATGAGAAACACCCCAACAAACCAAAAGCCAGCCCCTAACGTGTTTTATTTACATTACAGGATCTGTCCTTTTTGCAAGAGGGGCCAGATGTCAATGCTGCAAACATTGACATGTTTTTGCACTGACAATACAAGAGGCAGCCTTTTGCTTTAACTGTTGGGTTTTGAATCACTAAAACATGGGAGAAATGCAATCTGGATGTTTTGACAAGGGAGCCGCTTCAGAAGAGAAGTGAAACATTGTGTGTTGAATTAATTGGTAAATGTGATTCATGACATATAAATAAGGGAGGGAAATTCTGTATGATGTTGGGGTCAAGGGGAGGAGAATTCAGATTCTGGCATCCATTCATGAGTGCCGATGTTTCATTTCATTATTATAGACTTTTTAGATAAAACAATGCTTGAATGTTGTTTGAACGGTCTCATTAATCAGAACCATGACACTTATATTTACTTAAGAGGAAGAAAATGTTGAATTTAAGATGATTCTCCCCCCAGGAAGGTAATAGAAAAATTATCTGTTGCTATTATTGCATTCTTTTAACATAATGTTTGAATTTGTAAGATAAGTTGTTTGAAAAATTTGTGTCATTGTTTCATCATAAAAATACAATAAATAAACACTTTAGTATTTTCAAAAATATTCAAAATACTGAATGTAAATTTATTTATGAAACAAACATTTATGAGGAGGCTAATTAATAAGCAAACAAAAAACAAATCTTTTCCACTTCTTTGTCAAGAGCTGAGGTATATTTGAAAAGTGCTATTTCTCACTGGAATTATATCAATTCTTTAGCCTATAAATTGAAAAGAAATACTAATATTTACAAGTTTAATGGTTTTAATAACAGTAAATTATTTTGAGATATTTGGGAAAGATGCCTAAATTAATTAAATGCTTAAAAATTCTCCTTATTGGGGTTTATTTTAAAAAGGCCATTTTTATAGATCGAGAGATGCCAGGATTTTCCAGCATTTAATTTTCTAACATAAAAACTGTAATATTTTTCATTCTATGTCTTGGATTCTTGAAAATGATGTCATAAGAGCACTTGACCTGAACATGATTGACAATCTGTCTTTTCCCAAATAATTTATAAAGAGCCATGGTGGAGCAGTGGTTAGAATGCAGAATTGTAGGATAATTCTGCTGATTGCTGCCGCTGGCAGTTCAGCAGTTTGATTCTCATTGGCTCAGGATTGTCTCAGTCTTCCATCCTCCCGAGGTCAGTAAAATGAAGGCCCAGATTGTTGGGGCAATATGCTGACTCTGTAAACCACTTAAAAGAGTTCTGTAAAGCACTGTGAAGCAGTATATAAGTCTAAGTGCTATTGTTATTACTATTACATATTAGTAGGAATGCCATGTGTTATATACTTTACAATGTTTTGTCAGATATTATTTGCCTATCAGGAATAGTAATTTCAATTAAGTTAAAATAGAATAAACATAAATTATATGATTTATTCATATGCATTAAATGCTTAACCACAGAAAATTCACAACTTATATTTCCAGACTACTGATGGGAGACTAATTTTCTTATAACAGAATGTAAAAATTAGGCAGCAGATTATGAAGTAGCCCAGTTACTCTCAGATTACCGTATGTTCATGTCAGTGTATGTCAATAGTAAAGTAATATTGGCACATATTGTGTGCATATTTCTGTGCAGATGAAAATTACTAAAGTCAATAACAACTCTTTGCAAATTTAAGTGGTTATAATATTATCTTTTTTTTTTACCTTTTCTAAGCCTGTTGTTGTTCCTTCATAAAAATAGTCTATATAATATAAACATTATTTTATGCATGGTCAGTTATGCAAGAAGACAGTCAACCATTTATGTTACTTTAATTAGTATCTATATAAAACATTAAATTTAAACTAATGGAACTATAGAAATAATATAATCTGTGAGTCTATTGTAAAGTACTCACTTGGAAATATAACACAATGACATAACTATTTTAAGTGCAAATGTTGACATATATATTGCTTCCTGTCGAAAACAAAATCTGCTGCCTGCTTAATATTCAACAAAATGTCCCTTGAAATTGACTGCTTTTTACCAAAACATCTGGTGGATTTAAATATTTTATAAAAGTGTCCTGAGTCCCTAGATTAATAGATCTGAATTTGCTTGCATCTGGTACACATAGCTTGTCGTTCAATTCTCCAAGTAATTTCTTCATAAGTACAGTGGCATATAGTACATTCATCTGTCTTCACTTCTCGACCTGCTGGAATAACCATGGTCTCAGCAAAACAATTTGGCCCTAAAATAGAAAAAAAGAGGTGTTTCATATGACCCTGATTCCATGAGATTGGCTGGCATATATAGATAGGTGAATTGAAATCCTTTTCATGTCCAAAACCTCACTGTGTGCCCTTACGTTGATCGCTTTCTGCTTGACCTATGTCAGAAAGTTGTAAGGATGAATACACAGTACACTAAAACACTAATGAAATTATTTCTACATATGATTTAGCATGAGGTGTTTCCAAATGTATATTAGTTTTCCATATACGTATTTCCTTGTTGAAAAGATGCAAGCAACAATATGCTAGCTTGCAAAACCATCTCTAGAAATCCTAACTTGTGTACAATAGTGTGAGAAGTAGGTGTTTATTGACATACTGGTCTAAATATTCACTCAATTGACATCTAAATACTGACTCAATTAGTAACCTATTTTTTATCTTATTAAAAATATCATATGAAAGCTTAACTAACCACAGCAGCATCAGTGATCATTATCCATGGCCTTGCTTCTTGATGATCAGAGCATATGAAAGACTATGACTGTGTAAAAGGAGTAAATGTGAATAGCATGAATTAATAAACAGAAAGAAATTTCTGAAATTAAACAAAAGAAAAGTGATATAAGAAATCTGAAGATAGCTAGATCTTGTGTATTAATGCACTCCAGGAAATGGTGATAAATGAAAAACTAAAAATGAGGTTTGGGGAAAATTGGGCAAATTTATGTAGACTTTTTTTACACAAGAAAAATATGAAAAAATACAGAAAATGAGATTAAGAAAGAAAAGAGAGAAAGTGCAGAAAAATTTAAAAAGGGCAAAGGAAAGATATTTTTTTAAAATGACTTTTGATATTTAGCAGAGTTACAAACAAACTTAGTATCATTCCATCCTCTACAATTACATTACATTATGGCTTCTTCCCATAGTTAACCCTTTTCAATAGGCAAATCCAAAAATCATCAAATCATTTCTGTTCATTTTCAGCAGAAAACTTCACAAAAGGTTTCTGATGTTTTATAAAGGATTTATTATCCCTGATCAAAATTCTTTTCTCTTATTCTGATACCCTAGCTTAATGTTAAGATGTTTTTTTAGAAACTGGTTTCTTGTCTTCTTCCTGATAAGATCTACAATGTATTTCTTAGTACAGGTCTTAACTTTTCATTTTCCCCCTATTAAATCTGTGCATCTTATTCACTTCTACATCCATGTTTTCTTCTCATTCTGAAATTTTTTTTAGGGTTTCAATAACACTATCCTTTCTTTCTTCACTAGAAACAAGACCAGGAGCTGACTGTGGCTCAGACTATGAGCTTCTCATTGCAAAATTTAGACTTAAACTGAAGAAAGTAGGGAAAAGCACTAGGCCACTCAGGTATGAATTAAATCATATCCCACAGTAGAGGTGACAAACAGATTTAAGGAATTAGATCTGATAGACAGAGTGCCTGAAGAACTATGGACAGAGGTTCACAACATTGTAGAACAGGTAGCAACCAAAACCATCCCAAAGAAAAAGAAATGCTAGAAAGCAAAATGGCTGTCTGAGGAAGCTTTGCAAATAGCTAAGGAAAGGAGGGAAGCAAAAGGCAAGGGAGAAAAAGAAAGATACACCCAATTGAATGCAGAATTCCACAGAATAGCTAGAAGAGATAGGAATGCCTCCTTAAATGAACAGTGCAAAGAAATAGAAGAAAACAATAGAATAGGGAGGACCAGAGATCTTTTCAAAATTGGAGAGATGAAGGGAATGTTTCATGCAACAATGGGCATGATAAAGGACCAAAATGGCAGGGACCTAACAGAGGCAGAAGAGATTAAGAGGTGGCAAAATTACACAGAAGAACTATACAAGAATGAGCTTAACGTCCCTGATAATCACAATGAGGTGGTCACTGACCTCGAGCCAGACATCCTAGAATGTGAAGTGAAGTGGGCCTTAGAAAAGCTGAGCAACAACAAAGCTAGTGGAAGTGACAGTATTCCAGCTGAGTTATTCAAAATCTTAAAAGACGATGCAGTAAAAGAGCTATACTCAATTTGCCAGCAAATTTGGAAAACTCAACAGTGGCCACAGGATTGGAAAAGATCAGTGTACATTCCAATTCCAAAGAAAGGCAGTGCCAAAGAATGTTCAAACTATCACACCATTGCACTCATTTCACATGCTAGTAAAGTTATGCTTAAAATCCTACAAGCTAGACTCCAGCAGTATGTGGACCAAGAACTATCAGAAGTACAGGCAGGATTTCGAAGAGGCAGAGGAACTAGAGATCAAATTGCCAACATACGTTGGATCATGGAGAAAGCTAGGGAGTTCCAGAAAAACATCTACTTCTGCTTCATTGACTATGCTAAAGCCTTTGATTGTGTGGATCATAACAAACTGTGGCAAGTTCTTAAAGAGATGGGCGTACTAGACCATCTTATTTGTGTCTTGAGAAACCAATATGTGGGCCAAGAAGCCACAGTGAGAACTGGACACGGAACCACTGATTGGTTCAAAATTGGGAAAGGAGTCCGGCAAGGCTGTATACTGTCGCCTTGCCTATTTAACTTATATGCAGAGCACATCATGAGAAAGGCAGGGCTAGATGAATCAAAAGTTGGAATTAAGATTGCCGGAAGAAACATCAACAACCTAAGATATGCAGATGATACCACTCTAATGGCAGAAAGTGAAGAGGAACTAAAGAGCCTCTTGTTGCGAGTGAAGAAGGAGAGTGCAAAACTTGGGTTGAAACTAAACATTAAGAAAACCAAGATCATGGCATCTGGCCCTCTCAATTCCTGGCAAATAGATGGGGAAGAAATGGAGGTAGTGACAGATTTTATTTTCCTGGGCTCCAAGATCACTGTAGCCAAGAAATTAAAAGACGCTTGCTCCTTGGGAGGAAAGCCATGGCAAATCTAGACAGCACACTAAAAAGCAGAGATATCACCCTGTCAACAAAAGTGCGTATAGTCAAGGCTATGGTCTTCCCAGTTGCAATGTATGGCAGTGAAAGTTGGACCATAAAAAAGGCTGAGCGCCAAAGAATTGAGGTCTTTGAACTGTGGTGCTGGAGAAGACTCCTGCAAGTCCCTTGGACTGCAAGGCGATCAAACCGGTCAGTCCTAGAGGAGATCAACCCTGACTGCTCTTTAGAAGGCCAGATCCTGAAGCTAAAACTCAAATACTTTGGCCACCGAATGAGAAGGAAGGACTCACTGGAGAAGAGCCTAATGCTGGGAAAGATTGAGGGCAATAGAAGAAGGGGACGACAGAGAATGAGGTGGCTGGATGGAGTCACTGAAGCAGTAGTTGTGAGCTTAAATGGACTCCAGAAGATGGTAGAGGACAGGAAGGCCTGGAGGAATGTTGTTCATAGGGTTGCGATGGGTCGTACACGACTTCGCAGCTAACAACACCACTAATACTTTAAATGATTTTGATCCTATCTCTCTGTTTATACAACCAAGGATTGTGTTCATTTTTTGGGTGCTGTTGCACACTGCTGGCTCCTATTTCAGTGATTATGCATTAGAACTACAAAGTCCCTCTCACAATTACTGCTATTGAGCCAAGTTTCACCTAGTCAGTATCTGTACATTTAGTTTTTCTTGCCTAAATACAAAAGCTTGCTTTTCTGTACACTGAATTTCATTTTGCTAGATAGGGGCCAGTATTCCAGTCTATTGAGATCTTTCTGGATCTTGAATCTATCTTCTGGGGTGTTGACTATTCCTGCCAGCCTGGTGCCTTTGGCAAATTTAAAGTGTTCCCCTTCTATTCCCTTGCTTATGGAGATGTTGAAGAGTACTGGGCCTAAAACAGAACCTTGGGATATGTGCTGCTTACTTCTTTCCATGCAGATTGAGGATTACACTTTGAGTGCGGTTTATCAGCCAGTAATAAATCCATGTGGTGGTATGATGCTCTCTATCCAACATTTTTCTAGCTTATCAAAATGCAGGTTGTGGTCTACTTTGTCAAATGTTGTACTAAAATCCAAGTATACTACGTCCACATTTCACTGGTCCATTAATTTAGTTACTTTGTCAAAGAATGAAACACGATTTGTTTGGCATGATCCGTTTTTTTTTTTAATTGAAAAGTTTTAACATACAATTTTTCTTTAAAACCCCCCCTCCCCCTCCTTTCACCCTCCCCCCCTACCTCTCCCCCCTCCCGCCCTCCCCCCCGACTTCCCAGAGCTAAATACAAGGTATATATAAAAAAACCAATCATAAACAATCATATACTAACAACTATAAACTCTAAAATCCATCACTCTCTAGCTTATATAGGATAAAACAAACCTTAGTAATATTAAATATACATATATAAAAAAACTAAAAGAAAAAAAGAAGAAAAAAGAAAGAAGACTTATTCAAATGCTACGTAAAACTTCTTAACCCTATACTTATTCTGGATAAACTCAATCCATTTTCTCCATTCCATAATATAGCGTTCTTGCGAGTGATCTTTCAAATAGGCCGAAATCTTCGCCATCTCTGCCAGGTCGGAAACCTTTAAAGTCCACTCTTCTATAGACGGCAATTCCTCTTTCTTCCAATACTGACCTATCAAGAGTCTTGCTGCCGTAATTAAATTCAACATCAACTTAGTGTCCACAACTGTAGCATCTGTAATTATTCCCAACAAAAAAAGTTGCGGACAAAACTTTATCCTCTGTTTAAAAATCTTCTGCATGTTCCACCAAACTTTTATCCAAAAGGCCTTAACCTTTTTACAAGTCCACCATACATGAAAGTATGTTTCATCTTCATCACCGCACCTCCAACATTTAGGCTGATAATTCGGATACATACTTGCGAGCTTTTTAGGATCTAAATGCCATCTATAAAACATTTTGTAAAAATTCTCTCTTAGATTTTGAGCTTGTGTAAATTTTACGTTCCTCACCCAAATCTTTTCCCACGTGTCCATTGTAATAACTTCCTGGATGTTTTGGGCCCATTTTATCATACAATCCTTAACAAGTTCTGTTTCTGAATCAATCTCTATCAACGCAAGATATATCCGTTTAATATGTGCTGGTCCCTGGTTTCTAATTTGCTTTATCAAATTTTCATCAGTCATTGTAAAACCATTTTTCTGATCTTCTTTCCACCTGGCCCGTAACTGAGTATATTGAAACCAGTTTTGAACAACCTTCCCTTCTCGCAAGAGGCTATATGATTTCAAACACCAGACATTTCTTTCCAAACTTAGGATGTCCTTGTACGTAGTCACATCATGTTTGAAACCAGCATGTATATTTTCTATTGCGTGTTTTGGAATTGCCCACAATGGTATCTTGCAATCTAACTTATGTCTGTACTTCTTCCAAACTCTCAACAATGCCTGTCTTAAAATATGCACTCTAAACACATTGTCTACCTTCTTGTCATACAACAAATATGCATGCCAGCCAAACAACAAATCATGGCCCTCAAGATTTAATAATCTCTCTTGTGTCAAATTAATCCAATCACTTATTCCTACTAATGCAGCAGCTTCATAATATAGTTTAAGATTGGGCATTTTAAGCCCACCTCTCTCACGAGTATCCTGCATAATCTTAAGTTTAACTCGTGGCTTTTTCCCTGCCCACACAAATTTATTGATACCTCGCTGCCATTCCTCCAAATTAGAATCTTTCTTAAGAATCGGTATCATTTGAAATAGAAATAAAAATTTAGGCAGGACATTCATTTTCACTGCTGCAATCCGTCCCAACAAAGACAATTGCAATTTTTCCCAACTCTCCAATTCTTTTTGAATTTTCCCCCATAATTTTTCATAATTATTTTTATATAACTTTGTATTAGAGGGCGACAAAAACATCCCCAAATATTTAACCCTTTTAACAATCTCAAATCCAGTTAGTCCTTCTAAAAGAGCCTTTTGCAAAACTGTCATATTTCTGACCAAAATTTTGGTTTTCTGTGTATTAACTTTAAATCCAGAAACCTTCCCATATTGTGTTATTATCTCCATCAGGTCCACAACAGAGTTCTCTGGCTGGGTCACTGTAACAACCAGATCATCTGCGAATGCTCTCAATCTATAATCCTGATCTCTAATTTGTATCCCCTTAATTTTTTCCGAATTCCGTATTTTAACCAATAATATCTCTAATGTTAACACAAATAACAAGGGCGATAACGGACACCCTTGCCTTGTGCCCTTCTCAATATTACATGCTTCTGTCAAGCTATTATTAACTATAATTCGGGCAGTTTGTTTTTGATATAATGCCCTAATCGGTTGCAAAAATTTTTCCCCAAAATCCATTTTGTCTAAAACTTTCAACAAAAATTGCCAATTCAATTGATCAAAAGCTTTTTCAGCATCTAAGAAAATTAGCGCCGCAGAGATCTGGTTGTTCCTTTCCAAAAACTCTAACACATCAACTATATGCCTCACATTATTTTTCATTTGCCTACCACTAATAAACCCCGTTTGGTCCCCATGAATCACCTGTTGCAGAACCCTCATCAGTCTATTAGCCAAAACCTTAGCAAATATCTTGTAATCTGTATTTAAAAGCGATATCGGTCTGTAATTTTTAACTTGAGTAGCATCTTGGTCTTCCTTCGGAATCAAGGAAATAAAAGCTGTTCTCCAAGACGGTGGCACCTTTCCCCCCCTCTGGATTGTCTGGAACAGTTCCTTTAACGGTTTTATCATCTCTATTTGTAGATTTTTGTAATAGGCCGCAGTCAAACCATCCGTACCTGGTGCTTTATCCACCTTCAATTCCTTAATTGCTGTAAAAATTTCTTCTTCTGTAATCAATTGATTAATCCCTTCTTTTTGTACTTGCGTAAGAACCGGGATGCTAGCATTCTCCAAATATATATCAATGTCTTTTTCATTAATTTTCTCCTTAGCATATAATTTAGAATAAAAATCCACAAAAGCGTCCTTGATAAGGTCCTGTTGAAACACAACCCTTCCTTTATACTCAATCTTGTCTATGGCATGATCCGTTTTTGACAAACCAATGTTGGCTTCTGCTTGCTTGCTTACTTCTAGATTTTTTTGCAGATTTGTTACTTATCTTTTCCAGGATCTTCTCAGGAATTGATACCAGGCTGATTAATCTAGCTTCCTGGATCTGTCCCCCCCCATCTTTTTTAATGAATGGAATCATATCCTCTGGCACTTCCTTCGTTCTCCTAGATCTTTGAAAGATATGGTCCAATGGTTCTGAGCAGGGCTTTTTTTCTCATAGAACACTCAGAACGGCATTCCGGCACCTTTTTTTGAGGAAAAAAAATCAGCTCCCTTATTGGCTTTCCTAAGCCTATTGTAGGGCTAGGCAATCTTGGCTCTTTTTTTATGACTCATGGACTTCAACTCCCAGAAATCCTGAGCCAGCCATGCTGAGGGGAAAGGGAGAGGTTTCCAAGCTGAGCCATGCTGGCTCAGGAGTTCTGGGAGTTGAAGTCCATGAGTCATAGAAGAGCCAAGGTTGCCAACCTGCACTAAAGGAGGACATTAAAATTATTTACAGGATTACCTCTTTAGGAACTAAACTTTAGAATCTAAAACAGCTAATTCAAAAAAGCCAACAGGAAAGAACCTCACATTTTTCATCTGCTTCTGTCTTTTGGAAGGTAAAATTAGATAACAAAATAATCTATTTCTGATGTTAACATCTTTGCAATGAAATCAAAGGTAACAGGAAAGAAATGAGAAACATTTTTCTCAATGTAAAATGTCTAATTTAGCTGATTCTAGAAAAAAGTATCTTTTGTACACTCTTGAAAACTATTTTGAATCTATAACCATCTATTACAACTAAACCACTTTAAATTAAACAATTCTTAAGAATGAAATATTCTTAATTTGGACTTTACGTTTACTGTTTGGACTGTTGTGTGTTTTGAAAAATAGATTATTTAGAATCTACTTATGTTGCACTTCAGTCTTTAAATAATTAACCTAGTATATACATAACAATGTATTTTCCGGCGTATAAGACGACCCCCTACTTTTCCTGTTAAATTATAGGGTTTGGGCTATACTCGCCGTATAAGACTACCCCTCTTCCAACGCACACCAAATAAAAATTAAAAAACATCAGATTTGATTTTAATATGGTAATTTTAATTCAACTGCTTATGACATGCAGGTACTTAGTAGGAAAACTGTCACTTATAAACATAAGGCTGTTTGTCATCAAACATGTAAACATAAAACAGTGCAAGTGGATTAAACTTTTCCTAATTCACTCTAAAGCTTTCCCTGCGCAGAGCCTTAACTAACACCAGCTGCCTGTAATTAGTGCAGGTTCGCATCCCACCAGGCTCAAGGTTGACTCAGCCTTCCATTCTTCCGAGGTAGGTAAAATGAGGATCCAGATTGTTGGGGACAATAAGCTGACTTTGTAATAATGCTGCTTGGGGGGGGGTGAAAGCCCTAATAAGCAGGCATATACATAGAATGAAGGCTATTGCTAAGCACATTGATTTGTGCTTTAAATTGTAAGCCGCCCTGAGTCTTCGGAGAAGGGCGGGATATAAATGGGATTTTAAAAAAAAGACCAAATGGGAGATCCGCTCCAGGTTTTCCAGCTAGCCCGCCCAGTTCTTGAGTCAAATGTGTCCTTAGAGCTAAGCAGCTGCTCTGACTGCTGCATTTCCCACCTGCCTTTCAAGTTGGGATAGACTGCACCTGCTCTTCAACTTTAGAAGGAAAGACGCCCAGACCCCAGCCTGTAAAAAATCACAGACTGCAGCTTCTTCTCCAATTTGTCCCACTTTCCCTGCACAGACAAAATGGGAGATCTGCTCCAGGTTTTCCAGCCAGCCCTGTCCCTAAAGTTTCAGCACCCGGCATATAAGACGATCCCTGACTTTTGAGAAGATTTTCATGGGTTAAAAAGTCATCTTATACGCCGGAAAATACAGGTATGATGTTTTCCCTGGTGAGCTTAACATCAATAACGACATTTATTAAAAAAGCTAAAATAAGTTTTGGTGGTATTATCTGTATAGTAAAATTTTGGACAAGCAGTGATCATGAATCCTAGCAAAAGATGTTACATATGTGCATAAGCGTAGTGAGTAGCATATGTCTTTTTAAAAATATCAAACATGCAAAGAAACAAAAATAAGTCCAAAATATCTGTATTACATCCAGAAATGTCAACTTTGCAACCAATATTTCTCAATCATAACTATGGCACCCTAAGGATACCTGCATACATGCAAATGCTTCTCTGGGATCAGTAATGCAGCAGGGATTCCTTTTTCCTTCCAGTAACAGATACCTAAAACTAGTTTATTGCATTTGGCAATTGTACTAAAAAAATATCTCATTGTCAACCAATATAATTCATTTAATTTGAAATCAAGTGAAAAATTGATTTAAATTATTTTATTAAAACAAATTAATGGCAATTCTTTATAAGAAGTTGCCTCAAACAAAATGAGCTTGACATGCGTGCTCTAGATAGTTGAATGCTCCAAAATAAATTCTAGACCAGGCCTGTACGTGCAGCCTACCAAGCACCCTTGGACAGAGCACAGACCTTTTTTTAAAAAAAATGTAATAAAATCACCACCACTGCCCTGAAAGTCGTGTTGCCTAGTGCCTCCATGGCTTACCATGACCACGAACTCCAACACTGTAGATGCTCCTCTAGTCACCAAATCATTGATTAGCCCACCAGCATTCCTTTGCAGACCACAAAGATTTTTAATTTATCAGTGTGGGCCTTTCCCTTCTACAAGTTGCACAGATCTCTTCTAGATTTTCCTCTTGCCTTTCCAAGTTAACTCCTTGGTCTGTCATTGAGCAAGAATTGACTTTATAGGGAAGCATATTATCATTTGATGTATATTTACATATGTATACCTTTATTTACCAATTATATAATATTTGTATGCAATCCACATGGCGAGGTTTGGGGCAACTTACAATAGAAAAAAATATATTTTTAAAATCATAATATTAAAACATAAAAGCAGGGCTTCTTTCTCATAGAACGCTCAGAATGGTGTTCTGGCACCCTTTTTTGCACACACAAAAAAGCTTTTGCACAAGCTATGCTACTCCCTCTATTGGCTTTCGAAAGCCAATAGGAATTGCTGCTGAGCATGCCAAAAGACTTGGCTGGCAAACGTTGCACCGGCAAGTTGTTTGCAGCGAAAGCGAGTAGGCAGGAACTTTGCATCCCTCCCTGCTGCCCAACTACACCATCTCAACTAGGTAAGAGAGGACAAGGAGTGGGAGGTGGGTTCTGCAGAGTCCATGTGCACTCCTTCCTTGTGCTCACCCATGTCAGCCAGGCTGGTGGCCTACCTGGTGCTGGACCTGCACCACCGTCGTCTTGCCCTGTGTGCCTAAGCTTCAACTGCGCATGCCTAAGATGGTTGCTTGCTGGCTTTTGAGTTTCTAATGTGGAGCGGTTTTCGGCTCTGCTGGGTGACCATGGGGCTTTTTGTCATCGTTTTGGCCACCATTCGGTTGGTGGAACTGCTGGCGGAGCGTTAGCACCCTCCCCCATCGGGATATGTCTCAGAATGGCTGAGGACGGGGGAGGGGAAGCTGGAGAAGCTGACTTTCTAACTTACTGGTGAGAGGACGCTGGCAGCTGGGCAGGGCCGACTTGACTGTTTCCCTGCTCATCCAAGCTGAGCGGAGCTGTGACAAGTGATCTTTGTCGGAATTTTGGACTCTGTTTGTGCCTGTTTGTTTTTACCAATACCAGGGTTGTGGCAGGAGGAAGGGAGCCTCGATGTTGTTTTCCCCCTCCCCCTCTGCCACTCGGCGAGTTCGGTTCTGTGAGTGCAGTGGACCTGGTCCTGCTGGTGCTGTGGCTGCAGCTGTGGGGTCTGCTGTTGTTGCTGCTTTTCCTGCCGCTGCGGAGGCTGCTGCTGCCCTTGTTGCTCTGCTTGAATCTTGTTGTTTTGGGTCCATCGCCATTGTCATCAGGCCGCCTCCCCCTTTTTTAGACTTGTCATCATCACCTGTTATGGCTCTTGCTGCTGCCGCCATAGACTACTCCAATCTTACCATGATTATGGCTCTGAGACCTGCCACATGTTGACTGAATTTTCCATTGACTCCATCTGCTGGCACCCTTCAATGTCCGATGCTACCGTCTTCCTTTGTATGCCAGCGTACACTTTTAGAGAACTTTACTCGCTGTGAGATTCCCCCCTCTTGCAGGAACGCCCATCTGTCCTACATAAGAACTTTCTTGATGACGGGTTTTGGGACCCTGAGAGATGGCATACTTCAAAGAGGAGGCTGAGGGGATTTTTATTTTTTATATAAAATTTTAAGGGGACCCAGGAGCGGGGAGGCCTCGGGGATCCAGAACGAACTTGGGGGAGTTTGACCCGGACAGCAGTCCAGACCATCGGACAGTTGCGGGGGGGGAATAGGGGTTTGGGGGCAGACTCAGCTCCGAGTGCAGAGGGTCTCCCTATCTTGACGGTGATTGGGAGGGGCAGAGAGTATGGGAGCAGAGGGTTTTATCGTTATTGGGGAACGGGCCACTGCTGTCTTCAAGCGGTTGCCTGTTCCCGCCCTTGTTGCTCATCTCACTTCCCTGGGGGCATAGAATTGCAGAACCCTGGGCTCAGGTTGGTTTATTTCAATGCCAGGTCCGTGGTGAACAAGGCTCCCCTCATACATGATCTTGTTGAGGAGGAGAACGCTGACCTGGCTTGCATCACAGAGACCTGGCTGGGCCAAGAGGGAGGTGTCCCCCTCTCAGAATTATGCCCACCAGGCTTCCAGGTGCTTCACCAGCCACGGGCCCAGGGTTATTATTATGGGAGAGTCTTTGTCCGTGAGTGGCCACTGTCCCTCAGATAGGCAGGTGTGAATCTCTCCTGTTGAAGTTGGGTCCTGGTGTTCAGTTGGGCCTATTGATTACGTACCTGTCTCCCAGCTGTGTATCATTGGCCCTGCCCAAGCTTGTTGACATCTTGCCCGGGTTGGCGATTGAGTTCCCCAGGCATATAGTTCTGGGGGATTTCAATTTGCCTTCCGTGGGTGAGGCATCTGAGTTGGCTCGGAAGTTCATGGCTTCCATGACAGCCATGGACCTGATTCAAATAATTCAGGACCCGACTCATAATGGAGGTCACACACTCGACCTGGTTTTTATCTCTGGGCAGTGGATTAATGATCTGGGTAGGGGTGATTTAACCATCCATCCCCTGTCATGGTCTGATCATTTTCTTCTCCAGCTAGACTTTCAGTACACCACCCCCCACTGCTGGGAGGCAGAACTGACCAGGTGGTTCCGCCCCAGGCACCTGATGGACCCTGAGAGGTTCCGGACGGAGCTTGGGACATTTCCTGCTTCCCTTGCCCAGAGCTCTGCCGAGGCCCTAGTGGCAGCCTGGGAGAGGGTGGCTGCTGGGGCCTTGGATCAAGTTGTGCCTTTGCGGCCTCTGACCTAGTGTGGATCCCAAGTGGCCCCCTGGTTTACCGAGGGACTCCGAGAGATGAAGCACTGGAAAAGATGCCTAGAGAATCGTTGGAGGTCCAGCAGATCCGAATCTGACCGAACACAGTTGAGAACTTATCTTAAGTCTTACCTAGTGGCGATGGAAGCAGAAAAGCATGCTTACTTTTCCGCTCTCATCGCGTCTGCAGATAACTGCCCAGCCGCCCTGTTTAGAGTGACCTGTTCACTGCTTAATCAACCACCGAGGGATGACCCCTTGCAGGGTAGGGCTGAGGAATTTGTACAGTATCTGCAGGACAAAATCACTCAGATCTGGTCCGGTTTGGACTCCGACTGGGTGGAATCCAGCAGAATGGAAGGGGCAGGTCTTGGTTATACCATCTGGGGTGAGTTTGACCCTGTATCTTTGGATGATGTGGACAGAATTATGCACAGACTGAGTGCTACAACCTGTTTACTAGACCGATGTCCCTCCTGGCTAGTTTCGGCCCCCGGGCAGGTGATAGGGGGCTGGCTCCAGGCAGTTGTCAACACTTCCATTGACAGAGGGTGTCTTCCCCTCCACCTTAAAAGAGGTGGTGGTGAGGTCCCTCCTCAAGAAGCCTGCCTTGGATCTGGCCTTGTTGAATAACTATCGTCCTGTCTCCAACCTTCGCTTTGTAGCGAAGGTTGTTGAGAGTGTTGTGGCGCGTCAGCTTCCGCAATTCCTGGATGAAGCGGACTATCTGGACCTGTATCAGTCTGGTTTCAGACCTGGTTACAGCACGGAAACTGCATTGGTTGCACTGGTAGATGATCTCTGGTGGGCCCAGGACAGGGGCTGTTCCTCTGTCCTAGTCCTACTTGACCTCTCAGCGGCTTTTGATACCATCGACCAAGGTATCTTGCTGTGACGGCTGAAGGGGTTGGGAGTGGGAGGCACTGTTTTACGGTGGTTCTCCTCCTACCTCTCGAGCCATTCGCAGTTTGTATTGGCAGGGGGGCAGAGATCTACCCCGAGGCCTCTTTCTTGTGGGGTGCCTCAGGGGTCGGTTCTCTCCCCCCTCCTGTTTAACAGCTATATGAAGCCGCTGGGTGAGATCATTCGTGGTTTTGGGGTGAGGTATCACCAATATGCGGATGATACCCAGTTGTTCATCTCCACCCCAAACCAACCCAGTGATGCCCTTCACGTGATGTCCCGGTGCCTGGAGCGGTACAGGTCTGGATGGGAAAGAACAGGCTCAGGCTCAACCCCTCCAAGACCGAGTGGCTGTGGATACCGGCATCTCGTATTGTCCAACATGTTCCATCTCTTTTGATGGGGGGAGGTATTGCTCCCCTCTGAAAGGGCTCGCAACTTGGGTGTCCTCCTGGATTCACGGCTTAATTTGGAAGAACATTTAACTGCTGTGACCAGGGGGGCCTTTGCACAGGTTCGCCTGGTGTGACAGTTGTGCCCCTTTTTGGACTGAGATGCCCTATGCACAGTCACCCATGCCCTTATCACTTCTCAACTGGATTACTATAACGCTCTCTACATGGGGCTGCCCTTGAAGTACACCCAGAGGCTTCAGCTGGTGCAAAATGCGGCCGCACGGGTACTTATGGGAGTTCCTCGATACTCCCATGGTACTCCACTCATGCGTGAGCTTCATTGGCTTCCAGTTGTCCTCCGGATGCGATTCAAGGTGCTGGTAATTACCTTTAAAGCCCTACATGACTTAGGCCCAGGGTATTTGCGAGACCACCTGCGGCCATTGTCAACCTCCCATCACCCGGCTCACTCCCACAGGGTTGGCCTACTTAGTTTAGTTTAGTTTTAGTTTTATTTAATTTATATACCGCCCTTCTCCCTAGGGACTCAGGGCGGTTCACAGGGCATATAAATTACGATACAAAAGTTAAAATATGATTAAACCAATGCCCAAATAAAAAACAATAATACAATAATAAAAACAACACTTTTAAAAGCCCATATTCCCCCATCAGGCCAGACCAGCTAGTTCGAATAAATGGGTCTTCAGGCCGCGACGGAAGGTTCGGAGGTCTGATGTCATCGGAGCTCCACCGGCAGTTGATTCCATAGTGCCGGAGCGCCCACAGAGAAGGCCCTCCCCCTGGGGGCCACCAGTCGGCATTCCCTTACCGGAGGCACCCTGAGGAGGCCCTCTCTGTGGGAACGCACAGGGCGGAGGGGAGTTGACGCCGGCAGCAGGTGGTCCCTGAGGTAACCCGGACCCATGCCATGTAAGGACTTAAAGATCATAACCAAGACCTTGAACCTCACCCGGAAGACAACTGGCAACCAATGCAGCTCGCGGAGCAAAGGTGTAACATGGGAGTACCGGGAAACTCCCAAGACAACTCTCGCGGCCGCATTCTGTACCAGTTGGAGCCTCCGAGTGGTCTTCAAGGGAAGCCCCATGTAGAGAGCATTACAGTAGTCAAGGCGAGAGGTCACGAGCGCATGAGTGACCGTGCACAGGGCATCCCGGTCCAGATAGGGCCGCAACTGGCGCACCAGGCGAACCTGGGCGAAAGCCCCCCTAGTCACGGCCACTATATGGTCTTCCAGGGTAAGCCGTGAGTCTAGGAGGACTCCCAAGTTGCGAGCCCTATCCACGGGGGGTAAGAGCTCACCCCCCATTGAAAGAGATGGAACATTTTGAATGTCCCGGGATGCCGGAATGCACAGCCACTCAGTCTTGTCAGGGTTGAGTTGAAGTCTGTTCCTCCCCATCCAGACCCGAACCGCCTCCAGGCAACGGGACATCACAGCAAGGGCATCACTGGGGTGGTTTGGGGTCGAAAAGAAAAGTTGGGTATCATCAGCATATTGATGATACCCAACTCCAAAACCACGAATGATCTCACCCAGCGGTTTCATGTAGATGTTGAACAGGAGAGGCGAGAGAACCGACCCCTGAGGAACTCCACAAACGAGAGACCTAGGGGCCGATCTCTGCCCCCCTGCCAACACCGACTGCGAGCGTCCCAGGAGATAGGAGGAGAACCACTGAAGAACTGTGCCTCCCACTCCCAATCCCCTGAGACGCCGCAGCAAGATACCATGGTCGATGGTATCGAAAGCCGCCGAGAGGTCTAATAGGACTAGGACAGAGGAATATCCCCTGTCCCGCGCCCTCCAGAGATCATTCACCAGAGCGACCAATGCCGTCTCCGTGCTGTACCCGGGCCTGAAACCCGATTGGTAGGGGTCCAGAAAATCTGCTTCATCCAGGACCAGAGGGAGCTGATGCGCCACCACACTCTCAACAACCTTCGCAAGAAAGCGAAGGTTGGAGACTGGACGAAAGTTGTTCAATACAGCTGGGTCCAAGGCAGGCTTCTTGAGGAGAGGTCTCACCACCGCCTCCTTCAAGACGGTGGGGAAATAACCCTCACTCAAAGAAGCAGATATGACCGCCTGGAGCCAGCCTCGTGTCCTCTCCCTGGCTGCATAAACCAGCCAGGAAGGGCACGGGTCCAACAAACATGTGGAGGAGCTCAGCCTCCCCATAATCCTGTCCACTTCATCAGGGGTCACAGAATCAAACTCTTCCCAGGTAACATTGACAAGACCGCCCATGTCCTGATCGCCTGACTCTGCCCAGTTGGAGTCCAAACCGGTCCGAATCCGAGCGATTTTATCCGACAGATGTTGACTAAATTCCTCGGCACGACCCTGCAAGGGATCCTCCCTCACCTCCTGATTAAGAAGTGAGCGAGTCACCCTAAACAGGGCGGCCGGGCGATTATCTGCGGACGCGATGAGGGTGGAGAAGTAATTACACCTCGCCACCCTCATCGCTGCGAGATAAGACCTAATATAGGTTCTTAACCGCAACCGGTCGGGTTCGGATCGGCTAGACCTCCAATGGCTCTCTAGGCCCCGTTTCCGACGCTTCATCTCCCGGAGCTCCGTGGAGAACCATGGAGCTCGCTGGGATCTGCGCCAGGTCAGGGGCCGCAAGGGTACAACCCGGTCAAGTGCCTCAGTGGCTGCCCTTTCCCAGGCTTCCACTAAGGCATCCGCCGAGCTGTGAACAATGGAGGCAGGTGGGGACCCCAGCGCCGCTTGGAATCTATCAGGATCCATTAGGCGTCTGGGGCGGTACCATCTAATTGGCTCCATACCCCCACGGTGGGGGGTGGCAAACTGAGTTCCATCAGTTAAGAAATGCCGGCTGGTGACCCCTAAGGGGAGAGCCTTCTCTGTGGGCACACCGACCTTCTGGAATGAGCTGCCTCCGGAGGTGCGGATGGCCCCTGACCTTCAGTCCTTTCGCCGTGACCTGAAGACATGGATGTTTCAACAATCGGGCCTGGACTGACTATGGTTTTAAATTTGGTTTTATGGGGTTAAATTACTATATATTGAACATATCTACTGTTTAATTCTTTTTTAAATTTTGTATTTTCATGTTCTTTTTTAGTTTTTATTGTTGTGAGCCGCCCTGAGTCCTTAGGGAGAAGGGCGGCATATAAATATAGTAAATCAAATCAAATCAAATCAAGTGGCCACCCTGCATCACCTGGCACGCACCGCCTCTGCTGGCCACCCCGCACAGCCCCACCATATAGAGCGGGCCCTGCTGCTCCCACAGCACCAGCCGTGCTGGCTCCGGCCCCGGGGGGGGGAGCCTGCCACCAACACCCCTCACACCCATGACCACTCCCCCTCGTCTCTTGCACCCGCCAAGATGAGAGTTGAATGAATGAACCTTTATTGTCAAAGTACAGCCATGTATACACTGAGATTAGCTGAGCCTCCCTTCGTGCTCCCACCCCCCAACTCACAGTGACAACAAATCTCCATCTTATCGCACTAATTGCACCACACCGGCCTCGCAAGCCAATTCTGCATAAAGTTTATAAAAATTATTTCACGTTCAGAAGCCTAACAGCCCACGGATAAAAGCTGTTTTTCAGCCTGTTGGTGCAGCTGGCTATACTCCTATACTCTCCTACCCGATGGTAGGAGAGTAAAGAGATACCGTCCAAGGTGTGAATCATCCCTGAGAATTTTCCTCAATCTTCCAAGGCAACGAACCCTGGAAATGTCATCCAGTGGTGTCAGGGGACAGCCCACAATGTCTTGTGCTGTACTTACCACCCTCTGTAATACTTTCCTATCCGCGGCTGTCAGACCAGCATACCAAACCACAATACCATACGAAAGGACGCTCTCTATAGTAGACCGGTAAAAGAGGGTCATTAGCTGTTGTTCTACCCTGTTCTTCCGCAAGACCCTGAGAAAGCACATCAGCTCCCTTCGGTTCTGGAGGAAACTGACTATCTGGACCCATACCAATCGGGTTTCAGGCCCGGACACAGCACAGAGATGGCATTGGTCGCACTAATAAATGATCTCTGGAGAGCTCGGGACAGAGGCTGTTCTTCTGTCCTAGTTCTCCTAGACCTCTCAGCGGCTTTTGATACCATCGACCATGGTATCTTACTGCAGCATCTCAGGGGATTGGGAGTGGGAGGCACGGTTCTCCAGTGGTTCTCCTCCTATCTCATGGGACGCTCGCACTCGGTATTAACAGGAGGGCAAAGATCGAGCTCGAGGCCTCTCACTTGTGGAGTCCCTCAGGGGTCGGTTCTCTCGCCTCTCCTGTTCAATATCTACATGAAGCCGCTGGGTGAGATCATTCGTGGTTTTGGAGTCGGGTATCACCAGTACGCTGATGATACCCAGCTCTTTATTTCGACCCCAAACCACCTCAGTGATGCCCTTGATGTGATGTCCCGTTGCCTAGAAGCAGTTCGGGTCTGGATGGGGAAGAACAGGCTTCAACTCAACCCCGACAAGACTGAGTGGCTGTACGTACCGGCATCTCGAGATATTCAGAACATTCCATCTCTTTCTATAGGGGGTAAGTTATTACCCCACACAGATAGGGCCCGCAACTTGGGAGTCCTCCTAGATTCACAGCTTTCTTGGAAGACCACATAACAGCTGTGACTAGGGGAGCCTTTGCCCAGGTTCGCCTAGTTCGCCAATTACAGCCCTATCTAGACCGAGATGCCCTACGTACGGTCACTCATGCACTCGTGACCTCTCGTTTAGACTACTGCAATGCTCTTTACATGGGGCTGCCCTTGAGGACCACTCGGAGGCTCCAACTGGTACAGAATGCAGCTGCGAGAGTTGTGTTGGGAGTCTCCCGATACTCCCATGTTATACCCCTACTCCGTGAACTGCATTGGCTCCCAGTTGTCCTCCGGATAAGATTCAAGGTGCTGGTAATGGTTTTCAAAGCCCTACATGGCATGGGTCCGGAGTACCTTAGGAATCACTTGCTGCCAGCGTCAACGTCCCTCCGTCCAGTGCGCTCCCACAGAGAGGGCCTCCTAAGGGTGCCGCCATTCGGAGAATGCCATCTGGTGGCTCCCAGAGGGAGGGCGTTCTCTGTGAGCGCGCCTGACCTATGGAACCGTTTACCGGTTGAGCTCCGGATGGCTCCCGACCTTTGCTCCTTCCGATGCCACCTAAAAACATATCTGTTTAAGCAATCCGGTCTGGTCTGACGAGTTCTGTTTTAATTATTGTTTTAAGATAACTATTTGTACATTCTGTTATTTATTTTCACTGTTCACCGCCCTGAGTCCTTAGGGAGAAGGGCGGTATACAAATCAAACAAACAAACAAACAAACAAACAAATAAATAAATAAATAAAATGAAGCCTCTGTTGGGCCTTTCTAGCCACCTGGGTTTTATTAACTTTCCAGGTCAGATCTTCACAGAGGTAGACTCCCAGAAATTTAAAGGAGGAAACTCTCTCCACACAGTCCTCCCTGATGTAAAGTGGGGCAGGTTCCGGCACCTTTTTTTTTTTTTTTAGAAAAAAAGCACTGGTTCTGAGATCATAGCTACCAGCTCCTTCAGAACTCTGGGATGTAATCTATCATGACTTGGTGATTTGAATTTGTCTAAAGTAGACAGGTGTTCTCTTACCATTTTATTCCCTAATTTAATTAGCATTCCTAGTCTTTTACAATTCTGTTTCTGGTAGGTTGGCTATTTTTTCTTCTTGCATGAAGACAGATGTAAAGAAAGAATTGAGCAGCTCTTTCTCTTTGTTGTGAGTCACTTCCTTACCATCGCCGCCCATTAGTATGGAACACTTGTTTCCTTGACTTTTTTCTTGTTTTTTAATATGTTAAAAGAAACTTTATTATTTTTGACATTTGCAAGTTCATTTGAGCTTTAACTTTCTGCACTTTATCTTTGCAAATTTGGGCTATATGCTGATATTCTCTCTGACTAATGTGTCCCTCTTTCCATTTTTTATCCTTTTTGTCTTTCAGTTTATCAGAGTTACCATGCTGGTTTCTTTTTCAATGATATTAGCTGGACTGGGCTTTTATAATCATGTTGTTTAGAGTGGGTTTTCACCCATGGAATCCTTCCCAAACTCTTATGTTTATTGAAATCAGTTATTTTAAAGTCTAAGACACTGGTTTGATTATGTTCCATTTCTTGTGTCTACATTATATTGAATGACATGGTCATTCTCCCCTAAAGTTCCTGCAACTTCAACCCCCTCTATCATTTCTTCTGTTAGGAAGAATTAGGTCCAGTATAGCTGTCCCCTCTACCTTTCAGATAACAAAGTTGTCAGCAACTTTGTTTGTAAGGAACCATCCATCACTTGATGCAGGGTTTGTCTCCCAGTTGATTTCAAAGTCCCTCATGACTACGTGGTGTTTCCTACATATATTTGTTAACCAGCAAAAAAGTTCACCTATATATTCCAGACCTCTTCTTCAATTCATTTAAAGACACGGTACATTCTCCCACCCCATCACCCCACCCCCACGATCTGCGCTATTGTGTCCTTTCTTGCTGAAAGTGACACTGATTCGTAGCTAAATTACAATTAGCAGAGGCAGAACTTCTTAACCTTCACAAATGAATTAGGTAAGACATAGAGAACGTTCTAAGAGTGCAGCAAAAGGCAAAAACCTATTAAGTCATGTACTGCTCAAAGTAGTGGTAATTTAAATACACGGAGAAATAATGGCCAATAAGCCAACTAGGCCTTTAGGTCACCGATACGATGATATAGCCAATAGTTTGTAATTGCGTAAGAGTCGCAGCCGAGCGCTCCACGCCACGCGAAGACGCCAGCCGAACACTTCTGCGCCGAGCTTCATTGTACTTCCTCCGCCCCCCCCCCTTTCCGTTGTGACGAGAGGCATTCGACGCCAGCGACTAACGAATTTGTTGACGTCCGCGTGCGAAAAAGTGGAGCGGAGAGCGGGAACTTATCCAGTCCCGCAGGCTTTGTTGGCATGCGGAGATGCGGCGTCTAGGATTGCGGAGTAGACGTGACTTCTCTGCATACTGGAGTTTCTGTGTGCCTTGGGTCGCTCTGGCATTGTCCCTATTGCAGGGATTTCCCTTAGGTAAAAGAGCGCGTACTTCAATATTTAGGAGGAAGGGTACAGGAGGCATCCCAGCTCGACCTCCTTGAGTCCATAATGTGCCTTCTGTCTTCCTCCTGGTATATTGGTAGCGTAATTCGCGAGGAAAGTCCCCTATAATACTGCATGTTTGATTGGTTGAATCGTCTATGGTTGCTGGACGGAGGAGTATAACTAGCAAGCAAACCCATAGTAATGATTCGCATAGAAAAGCCTACAAGCCAGTGTTTGTAGTTGGACAGTTGGCATTCTGTCTTCCAATCCATGTTTCCTGGGCTAGTAATGTATGGTCTCCGTATGAATAACCCAGTTTTTGCAAAAAAAAATTGACTGGAGAATTTTGTGTTTGATTCCTATATAGATTTTACCTTTCAATCTTCTGAAAGCCTTCTGAAGTAATTTTTGGGGAACTAGGTAGGATGCTTCCTATGTAAATTGCCCTCACCCAGTTGAATATATAAAGTGCTAAATCCCAGGTGCTTCACCAATAGACGTCTTGAGTCTGACAATTCTGTTATTTCATGTTTAAAAAATAATAATCATGTGGATTAATGATCATGAAGAAACTTAAAAATCTTTTTGGGACATGTCGCACAGTTCTTCACAGTGATTATTGAATTTGAATTATTTTAAACCTTCAAAACTTTTAAACCAAAGATTTATACAATGTGTTGAGAAACTGATGGAGTAGACTCGGGACTGGAGGAATGCTGGTGGCCTGCTCACTGATGAATCCTTATTTGTTCTGGCACCTATTTTGGGATTGGCAAAATAACCTTTTGGGAAACTGATCGATCTACTTCCATAATGTACTTATCATAGTATTGTAATACATATGTTCATGATAGAAGTATGTAACAATGGATTTATTTGCCTGCCAAAAATATCGCCAATTATTTCTACTAACTGGAAAGGTATAGTACTTTCTTCTCTGGCAAACATTGGATAATATTGATGAATTCTCATTGTTATATTAAATTTTCCCAATGCCTATTAGGTTTCACATAATTGAAGGGAATGATTTCAATGTTATATATCTATTCTCCCTTCCTCCCACCAAAAATTAATGTGTCAGGAAAAGGTACAAAATATCTTGAAATAAATTTCAGTCCCGGAATTTGGGTACTAGATATAAGCATATAGACTTTTCATCGCTTCCTAGTTTTCTGTTCAACTTTCCTTTGTTTCAACAAACCAGTTTTGGGCATGTGTGTTGTCGCAGTTACTAAAATGGCTTTGTTCAGTGATAAATCACAGATCTACTATTCGTTATGCAAATTTCTGTCTGCTTCCACCATGATGAACTTGCGAACTATTTTCTAGTAGTTTTCTTTTGTAATTTTCTAAAAGGATATGAAAGCAAAATGAAACTAAAAAATAAAGTTATTTGGAATAATTATTATTTTGTATTAGACAAATAAAAGTAACATTTATTTCAAGATTCAAGACCTTTCAAACAAAGGACCCTAAAATGCATTTAAGCAAATATACTAATAGTTGAGAGAACAAAATAAATGGATTTCATTTTTATCTGAGAAAGAATATTGTATTAAAATGTATTTTTTTCCAGATTTCATAATTGAAAACAGTTGTAGAAAAATTGTAAATGTTTAGAATTACTGTAATTTATTATATTTTTCATTATTTACATATATATGGTTGTATGACTCCATCTTGTGGCTATGCATTGTAGTTATTTTCTTCTCAGAAAAGTGTACTATAGTTTAAAACGTAGAAATAAGCACATGGGAAGAAATTTACCTTCAATTGAACAGCAAAATACAAATCATGAAAACAGGTTAGTTAGTTGTATACAATTTTATTTCTGGCTTGGTGTTCAAACTAAAATCCAAAAATGGTAGGCTTTTGTTTTGTTAATCTAATAAAAGGGATGCATGGTTCATAGGCAAACTGAAACAAAAGACCAGAAAGCAGAAATTATACTAACCCTTTTTGAGCTTCAGATTGAAATAATGCTAGCTTTAGAAATGTATAAGAAAGATCGACTACATTATAGTTACCGTAAGCCTTGCTTAGTGAAAAGCATAGATAAAATACTTGCTATGCTACTTGCTATGCTGATAACACAAAAATAATAATCAGTTGGAGTTTTCTGGTTGCTCTCCATGTCAGCTGGCATCTAATGGCTAATCGAAAGGAAGTTTTTATTTAATTTTGGTTTGGTTTCAGGCTTATGGTCATCTCAGCAGTAGAATATTTAGTTCACCGAACTAGGAAACAGATATTCGCTGGATTAGACCACATTTTGTGCCTCTTCTCTGAGCCTGAAAATTGCTTAGGTAGTCAACCTTAGGATAATATATATAATCAAGGTTTGGATGATGCACAAATTTGTGAATCATTAGAAATCTATGTTGAACCATAGATAAAACTTTTATAATATTGCTTCCCTTAACCGAGGGTTAGGCAACCTTGCCTCTTTTATGACTTGTGGACTTCAACTCCCAGAATTTCTGAGTCAGCATAGCTGGTCCACAAGTCATAAAAGAGCCAAAGTTGCCTACCCCTGCCATAATTCAAGCTGTATTATGTATTTGTATATCCCATTTTATATGTGACTTAGCGCATGTTAACTATGTATTGATTGGACTAAAATTTTAAAATAAAAAGTTATGTGATAATCTTATATTTGAAAAAAATGAGTTCTGAATAAGAATTTATAGGACTGTACAAAGTATAATTTATACTTTTCTAGAGTATAATTGTTTCATTTGTTTTAAGTTCATGCTTGTGATAGCCAGTTTGTCATCTTTTGGTCATTTTTTACTATTTTAAAAATCAAAAGCATCAAGGTCTCTGATTATTCTTGACTACATAAAATCTTACAATGTTCATATAATGTTCAAATGTTTAAGCTTTAGATTATTACATAATTGCAAACTATTTGCATTATTCTCCCGTTGGTGACCTAAATTAGATTATCTAATAATCTAAAGCTTAAATATTTGAACATTATATGAACATTATAAGATTTTATGAAGTCAAGAATAATCAGAGGAGACCCTGATGCTTGAAGATCCTGAAGATAATAAAAAATAGTCAAAAGATCACAAACTGTTTATCACAAGCATGAACTCACAACAACTGAAATAATTACATTCTAGAAAAGAACAAATAACACTTTGTACAGTCCTTAGAAAAGAAAAGCTGATGCCTTTGAATTGGGGTGCTGGAAAAACCACACCTCTGGCTACAAGAATAATTGATAAGTAAAAACAGACTGCTCCTTAGAAGTAGTTTGATTTTACTTTACTTAGTAATTAATTATTCCTGTAGTCAGATGTGGTTTTTCCAGCACCCCAGTTTCAAAGGTATCAACTTTTCTTTGTTCTTTCTGATGATCTACCTTTTATGGAAAAATTACAGCTTTGACAATGCATAACTTTACTATTAGTATGAACTTTAATATTTTATCTATATTTGTCATTGTAGTTCTCCCATTATTAGATGAGTAGTTTCTTTTTACTCCACTGAGCATTGCCATTTTATCCATACCTGGTTTGCAAACTGTATATAATTTTATCTGACTTTAATTGCATCACCTTATAAGATTATAAATAGTCTTGCCCCTATTTTCCTAACTCTTCCAAGTTTATTGTTAGCTGTGTTTTCTAGAATCCCCTTACTTCAGTTTGCAGAATGTCTGGCTTTAATTTGGTGACCAAACTTTCAAACTTTTAACTGGCCCAGCTTATTTGAAGGACTTTAAATATGGAATGGAAAGAAGATCAATCTTTAGGATGTAATCCCAAGCATAAACCTGAAGACAACCAATTATATAGTGCGAAAGAAGGGGAACTCAGACATAAAACATGATACATAGAAGGCAAATTCAGGGACAGTCAAAAAGAATGTAAAACATAGAATAACAGAATTATAAGGGACCTTAGAGGTCTTCTACTCCAATACTTTTCAATATTTTCACAGATTGTACCACTTCTAGGATATAACAATGCTTAGCAAGGTGTCAAAAACTTGATGACCCCCCAAAAAAGTACCAGTTTTAATTTCTTTCATGGCATTTCCTTTGTTGAACCACTTTTGCTTTGCACTGACAAACATATGAATTTATGCATATTTATTAATATGCACCACTACTTTGGTGGTCAGGTGGCTGGCCGGCCTTTTTTTCTCTCTCTGTGCTATTTCTCTCTCGCACACACAGTCTACTCCATTGATCTTTCTGCTTCTCTCATAGAAGCCTCTCCTCTTCTTCTCTCTTTCTTCTTACTGCTTCTCTCACAGAAGCCTCTCTTCTCTTTCTTTTCACTGCTTCACTCACAGAAGCCTCTACTTCTCCCACAGAAGCCTTTCCTCTCCTTCTCTTCTCACTGTTTCTCTCACAGAAGCTTCTCTTCTCTTTTCACTGCTTCTCACGGAAACCTTTCCTTTTCTCCCTCTCTCTTTCTCTGTTTCCTATTGTCTTTTTTTCCTCTCCCTCTCCCACCAAACCCTCCTTTTATATCCTCTCCTCCCTCCAGCCTCCTCCTTTTCTTTTCCAGATGCGCCACTCTCTGGGGCTCAGGGAGAGCTCCAGCATTGGTTGCCACCACTCCCACACGTAGTAACCCATTCCCCAGCTGGCTGCTGCACACAGCTCGATCAGCTGGAGCTACACATGCCGATCCTAGGCCCTTGGCAGTTCCAGCTGACTCTCTCACCCCAAGGCCTGTCTGTTGCTCCCAGTGATAGCAGAGACTGCCGGAAGTGCCCTCAGCAGAGCCCCAGCAACACTGCAGCTCCAGCTGACTTCCCCCAGGTCTCTCTAGTACTTTTGCCACTTCAGCTGACACCCTCCCCCTCCCCGCTACACATGTCTAGGTCGCATACCACCTGCCAGGTGCCGAAGTACCACCAGTGGTCAGTGTACCACAAGTTGAAAAGCCCCTGTTCAAGCAGGAGACGCTGTACCATTTCAGACAAGTGGCTGTCCATTCTCTTCTTAAAATCTTCCAGCTTTGGGGCACCCATAACTTCTGAAGACAAGGCATTTCACTGGTTAATTGTTCTCACTGTTAATTGTTCTCCTTAGTTCTAGATTGCTTCTCTTTATGATTGGTTTCTATCCGTTGTTTCTTTTCTTACCTTACCTACTGGTGCTTTGGAAAATAGGTTGACCCATTCTTTTTAGTGGTACTTTTCCAATATTGGAACACTGTTATCATGTCTTCCCTAGTCCTAGTTCACTAGACTAGACATAGCCAGTTCCTGCAAATGTTCTTCGTAAGTTTTAGCATCCAGCCCCCTAATCACCCCTTGTTGTTCTTCTCTGCATTTTTTTCCAGTGTTCTAATATCTTTTTTATATATATTTTTTATTATTTTTTATTTTTTTTATTTATAGTTATTTTTAGTTTTTATTTTTTTTATTGAAAAGTTTTAAAAATACAGTTTTCCTTTAAAAAACCCCCTTCCCCCTCCCTCCTCCCCTCCCTACCTCCCCCCTTCCCCCCCCTCCCCCCCTCCCTCCTCCCCCCCACCTCCCCCCATCTTTTTTATATTTTGATGACCAAAATTGGATGCAACATTCTAAGTTTGGTCTTATTAAGGCTTTGTAAAGCAATACTAATACTTCATGTGATCTTGATCATATCCCTCTAATGAAGCCAAGGATTGCATTGACTTTTTTGGCTGCTGCCATACACTTTTGGTTTATAGTAAAGTAATTGCCACTAGGATTCCAAGATCCCTTCCATGTTACTGGTACAGAGCCAAGCTTCACCTTGTACCGTGGTAGCGAACCTATGGCACGTGTGCCAGACTTCCTTCTAAGTGTTCGCAGATTTGTTGCTTGATTATCTTTTCCAAGACTTTTTGATTAGTTTGTAGTTTCCTAGATACATTTTTCTCCTTCTTGGAAGATGGGAATCACATCAGTTTTTTCCCAGTCCTAAAATAGTTCCTCGGTGCTCTAAGAACTTTGATAGATATAGGTCAGTGGTTCAGAGTTCATACCTGCCAGTTCTCTCAGTTCTCTGGGTTGTAATCCATCAGGACCCAATGATTTGAGTTCATCTAGAGCTGACAGGTGTTCTCTTACCTTATTTTTGCTTATTTTAATTTGCATTCCTAGCCTGTGATTTATGGTTCTATTTTTGGTAAGTTGGGTTGTATTATCTTTTTGCATGAACACAGATGCAAAGTATGAATTAAGCAGTTTTGCTTTCTCTCTCCTGGTAGTTACTTGCCATTATCTCCCATTAGTGCAGGGCTTTTCAACTTTTTCACCCATTGTACCACTTTTAGGATATGGCAACATCTGAGTACCACCAGTCGCCTAGCAAGGTGTCAAAAACTAGATGACCAAAAAAAAGGAAAAAGTGATGAAGTACAGGTAGTCCTCGACTTACAACAGTTCGCTTAGTGACTGTTTGAAGTTACAATGGCACTGGAAAAAGTGCCCCCCAAGCCACAGCCGAGCAAGACACCTGCCTGCCTGCCTGTTGGCGCTTTTCCTCCTGTCCAAGGTTTTTATTGTTGTGAGCATTTCTGTTCAGGATTGGCAGCAGGTGGGGTGGGCATTTGGTTTTTATTTCCCCTGTCTGCTGGGTGGTTGCAGCAGGTTTTGGTCATTTGACATGACCCTGGGACACTGTAACCATCATAAATATAAATCAGTTGCCAAGCATCTCAATGTATATCACAAGACCCTGGGGATGCTGCAACATTCCAGCTGAGCTTCTTGGCTCAACAGAAGTGCCGGGATCAGCACCGAGCTCCAGATGGAGCCTGGCGCTGATCCTGGCACTTCCGCTCAGCCCCGACAGCCCTGCAGCTCCAGCCATCTCTCGCTCAGGCTTGTGTGGTGCTGCCACCAGTTCATCTCATTCCCCGCCCCTGCTACCATTTTTCTAGGATGGTCATGTACCACCTGCCAGGTGCCAATGTACCACAGGTGGTACCCGTACCACTGGTTGAAAAGCTCTGCATTAGTGGACCAATTGTTTCTTTGACTTTTTTCTTGCTTTTTATATGTTGAAAGAAACTTTTTAAATTATTTTTAACACATTGCAAGTCTTCATTTTGAGCCTTAGCTTTCCTAACTTCATATTTGCACATTTGGGCTATTTGTTGGTATTCTGCCTTAGTTATGTGGCCCTCTTTCCATTTTTTCTACTTATCTTTTTTTTCACTTTGTCCAAAAATATATAAGGGTAGCTATGACATTGTTGCCATTACTGAAATGTGGTGGGGTAAAACCCATGACTGGAATGTATGATTAGAGGGATTCAAATTGTTCAAAAGAAACAGATCTAAAAAAAGAGGATATAGAATTGCTTTATATATATAAGAAATAAGTACACTTCTATAGAAATGCAAAAAAATCCCTAAGAACCAAAATCTTGAATGCATTTGGGTTAATATAAAATAAAAAAAAGGAATAGATGAACTTTTTTGCTAATTGCTTAGGTAAGGGGTGCACGAAGCATGATACAGTATAATTGTATCAACTGGGAGAAAAACTCTGCACCAGATGGGAGGTCAAGCAAGTTCCTGATGATCCTGGCAGAAAATTTTGTCATCCAAAAAGCAGAGGAGGGAACTAGAAGGTCAACTATACTGGATTTCTTGCTAACAGAAATGAAATGATAGAAGGGATTGAAGTTGCAGGGACTTTTAGGAGTGAGTGACCATGTCATATTGGAATTCAGTATAATGCAGGCACAAGTAATTTACCAGAGTCAAATTAATATCATAGACTATAACAGAACTTTATAACAAATTTTGTAAGACACTGTGGCCTTCCTGTCTCTTGTGTAACAGGAGAACAACCCCAAAAAAGAATTGCCCAAAGAATTAAGGATATAGAAGCACAAAATGATATAGCTATCCTTGGTAAGGTAGGTAACTTGAAATGGCTGAGTAAATACAAACATACTTTTCAAGTAGACAGTTATTTGAAGTTACAACTGCCAAAACATCTTAGGGAAATATTTACGCGGGCGAGATTCGAACAGCTTGACACAATGGTCACACATGAGATTTCATGCTATACCCTACAATGAGCATCTCTGCATTTGCGGAGCGGCAGTGGTTGAAGACCTGGCTCACATCCTATTTCATTGTTGCCTATATAAGAGGGTGAGAGACAGGTATCTTGGTCTATATATCAAACGAATGACCCATTGGGATCCCCATATCAAAACAACTTAGCTTATGTCTGGCCAGAACTTGAAAATAATATTTAACGCAGCACAGTACTTAAACAAAATGGTTCGGTTGAGATCTGCATATGTGGGACTGATTGTGGTAGATTGCAAGGGTGACTCCAAAATATAATTTTATCATATTTTATCTATATCTTAAATTATTGTACACTATTATAATTTCATTTTAGATTGTATTTTCTTCCTATTTCATTTTAAATTGTATTTTATTCTAATTCCATTTTAAATTGTATTTTATCAAAATCCATTTTAAATTGCTTTTATCAAATTTTAGTAATAATTTGTTGCTGAAATTTTGCACTTTGATATGGCCCAAGGGCTAATCAATAAAGACTTATTATAACAGACTGACCTCAACAAACTTAGAAAGAGCTTAGGAAGGATTCCATGGATGGAAATCTGAAAGGGTAAATAACTCAAAACGCTTGGGAAACAATGAAATATGAGATTATAAGAGCCCAGACTAACACAATACAATTGAGAAAGAAAAGTAAGAGACCGCATATGAAACCAGAATGGTTATATATATAAAAAATTCTCAGATAACCTGAAACATAAAGGACAGGTATAAAAATGGAAAGAGGGACACATAACAGAAACAGAACACCAGCAAACAGCCCTAATCTGCAGGGACAAAGTCAGGAAAGCTAACACTTAGAATGAACTGAGACTTGCAACAAATGCCAAAAATAAAAATAAAGTTTCTTTCAGCATGTTAAAAAAACAAAAAAGTGAAGAAAACAATCATTCCACAAAAGGGAGAAGTTAGCAAGGAAATATTAGGTAACAGGGAGAAAGCAGAACGTCTTAATTCACTCTTTATGCAAAAAGAAAAACAATCCAACCTATCAAAAGAAGTACTGCAGAAGGCAGACTAGGAGTACAAGTCAAAATAGGCAAGGAAATAATAAGACAACACCTATTCACTCTAGTTGACTTGAAATCATCAAGACCAGATGGATTGCATCTCAGGGTTCTGAAGGATCTCTGAACTAGGCATATGAAATCTCTGAACCAAATCTGGAGCACTAGAACCAAGGTTCCCATGTTCAAAAAAGGAAAAATGGATCTAGGAAACTACAGGTAAAACACCCTTATATCAATATCTGAGAAAACCCTGGAAAAGTTAAGCAAGTAATCTGCAACACCTTGAAACAAGCAAAGTTATTACTAAAAACGTTTGTAGATTAGCTTTGCAGATCATGGCAGAGAAACCTAATGGCATTCTTTTTTTGACAAACTGACTAAATTGATAGGTCAGAGAAATACTGTGGACGTAATTTATTTAGACTTTAATTAGACATTTAATAAAGTAAACTATAGCTAGTCTACTTTTATCTTTCCCAAGTCCACTAGTCATAAAAGGGCCAAGTTTGAAGACCCCCCTAATCTACTGGATATGTTGGAAAAGTTAACCAACTTTTTTATATTTACTTCCAGTCTCTTCCAAGAAGAATACATTTGTTTAACAGTGCGAATCATGTTTTGTTACATTTCATTAATGTTGTTGTTAGCTGCGAAGTCGTGTCCAACTCATCGCGACCCTAAGGACAACGTTCCTCCAGGCCTTTCTGTCCTCTACCATCTTCTGGAGTCCATTTAAGCTCACGCAGCTACTGCTTCAGTGACTCCATCCAGCCACCTAATTCTCTGTCATCCCCTTCTTCTATTGCAGACATGTCAAACACAAGGCCCGGGGGCCAGATCCGGCCTGCGAAGTGGTTCCATGTGGCCCGTGAAGCAATCCTGGAAACAGTGAGGGAACGGCCCCCACTGCCTTGGCCCTGGCCCAGAGACCCTCCTTCTGCCAGAGACCCTCAGATCTGTCCCACTCCTGCCCAGGCCCCCATAGGCACCCTTGATGCGAACGATGTAGAGCTGGCCATGCCCACCCAGTAGGCCATACGCACTCTAGCCACACCCACCCAGTAGGCCACGCCCGGCCTGGCCAT
Organism: Vipera ursinii; assembly: GCF_947247035.1. NCBI lineage: Eukaryota > Metazoa > Chordata > Lepidosauria > Squamata > Viperidae > Vipera > Vipera ursinii. The sequence continues at coordinate 49,830,303 of NC_139517.1, forward strand.
ACCCACCCGGCCTCCTGAGGGCAACCGCAATGCGGCCCTCAATGAAATTGAGTTTGACACCCCTGTTCTATTGCCCTCAATCTTTCCCAGCATTAGGCTCTTCTCCAGTGAGTCCTTCCTTCTCATTAGGTGGCCAGAGTATTTGAGTTTTAGCTTCAGGATCTGGCCTTCTAAAGAGCAGTCAGGATTGATCTCCTCTAGGACTGACCGGTTTGATCGCCTTGCAGTCCAAGGGACTCGCAGCAGTCTTCTCCAGCACCATAGTTTAAAGGCCTCAATTCTTTGGCACTCAGCCTTTTTTTTATGGTCCAGTTTTCATTGCAACTGGGAAGACCATAGACTTGACTATACACACTTTTGTTGACAGGGTGATGTCTCTGCTTTTTAGTGTGCTGTCTAGATTTGCCATTGCTTTCCTCCCGTCTTTTAATTTCTTGGTTGCAGTCCCCATCTGCGGTGATCTTGGAGCCCAGGAAAATAAAATCTGTCACTACCTCCATTTCTTCCCCATCTATTTGCCAGGAATTGAGAGGGCCGGATGCCATGATCTTGGTTTTCTTAATGTTAAGTTTCAACCCAAGTTTTGCACTCTCCTACTTCACCCGCAACAAGAGGCTCTTTAGTTCTTCTTCACTTTCTGCCATTAGAGATTTTATTATTACAGGTGGGGATGAGACAGCATATAGGGCGGAGGTACAAAAACTATCCATATGGTGTAGTAACAACAACTTGCACCTAAACATCGGCAAGACGAAAGAGATGGTGTTAGACCTCCGGAGAAAAAAGGAGGAACCTGCCCCACTTTACATCGGGGAGAACTGTGTAGAGAGAGTTTCCTCCTTTAAATTTCTGGGAGTCTACCTCTGTGAAGATCTGACCTGGAAAGTTAACACAACTCAGGTGGCTAGAAAGGCCCAACAGAGGCTTCACTTTCTTAGGGTCTTGCGGAAGAACAGGGTAGAACAACAGCTAATGACCCTCTTTTACCGGTCTACTATAGAGAGTGTTCTCTCGTATGGTATTGTGGTTTGGTATGCTGGTCTGACAGCCGCGAATAGGAAAGTATTACAGAGGGTAATGAGCACAGCACAAGACATTGTGGGCTGTTCCCTGACACCACTGGATGACATCGCCAGGGCTCGTTGCCTTGGAAGAGTGAGGAAGATTCTCAGGGATGACTCACACCCTGGACGGTATCACTTTACTCTCCTACCATCTGGTAGGAGATATAGGAATATAGCCAGCCATACCAACAGGCTGAAAAATAGCTTTTATCCGTGGGCTGTTAGGCTTTTAAATGGGACATAATCTTATGCAGAATTGACTTGGGAGGCTGGTGTGTGGTGTAGTTGGTTCACATAGTGTGGTGGGATGGAGGGTTTGTTGTCACTGTGTGTTGGGGGGAGAGAGCACGGGGGGAGGCTCAGCTAATCTCAATGTACACATGTTGTACTTTGACAATAAAGGTTTATTTATTTATTTATTTGATTTAGAGTGAAATCATCTGCATATCTTAGGTTGTTGATATTTCTTCCGGCAATCTTAATTCCAACTTTTGATTCCTCTAACCCTGCCTTTCTCATGATCTGCTCTGCATATAAGTTAAATAGGCAGGGCGACAGTATACAGCCTTGCTGGACTCCTTTCCCAATTTTGAACCAATCAGTGGTTCCGTGTCCCGTTCTCACTGTTGCTTCTTGGCCCACATATAGGTTTCTCAAGAGACAAATATGATGATCTGGTACGCCCATCTCTTTAAGAACTTGCCACAGTTTGTTATGATCCACACGATCAAAGGCTTTAGCATAGTCAATGAAGCAGAAATAGATGTTTTTCTGGAACTCCCTAGCTTTCTCCATGATCCAACGTATGTTGGCAATTTGATCTCTAGTTCCTCTGCCTCTTCGAAATCCTGCCTGTACTTCTGGTAGTTCTCGGTCCACATACTGCTGGAGTCTAGTTTGTAGGATTTTAAGCATAACTTTACTAGCATGTAAAATGAGTGCTTTTTCTCCCTTGCCTTTCGCTTCCCTCCTTTCCTATTTGCAAAGCTTCCTCAGACAGCCATTTTGCTTTCTTGCATTTCTTTTTCTTTGGGATGGTTTTGGTTGCTACCTGTTGTACAGTGTTGCGAACCTCTGTCCATAGTTCTTCAGGCACTCTGTCTATCAGATCTAATTCTTTAAATCTATTTGTCACCTCTACTGTATGTTCGACAGGGATATGATTTAATTCATAGCTGAGTGGCCTAGTGCTTTTTCCTACTTTCTTCAGTTTAAGCCTGAAGTTTGCAATGAGAAGCTCATGGTCTGAGCCACAGTCAGCTCCTGGTCTTGTTTTTACTGACTGTATAGAGCTCCTCCATCTTTCGCTGCAGAGCATATAATCAATCTGATTTCTGTGTTGACCGTCTGGTGATGTCCATGTGTAGAGCCGTCTCTTGGGTTGTTGGAAAAGAGTGTTTGCTATGACCATTGTATTCTCTTGACAAAATTCTATCATCCTTTGCTCTGCTTCATTTTGTACTCCAAGGCCAAACTTGCCTGTTATTCCGGTTATGTTTTGGCTTCCTACTTTAGCATTCCAATCCCCCATGATAATAAGGACATCATTTTTTGGTGTTAGTTCTATAAGGTGCTGTAGGGCTTCATAGAACCGGTCAATTTCATCCTCTTCAGCACTGGTGGTTGGGGCATAGACTTGGACTACTGTGATATTGGTTTGCCTTGGATTCGAACTGAGATCATTCTGTCATTTTGAGGATTGTATCCCAGTATTGCTTTTCCTACTCTTTTATTGACTATGAAGGCTACTCCGTTTCTTCTGAGGGATTCTTGCCTGCAGTAGTATACCTGATGGTCATCTGAATTAAATTCACCCATTCCTGTCTATTTTATTTCGCTGATACCTAAGATGTCGATATTCAGTCTGGTCATCTCTTTTTTGACCATGTCCAGCTTTCCTTGATTCATAGATCTTACATTCCAGGTTACTATGCAGAAAAAATCTTTACAGCATCGGACTTTCCTTTCACAACCAGACACATCCACAGCTGAGCGTCTTTTCGGCTTTGGCCCAGTTGCTTCATTCTTTCTGGCGCTACTAGTACTAGCCCTCTGTTCTTCCCCAGTAGCATATTGGATGCCTTCCGACCTGAGCGGCTCATCTTCCAGCGTCATATCGTATTGCCTTTTGGTACTGTCCATAAGGTTTTCATGGCAAAGATACTGGAGTGGGTTGCCATTTCCTTCTCCAGTGGATCACATTTTGTCAGAACTCTCTGCTATGACCTTTCCGTCTTGGGTGGCCCTGCACGGCATAGCTCATAGCTTCATTGAATTAAGCAAGCCCCTTCGCCACGACAAGGCAGTAATCCATGGAGGGGATTTCATTAATATTACTATGCTAATAATTTGTTTATATAATTGTCTGAAGTTGTATAGTTCATGAATTTATGTGTTACCTTTTCATCATACATTCATTCTGTTATACCAGGAATGAATGCCCATAGGTTGCATATAGCCCAATAATGCTTTAGTTAACAGTTTAGATATCAAAGATGCCCATCATTTGGCGTAGCATTTGAATATATATATGCAGTTTTCATATGTTCACCTAGGACAATTACCAAATATAGGTAGTCCTCGACTTATTTAGTGACTCTTCAATGTTACAAATGCACTGGAAGAAGTGATTTATGACTCTTTTTCAGTTATAACCTTTGCACCATCCCCATAGTGAAATGATAAAAATTTAGATGCCTGGCAACTGGTTCATATTTATGACTGTTGCTCTGTCCCAAAGTCATGTGATGACCTTTTGCCTCCTGACAATCTCAGTGGGAAAGTCAGATTCACTTAACTGGGTTACTAACTTATCAGTTGCAGTGATTCACTTAACAACTCTGTTAAGGAAGGTCATAAAATGAGGCAAAACTAACTTAAGAAATGTCTCACTTAACAACAGAAATGTTGGACTCAATTGTGGTTGTAAGTCAAGGACTACCTGTAATGCTTTGGGTATGCCTTAGATTGCTTCTAAAATTTAGTGGTGTCTTGTCACCAAAATGTGGCAGCAGATCAGCTGATTGGCACTTTTTATGCCAAACATATTTTTTGTTCCCTGTATCACTCAACTGTTACTTAGCTTTCCTTTAATTATGATTCCATTCTTCCTGCACAATGACATTTGGAAATCATGACTGTCAGTAGCAGATACTTTGATATTTAGAGGCAAAGTGCTTTTTGAAGCCATCAAAAAGAATTAGATGTTCTTAATGGTCTTAAGGGACGCGGTGGCTCAGTGGGTTAGGACGCTGAGCTTGTCGATCAGAAGGTCGGCAGCTTGGCGGGTCGAATCCTGAGTGCCGTGTAACAGAGTGAGCGCCTGTTACTCGTCCCAGCTTCTGCCAACCTAGCAGTTCGAAAGCACGTAAAAATGCAAGTAGAAAAATAGGGACCACTACGGTGGGAAGGTAACAGCGTTCCGTGCGCCTTTGGCGTCTAGTCATGCCGGCCACATGACCACGGAGACGTCCTCGGACAAGCGCTGGCTCTTCGGCTTTGAAACGGAGATGAGCACCGGCCCCTAGAGTCGGAAACGACTAGCACGCATGTGCAGGGGAACCTTTACCTTTACCTTTAATGGTCTTAAAAATCAGTAGTATTAATATTTGCAAGTACCGTAATTTATAAGTGCAGTAAATAACATGAATTGATTAAAAATTGATCAAAACTGAATAGGAAATTAAAATATAATTTAAATGAATATTGTGTTTCTGAAATGCGAGGAATGTGCTAAGAAATCAATTGTCAAATTAACGTATCAGTCTTATATTTTTCATAGGGATTAATATATAAATAAAAAAGTGTTTTGCAAATTAATAAATAAAGACTGATAAGGATTTTGAAAATTTGGATATGTTCTGCTCTGGCCCTACCTCTTTTTTGAGATTGTTCATAAGATCATGCATTGAATTTTGATGAAATCATCCAATTTATTTTTGAGTTATGAAAATTTTGGCTTTTTCAAAAGAGTAACGATAATCAACATAGGTAAATTATTCAGGATATTATCACTTTGATACCTAATAGTAAACCAGCATTTTCTGATTTGAGTATAGAATGAAATATTTATCCTGTGCAAGTCTGGTTTTTAACACCAAATCTAGCATGATGGGAACAGCAAAGAAGAATGTAATATTTCAGCATTTATCCAAGGTATCTTGAAATAATTTTAAAATGTTTGGATTATTGTTTGAATATAGCCATTTCATTCTGTATTCTTGCAATTGTGTGTGAAGTGACTGTGGTTGCTTTGATCTGTTATTGTTCTCTGATTAGTCAACAGTCATTTGTGTCTAGTTATTTTTCTAAGTTTTGAAATTATGCTATTTTTTCCCTTTTTTTGACAGTTCATTCTTCTACCAGAATAGATCCTCATGCACTGAAAGTTGTAGGATCAACAAATTTACCAGGTATATAGTAAACAAATTTGAAATTTTAGAGAGGTTTTCAGCATTGGCTATATTCACATGTTCGTATTTTGTCTTTAAATGAAATACACAGTTCATGCCTCATGAATGTTAATGCCATTTCTTTACTCTCATTACTTTCTATGAGAAGTGAAACAAATCAAGAAAACAAAGTTCCTATTAACTAGAATTAACAAAAACTGTGGTTAAGGGTTAAACTAAAGGTGTCACCATATAAAATCCTGATTTATAGTTGGTTTCTTTTCCTGTTTTTTTGAAACCTATTTACCATAATTAATATAGTTAATAGTTCATTGATCTCCATGTACAGGTAATCCTCAATTTACAACCACAATTAAGCCCAAGATCTCTGTTGCTAAGTTGTTCAGTGAATTTTGACCCATTTTATGACCTTTCTGATCACAGTTGTTAAGTGAATCACTTGTTATTAAATTAGTAACATGGTTATTAAGTGTCTCTGGCTTCCCCATTGACTTTGCTTATCACAAGGTTGCAAAAGGTGATCACAAGACCCCAGGACATTGCAACTGTCATAAATATGAACCAGTTGCCAAGCATCTGCATTTTGATCAGATGACCATGGGGATGCTTCAATAATTGTAAGTGTGAAAATGGACATGTCACTTTTTCCAGTGCTGTTGTAACTTTGAATTGTCACTAAATGGTTGTAGGTTGAGGACTACTTGTAATAAGAAACAGACTCCAAAAAAAAGAGAGAGGAACAGTTGCACTGTATTTAAGAAATCACCAGACTTCTACAGATATACACAGTACCAAGGAGAATAGACTTCTTGAATGCATTTGATGAATATTAGAAGAAAAAGAAATGACATTGTTAGGTACATACTAAACAGGCCACCCAACCAAGCAGAGGAAATAGATAAATGTTTGGTTAATCAGTTAGCTAGGTGTGCAGGAAATACACCGCTATAGTAGTGAGGGACATTAATTGGGAGACAAATTCTGCAGCAAGTGGGAAATCAAGACAGGTTCCTGATGAGCCTAGCCGACAACTTTATTATCCAAATGTTAGAGGAAGAAATTAGAAGGTCAGTTAATTCTTACTAATATGGATGAAATGATGAACGGGGTAGAAGTTGTAGGAATTTTAGGAGCAGAGTGACCATGTCATACTAAAATTCAATATAATGCACACACAGTAGTTGAAAAATGTCAGAGAGGTGTTTTAGATTTCAAGAGAGCTGACTTCAACAAACTAAGAAATTAGGAAGGATTCCATTGATGGAAATTCTAAGGGAAAAAATAATTCAATATTGGGAAACATTGAAAAATGAGATTTAAAAAGCCCAATCAAAATATCACAGAGAAAGAAAAACAAGAGACCAGATAAAATCAGTGTGGTTCAGCAAGGAGCTCTCTGACAAACTGAGATACAAAAAGAAGTATAAAAATGGAAAGAGGAGCTAATACTAAGAACAGAATACCAACAAATAGCCTGAATGTGCAAGGGTGGAGTTAGGAAATGCAAGGCTCAGAGAATGAAGTAAGACTTGCAACAAATGCCAAAAATAACAAAAAAAGTTTCTTTTAATATGTAAGAAATAAGCAGAAAGTCAAGGAAATGATCGATCGACTAGTGGAAGAAGATGGCAAGATGGTGACAGACAGTAGGGAGAAAGTAGACCTTCTTAATTCCTTCTCTGCATCAGTTTTCAGGCAAAAAGAAAAAACTTAGCCCAGCCTATCAAAAGCAGCACCATGGGAGACAGAACAGGAATGCAGATCAAAATAAGGAAAAATTTACTAAGTGAATACCTATCCATTTTAGATGAGTTTAAATTGCTGGGACTAGATGATTTACATCCCAGGATTCTGAAGAAGCCAATTGATTTGACAAATCAGCTTGACATCAGTATCTGGGGAAATCCTGGAAAAGAAAATCAAGTAATGGATCTGCAAATAGATCCAGCAGTGGCGGATTTGTAAGCACCTACAAATGAAAAGGGTGATTACCAGAAACCAGCCTGGGTTTGTTTAAAACAGATTTTGCTTTATTGTCTTCTTTGATAAAGTGACTAAATTAATAGATGAAGGAAATGGTGCGAATATAGTATACTTAGACTTCACAGAGTGGATAATAATCTATGATTTTTTTAAAAAAATGGATTTTTTAATTTAAAAGCTTTTTTGATTTTTTATCAAATATATTGAAATAAAATGCTTTTGGAGTAAAAAATTTAAATATAGTTTTCTATTTAAGATACATTAATAATTTAGTTTATTCAGCATGAAATGGAGTTTAGTTATGTAGCATCAGGCTGTATATTCTGCAATATTTACATTTCAGGAATATTCTTTTATCCCACTGTTTTGCAAATCTATGTACACTACAAACTGATTGTTCGAAGAACAATGCATCTCTACCAGGCTCTAAGTGTTTTAAATAAAAGAATTTGAATAGTTCTCCAACTATCGTGTTTCCCTGAAAGAAAGACCCAGTTTTATATTATTTTTGCCTCCAAAAGAGGCATTAGGTCTTATTTTGGGGGGATGTCTTATATTTTTTGTGACACTTGCCTCGTCTCGCGGTGGTGGCACCAACAGCCCCTTCCAACAGACAGTCCACTTCTGCTGTGGCCGCTTGGGGAAGGAGACCGCGTGGCACATCTCACCGCTACCGCCACAACGAGGTAAGGCAGGGCGGGGGAGGAGATGGAGCTGCTACAGCCGCCCTGCACCCATTTACTTCAGGGCCCCACCAGCCAGACCATTCCTTGCTGGGCGACCTTCCCTTTCATTCTCCTCCCGAGCTGAACTGCCATGCTCCAGAGGATGGACGGGGTAGGCCTGGTCCCCCTCCACCGTTTCGGAGCCAGGTGGGAGTGATGGCAAAAGGCTTTGCTGCTGCTGTGTGCCACTGGAGGGGCTTTCTTCACTCTTTGCCCCACAGATCATCTGCCTGGTGGCAGCTGCCACCTTCTCCAACTCTCCTGTGGCTTGCGCCATGACCAGGCAGTGCAAGCCTCCTCTGCCGCCTCCCTCTGCCAGACCTCCGTCACCGCCACTGGAGAGAACAGAACAGGGAGGGGGGGCGTCTGTGTGCAATGATGCAGAGAAGAATACTTGCTTGCAGCCCTGCATTGCACTGCATCTCCCTTCTCCATTCTGGAAATGGCAGCCCCGTTTCCTGCCACTTCTCCCAGTGCTGCTGCAGTGTTTGGTGCACCACCACCCAGCTCCTTTCTCTTCCCAAAGGCATTTCTTCACTAACCTGCTTCCCAGCTCTGGTACATTTCTCTCCTTCTGCAGGGAAACAAAGTTTGTGGGACTAAAAAAAGTTCAGTCAGACCTTCCAACTTCTCGTGGGAAAAAAAAGAAAAGTTGGAAGGTCTGACTAAACTGTTTTTGGTCCCACAAACTCCATTTCCCTGCAAAGGGCTATGCAGGGCAGCAAGCAAGTACTCTTCTCTGCTCTGCATTGTTCTCTGTTCTCTCCAGTAGTGGCGACGGAGGGAGATGGCAGGAGAGGCTTGCACTGCCTGGTCACGGCGCCACGGAATAGTTGGTGCAGTAGGAGTAGGTTGCTGATGCCGGGCAGATGATCTGTGGGGTGAAACGTGAAGAAAGCTCCTCCAGCGGTGCACAGCGGCAGCAGAGCCTTTCGCTGTCACTCCTCCCTTGGCTCCAAAACGGCGGAGGGGGACCAGGCCTATCCTATCCATCCTCCATAGCATGGTAGTCTGGCTTGGGAGGGGAGTGAAAGGGAAGGTCGCTGAGCAAGGAATGGCCTGGCTGGGAGGCCCCTGAAGCTCCACCCCCTCCCCCATCTGCCTTGCCTTGTTGTGGCGGCACCAGTGTGAGGTGGGACAGAGCGGACAGGGTCCTAACTAGGGGTTATTTTTGCAGTAAGGCTTATATTAGGCCCAACCTAAAAAATCAGGGTAGGTCTTATTTTCAGGGAAACGGTATGTGTGATTAACCTAAAATTGGTTCTGATATTGCTGTTTTATTAACCTGACAGCTTATTGTTCTAAATAGGAAACTTTCATTTTGTTTGAAAATAATATTGAAGATTTTAACTACTGGCAAGAATGAGTCCTTATGTTTAAACAGCACCTGTCATTTCAGATCCATCATGGCAGCTCCTGTTAGCGGGCATCCACTTACCTGCCTGCCACATCCCTCACCTTGTTGTGTCACTGCCGCATCACCAGTCATCCCATTAAAGTTAATGGGATTGTCGGTGAGTCAACAGCGGGTCAGAGGAGGAGCTGCTGCAGGACTGAAATGACAGTTGTTCTTTAAAAACATGATTTAAATCGAGTTGATTTAAAGCAAGCCTTTTACTTTAAATTTAAATCATGATTTAAATTGACTTGATTTAAATCAAATCCACCCTGAGGCTTCAATAATGAATTTGACAAAGAAGAGTACAGCTTACTTCTTGATAGAATAAAAACAATGTGAATAGATCACTGCCTACCTCTTGGTAAGATAGAACAATGTGGGGTAGCCAATACTATCGCCCTATGGATTTATGGTTGACCAACTTCATTCAGCATGTAGTTTTCAGTGGAACTTCATTTACTGTATATGGAGAGATGTATGCAGTGGGATACCTCAGATTCTATTTTGGGGCAGTATTCTTCAACATCTTAATAAATGATCTAGAAGTGGGGATAGAAGGGTAGCTCATTAAATTTGCAGATGAAACCAAAGTGGAGGGAATTTTTTTTTTAAATTTCCATTTATATCCCGCCCTTCTCCGAAGACTCAGGGCGGCTTACAAGCTTAGCAGTAGCCTTCATTCTATGTATATGGCTGCTTATTAGGGCTTTCATACACCCCACAAGCGGCATTATTACAAAGTCAGCTTAATTGCCCCCAACAATCTGGGTCCTCATTTTACCTACCTCGGAAGGATGGAAGGCTGAGTCAACCTTGAGCCTGGTGGGATGCGAACCTGCACTTGCTACCACCATGAAAGAGAGACTCACAGTTTTGAAGGATCTTGACAGACCTGAGCATTTGGTCCTGTCCAAAATAGGATGCAGTTCTGTGATGATAAAAGTAAGGTCCTGCACTTAAGCAGGAAAAATCAAAAGCAGGTACAGAATAGATGGTTCTTGGCTCAATAGCAGTAACTGTGAGATGGCTCTAGATGTCTTCATGAACAATCATCTAAGTGTGAGCCAGCAATGTGCTGCAGCTGCCAAAATTAAAGCAATCTTAGGCTATATCAACAGAAGGACAGCATTGAAATCATAGTGCTGCTTTGCATTGTAGTAGTAAAGCCATTCTTGGAATGCTGCATCCAGAGATTTGGAGGCTAAACCATACAATGGAACAGTGGAGGAAACTAGATATGGCTGGTCTAATGAAGAGAAGGATTAGGGGTGACATGATAGCTATCTTCCAATACTTGATGGACAGTCATAGAGAAGAGGGAGCTGACATTCTCCAAAGCATCTGATAGCAGGATAAGAAATATTGGGTGAAAGTTAATTAAAGAGAGATTCAATTTGGAACAAAGAAATTTACTGTCAGAACAATTAATGGAACAGCTTGCCTCCTGGAGTTGTGGGTGCTTCATCAGTGGAGGTTTTCAAGAAAGGATTGGACAACCATTTTTTGGGATGGTATAAGGAGTCCTGCCCTGGGCAGGGGGTTGGGCTAAAAGATCCCCAAGGTGCCTTCCAACTCTATGATTCTATGTTTCTAAGAAATCTATTGCTAAAAATGTGAATCCCGGCTTGTCTATCAGTCTCGTAGAAGAATGGAATGTGAGCAAAGGATATAATCTTTATTTTTTAATGTAACATTTAATTATTAAGATGCCATAACTAAAGATATAACTTTGCTAGTTATAACAGACATCCTATATCTGAAAGTCTGAACACATGTGTTCTTTGTGTATGCTAATTAAATTATTTCATGCAATCCTGAATTACTTACAAGCAAATTTCCTTGAAATTAATTGTATTACCTTATAAGTAAATGTATAAATGTTGAAAGTAGCATAGATTTACTTGGATAATTGTTATTTGAAATGAATTTTATTTTTATGTACTTTCTTTTAACAAATATTAATTAAATTATATTTTCAGTTAAAGTGTATGTCAGGCAGCATCATAACAGTCCACATATTCTATGTTTAACAAATCATCTGAGAAATTCAGAATTGATCGACCCAATATTTGAATGGCATGGACCAAGCGGTGATTTGGTTACAGGTATTTTCCTCTAATATTACATAATAACGTTTTCCTGTTTTTCATCAAAAACAAAAACAGAATGTCAATTTACATGTACGCTCTTGTATATTAACTAAATCTAAAGGGTTTAATTTAATTTTAGTTATAATTAAACACATAAACCAAGCTAACAATTATGGCTAGTTCCTGACTTACAAGCATTCATTTAGTGACCATTCAAAGTAATGACAGTGCTAAATGAATGGTGGTTACAACCGATTCTTGGAATTCTAGCCATCCTCATGGTCTTGGGATCATGATCTGGGTGCTTGGAAATCGATTTTTACAGTCTTAGTTGTAGCTCCCTCAATCATTTGATTGCCATTTGCAACCTTCCTTGTCAGCTTCCCCAGGAAGTCTTCCCCACCTGTATGCTCTTCTCCAGTTTCTTTGCTTTTGTGCATTCTTGCATCCATACCCAACAAGATCATAGCTCTGCATCTCCCTTATACTCTTGAGTATCCCCATACATTTACCCTTATGCACCCAAAGCTTGTCTCTCTGTCACCCTCATGTCCGTCTTTACCCTTCCCTACCTGCTGCTTGTCTCTTACCAGTTTGCTGACTTCCTTGCAAGCTGCTTGGGATTTGAAACTTAAGCTGGCTTCTCTACTGACTTGTGGGAAGCTGGCAGGAAATTGCCTCACCAAACTACTGTAGCTTTTGGTTAATAACGGCAACCAGGACTGTAGACATTGCCGTTGCTAAATTATGTGGATGCAACTTTAAGACCAAATCATTTAGTAGTGGAAATTCAGCCCTAGTTGCCATTGTACGTCAGGTTTTGAAGTTCAAACCCCCAAATTTACTCAAATAGAGGTATTCCTTAGACCAAAAAAGTTGTGTTCTTCTGTTTAAATGCAAGAGAAATTATAGATACAGATATGATTTAACTTTGGTTATATTGTCTTGCTCCCTTACATTTGTGCTTCTACAGTTTGTATTCTATCCTCACCCACAGAACTCACTGGGTAACTGGGCCAGTCATTCTCAGCCAGTTACCTCAGAGCGTTATTGTTGTGGGTCAAAAATAGGAGGGAGTATTATGTATGGAGATTTATTACAGGTAGTCGTCGAGTTACGACCGTAATGGACCTTGTACATTTAAGTGGAATGTTAGGACAATATTAAACAATTTGCCTCAAGTAATGACTAGCTATCCCTGCTCTCCCCAGTGCATTTATGAAACAAAGGCATGGATTGTTAAATGGAGCTTGGGGGTCGGGGATATCCTGGAGACCTAGTTTAGGCACAAGCCCACCTGCCTCACACCTTCCAAGGCCTCTACCACCCTGAGATACCCATGTTCCACTTCCCACTCTCTGACTTGCCGCACAGCTATTTTGCCAGAGAGAAAAACTGGTGAAGGAAAATGCTGGGTAGATCTGCTTTCCTAATTTTGCTTCTGCCTTTCCTACTGCCAAGATTCCCTTCCTTTCTGGGAGAAAAAAAGGACCAGTTCCCTAGCCTTTCAGAGTTTTCACATCCTGGACATAAACTATTTCAACTTCTTCAAAACAAGGAGACACAAAGATAGTTTTCTCCCCCTAAATTACTCTGTTAAACAGCATTATCTTAAGCCTAAAGATATTTACCTACCTTGCTATTATCCTTCTTATCTTTCTCATTTTCTTCTCTTTCCTACTACCTTCTCAAACTGGTATCTTATGATTTATTATTTGTTAGTATCTTATGAATTATGATGGTTTCTTATGATTTTTGATCTATAACTTATTACTTTGTTGTTTGTATGCACACTGAGAGATTATGTACCAAATTCCTTGTGTGTCCAATCACACTAGGCCAATAAATAGAACAGAAGAGAATAGAAATGGAAATAGAGCTGGAAGGGACCTTGGAGGTCTTCTAGCCCAGCGCTCTGCTCAAGCAGTCTCAGACAGGTGAATATCTAGCCTCTTCTTGAAAATCTCCAGTGATGGAGCGCCCACGATTCCTGGGGGTAAGCTGTTCCACTAGTTGATTGTCCTCACTGTCAGGAAGTTTCTCCTTAATTCCAAGTTGCTTCTCTCTTTGATCAGTTTCCAACCATTGTTTCTCATCCTTCCCTCTGGTGCTTTGGTGAACAACCTGGCTCCCTCTGCCTTGTGGCAGCCCCTCAGATACTGGAACACTGCTATCATGTCTCCCCTATTTCTTCTTTTCTTTAGACTAGGCAAACCCAAGTCCCGTAGCCATTCTTTGTATGTTTTAGTCTCCAGGCCTTTGATCATCTTAGTAGCTCTTCTCTCAATTTTTTCCAAACTCTCAACATCTTTTTTGTGATATGGTGACCAAAATTGTCTGCAGTATTCCAGGTGTGGTCTTACTAGGGTTTTATAAAGCACTAATACTTCATGTGGTCTTGGTTTTGTGCCTCTGTTTATACAACCCAGGATGGTATTAGCTTTTTTGGTTGCTGCTACACACTGCTGGCTTATAGTCAAGTGATCGTCCACTAGGATGTCAAGGTCCCCCACTGTGTGTAAGCCAGGTCTTGCCCAATCTGTATTTATACCTTTGGTTTTTCATGCCTAAACGTAAGACTTTGCTTTTCTCCACATTGAAACTCATTTTGTTGGATAGGACCTATTGTTCAAGTTTGTTAAGATCTTTTTGGATCCTGAGTTTGCCTTCTGGGGTGTTGGCTACTCCTGTCAGTTTGGTGTCATCTGCAAATTTGATGAGTTCCCCTTCAATTCCCTCATCTAAGTCATTTACGAAGATATTGAAGAATACTGGGCCAAAGACGGAACCTTGTGGTACCCCACTGCTTACTTCTCTCCATGTGGATGTAGTGCCAGTGAGGACTTCTCAGTGTTCCAGTATTTCAATTCTATCAGCTGGCCACTGATCTCCTGGCTGGAGAGAGGCTACAAGTCTCTCCTGGTTCTTGCAGGGTTTTAGGAAGCCAACCCCTGTGTGCAGAACAGCAGCTTCAGGACAAGCTTTCCCTTGCTTTAATCTCCTCCCTCCCCCAGAAAGCTTCCCAAAACCTTTCCCTTGCTTTAAGCCCCTCCCTGCCCTAGAAAGCCACACTTCTTCAATAAAAAAACAAAAAAAACTTGAGAGGGATGGACTTGTTAATCTCTCCGTCCCCCCAATTAGGTATAAAAACTAAAATCCTGCTGTCCAATATCTATCCCTTTTAAAATGCTTAACTTGGCTTCAGGCTGACGAGTAGAGGGATAGAAGCAAGGAAGCAGAGAAAATCTTTCTGCTGCCTTTTGCTTGAGGAGCTGCAGAAAAAATTCAGCTCCAAAAGCTTAGCCGGTTATAACATATGTGCAACAAAATGGGAGATGTTGGGTCCTTGAAAAGTTGTTTTGCTGTTTGTGTGACTACCTGAAAAATCCAGGTAGGACTTAAAAGTGAATTCTAGCTGGGTTTTAAAGGCAGTCAGATGAACAGTTTCTCTCCTGTTTTGCTGCATAAACAGCAAAATAAAGTTTTTAAGGAACTGGCTTCTTCTCCTGTTTTGGTTTTGCTGCATAAACTTGCAGGGCTGAATTTTTTCTGCAGCTCCTCAAGACAGAAAGCTGCAGAAGGCTTTTCTTTGTTTGTTCCTCTACTATTCAACCTGAAGTCAAGATAAGGTTTTTAAAAGGGATAGAGATTGGAGAGCAGAAATGGAGAGTACTTTTTGTACCTAATTGGGGAGGGAAAGGGAAAAAGATTTTTTTTATTGAAGAACTGTGGATTTCTGGGGGAGGGAGGAGGTTAAAACAAGGGAAAGGTTTTGAGAAGCTTGCCCTAAAGCTGCTGCCTTTGTATTGTTGAAGGAAAAGTCTTCATAATGTTTCATCCAAACTGGGGATAAATAACATGGCGACTGCTTTAGAAAGAAGGTTGCAGTTTATTGAAGAGGAGAGCCAGACAGAAAGACGGGTCGGGAAGGAAAAGAAGTAAACACATGTAGGGAGTGGGTTTTTATACCCTCTAGAGCCTTTTGTTTGGAGTGGTTTCCTGTTTGAGGCTTTGTATTTCCTGTGTCACATATTCTGACCTGAGTCTGGGTGTGCCTTTCTGGTGGTGGGTTAATCCTATTATGTCCCAAGGCTCATACCCTGCTTCCCTGGGGCTGTGGCTGATATTGATCTTTCTTCCTAATCCCAGTTTCCTGACAAGATTATCAAATCTGCATTTCTACAGACTTGGTTTCTGCTTGGGACAGAGAGACTTGGGGGCAGGATTGGTTTCTGCTTTTAAAATCCTTTAGGGAAATATATTCTGCCCTTTTAATATTTCCTTCTCTGTCGGGGCTGACTTCCCACAAATCCCTTTGTGCCATAAGTGTGTGAATGACACACTTACTGACTCAAGATTAAAATTGATCTGGTCAGAGAGACTTGGTAAACAAACTTTAAACTGTTAAGACAAAAAAGGAGGACACTAATAGAGGCAAGCAGAAAAAGATCCCTGCAGTGGCTCCCAAAAGGGGAGCTTCCAAACCATAAAGTTCTAAAAATCAGTGCAAAAATTTTGTTTGGTGGGAAAGAAATTTATACTTTCCAATATTCTGTGGCAATCATTTTCAAATGTTGGATGTCACTTTGAGCTTCCAATCAGGTTTGCATATTCCTCTCAAAATTCTTCACAACCATGGTTTGCCTCAGTACTTAACTACTGGCTGCCCATTTTCAGGGGTTGTTTCCTGCCTTAGCTCTTTGTGCAGTGCATCCAGGTTTGTAATGTCCAATTGAGGTTAGCCAGTACGCAAGCCAGGCTATTACATTTTTCTTAAATTGCACATAGTGATCCCTAGGAGTCCCAATCTGAGTCCACCAGAGCAAGATATTCAGGGCTTAGTTTTAGAGATCTGTTTCCTGCTACTTCCTCAGTCAGGGCATATGAATTGCAAATTGCCTGAGAGGGCCTGGTTCCCTCCCCCTTGGAATTTGCAGGAAGTTGTTCCTACAAAGTTTTAAGGACACAGGGCAAGAATCAGGCTGGAACCTGATTACTGATGGTAGGTGAAAGAGACTCAGTGTGTGTGTGTGTGTGTGTAGCTACTAATACAAACAGGCAATACAAACATTCTGGATAAATTTTCCTCCCACCAGACAGAAATCCAAGGTGTTCAGTACTTGCTGTGCCAACAATTCCCAAATGCCATCTCTCAACTGACAAATGGGGCAAGAAAGAAAACTTTACAGTGAGTTTCCACCCTCCCCCCATAGTCTTCCTAATTTTCTTCTGAGGCTTCATGTGGGGACCCATGGCTCCAGGACTCCTTCCTTTCCTCTGCATTGTTCACAGGCATTTGGGGGAATGGTAGAACTTGGGAAGATCTGTTCCACTCTGGTTGCATGGTTACTTTTTAGTGGATGGCTGGATTGAAAACCCAATTCCATGGCTCAAATGGATGGAGGCAGCATCTGGGTCAGTGTGCTCTGCCTCCAAAGGTTGGGAGGGGTCATCTGCAGGGCTGAAAGACATGAGAGCAAGAACTCCTTTCCCCTTTCTGGGTGGACTCTCCTAGGAGAGGCAGACAAAGGCATGGAGAACAGACGATAAGAATAGGAGAAGTAGCGGGGATGGGATAGCTTGTAGGCAGAGTTTGAAAAGGCATTAATACTGTAGTTAAACAGATAGGCAGACAAAATGAGGAAATCACAGATGAGGACAAGAGAAAGGCTGGATTCTGGTAAGAGAACATACATGAAAAGTTTCACTTCTGAACTGAACATTTGCAACATGTTAGGACTTAAGGATTTGCAACTTGAAAAATGCTGGTCATGTTTCAGGAAAAGGATAGACAGATAAAACCCATTTACAACACATACCCATTTACAACACATTGCAGAATGATTTCCAGAGCTTGGGGCAGGAACTTAGTAGGACAGGCTGTAGCTTACTTTTTCAGAGGTTTTACCAGTGTATAAGGAGTAAAATGGAAAAGACCAGCTTATACCAGAATTCAATATTTATTTATTTATTTATTTATAATGAGACTTGTATGCCGCCCTATCTCCCAAAGGACTCAGGGCGGCTAACAACAATAAAATACAATAAATACAAATATTAATGGAAATAGAACTTGTGTGAAAGATGCTAGAGACATATACATTCCAGATTGAATGTGAAGAACCTTATCCAGGATCTAATTTAAACAAGCTACAAAAAAGCCAATTACACTTTTTTTAAAAAAAAAAATCACTCATACAGGAGACTTCATTTCCAACCTTCTTCATGCTTTGCACATTGCACTCAAACTAATTGCTCTGGAAACATGAGGCAATGACGTGAAATGTGGCATGTAATTCTTTGGGGGAGAAGAGAAATTAATAGAGGCAGGGTCACCCTATGTGCATAGGGTGGCACCCTACATGGCATGGGTCCGGAATACCCTGGGGAGCACCTGCGGCCGGCACCAACCTCCCTCCGCCCAATATGCCTGCCAATATGTGGCTAAAGGAGTGGTGTAAATAGGGGAACGTTTTGGTTATATTAGTTACAATGTCTGTAGCTGGTCCAATGAAACAATGTACAAAAGAGACTGTTTGCATCCATCAAAGAAAGGGACTGAGTTACTTGGCAATAAACTCAAAGATTTTCTGGAGGAATATTTAAACTAAACAACAGGGACACTGAGTTAATTGATATAGAACATCCCTGTCCCCGGCAATCAAAAAAATTACAGGGTTAGCAGTGCATGTAACATAGATGTGTGTGTGGACAAGAATATCAACGTTGCTATCAAGCAAAATCAAGCTTTTAATAGCGAGTGCTACACAAAGTTCACTAACCAAACGTGATAAGAAAATAGGGGAACTCTGGCACCACACAGGTTATATAGAAAGTAAACATAGGGTCAGTCATAAAGGACACAAATGTCTATGCGCAGAGTATGAACAGTAAGCAGGGTGAACTAGAAATTCAGGTAAATGAGGGCAGATATGATATTGTTGCCATTACAGAAACATGGTGGGACGAAACCCACAAATGGAACACTCAGCTAGAGGGATTTAAATTGTTTAAAAGAAACAGACCAAATAAAAGAGGAGGCGGACTTGCTCTCTATATAAGAAATAACTACATCTCTATAGAAATAGAACACAACAATGATGAAAACTGTCTTGAATGCATTTGAGTCACTATAAAAGGGGGGGAAATGACATTGTCATAGGTGTATACTATAGGCCACCCAACCAAACACAGGAAATAGATGAACTTTTTGCTAGTCAACTAACTAAGGTATGTAGGAAGCACATCACAATAGTAATGGGGGACATGTAAAAAAACAAGAAAAAAAGTTAAGGAAATGATTGCTCCATTAGTGGGGGAAAGTGGCAAGAAGGTGACAAGCAACAGGGAGAAAGCAGAATTATTTAACTCTTTTTTTTCTTTTTGCATCTGTCTTTACACAAACAAAGGAAAAAAACAGTCTAACCTATCAAAAACAGTACCATAAAAATAGATTAGAAACACAAATTAAGATAGGCAAGAAAATGTAAGTGAGGAGGTGTGCGCGCACCTACGGTCGTTCGGAGAGGTGCGTGCGCACCTCTCGCTATGGGCAGCGGCACCGCTTGTTGGGAAAGCTGCCGCGGCCCGTCTGCAAAGCTGCCGCTTTCGGCAGCCTGCAAATGTGCCGCGGCAGCTTTCTCAAAGAGCGGCGCCGCTGCCCGTTCGCGTGGAGGTACGCGCGCACCTCTCCAAAGGTTTGGGGAGGTGCGCGCGCACCTACGGTTGTTCGGAGATTTATTTATTATTTATTTATTTATTTATTATTTATTTATTAATTTAATACTGCTAAGCTTGTAAGCCGCCCTGAGTCTTCGGAGAAGGGCGGGATATAAATGGAATAATAAAAATTTTTTTTGATACAAAGCATCCTATATTCACAGGTATTGACCCTAATATGCAAGAAAGTTATCAAAGTATATAATTCATTGTTTCATTTTTTAATGGAAAATGAAGATTTTTTAAAATGGAATCCTAAAATATGCCAGCTTGGGAATTTTATTTCTGAATTGAAAGCAAATTTTTAAACTTGCATTGTTCTGGCACAGTCCAAAGGGCTCACTTTCAACTATAAAGAAATAAATGGCTCTGTTTTTTATGTTTTTTAATGAAGTAGCCCAGAATTAAATACTTCTCTCTACATAGAGATTTATTTCTATGTCTTTGCATTCAAAAATTAGGTAATGAGTGACATGGGAAGTTTGGCTGTCAACACTAATGTTCTAATTTAGCTGACATTTTAGATCAGAGGCCCCCAACCTTTTGGGCATGAGGGACCAGTTACATGGAGAGAGGTTTTTCCACAGACCAGAGGGGGTGTGGTTTTGTGTGCTGCCTGCATCCCGTGGATGGGGCTTTGCTTGTTTGTACAGATTGGTTGCTGGCATGCCGTGGCCCAGTACCAGTCCATGGACCAGGGGTTGGGGACCCGTTTTAGATTGTAAAGGTAAAGGTTCCCCCGCACATGCGTGCTAGTCGTTTCCAACTCTAGGGACTGGTGCTTATCTTCGTTTCAAAGCCGAAGAGCCAGTGCTTGTCTGAGGACGTCTCCGTGGTCATGTGGCTGGCATCACTGGACACCAAAGGCGCACGGAACGCTGTTACCTTCCGACCGCAGTGGTCCCTATTTTTCTACTTGCATTTTTACGTGCTTTCGAACTGCTAGGTTGGCAGAAGCTGGGATGAGTAAGAGGCGCTCACTCTGTTACGCGGCACTCGGGATTCGATTGTACCACCTTTAAATTAATCAGTGTAGCTATTGTTTTATTGCTGCTTCTACTAGTTTTATAACTTCAACTGATTTTCCTGCAGTTTATTTATTATCTTCTTGATGTTGGAAATCACTTTAAGTATAATGTCATTATAAACTTGTATTTAAATATTTAAAATAAAATAAACCCTTTGCATTCATTGATTTCTTTTTTTGCTTATGCATTTTCAGTTATTTGAAATGTTCAACTGAAATACGATCGACTTGTTTTTAATTACAGTCAGAAATATGAAGCCAGTTTCAAACTTAAAGTTGTAAACTTTGCCTTAGAACATAATAACTCTGCTGCTGCAAGACAATATGGAGTAACAGAAAAGATGGTTTGGTACTGGAAAGCAAATGAAAAAGCATTAAAGAGTATGCCAAGGGGTAAGTGTGCATTAAGAAGAGGCACCCCACATTGGCCAGAAGTCGAAAAACATGTAACAGACATGGTGAATGAGCATTGCCAAAGCGGTTATGTAGTGACACGAAATAAAATACATTTGTTTGCACTTCAGTGGCCCAAATCTAACCCAGATCACAGCAACAGATTTAAGGCCACTGTAACCTGGTGTACTAGATTCTTGGAAAGGCATAATCTGGTACTGAGGCAAAAGATGAAAATTGCACAAAAATTACCTGCAGATCTTGAAGCCAAAGTAACTAGTTTCCATCGATACGTAATACAACAGCGCAATAAACATGGCTATGAGTTAAGTAGTATCAGAAATATGAATAAAGCTCCAATGAGTTTTGATATGGTTGGAAATAAAACTGTCCATCCAAAAGGTGAAAAAACAATTTTAATTAAAACAACAACAGGACATGAGAAGTCCAGTTTTACAGTGGTACTAGCATGCACAGCTGATGGCGCCAGACTGAGACCAATGATTATTTTTAAAAGAAAAACAATGCCGAAACTCAAGTTCCCTCTTGGTTGTTTTGTACATGTGAATGAAAAAGGCTGGATGGATGAAGAAGGGGTAAAGCTATGGCTTGATAATGTATGGAGCAGGCGACCAGGTGGACTTATTCAAAAACGTAAGTCTACTGGTGTGGGATATGTTCAGGGCTCATTTAACTCCCAGCACCAAGCAAAGGCTGGCAAGAATAAACACAGATGCGGCAGTTATTCCTGCAGGATTGACATTGTTGGTACAGCCACTGGATGTGTGCCTAAATAAGCCATTTAAAGATCGCATTCGAGAACAGTGGAATGAGTGGATGGTTAGTGGCGAAAAGTCATTCACAAAAGGAGGAAACATGCGTGCTCCACAGTTGAATGTTTTGTGCAAGCTTGTCATAAAAGCCTGGAATGATATTGATGCAGAAACAGTCTTTCAAGAAGTGTAGCATATCAAATTCATTAGATGGTATGGAGGACGACTACTTGTGGCAAGATGAAGAGGAAGCAGAAGCTGAGACCACACCATCTGATACAGAATTAGATCCATACGATGACTTCCTTACAAATGTATCACAAGATGTCATTGATGTACTTATGATATCAGATGATGAACAGGAGGATTTTGAAGGCTTTTAAAGGGAAACTGTCATGCCAGCAAATCCTGTAAAAATAGCTTGGAGTTATGATGGGCGTTGCTGACTCGCCAGGGACTTGCCCGGCACTTGCTCTCTATTGTTTGTTATCTTCCTCCTATCATCATCAGTTCCAGTTTGGTTGACAGCTTAGAAAACAAACAGCATGGCAGCTCCCATGGGTTTATTGTCTTATCCTTCCTTTCAGCTTTAGAGTGAATTAGGAAAGGTTTAATCCACTTGCACTGTTTTATGTTTACATGTTTGATGACAAACAGCCTTATGTTTATAAGTGACAGTTTTCCTACTAAGTACCTGCATGTCATAAGCATTTGAATTAAAATTACCATATTAAAATCAAATCTGATGTTTTTTAATTTTTATTTGGTGTGCGTTGGAAGAAGGGTAGTCTTATACGGTGAGTATAGCCCAAACCCTATAATTTAACAGGAAAAGTAGGGAGTCGTCTTATACGCCCAGTCGTCTTATACGCCGGAAAATACGGTATTTTACTGGATTGAAAAATAATTATTGCATAATATTTTTGATTAATCTTTTTTCTTCATCAATATTTTTAACTTGTTTAAAAATAAAATCTTCATTGTAAAAATCTAGCTTTTAAAGGTAAATATTCTCTGTTCAAAATTTGAGTTGCGTACAGAATTGGAGTTAGGATGTTATGCTATTGCTGTGATTTCCTGTAATCATTCATGATTTAAAACCCTGCCCACACAATCTTCATAAAAATCTTGGTGATAATTTTGAGTAAATAAAATTTGTACTTCGTTTATAGAAAAAGTAATGTTACTGAAATATCTTGTTACTTAATTTTAACAACTGATAGGATACTGAAAGTTGAATCATGGCAACTGGGCTTTTTTGGGGTTTGAAACATTTCACTGCTTATCCAAGTACCTTCCTCAGTGTTTTAACCCATAGGATATTAAATCCAATATTCCATATTTAATCACATGAGTGGAGAAAGCAGTAATGTTGCTGATCGTGAAACTCCTAGGAGAAACAAATTGGCTGGATCCTTTCCAGTCTAGATTCAGTTCATACCTAGATTGGCATGGAAGTACTTTGGTTTCCTAAAGAAGAATGTAGTGGGAGAGAAATGGAGTATACAACATTGATACTCTGGATTTCTCAGTGATATTTGATACGGCTAAGAGCAATAACTTTTTGGAGACTTAGTGCTGAACATTGGAGGTGCTACAGTGAGGGAAAAAATTAACTTGATCCCCTGCTGATTTTGTATGTTTGCCCACTGACAAAGAAATGATCACTCTATAATTTTAATAGTAGGTTTATTTTAAGAGTGAGAGACAGAATAACAATAAAAAATCCAGAAAAGTGCATTTCAAAAAAGTTATAAATTGATTTGCATTTTCCCTTTAAGCACTCCCTAATCTCAGCTTGTTACCTGTATAAAAGACACTTGTCCACAGAAGCAATCAATCAGATTCCAAACTCTCCACATGACCAAGACCAAAGAGCTGTCCAAGGATGTCAGGGACAAAATTGTAGACCTACCCAAGGCTGGAATGGTCTACAAGACTATCTCCAAGCAGCTTAGTGAGAAGGTGACAACAGTTGGCGCAATTATTCACAAATTGAAGAAACAAAATAACTGTCAATCTCCCTCAGTCTGGGGCTCCATGCACGATCTCACCTCGTAGAGTTTCAGTGATCATGAGAACGGTGAAGAATCAGCTCAGAACTACACGGGAGGATCTTGTCAATGATCTCAAGGCAGCTGGGACATAGTCACCAAGAAAACAATTGGTAACACACTACTCAGTGAAGCACTTAAATCCTGCAGCGCCCACAAGTTCTGTTCAAGGAAGCACGTGTTCAGGCCTGTCTGAAGTTTGCCAATGAACATCTGAATGTTTTGCTAAGTCATAATTTGCAGGGGTCAAATACCTATTTCATTCATTAAAATACAAATCAATTTATAACTTTTTTGAAATGCATTTTTCTGGATTTTTTTGTTGTTATTCTGTCTCTCACTGTTAAAATAAACCTACCATTAAAATTATAGATTGATCATTTCTTTGTCAGTGGGCAAAGGTACAAAATCAGTAGGGGATCAGATAATTTTTCCCTCACTGTACTTTTCTGTTAACTACTGTGAAACAATTATTATTGTTTAGTATATGATGAGAACACAACAGAAGAAAAGTAAACATATATACATAGTCCATGTAATTATAAGTAAAACTTCTATGAGGGTGGCCTCATAACTGGATGTCCAATTCAGCGCTCTAGGCGATTGCCTCTGGCATTGCTTCATGCAGATCTTCTAGGAAACGAGAATGCATGTTATGAGCAATCTTGCACAATACGTTTAATAGTTTGCAAATCAGCACCATAACTGCAACAAAGGAAATCTTTTCATTCCCACTGATACAGGACTGAGGCACTTCCAATAGTATCATATCTAATTCTGTTCAATTTTAACCAGACAAAGCAAGGCAGGTCGATGTCAACGCTGCTAACATTGAATGTTATTGCTTGACAAGAGATGAAGAAGTAGCCATTTCATATGTTAAACTTGTGTATTGCTTTAAGAGACTCAGTTTAAAGTTGGGAGGGGGGAAGAAGAGGATTGTACCTTCAAGGCCATCTCTAACTAAAGAAGATAAGACCTTGGAGGGTTTTCTAACGGAAGGGAAACTGATTCTTTTAAATTAATTGGAGAATATGATTAATGACAAAATTAGAAAGGTGGAGAATTGTGTTTTAATATATTGTGCAAGGGGCGGAGATTTCAGATTCCAGCTTCCTTCGAGCAAGCATTTGCTGGTGTATTAGGCTAATAAAGGACTTTTAAGGTAAACAATGCCTCAGAGTCACTTGAAAAGCCCATACGTTGGAAACTTGACAGTCAAAACTAAGTGGTTTAGTAGAGGGATCATTAATGGTCAAGCCCAAGAAGGTACGTTGGACTATTCCCATATCCAGACATTCTCTGGGTTAAACTGGGTAGATGTTAACTAGCTGTTTTCCAAGCTGGTCTACGGGATTTCAGTGTTGTGATAGACTGTGTATTGTCCTAATGAATAGGGAGGGCCTCAGCATCCTTGGCCATAGCCAAATTTATTTATTATTTATGTTATTTATTTTATTTATTAATTTTTTATACCGCCCTTCTCCCGAAGGACTCAGGGCGGTGTACAGGGCAATAAATATTAAAAAACAAAGTACAAAAGTTAAAAAACAATTAAATAATTTATGCCCGATATATACAATAGTTAAAACCATATTAAAAAACCCAACCCCAAACCCATCAGACCAGGCCGGACTGCTCAAATAAATAGGCTTTTAGATCCTGCCGGAAGGAGCGAAGGTCGGGGGCCATCCGGAGCTCAACCGGCAAGCGGTTCCACAGGTCTGGCGCGCCCACAGAGAATGCCCTCCCCCTGGGGGCCACCAGTCGACATTCTCTGATCAGAGGCACCCTGAGGAGGCCCTCTCTGTGGGAGCGCACTGACGGAGGGAGGTTGATGCCGGCAGCAGGTGCTGCCGTAGGTAATCCAGACCCATGCCATGTAGGGCTTTGTAGGTCATTACCAGCACCTTGAATCTCACCCGGAGGGTAACCGGCAGCCAATGCAGCTCGCGGAGCAAAGGTGTAACATGGGAGTATCGGGAGACTCCCAACACAACTCGTGTGGCTGCATTCTGCACCAGTTGGAGCCTCCGAGTGGTCTTCAAGGGCAGCCCCATGTAGCGAGCATTACAGTAGTCCAAACGAGAGGTCACGAGCGCATGAGTGACTGTACGCAAGGCATCCCGGTTCAGATAGGGCCGCAACTGGCGCACCAGGCGAACCTGGGCAAATGAGTTTGATGGCTTATAATGTGGGGCAATATGATATTGTTAAGTACAAGTAACTAGTGCACAAAAGTGGGATGCAGTGTGCCAGAGTTGATATGCATTGTCTAGCAGAGTTGGACATTAACCATTTGGGTGTGGGCATTGTTATTGTACATGCTGGAACAATTCAGCTGTGGAATAAACCAAAGCCTAGGAGATCAGCACTCCAGGAAGTTCCAGCCAGTCTGTTCAGTGAATAGTTGTAACTTTTCAATTTTGCAGCTGTTTTTTCCAGGTGTTGCTGGAAGGTTAGTGATCTGTCCAGTGTTACACCCAGATATTTCAGGGAATTATTGTATTGTAAAATACAGTTCTAGAACTTCACTGAAGGCTAGTAATTTATGTACCTTTTGCTAAAGTGGAATGTGGCTGCTTCTGTTTTTGTTAGATGATCATCCAATTTTTGGAGATGTTGAGAGAGGATGCCTTCTGCATCACTGAAGTTGATTCTTTGGATTATGAGATTGATATCATTGGCATAAATGAATTTCCGAGAAACAGTTTCAGACAGATCATGGATGTAAAAAGAGCAGAGGATAGCACTTATCCTTGTGGAAGTCAGTTATTAAATTTATATCTGCTTCTATTGAATTCTGTGAAAAACTGTAATAACCTGTTACTGAAACTGCTTTCCATCAAGGCCATGGTGTTAATACAAAGTACAAATCTTTATTAATTCGAGGAGAAGTCCTCATCATAATCATAGGCTGCTGAGAGGTCAAGAAAAATAGAGAATTTTTTCCTTTTCCTTTGGAATCCATTCTCCAGGTAGAAAGTTAATCCAAGGACTTGATCACTACAATCATGTTTGGGGTTGTTAGGCATATGGTGATAGCATACAGTGTTGGATTGAAAATATATTAACCATGATGTTGTGATGTTAATTGGCCAATGGGTGTGTAAGTGTTCTCATGGCCATAAGAGGGAGCTAGGAACGTAGCTTCTCTCTCTCTCTGAATTCACTGCTCTCTACTATTACTGTTTTTGCTCTGTTTTGCTATACTGTTGGTTTACTACTGTGATAAACCTGTACAACTGTGTATTGACCTCTGGACTGGTAAGAAGACTTTGTATTTTGGATTACTCCTTGGACTGTTGCTATTGTGTATGACCTGGACTGTTTATTTTTGACCATGCATTTTTGTTTTTACACCACCTCAAAAGTAAAGTACTTTTTGCTTTCACAACTCAGTGTACTCTTGTGGTTACTGTGTGACTCTTACTGCTCTCAGTACCCTTCCTTATCTGTGCAACTCCTTGGTAGCACAAGGAGACCACTGCACAACAATTCCTTAACGTGTAAAATCCAGCTTGTTTAACTAGGATTACAGATTCTACTGCTAAGGTTGTTCTGTTTAACACGTCTTTCTAAAAGTTTTTAGGTGAAACATAGAAGAGCAATTGGCCTGTAGCTTTAGGATCCTTCCCTGATTTCAAAATTGCAATATTTTGGTCTTCTTGAATATAGGAGACAGCCATCCTGAGTAGAGTATGGAACTAAAAAAGAAGGCAAGGCAATGTTTAATTGCTGGTCCACAGTTCTTCAGTAGTTCTTTGTACATGGCATCAAATCCTGTAGCTTTTCTTTTCTTTTTTTGTAAAGAATCCAGTCCCCTCTACACTTCTGGTGTAAATGAGTGTAAGTATAAAGCAGACATGTCAAACTCGCAATGTCACATGATGTTGCACGATGTATTGGAACCTTTTCCCCATTGCCGGCAATGGGCTGGGTGCAGTTTCCTTGTGATGTGTCCGGCCTGTGGGCTGGCAGTTTGACACTCCTGGCATAAAGCATGTAGTGGAAAGTCCTGTCTCAGTAATCTAAATTCAGATCTAATTTGTCTGGTTGTCCTTGAAGTAGAAATAATATGGTTAGCTATGGATTCCACACTGATGGTAGAATGTTTTCTGGGTGGTACAGATGATGAGTCCAATTTTCAGATGAGGGACCAGGTTTTCCTATCAGAGGGATAAAGTTTAGATTTTCTACAATCCTGGATTATTTCTTTTTCCTAGCACTCTCCAGAGACATTGGCAGTTCGGTTGCTTTCTCCAGGTTACTGTCCTGTTCAAACTCGTTGCACAAGTGACTTATCTCCTCACTCCATCCAGAGACATAATCTTTATGGTGGCCTCTGGGAATGTTTCTTTTAGCTACAGATTTAATTAAGCCAACAAACCTGTCACAGTTCTTAGGGACTGCTTTGATCCATCCAATATTAGCATCAGTTCGCTTGACAGAAGTATTCCAATCTGTTTTTGGAAGTTCCAGCGAGGTTTAGGAGTGGATCTAATTACTGGGGTCTGGAGTCCTATTCTATAGATTATAGGCCTATGCTGACTGTGAAACAGTCAAAAGATGGTGTTGGTAAATACTGCTTGAATACTGGGAAACTTTCTGCATCATGTTGAAAAATTTCATATTGTTTCTCTTACTTAAGGCTTTTGCAAAAGTTCATGGGGTTTGGAGCCCACTAGCACTAGTACATGGATAACATTGGCAATATTTCTGTTTCTTGCAAATTTGGATCTACTAGAATAAACTGTAGCAACATTTTGAGAAAAGAAATTGTTATGGATTTGTTGGATTTCTGAATAGGCTTGCATCAGTCTAAGAATAGATATTCCTGGAATTAGCATTAATGTTGGGCAGCCATGTAATATCTGTGGAAGAAAGCCCTTTCATTAATTTGGGTTGATACCAGGAGAGAGACCAGGGATCAGTGTCACATTATTTTTGTCATTGATTCTGTTTGATGTTATTTTCAATGGCAGTTGGGAGTGTGGTCATAAACCACACTATCAGGTTTAGTGCTACCATAAGGCACAATGCCATTTAATAACTAAAAGCTTGGCATTCCCTGTCGCTGTTGTAACCCCATGCCTGCATGGATTATTAAGTGGGAAAAGAAGTGGGAATGGGGAGGATCCTCTGAATAGGTGCTGGGGAGCAATGACAACAGGTGGGCTCTGGAGACAGTGGGGTATTACAGAGTATATATCTCAGGATTTATAGGGGGAGGCTAGGAGAAAAAGCAATAGGAATGACTTATGAGAGCGAATTGTTGCCTACCAACTTCTTTGTTGACTTTTCTTCTGGGAAGTTGCTAGGGAAGGTTGCAAATGGTTATCATGTAACTGCAACTTACTTTAGTGTAATTGTAAGCAGTGCTTTTTTTCTAAAAAAAAAAGGTGCCGGAATTCTCATCTTGGCGGGCGCAGGAGGGGTGGGGTGGGGGAGCGGTGCTGTTGCAGTCACAGGTGCGAAAGGTGTTCGCGGCGGGCTCCCCCCACGGGGCTGGAGGCAGCGCAGCTGGTCCTTTGGGAGCAGCAGAGCCCACTCTATATGGCGGGGCTGCGCGGTGCGGGCAGCTGAGGCGGTGCGGGCCAGGCGATGTTTTAATCTTACAATTGTAAAAATATATTTTTTTCTATTGTAAGTTTCCCCAAACCTCACCATGTGCATTGCATACAAATATTATATAATAGGTAAATAAAGGTAGAACATATGTTAAATATACATCAAATGATAATATGCTTCCCTACAAAGTCAATTCTTGCTCAATGATAGACCAAGGAGTTAACTCGGAAAGGCAAGAGGAAAATCTAGAAGAGATCTGTGCAACTTGTAGAAGGGAAAGGCCCACACTGATAAATTAAAAATCTTTGTGGTCTGCAAAGGAATGCTGGTGGGCTAATCAATGATTTGGTGACTAGAGGAGCATCTACAGTGTTGGAGTTCGTGGTCATGGTAAGCCATTGAGGCACTAGGCAACATGACTTTCAGGGCAGTAGTGGTGATTTTACTACTTTAAAAAAAAAGTCTGTGCTCTGTCCAAGGGTGCTTGGTAGGCTGCATGTACAGGCCTGGTCTAGAATTTATTTTGGAGCATTCAACTATCTAGAGCACGCATGTCAAACTCATTTTGTTTGAGGCAACTTTTTATAAAAGAATTGCTATTAATTTGTTTTAATAAAATAATTTAAATCAATTTTTCACTTGATTTCAAATTAAATGAATTATATTGGTTGACAATGAGATTTTTTTAGTACAATTGCCAAATGCAATAAACTGGTTTTAGGTATAAGTTACTGGAAGAAAAAAGGAATCCCTGCTGTGTTACTGATCCCAGAGAAGCATTTGCATGTATGCAGGTATCCTTAGGGTGCCATAGTTATGGATAAGAAATATTGGTTGCAAAGTTGGCATTTCTGGATGTAATACAGATATTTTGGACTTATTTTTGTTTCTTTGCATGTTTGATATTTTTAAAAAGGCATATGCTACTCACTACGCTTATGCACATATGTAACATGATCACTGCTTGTCCAAAATTTTACTATACAGATCATACCACCAGAAATTATTTTAGCCTTTTTAATAAATGTTGTTATTGATGTTAAGCTCACGAAGGAAAACATCATATATTGTTATGTATATACTAGGTTAATTATGTAAAGACTGAAGTGCAACATAACTAGATTCTAAATAATCTATTTTTCAAAACACACAACAGTCCAAACAGTAAAAGTAAAGTCCAAATTAAGAATATTTCATTCTTAAGAATTGTTTAGATTCAAAATAGTTTTCAAGTGTGTACAAAAGATACTATTTTTTTTTCTAGAATCAGCTAAATTAGACATATTACATTGAGAAAAATGTTTCTCATTTCTTTCCTGTTACCTTTGATTTCATTGCAGAGATGTTAACATAAGAAATAGATTATTTTGTTATCTAATTTTACCTTCCAAAAGACAGAAGCAGATGAAAATGTGAGGTTCTTTCCTGTTGGTTTTTTTGAATTAGCTGTTTTAGATTCTAAACTTTAGTTCCTAAAGAAGTAATCCTGTAAATAATTTTGATGTCCTTCTCTAGTGCAGGCTCTTTTATGACTCAAGGACTTCAACTCCCAGAATTCCTGATCCAGCATGGCTCAGCTTGGAAACCTCTCCCTTTCCCCTCAGCATGGCTGGCTCAGGATTTCTGGGAGTTGAAGTCCTCTAGTCATAAAAAAGAGCCAAGATTGCTCTCCCTGCAATAGGCTTAGAAAATCCAATAAGGGAGCTGTGGTTTTTTGTTGTTTTTTGTTTTGCAAAAAAAAAAAGATGCTGGAACGCCGTTCTGAGCATTCTATGAGAAAAAAAGCCCTGATTGTAAGATTGGTATCATGATGACAAGACCCAACTACAGCAGCAGCAAATTGTAGACTAGTCACAATTTCCCCTTTTTCAGTTCTGTCAATATAGTGTTCAAATATCTCACACCTGACAGAGTTGTGGTTGAGAATATAATACACTGCTAAAGACATTTTTACTCTCTTGTATATAGGGATAATGGAGGCAATAACTGAGCACACACACAAAAATCTTAAAGTAATTTTATTTCTATGCACTTCTGCAACTTATGAAGATCTCTTTTTAATTCTGTCTCTTATACCAGTCTGGATATATTGAACCAATTAGTACTGTTGCAGAATCAAGAGACTCAGACCCCAGAATCAAAAGAAATTTGTTTTATTTTGCGCAAAATGTTCAGAACAAAAAGCAATATCAATGTCTGAACACATTTTCAGGGAAAAGCAAGTGCATATACTGTATAGTCTTCAAAGAGCCTTGGTGGAGCAGTGGGCTAATGCCTCCTTAAGTAACACCAGCTGCCTGCAATTAGTGCAGGTTCTCATCCCACCAGGCTCAAGGTTGACTCAGCCTTCCATCCTTCCGAGGTAGGTAAAATGAGGACCCAGATTGTTGGGGGCAATAAGGTGACTTTGTAATAATGCCGCTTGGGGTGTGTGTGTGTGTGTGTGTGAAAGCCCTAATAAGCAGGCATATACATAGAATGAAGGCTACTGCTAAGCTTGTAAGCCGCCCTGAGTCTTCGGAGAAGGGCGGGATATAAATGGAATTAAAATAAAAAATAAAAAAATAAAAGTAGCAAAACACGGAAATGTAACTTATGAGCATTGATTGGTTACTTGAATTACAGCCCCCAACTCCCCCTTGTTGCTATGCTGAATTTAGCTAAATATCTTGCAACCTTTTTACTGATCGAGGTCACAGGTTCCTAACCGCTTAAGTTTCCGGCACCATGTTTGTGGTTAGCTACAAACGAGACATATGTGGTGGATGTATCACAGCTCTATGCTTGACTAAATAGGTGTGAGAAACAGATGAACTCGTGGTTTGGCATTTTCCATTTCCTTGTTCTTTTCTAACTAATACACACATTTTCTTCATGCCTCACTTTTATGTCCTACCTCACTTTTATGACATGCAGCATTTTTATGTATTCTTTGTATCATTCTTTATGACCTGCCTCAGTACTGCCTGGTTCTGTTGATCTTTTTAAAAACATTTCTAAGGAGTATTATAATTTGAAAAAGACACACAAATACAGGTAATCCTCAGGTACAAACATTCATTTAGTGAGTTTTTACAAAAATGAATTTATTCAGAAAGGTTACTTACATTAGAAATTCAAAATTGCAAGCAAAAAGAGGCCTCTGTAGCCATGTGACTTGGATTCAGTTATTGCTGCAGCAACCCTGTCCAGTTACAAATGCCATTTCCTGAAGCCGGAAAGGTGGTGGTGTTTTTTTCCCCTCTGGTCACATGGCCAAACGAGCTGAACCAGTGCAGGTTTGTTTTGCTTTTTTGGTGCTGCATGGAGAATGCAGCTGCCTGGGCTTGAGGACTGCTTCTGCAAGTGTTTTAAAATATATATTTTTTGGTTACTCTATAGCAGGGGTCGGCAACCTCGGCTCTTTTATGACTCGTGGACTTCAACTCCCAGAATTCCGGCTCAGGAATTCTGGGAGTTCCACGAGTCATAAAAGAGCCGAGGTTGCCGACCCCTGCTCTATAGTAACCATTTTTAAGCACTGTACTTTGGAAACTATTATGTTTGTAAATACAGTACTTTGCAAAGATAAAGTTTGTCTGCATTCTTCTTGAAACTTGTAGAAATGCTAGCCAGGATCTACACAAAGCATTCTATAACGTTGTGTTTCCTTGCTTTTATTTTGGAGAAATGTGTATATTATTGTAATTTGTAGGTTTTAAATTTAAATTGCCTCCAGAAGTTGTGGGTGCCCCATCACTGGAGGCTTTTAAGAAGAGACTGGATAGGCATTTATCAGAAATACTCTGTTGTGAGAGTAGTGGGTTAGACTAGATCAGGAGTAGGCAACCTTGGCTCTTTTATGACTCATGGACTTCAACTCCCAGAATTCCTGAGCTAGCCATGCTGCCATGCTGGCTCCGGAATTCTGGGAGTTGAAGTGCATGAATCATAAAAGAGCCAAGGTGTCAGGACCCACCCCCATCTACCTCTTAGGAAAGAAAGAACTCTTGAACCAGGAATTGCCCAAAAGGAGCTTTTACTAAAACATGATTGGTAATGGGAATACTAGACAGGATCTGAAACTGTGTTACAGTTTGGTACTTTTAAAGAGTCCCCAGTCAAAACCCCTCCCCTCAAACCATCTGGTCAGTCCCGGATCAATGAAACTTCAGGTGTCAAACCCTTCCATGGGAAAGAGGGATCTTCCCATGCCTTTACGACAATTACCTCCTTCCTTTCAGATTCTAATCGGAGATACAAACCAGATCTCTTCCCCCCCACTTCTTTTGTTGTTCTCAGTTCAAAGGTTCTTCCCCTGGTCTTTGAAGACAGCCTCCCGGCAGGCTGAATAAACAGTCCTTGCCCCTATTAACATCTTCTCTTTTCCTCCATGGAAAAATGGCAGAATCCAGGGAGAGATATAAGATTTTAGAACATACAGATAAGAGTTTTATGAATGGGATATAAATGGATTCTGACACAAGGTTTCATACCCCTGGACTAGATGACCTCAAGGTACCTTCCATCTTTGCTACTGTTGCAAACAGAGTTCTGCAAATCCCTTCCCCATGTCCCTCTTTGTGCCTGGCTGGAGACTTTTAAGCTAATTAGTGGCAAGTGGTTTTTTTTTTAAAGCACTTGTTCTGGGCAGTTGAAAATGCTTGTGCTACCTAACAGCAAGTGGGTTTTTTTTTTTTAAAAAAGCAACTGCAATAGCTGCAAGCCCTACCTGGAGGCAGTTTAGTTCCTGAGTTGGCTGTATGGGAAAAAACTGATGGGTAGCAGGCAGAAAAGCCTCTCAGTTCAATTAATGTGGCAACAATCAATTAAAAAATCAGGAATAGTAAGTCAGATCATTGTTCATTTAATAACCCATTTGATTCAATTAATGAATTTTATTTTAAAAATTTGTAAAATTGAGTGTGATCTATTTGACAAATTTATTTTGACTTAAGAGCCTAGTGGGCAGGCTCCATTAGGTTCGTACCCCAAGGACTACCTGTACACACTATATATATGGATGTTTGTATGTATCTCTCTCTCTCTCTCTCTGTGTGTGTGTGTGTGTGTGTGTGTGTGTGTATAATATATCGATAGATAGATAGATAGATGATAGATAGATAGATAGATAGATAGATAGATAGATGATAGATAGATAGATAGACAGATAGATATAGAGAGAGGTATTGATATATACAATATATATATATATATATATATTGATATGCTTTAAAATCAAGACTAAATAATTAAAATGGTTTGCAAGTCCTTAAAAAATTTATTTTATCTTTTCAAAACAGGAAATCAATCTGTGACAATATCCCCAACAGGAACACTTTTATTCCAAAATTTCAAATCTTATATGAGTGGAATTTACACATGTTCCCTAGTGTTTAAGCCTACAACTGAGCAAGAAGAAAAAAGCTATTTAATTAAATATGTTATTTACGGTAAGATGAATAACTCTCCTTTTTTTTAGTGTTTAGTTTTTTTGTCAGAATTGTATAATGAAATTCATATATAGTTAAATGTTGCTGCAATTAATCTGTAACCAGCTAACTCAGAACAATTGGTATTTAAAATATCCTTGGTATAGAACAAGGGTAGGAAACCTTGTCTCTTTTATGACTCGTGGACTTCAATTCCCAGAATTCCTGAGCCAGCATAGCTCAGCTTGGAAACCTCTCCCTTTCCCCTCAGCATGGCTGGCTCAGGATTTCTGGGAGTTGAAGTCCACGAGTCATAAAAGAGCCAAGGTTGCCTACCCCTGGTATAGAATATAGGCATATCGATTTTCTTGTAGTCTTTTTCTTCTTTTAAAAAGGTAGCAAGCTCTAAGTAAGTAGAAAAATAACATCTGATTAATAGCTTGAATATTGGGGATAAGCAGAATGTTCAGCTTAAGGTCATGTTTAAACTACTTGGAATAAAACTGAATTACAGTATTTTATCTCAAGCTTCAAAAAAACAACATCCTGTGATCCAGAGTTTTATCTCAAGTTTGGATCAATGTGAGGTAATTTTTTCTGTATTTGCAAATGCTTCAGTATTCTGTGGTTGGTTTTATTAAAACATTCCTTAAAGCCATGACCTTAAAACATGCATTATTTCAGTCTTTGCTGCCACTGGCTTCGCTGCCACATATTTCATATACTGAGAAATATTTTGTAGATAAGAAAAATAATGCTGCCTCCCTGATAAAATATTTTCTAAGTAGTTTGAGTTTATTCATTGTGTTCAATTGTGTTGGTGTTGTCCTTTTGGTGGGAGGGGTAGGTTGACCAATAACTGGCACTCACATTTGCCATATCCATTCTGTGGTTGTAGAATGAAAAAGGAAAGTCTAGTGTCAAGTTGCCATTATTCCATATGACAGAACACACAAAATAGTTTATTAGGATTGAAACCGCTTAAAACAGTCTGACAAAACAATGTTTAATTCTTTGTTTAATATCAACTTTGAAACAAAATTTGGGTATCCTATTCAATATTACATAGTAATATACTGTAAACATAATGCATTCTAAAATCAAACTACTTCTTTAAAATATTTTCCCTTTAGAGTATTACTTAGAAAATATTTTTCATTCTCTACTAGAGAATTAAGAATTCACAGCAAAAGCTGTTCTGCAGTTGGGTTCGGATAAATCATAATGTGAATATGTTATTTGGCTGCACATTTCCTCTTTAAGCTGCCCCTTTCCCAAAAACCTGTAGCTTATTTGAGATATATTTCAAATAGTTTCTTATTACATCAGGATAACTAAATTAGTTTAATTCCTCTTCCTAGACTTTCAGATTTTAGTTAGTAAAGGTTAACTAAATAATAGTTTACGTCAGCTTAACTTGGTTGATGAAATCTACTCCACAGGAAGTCTAAAACTACTTTTATTGAGATTGGTTAACTGTAATAACGAAGTTGTGCAAGTCTGATTGAATGGTGCCATCTTTCTTATACTCTAGTACACTGGTGTCAAACTCGCCATATCACGTGACGTGTCACGACATATCACAACTTTTTTCTCATTGCTGGAGCTGGGAAGGGTGCGGCATTTGCATGATGCAACTGGCTCCCGGGCTGGCAGTTTGACATACCTGCTCTAGTGAATTAAGGAGGTGTCTCTGACCCACTTCTAAACATTAAATGGACATTGTGGACATAGAAAACGTTTCACCACTTGCGTTGACAGCAGAGATTACATATTTCTGTTAGTGTCCTCTATCATAGTCTCTACAGTTTCTGGATTGGGATAGAAATGGAAATTGTAGCTTAAATAAACTAAGTATCAAATGGTGTATCGAAAGGCAATAAAATAGGTTTCAACAAGGCCTAAGTTTTAAAATATTGATCATGATATAATATGATTTATTTTTACTAAGCTTTTTTCTACATATGCATGGGTTGAATCGATCCAACTGATAGAACTATTTCCTTTGTTTTAAGTGAAAAGTTATTGAACCCTAATTATTTTAATTATTTTATATCAATGATTGTTAATTAACAATGCAAAAAGTATCTTAATTTCACAGAAACATTTATTTTTATATTACGATTAGACTAATCTCAGAGGGTAATATTTGCTATGATAGCACTTTCTTTTTTATTTTCCATATTCTATAGAACAGGCATCCCCAGCCCCCGGGCCACAGCTCACTATAGGGCCTTGAACCCTTTGGAATTGGGCTGCGGAAGTGGCAGGTGAGCCTTTGCGCACACATGCATTTCCACTTGTGTGAGCGGCAGCCAAACACATACATGCACAAATGGAGCTACACATGTACGTTTGCCTGCCTCTCACGCAGAATCCCCAGCCAGACTGGTTGAGCAACTCTGCTGTACAGGCCTTCTTTGTTATGTAAAGTTGTTTCTCAAATTTGGGTCTTGTTTTGGGCAATTTGGGGAAATGCAGTAGCTCAGTGGTTAAGATGTTGGCCTTGTTCGCTGGAAAAGCAGGCAACCCAGGTTTGAAATCAGAATACCATGCGATGGGTGGAGCTCTCCTCCTAGCCCCAATTCTTGCCAATCTAGCAGTTTGAAATCATGCAAATCTGAGTATATAAATAGCTAGCACTTCAGTGGGAAGGTAACAGCACTCTGTGATACAATGCTGCCCATATGACTGCAGAAATGTCTTCCGACAGCACTGGCTCAATGGTCTTGAAACAGAGATGAGCGCTACCCTCTATAACTGGCAACGACTAGTGGAATAAAATCAACTGGGACATGTTTAGTTTATTTTTGGTCAGTTCTTAATCTTAGAAATATTAATTGATATTATTATAGAGATTGCATTGAAATTAAGCTCTGTAGCAGAACCATTAAACAGATCTATCTCTTTGGGAAATTAGAGCATCTGTGCTCACTGAGTCATTTTCTTAGAAGGAATTTTTGAAAGTAGGAACAATTTTTAATTTCTTTGGTTCTGGTAAAACATTTAAAAGAAATATCATGGATAAGCTTGCATCAGGCATTATTATTTATCCTACTCTCCAGTGTCAATGAAATTATTTAAATTTGCTGTTGTAAAAATTGGATACTAGAGAAAATTAACCATTACAGTTGAAAGAGAAGAACATTGTAACATAATTACAGATTGAAGCAAAATACTGTAACATGGGACATACTGAAAGAGGTTTTTTTGAATAATGGATCCAGAAGATAATTTTTATAGTCAGAAGAAAAAGAAGGAATATAAACTTGGTATATTTGATCAAATTTGAAATAGATATATTGCTATCTACAGTAACCCTAAGTGGACTCCTGCTGAGATCAGGACTGAAATGCTTTATGGATTCGTTTATAGAAAAGAAATGAGATCTGGGAAGAGGAGATTATTTGTTGCATTATAAGAGAAAGTGATAGGTTACTAAAATTGTTTATACTTGTTATGAGGAAGGTTGGAAATGATTTATTTATATGTTTCTATTTATATTGTAATCTTATTTTTCTTTTGTATTTCTCTATTTTATCCATCTACTCTATTTTTTCAGCATGTAGTAGTTCTTGCTGTTGAAATTATACTCTTTAATAAAATGCTATATATGCAATATTTGAATTGTGTGAATATGCTGTTTCTAGTTATTTATATTTGCTTCTTTTCTCTATTTTAATTTGTAAATAATAGTCTTGTTTTAATGGGGTATGCTACTATTAATGCATACTAATGTGGCAGTCCTCTTCCCCTAAGCCCTTTTTAAATCATATGAATCTTTTCCTATAAAACAATACTCACTTATTGACTTGTGACCTTATCAATAAAATAAAATACAAACTCTAATTCCAGAATAAAGTAGATAGGAAATACAATGATAAAATACATATATAGTTATAATCAGTAATCAGATGAATTTCCCTTGCAGAGAAATTTGTTTAGTGTACCAGGTTTTTGGGACCACTGCCTTAGTTATAAACTTAGCAGTTTTGCGTAAATATATACAGTACATCTGATCCCAGGAAAAACATGTCACTCTATGGTTCAGGTCCCAAAGGGCTGTTCTTTCCAATAAGCCTAGTGGGGGCGTAGTTGAATAAACTATGAGAAATATTTTCAATGGCTAGGGTACTGCATATACAGGTTCTCTCATAATATGAGAAGTGGTGGAAACACCCATATTTGGCCATGGAATCCAACAAGTCAAATTTTGCTCTGAGATAGGCCATTCTTAAAATTTTTGTCAGTTTCACTGACAGGTATTTTTCAGGTTGAAAAGTACTTTTATTTTTAGTCAGCCAACTTACTTCCATTACTAAATGCATTTTTTTCCAGTTTTAATCTGCCTACTTTTAAGCCAGTAATTTTAATAATATACAATCCATGATAATAAAAAAATAAAGAAAATTAAATATCTAGATCTCAACTTCAAAAATGCATGAGTTATTTTTAATCATGAAATCTTTACTCTTGTGATTTTTGAACAATGAACAGTATTTTAACAGTGGTTGGATAAAATTTTATCTGCTGTTCAAAAGAAAAAAGATCCCACAGGAGAATTCCAACTACGTGATTATACCTAAAGTTAAGCAGCTTAGTTCCCAAGTATAATATTCTAGGGGATGGTATTTTTTTTTCCTTTGGTGCAATTAATTCTTGTTTAAAACTAAATTCAGAAATTTTAAATCTTAATCTT
Organism: Vipera ursinii; assembly: GCF_947247035.1. Taxonomy (NCBI): domain Eukaryota; kingdom Metazoa; phylum Chordata; class Lepidosauria; order Squamata; family Viperidae; genus Vipera; species Vipera ursinii. The sequence goes on from NC_139517.1 coordinate 49,869,623, forward strand.
GGTATCTTGGTTTTGTTTGAATCTAAACTTTTTTTTCTGCAGCTTATTCTGATCCTAACTTTTACTATGAGTTAACAGCACGATATCATTCAGCTCCCTGCAATAGTATCTATAATACTAATTTTGAAAAGAAGCTGCATCAGATACTGGCCAAGCTTGTTGTGGAGCTAGCTTGTGAGGTTTCATTACAAAAATCTGAATGTCATCATGTAAAAATGCAAACAGCTGGAATGCAAAATGAACTATTCTTCATTTTTAAAGGTAAGACTAGTTTGAAGAGTTGTTCATGGATGCATGTTTTTCATGATAAGTTGAAAACTATTTTTGTCCCATACATTAAAGGTGTATCTGACAGAAGTTATGAAAAAGTAATTGAGATGTTAATTGATAATGTACAATGAAATAATTTGACAGCTTGCTGATTTAGTAAATGACCAGATCATTTTAATTATATATTAAGAAAATATATTATGATTGAAATAATGATTTCAGCAGAGTCCTGTTTTCCTTGATTTTAGAGATATTTGCAATAATAAAACATAATTCAGTATTACAGGTAATCCCTGAGTTGCGAGCGTTCCCTTACTGAACATTTGAAGTTATGTGATAAGCGCCCCATAGTGCTTATGAGACAGTCCCAAAATTATGAATGTTGCTGCACCACGGCAGTCGTTCATCCTTACGAACGACCGCAGTAGCATTGTAACATTCACCCTGGTTATTCCCTCCCTCCCACCACCCTGGGTCTCCCTAGGCAGTAGGTCTTGTGAAGATTGAGATGTTTTGCTTTCTTTTTTTCCCCTCAAGATGGCGGTGCATTCACACGCAGTGGCCCTGAGCTCCCAGTACTGGTATGTGTGATTGGAATAATGTGTGTATTGATGAGTGTGCACAATGTAGTGCGAGGGGCTAAATTAGCCTACACACGCATAGAGCTGCTAAACATCGGGCTCGCAAGGCAATCTGGAATTACCAGCAATTTCCACCAGTCCCATAACATACCGAACTGCGTAGAGAGGCCTCCAGGATCTCCGTGGATTGTCATCGGGCCGGGGAGGAGCCGACGTAAGTGAAAGAGAAAAGAGCAAAAACAAAAACATGGCTGCAGAGCCAGGCTGCTGGCTCGGCTCAGGAAGCAGCCTTATAGACCAGCGCTGCCAAGTGCTTTCTTGAGTAATGCCAGATCCCTCATCCATAAAATTGACAAATTACAGCTGCAGATGGCAGCAAGCAGGCTTCTCCGTGAATGTTGTGTGATGGTTGTCACAGAGACCTGGCTACATTCAGCTGTGCCAAATGCAGCAGTAGAACTGACAAGCCAAGTCATTCACTGCTCTAACAGAAATGGAGGTTCCGGTAAGAGCAAGGAAGGAGGACTCTGTGTCTATATACATTGTGACTAGTGTGCCAACAGTAGATTATTGCTCCCCAGATGTGGAACTGATGACTGTCACAAGTAGGCCATTTTTTCTGCCTAGAGAAATTACTGTGGTAATTATTGTAGCTGTTTACATTCCACCTGATGCCAGTGTCAGCCTGGCACTTTCCAAGCTAGATGATGTCATCTCCAGGCAGCAGCAAACTCACCCAGAGGGCCCTCTTTTCGTGGCTGGGGACTTCAATCAAGCCTGTCTAAAGATAGTTCTCCCCACGTTTGTGCAATATGTGCAATTTTCCACCAGAGGGAAGAATACTAGACGATGTGTACTCTAACGTGAAACAGGCATACCGAGCATTCCCCCTCCCCCACCTGGGTACATCCGACCATCTCTCACTCCTGTTGTGCCTGAAGTATGTTCCTCTCAGGAAAAGAACTCAGTCACGAAAAGGATTAAAATCTGGCCAGCAGGTGCCCTCAAGTCAGTTGCAGGATTGCTTTGAAACCACTGACTGGAGTGTATTCGAAGATCAAGACCTGAATGTATATACGGATGCCGTACTCTCTTATATCAAAGCGTGCACTGATAGCGTGACAACAGAAAAGTGCATTAGAGTTTACGGGAATTGCAAACCCTGGATGACTGCAGAGGTATGAATACTCCTGAGAGCCCAGGATTCTGCCTTAAAGGCAGGGGACAGGGACACATACAGAGAGGCCAGGGCAAATCTCAGAAGAGGCATTAGGATGGCAAAACAACAATATAAACAAGGTGGAGAACCACCTAGCATATAACAATCTGAAGCAAGTGTGGCAGGGACTGTAGCACCTAACCAACCACAAGGGCAATACAAGAAACATGGTTAATACTGATGCCTCGTTGGCAGAGGAGCTGAATATCTTCTTCGCTCACTACGAGGTGGAAAGACCAGACCCCGTAGCCTCTGCTGGCCAGCCTTCTGATTCTCAGCCACTCACCCTGTGTGAACATCAAGTGAAAGCTGTACTGAAGGCTGTGAATCCCAGCAAAGCTGCAGGCCCAGATCGGGTGCTGGGGTTAGTGGTTAAGAACCGTGTCGATCAATTAGCAGGGGTCCTGATAAGGATCTTTTAACATCTCCTTGCAAACAGCCTGTGTACCATCATGCTTGAAAGCAGCTACCATTATCCCAGTCCTGAAGAAAACAGCAGTTGAGGGCCTGAATGACTACAGACCTGTTGCATTAACGTCTTTAGTGATGAAATGCTTCGAAAGACTGATTCTCCAACATCTTAGAACATGCCTCCCACCGGACTTCAACAAACATTCATTTTCCTACAGGGGGAACAGGTCGACAGATGATGCCATAGCTACTGCTCTACACTCTGTAGTAAGCCATCTAGAGAAACCTGGAAGCTATGTCAAGAAGCTTTTCATTGATTACAGCTTGGCTTTCAACACCATTCTGCCGAGCATCCTTTTTGAAAAGCTGACTGACTTGAATTTTCCCCCCTCCATCTGCGATTGGATTAAAGACTTTCTAAGGGACCAGCTACAAACAGTGAGGATCGGGTCTGTTTTATCCATCCCCCTGAAGCTGTGTTTAGCCCCAACCTGTACTCATTGTACACATACGTTTATCGTCCAACCCATCTACTGCGATAATTAAGTTCGCAGATAATATCACCGTAGTGGGTCTTATTACAGGTGGAGATGAAACAGCGTACAGGGGGGGAGGTACAAAAACTATCCATATGGTGTTTGGAGAACAACTTGCACCTGAACATCGGCAAGACAAAGGAGATGGTGCTAGACTTCCGGAGGAAAAGAGAGGAACCTGCCCCACTTTACATCGTGTGTGTGTGTGTGTGTGTGTGTGTGTGTGTGTGTGTCGTGCGCGCACGTAGAGAGTTTCCTCCAGAGTACCTCTGTGAAAATCTTACCTGGAAAGTCAATACAACCCAGGTGGCCAGAAAGGCCCAACAGAGACTCCACTTCCTCAGGGTCTTGCGGAAGAACAGGGTAGAACAAGGGCTAATGACCTTATTTTACTGGTCTATTATAGAGAGCGTCCTCTTGCACAGTATTGTGGTTTGGTATGTTGGCCTGCTTTGCAAATAGCTGAGGAAAGGAGGGAAGCGAAAGGCAAGGGAGAAAAACATAGATATGCCCAATTGAATGCAGAATTCCAGAGAATAGCTAGAAGAGATAAGAATGCCTTCTTAAATGATCAGTGCAAAGAAATAGAAGAAAACAATAGAATCGGGAGGACCAGAGATCTTTTCAAGAAAATTAGAGAGATGAAGGGAACGTTTAATGCAAAAATGGGCATGATAAAGGACCAAAATGGCAGGGACCTAACTGAGGCAGAAGAGATTAAGAAGAGGTGGCAAAATTACACAGAAGAACTATACAAGAATGAGCTTAACGTCCCTGATAATCACAATGAGGTGGTCACTGACCTCGAGCCAGACATCCTAGAATGTGAAGTGAAGTGGGCCTTAGAAAAGCTGAGCAACAACAAAGCTAGTGGAGGTGACAGTATTCCAGCTGAGCTATTCAAAATCTTAAAAGACAGTGCAGTAAAAATGCTACACTCAATTTGCCAGCAAATTTGGAAAACTCAACAGTGGCCACAGGATTGGAAAAGATCAGTTTACATTCCAATTCCAAAGAAAGGCAGTGCCAAAGAATGTTCAAACTATCGCACCATTGCACTCATTTCTCATGCTAGTAAAGTTATGCTTAAAATCCTACAAGTTAGACTTCAGCAGTATGTGGATCGAGAACTACCAGAAGTACAGGCAGGATTTCGAAGAGGCAGAGGAACTAGAGATCAAATTGCCAACATACGCTGGATCATGGAGAAAGCTAGGGAGTTCCAGGAAAACATCTTCTTCTGCTTCATTGACTATGCTAAAGCCTTTGATTGTGTGGATTATAACAAACTGTGGCAAGTTCTTAAAGAGATGGGAGTACCAGACCATCTTATTTGTCTCTTGAGAAACCTATATGCTGGTCAAGAAGCAACAGTGAGAACTGGACACGGAACCACTGATTGGTTCAAAATTGGGAAAGGAGTCCGGCAAGGCTGTATACTGTCGCCCTGCCTATTTAACTTATATGCAGAGCACATCATGAGAAAGGCAGGGCTAGATGAATCAAAAGTTGGAATTAAGATTGCCGGAAGAAATATCAACAACCTAAGATACGCAGATGATACCACTCTAATGGCAGAAAGTGAAGAAGAACTAAAGAGCCTCTTGTTGCGGGTGAAGGAGAGTGCAAAACTTGGGTTGAAACTTAACATTAAGAAAACCAAGATCATGGCATCCGGGCCTCTCAATTCCTGGCAAATAGATGGGGAAGAAATGGAGGTAGTTACAGATTTTATTTTCCTGGGCTCCAAGATCACTGCAGATGGGGACTGTAGCCAAGAAATTAAAAGACGCTTGCTCCTGGGGAGGAAAGCCATGGCAAATCTAGACAGCACACTAAAAAGCAGAGACATCACCCTGTCCACAAAAGTGCGTATAGTCAAGGCTATGGTCTTCCCAGTTGCAATGTATGGCAGTGAAAGTTGGACCATAAGAAAGGCTGAGCGCCAAAGAATTGAGGCCTTTGAACTATGGTGCTGGAGAAGACTCCTGCGAGTCCCTTGGACTGCAAGGCGATCAAACCGGTCAGTCCTAGAGGAGATCAATCCTGACTGCTCTTTAGAAGGCCAGATCCTGAAGCTAAAACTCAAATACTTTGGCCACCTAATGAGAAGGAAGGACTCACTGGAGAAGAGCCTAATGCTGGGAAAGATCGAGGGCAATAGAAGAAGGGGACGACAGAGAATGAGGTGGCTGGATGGAGTCACTGAAGCAGTAGGCGTGAGCTTAAATGGACTCCAGATGATGGTAGAGGACAGGAAGGCCTGGAGGAATGTTGTCCATAGGGTCGCGATGGGTCGGACACGACTTCGCAGCTAACAACAACAACAACAACATGTTGGCCTGACAGCCACGGATAGGAAAGTATTACAGAGGGTGGTGAGCACAGCACAAGACATTGTGGGCTGTCCCCTGACATCACTGGATGACATTGCCAGGGCTCGCTGCCTTGGAAGAGTGAGAAAAATTCTCTGGGACAACTCACACCCTAGTCGGTACCTCTTTACTCTCCTACCATCGGGTAGGAGATACAGGAGAATAGCCAGCTGTACCAACAGGCTGAAGAACAGCTTTTATCTATGGGCTGTCAGGCTCTTGAACGGGAAATCACTTTATGTATGATTGACTTATGAGGCCGGTGTGTTGTGCAATTAGTTCACATGTTGTGAAGATGGTGGGTTTGTTGTCACTGTGAGTTGTGGTGGTTGGGGCACGAAGGAAGGTTCAGCTAATCTCAACGTATACATGGTTGTACTTTAACAATAAAGGTTCATTCGTTCTTGGCTGTTCCAGTCCATCAGTGTGTTCGCAGACAATGGAGGCCTAAAGTAATGCAAGATCACACGAGATCAGTAGTGCGAGATCTCACGCTACTGATGTCGCGTGATCTCATGGTACTTTAAGCCTCTGTTCTCTGCAATAGAGAACGGAACTGAAGCTGGGTGATGCTTCTGCGTGCCTCCGAAGGCCCAATCTGGGCATTGGAGGGCTTTTCCAGGTTGTTGCTGCTGCAAATGAGACTGGGAGACGCTTCCCTGTGCCTCTGAAGCCTGATCCAGGCATTGGAGGGCTTTTCCAAGCTGCTGCTGCCCAGAAATGAGGCCAGGGGATGCTTCAGCATGCCTCCAGAAGGCCAATCCAGGCCTCTGAGGCCTCCTCTAGGCCTCTGAGGCCCAGAACAGACTTCTGGAAGTGGCATCCATGCACTTGTGCAGGTCCATTCTGGGCCTAGGAGGCCTCCTATGCACCTCCCAGATGCAGAACGGAGTGAGGGGATGGCTTTTAGATGCCTCTGCAGGTCTGTTCTGGGCTTGGGAGGCCTCCCAGGCCCAGAACGGACTTCCACGCACTTCTGCAGGTCTGTTCTGGGCCCTTCCAGGCCCAGAACAGAGGCCGTGGGTGGCAGCCACATGCTTCTGGAGGTCTGTTCTGGGCTTCAGAGGCTTCCCTCTGCTCTTGCTGGGAACAGAGAAAGAAACAGACAGGCTGCAGATCCTCACAAGGTAAGTGACCCAGCATGGCAGGATTGGGTGGGGGAGCAATTATGGGGACCCCAGGGGAGGGAGCATAAGGGAGGAGCTTGGGTGGTCTGAAGCAGGTGGCCTGTTTCATCAATACCCCACCCCGGCCTTTCCCACCCTGAGATACCTCATGTTCACTTAATGAGCCGCGCATAATGCATTCGATTAGTGAAAGCTGGGAGTGAATCACATACAAGTTATGAGATTCACTCCTACGAATCCTTGAGTTTATTTATTTATTTATTTATTTATTTATTTAATTTATATACCGCCCTTCTCCCGGGGGACTCGGGGCGGTGAACAGGGCAATACATAAAAACTAGATATAAAAATTAAAATTATTAAAACGTGATTAAACAATGCCCATAAAATTAATACAAATTAAAATTGAAGTTCATTTATAAAAATCCCACCCCGTCCCATCAGGCCAGGCCAGCTTGTTTAAAGAGATGGGTTTTAAGATCGCGCCAGAAGGAGCGGAGATCGGGCGCCATCCGGAGCTCAACCGGAAGATGGTTCCATAAATCTGGTGCACCCACAGAGAACGCCCTCCCCCTGGGGGCCACCAGTCGGCATTCTTTGACCGGTGGCACCCTGAGGAGGCCCTCTCTGTGGGAGCGTACTGGGCGGAGGGAAGTTGATGCCGGCTGCAGGTGCTCCCCAAGGTATTCCGGACCCATGCCATGAAGGGCTTTGTAGGTCATTACCAACACCTTGAACCTCACCCGGAAGACAACGAATGGATTGGGCAGGCTCCATTATATTCATAACTCGAGGACTATCTGTACTTAATAATGGAACACTAAAATATTGATGTATTTAGTAGACAATGAATAGTTATATGCACAGATTTATTACTGAACATATTGTAAACCATTAACATATTTATTGTGGATTAGAATCCATCATCAAATCTGTGAAATTTGAAGGTTGCACAGAGTTAAGTTGGTAAATACACATTTCAAAAAGTATAGGCTTTGACAGCCTGAAGTTGAAATACAAGTGATCCTCATTATTGGCCGGGGTTCTATTTAGATCTAATATCAGCAGATAAGAACTGAAAAAATATACTTGACCCACCCAGGAAATCGTATTTTGTGGAATAATAAAATTGTGACAGTGATGACAAATATGATTATTCATATAAGCAGTAAATATATTTTGTGGTCTTTATATAACTACATATCCTCTTGTTCTTTTAGTCTCAATCTTAACTCCTTTGTACCACGTCAAGTCACATCTTTGATCTGTTTAGTCCAATAGTGTGTGCTGGACAATAGGATTCTCTTCTTTAAAAAGAGGTCTTAATATTCAGTTTAAAAACGGACTTCTAATTTATGTATTCTATGCCAGAGTTCTAAATATACCACATACTTCTAAAAGATTGTTCATTGCATCACTTACATATACAGAGTATAAAAGTAAAATTTGATGATGGCAGCGTACTTTTCAATGATATGTGCAAGAGGATTAAATTCCTTAATTATTTAAAAATATACTATTAAATAGATGCCATAGTGGCTGAGAACACCTTAGTGACCTCAGCAGATCTCAAAAATTTAAGCGACATGGACCAAATTAGTGCTTAGGTGGGGGAACTTCCAGAAAATCTAGCATTGCAGAGTAAAGTAAGATGTTGAAAAGTACTTTGGAAGATTGCATTGACATATTACTTACCAAATGTTGCCAAGAAACTGATATAGTTATCTAGTCAGGAGGAGTTGAAGTTGACTCAAAGGAGTCTTTTATCCTTTAAATTCATAGTTAATTTCCTTTAGAAAACAAGACTATGTATACTGTATAGTTTCTCATATAGCTGAATATTTTTATAGTTTCTTCTCTAGAAGCAGTAAAAGGCAAAAGTCTGTGTCAGAAAAGTGTATGTGATGTATCAAGAAGATTACGAAAGGTAATATAAATACTTCAGAAAAGAAATGAAGTTCACAAGAATGTAACTTATTGTTTATCTTTCAAAAAGTAAATAGCTTTAATATTTTTGTGTAAGTTGTAAAATAAAGATTGAGTTAAAAAGAATGATAATATAGTTTATTATCAAAGAATATGGGATGAAATAGAGAGGTTCATGCAGGAAGTTAGTTTTTGTCAAATTAGTTAACAGTACTAAAGAATTAAACCTCGTTTCAAAAAGAGTGATCAATATACAAAATATTAAATTTTGTTCCAACTTGGTGATGGTTATGCATACATACTGTTGGTTTGTTCTGTAAAAATTGTGGACATCCATTTATAAAAGAATATAAAATTCTGCTTTTAGTATAAACAACCTCTCTCCCTGAATATTTACTTCTTTTAATAAAGTAGAAATGGATTACAATAGCAAGTGGAGAAAACTATAGAAATCGAGCCAGTGGTCACTTTACTCCCTTGGGATCTCTAGCTGAGATGGTATGCTTTTATCAATGCTGTGTGATTTCTGACCAGTTTAGCAAAGCACCCAAGTAGGGCTGTGCTGTTATTGATTCTTTGCACTTCTGGTGAGTGGGCCCTCCTCTTAAAGAATCCAGATTCTTTATCTTTCATTAGCAAGGTAGGGAGAGGAATAAATATCCACCTGAGAAAACTATGGTGCAAGTTATAATTCAAGTCAATGTTTCCTTATTCATTGTAAAGCTATTATGCCTACTAAGCCATGGCAATTCTTTGCTATTACTGCTATTCATGTTGGTCAGAGAAGGAAGCCCACAAAATGGAAATTTGAGATTCTAGAAGCTTGGGTGGAGTACTTCAAGGAATATTGGTATATTTTTGGCCCCAAAGAAGAAAAAATATGATAGAAAAATTGAATAGGAGCCCATAGCAGTGTAAAACAATTATCCCAGGAATTACCATAACTGAAAAAATGATACCAGTTCAGAAGACTTATTTTCTTATTTGTGAGAGTGAAAAATCTTTCCATTGTTCATATAGAATACTTATCCCTGTGAGAAGTGAAAAGGAAACAAAGAAATGTAGATACTCTTCATTTAAGCCCAAAAGAGTATTTCATTCAACTTCCCAATTACTATTGGGTTTTATTTTTTAATCTATGCTGCCCAGAATACAAGGTTTGCCTTCTTTAATAAAGTGACTAAAGAAGTGGATCAAGGAAATACTGTGAATATAGTATACTTGGTATTGGGGGTCTGAGTATACTATAAGACATTTCACAAAGTAGACCACAACCTATTTCTTGGTAAGATAGAACAATGTTGGATAGTACCATCACCAGATGGATTCACAGTTGGCTGACAACAGACACTCCACATCTGGTCTTCAATGGAACTACAACTATGTGGAGGGAAGCATGTAGTAGGGTACTTCATGGTTCTGCCTTAGGCCGTGTTCTTTAGCATCTTCATAAATGATGTAGATAACCAGATAGAAGGGGAACTTACAAAATTTACAGATGTCACCAACCTGGAGGGAATTGCTAATACTTTAGAACATAGACTCAAGATTCAAAAGGATCCTAACAGATTTGAGCAATAAGTCCTATCCAATAAGATGCAATTTGGTTATGAGAAAAGGTCCTGAAAAAACAAATGCTCAGGTATAGAATAGTTAGTACCTGGTTGAACAGTAATAACTGAGAGTGATTTAGATGTCCTAGAGGACTACCACTTGAACATGAGCCAACAGCTTCCAAAAAACCAATGCAGTCCTAGGCTACATCAACAGAGGGATATTATCAAGATCACAAAAAGCGATAATACTGCTCTGCATTGCACCTAGGCCACACTTGGTATGATATGTCCGGTTCTTGTCATGATAAAAAAAGATGCTGAGATCCTAAAAAAAGTACAGAGAAGAGCAACAAACATGATAAGAGGTCTGGAGGTACCTCTTAAATATATGATGAATGATTAAGGGAAATGAGTGTCTAGTCTAATGAAGAGGAGGATTGGTGTCTGACCTGCCCCAAATCTAACTCTAGAAAGGAATGATCCTAGATTCCAGTTGGTTGAAGTAATATATACTTTAACTAGAGTAGAATGGTTGCAAGGCAAGTAAGGTGGGATCTGAAGAATTCCCACAAAAAGCACCAAATTTTTCCTTCCCTCCTGGTCCACCTCCCTTGAGCCAATCACCAGTGTCCAATAGCAAGTTGTTTGGATGTTTTGGGAACTCTTCGATGGTGGGCAGTGCATCTGCTCATACTCAGGCCAGTTATCCTTGAAGTCTGGAGCAAACTGGTAAAAGCACCTGGTTATTCTCTCTTCTGTCAATTTCCCCCTCCCTCCTGGCTTCTTTCTTACATTCTCACCCTGGCTGTAACCCACATTCCATAATCCCCCTCCTTCCTGAAATTTGATGTCAGGATTCCGGCAGAAGCATGGTCTGAGGTGCTGAAGTTGGCAGACCTGACATTTGCCCTCCATGAGCAGGAATGTTAGTCCTGGAAAAGAAAAAGAGAGAAGGGAAGGGAGAGAGAGAAAGAAATGTAGATGTCAGCCTGGTTTGTCTAGGTATTTGGAGTGGAATTTTTTCAGCAAGTGCAGGGCGTTAATATAGTGGGCATCTACCTGTTCAGTTTCTACTGGGGGACAATGCTTCCAAACAACAGGATTTTCCCTCTTATGTGTGCAAGAGTCTAGAATGACCTTAACCTCAAAATATTGTTCACCTTCGTTGAGGATAGGAATGGAAGTGTTGGTTCAGTAGGGCACAGTGGAGAGGTGCTTGCAGACTTAAGCAAGTTGCAATGAAACACCGGGTGAATGTGCCTTAGCACATTCTAAGTGATTCTAGTTGGAAAATTACTAGGTTGATTTTATTTATTGGAAAAAGGCTGATGTATTTTTGGAGGGCTGTCTTGATTGAAGATACTTAGTGGATAGGTAAAATAGGGCTCCTATTTTAAATTCTTAAATTCTGCGTCACCTAATGTTTATAAACGACCAGCCAGGTGTTTTGAATTTGGGTCACTCATTCTTCCAGGGTGGTTATGTAAGGTTGAGGTAACTTGGGCATGGTTACAAAGTCTTGGCCAGAAGCCACTTTGAACGATGTAAAGCTAGTGCTCCTGTGGACGGAATTGTTGTTGGCTACTTCTACAAAGGGAAGCAGATGAATCCAATTGTATAATTGACATAGCACCTGAGGTACGTGTCTAATACAGAATTTGTAAGTTGACAGGATCCATTAGTGTCCGGATGATGGGAAGAGCTAAATCCCTGGGAAGTTCCCAAGAGTTTAAGGAACTTGTTGACAGAACCAAGAGGTAAATTAAACTCCCTCATCTCTGAGATAATGCATTCAGGGAGACCATTTAAGTGGTAGATGTGCTGAATAAACAGTTTAGCCAGCATGTGCACTGAAAGGATTTTGTGACGGGTGCACTTGTTTAGAAAAGAGGTCAGTTATGAGGTTTTGCCAATGCTTTCAGGGAGTTCGACTATAAAGTCCATGGATATTTCTTTCCATTGGGGTTTAGGATTTAACTACTGGTTGGATAAGTTCTTGTTTTTTCCCCTGGCACTGTTTTGCTGAGGCACACAGTGCCTCACAGCCACCAGAATTGGCGCTTTACCATGTGTAAAATTTTTACGAACCCAAAATGACCTGCTGTTTTAGAGTCATGGTTCTTTTGAAACACTGTTATTTGTTGGCTTTGGGGGATGTATGCCATAGCAAGTTCATCAAGCATTGTGCATTCCGCTTTACGGTCCCTAAACCTCGGGTCTGAGCTTAGAGCCTCTTTTAAGAAAGTGAGTAAGTCTTTTGCCAGGGAGAAGAGAGTTTCCCTGCCCGTCAGGTGATTGCTGGAGCTGCTAGTTGTTTTGAGGGAATCACCACTCGGACTATTTCTTTTCTCTATTGTACTGGGGCAGCCTGGATAGGGCATCCACCGGAAAGTTTTTCCCTGCCAGAAGGTATCGTAAGGTAAAGTTGAATCAATTAAAATATTGGCCCCACCAGACCTGTTTAGGTGATAGTCTCCGGGGTCTTTAGTGCCTCTAGATTCTTATGATAAGTTCAGACCTCAAATGGGATTATGCTCCCTTCTAAAAAATGCTTCCAACTAAGCAGCTCCCACCATACTGCATATGCCTCTTTTTTCCCCATACTTACCACCTGCACACGGTTTCAGTAAGTTTTTTGGAGGTATAGGCACAAAGCTAAAAGATTCCTTGATCATTTTTTCTGTAGCAGCACAGCCCCACCACCATGTCACTTACATCTGCCTGAATGATGAATGGGAAGTGGGATCAGAGTGCTTTTGCACAGGCTCAGCCGCAAACATGTGTATGAGTTTTTCAAAAGTAGCTTGACATTCCATTGACCATTTAAGAGATTGGTTGCCCTTTGGTTTCGCTCCTCTTTGGTCTTTAGCAAGTTCATCATGGGTAGGGCTGTTTGTGCGAATGCAGGGATGAATTGGCTTTAAAAGTTGGCGAAACCTAGGAAACTCTGAAATTGCTTTCTGGTGCTTGGACTTTTGCAGGGTCCATTTTGATTTCCTTATGGATGATGTGACACCCTAGAATTCAGGGGTCAGCAACCTGAAACAGTGAAAGAGCCACTCGGAACCGGTTCCCTCACAAAAGGAAAAACTGGGAGCCACAAAAATTGTGTGCGCATGGGCGTACATGCACACATGCGCAGAACAGGGTTTGGCTGAAGAGTGGAGCCAAGGCGAGATATGCACCTGCCCTGTATATTTGAATTGATTGGTTGAACTTTTTTAGTCCCACTTTTTTTTTTTTGCACTGCACATGGCAGAAGACTGGGAGCCGCAGGAGACGGCTGAAAGAGCCGCATGCGGCTCCGGAGCCGCGGGTTGCAGACCTGTGCCCTAGATAGTTAATTTTGCTTTGATGGAATTTACCTTTCAATAGCTTGGCATATAGTTTGGCAGCCTGCAGCTTTTTTAACACAGCTTGCATAGCTTTACTTGCTCAGCCATGGTTTCCATATAGATCAGAATGTCACCTAAGTACACTAGGACTCCCTCGAATAAACGTTCCTGCAGCACTTGGTAAATTAACTGCATAAATACAATGGCCGCGTCTTGCAGTCCAAATGGAAGTACTTAGAATTGAAAACATCAGAGCGGGGAATAAAAAGCGGTTTTCCATTCATCCCTTTCTTTGATCCTGATTCGATAGTAAGCCTCCCTGAGATCCAGTTTAGTAAAAAAAATAAAAAATCCCTTGGGCCAGATGAGCTAGCATGTCCCACATAAGTGTCAAGGGGTATACTGCATTTAACCTTCGATAGTCCATAGAGATGAAGAGACCCATCCTTCTTTCCTCAAAAAAGTACCACTACTTGTGGTCTAGCTGACTGTATAAAGCCTCATTTTAAGTTTTTGTCAATAAAAGCCTGCACCTCGTCAAACTCCCTTGGAGTCATTGAATATGGCTTGGGCTTAGGTTGTGTAGCCCCTGGCAGTTTTTCTATAGTCTGTGATGGTGAGGTGATGTTCGTCTGAGCCATTTTTGTTAAATACATCCTGTAGGTCCTGATACTGCTTTGGGATTTGAGACTCGGCTTTGGGTCTTTCCTTCACTTCTACCCCCACTTCCTCTCTGGGTTTCACCATATTTCTGTGTTTCCAATTTTGAGCATTCTTCCCCTGGGATTCCCTCAGGTTTCTGCTGCTGGATCTTTAAGAGCCAATTCTTCCAGTTCACATAGGGATTCCATTTTGGGAAGCCATGTTAACTGTACCACAAGGGGCCTTTCCATGCCAGGTGCCACAATGAAACTTCAATTATCTGTCTGCTCCCCCATCTTCATTTCTATTGGTTCAGTGATAAATGTGGCAAGGGCTCCACCAGCCACTGACCCATCCAGCTGGCAGAATGCCACAGGCACTTTAAGTTGCCTCAGGTGCAAGCCCATTTCTTCCACTAGACAGGACTGCCCAGGCACTTGGTGTAGCCTAAGTCCAGAAAGGTACCAACTTCCCCTGTGACCTGATGAGCGAACCATTAGCTCTACTTGTACAGTCATCAGTATCGGGGCAACTTACCAAGGGGTCATCGTCTGCTCTCACCTGAGCTCTTTGGATCCTGGTCGAAGTTCCCATGTCCCCAGTGGGAGGACGGGTGAACTTTGTGTCCTCTATCCTTTTCAGAGCTAACTCTCGGGTTCTTGTCGCCGGTTTCCCTTGCTTCTTGGCAGGACCCATCATGAGTTCCTGGACTGACACGCAGCAGTCAGTAGCTCAGTGCCTCTCCTTTCCACACTTGAAGCAACCAGTGGAGCATTGATTGCAGCTTCTAGGTCTCACTTTCGATGGTGAGGGATGTTCTCCATCCGTGGCTGGCACGGGTTCAGGATCTGGCTAAATTAATCTCTTATCTCCTCAGCGAGGACATACCATGCATGTAGCGTGCGAGGGGCTCCTCAGGAGAGGCAGGCTTTGTATACATCATCATTCAGCTGTCCTGGAAAGTCTAGATTAGCATGTCCTGCAGCCAGTTGGTCAGCTTGCAGGCTGGGTACAAAATTCTTGGGTGTAGGCAGCCACAGATATTTGCCCTTGGTTAATGGTGTTCATGCAAATTCTGGCCTGCAAGGGGGTCTTCCAATGTCTTACAAAGGGCCACCATGAACTGACTGAAAATGCGCATCTCTGGAGCGGCTCCTTCTAGGGCAAGGGTAACACACTACATTTTTGTTCCTTTGGTGGGCAGATCTTCCCCATACACCTGCAGGTACATTTGCATCAGGAAGAAGGCCAACTGCTTTGGATCGCCACCAAACTTTACCCCCAGGGCAGGGGGTTCTGCTCCTTCTCCTTGGTGCAGGAACCCACTGGGCTTGAGTATGCTGAGCCACTGGGGCTGGGGCAATCTGTGGTTAAGATGGTGGGGCTTTGGCTGTAGCCACTGGAGAAAGTGTGGCCACAGGGGAGATTGCAGCTATTCCATCATCCATGTGGCAGTGACTGGCAAGAAGCCCCATCTGGGCCATGGCCTTGAAGTTGCCAAATGCTCCTCTAAGGAAATTGAGTGCCTGTTCAAATAGCACATCTTTGGGCTCAGGCTTGTCAGGTGCTATGAACTCTTCCTCATAGCAGTGGGTTCTTTGCGGCAGCTTCCACAACTTCCCCTTTGTGGATCCCAGAAGTGAATCCCAGAAGGCTTCTACTCCCAATCTTTTTCCTTCCAGATACCTAGGGACCACCTGGGCTTCGGCTGCTTGTCACAGGCTTCGAGTTCCACAAGCCACTCAGCATGATCTTCACTCTGGGATTTGGCCACTGCTTCAGCCCAGTCTTCTCCCTCCTCCTGTTTGCTGTCGTGAGTTGACATTGTGTGCACGATCTACATGGTAAAAGGTGTCTCCAGCTTGACCGATTTTGCAGATCCTGCCTAATGTCAAAACTGTCCCAAATCTAACTCTAGGAAAGAATGACCATAGACTCCATTTGCTTGAAGTAATAGGTACTTTTACTAGAGTAGAATGATTGCAAGGCAAGTAAGGTGGGATCTGAAGAATTCCTGCAGAAAGCAATAGATTTCTCCTTTCCTCTTAGTTCACCCTCCTTGAGCCAGTGACCAGTGTCCAATAGCAAGTCATTTGGATGTTTTGTGCACTGTTTTATGGTGGGCAGTTCATTCGCTCATTCTCAGGCCGGTTGTCCTTGAAGTTTGGAGCAAACTAATATAGGCACCTGATTATTCTTACCCCTGTCAATTTCCCCCTCCCTCCTATCTCCTTTCTTCCCTTCTTACGCTTGTTCTAATCCACATTTCATAGCCTTCCCCTCCCTCCTGTCCTTTGATGTCAGCAGAAGTGCAGTCTGAAGTGCTGAAGCTGGCAGATCTGACAATTGGGGTGACATGATAGCTGTCTTCCAGTATTTGAAAGAAGTTGATCAGTTTATTCTCCAGACCATCTGAGGGCAGGACAACAAGCAATGAGTGGCAGCTCATTAAAGAGAGAAATTTCTTGACAGTGAGAGCAATTAACCAAAGGAACAGCTTGCATCCCATAATTTTGGGTGCTCCATCATTGGATGCTTTCAAGAAAAATTGGACATCCATTCATCGAAGATGGTATAACGAATTCTGCCTTGAGTACAGTGTTGGACTGGAAGATCTCCAAACTCTTTTGCAGTCCTATGATTCTATAAATAATCTTCCACTTCTCCCTCTAGACCAGGGGTCCACAACCTCCAGTCCTGGTCATGGCATACCAGAAATCGGGCCACACAAACAAGCGGAGCCCCATCTGGGATGCAGGCAGCTTGCAAAACCGTGCCCCCTCCAGTCAATGGAAAAAACTCTCTCCATGGAGCCTGTTTCTGGTGCTCAAAAGGTTGGGGGCCACTGCTCTAGATACTTTAGGAGATAATCTTTTTTGGAGACCAGAAGGGGGGGAAAAACTAAAGCAAGAACAAAAGTATACTTTTTCCATTTAGTTCTTAGAAAAAAATGTATCCACCCTCTGAAAGAAAAGAAATTGAAGGAGAAATTGGGAGAGATTTGACAGCATCCTCTCATTGGAGAGATGTATTTAATTATCCTCACTTTTGCCGAAGTCTGTAGCTATTTGAATACCAGGCCAAACTAAGAAACTTGATCTATCAGATTTGATAATTGGAGCTAAGATTAAGATATCTCTCTCAACCATCATAACCATTTACTATCTTGATACCCAGAGTCCTGTAAGAGAATCAAGAAGTTTGAATGGGCCACTAAGGCCATTTAATCCAAACTGCTAATCATTGCAAGATTTCTAATACTCTGTATTTCAAATATCCTGCAACATATTCAGTATTATACAACCTGCATTCTAGGATGAGAAAGGACAAATTTCTCTGATATCCTTTCAAGTGTTTGAAAAGTGTTTTTCTCTCTCCCCTCCACATACATTAGTCATCTTTACTCAAGGGTGAACAAACATAACTCCTTCAATCCTTTTTCTTGAAATTTAGTTTTTAGTGCTCTGAACCAGCATGTCACAAAGACATTCTCTCATGTATAAGAGTATTTATTCATTGTATATTGCAATAAATACATTAGCCAAGGATAAACACTTAATGTTATTGATACAGTTTGTATTTTTATACAAGTAAGAAAAGGAGCAAGTAAAAAAATGCTGATTTTTATCTTTATCAAGAAAGTAATTTCTTTTTACTTCAGGCAAAAGACCTAATAAAGAAATTCTTTAGCCAACAAGTTGAAGTTCTTGGAAAAAGAACAGCACCACTACCTGAAATATACTACATTGAAGGCACTCTGCAAATGGTGTGGATTAATCGCTGTTTTCCAGGTTATGGAATTAATTCTCTACTACATCCAGATTGCCCTAATTGTTGTGGTAGGTTGGAAACATAACAGTTTTCAGAATTATAAATACAGATTACTAGATATTTTAGAGGAATTATCTAGTTAACTATTTATTACAACAGAGATAGTAGATTTATTGCTTGTGACTAATTTGGTTAGTTCTTATGGTTTTGTTGCATAGTTTATGGTGAAACTACAGACCTATCAGCTGGGAAGATTCTGGAAAAGATAATCAAGCAACGAATCAGTGAACACCTAGAAGCAAACAAACTCATAACCAAAAGCCAACATGGGTTTGTCAAAAACAGATCATTGTCAGAACCCATTCCTATTTCATTTCTATCTATCCCCTCTGACCCAAAATCAAATCTCACCTTTCCCTGGGTTCTGCCATACTCCCAAGGGGGAGGGGGGATGTGCCCATGGGTTTATTGCCTCTGCTTCCTCTATCTGTTACAATATAACCTTTTGCTTTCATTTATTGCCTCTGTGTCCTCTACCTGCTACAATGTAAAATATTGCTTCCTGCGTTATCTCTCTCTTTGACTTTATCTCCCTAAACTGACAGCTAGAACAAGGGAGAAAATAAGGAATGTAACCTCAGTGCCTGGTTTATTTCTACACTCTCAGAGGAAGGTGTGAAGAAGCTGCCAACCATCGCTATATGAACTGGAGATGGGTCAATGTTATCTCCCCTTTTCCCACGATGGACCTAACACCTGGGGATTGGCCGTCCCATACCGGTCGGGCGGACTATGGGTTGGGATCTTGCTTGGGGATACCTTAATGTATCGTTCTGTGCAGGAAATCTCAGATTCTGTCTATTATACCTGCTAGCAACTACTCTTAATAAAAGTTCCTGTTGGAAGAAATCACTTCCAAGAATTCTGCTTTCTTAAGATGTGGGATTGAAGTGGGTCTTGACAATCATACCAGACAAATCTTATTGCATTCTTTGACCGGGTGACAAAATTAGTGGTCCAGAGGAATGCTGTGGATATAATTTACTTGGACCTAAATAAAGCATTTGATAAAGTAGACCACAACCTACTACTTGATAAGAGAAAAATGTGGGTTAAACAGCATCACCACCAGATGGATTTGTAGCTGGCTGACCAGCTGTACTCAGCATGTGGTCCTCAATGGAACTCCATCTACATGGAGGGAAGTGTATATTGTGCCCAGTGCACTTCAATATCTTCGTCAATGATTTGGATGAGGGCATAGATGGGGAACTCTTCAAATTTGCAGACGACACCAAGCTGCCAGGAATAGCCAACACTCCAGAAGATAGGCTTAAGATAGAGAAGGATCTTGACAGACTTGAACATTGGGTACTACTGAACAAAATGAAATTCAATAGTAAAAAAACTAAGGTTCTACCTTTAAGCAATAAAAACCAAATGCATAGGTACAATATAGGTGGTACCTTGCTCAATGGTAGTAATTGTGAGAGGGATCTTGGAATGCTAGTGGACAGTCACTTAAATATGAGCCAGCAGTGTGCTGCAGCTGCCAAAAAACCCAACACAGTGCTAGGAATAGAATCAAGATCATGTGAAGTGTTAATACTTTATAATGCCTTGGTAATGCCACATTTGGAATACTGCATCCAGTTTTGGTCACCATGAGAGTGCAGTGAAGAGCAACAAAGATGATCAGAGAACTGGAGGCTAAAACATAAAGAAGGTTGCTGGAATTGGGTATGTCTAGTTTAACGAAGAGAAGGACTAGGGGTGACATGATAGCAGTGTTCCAATATCTCAGAGGTTGCCACAAAGAAGAGGGAGTCAACCTATTCTGCAAAGCACCTGAAGGCAGGACAAGAAGCAACGGATGGAAATTAATCAAGGAGAGAAGCCCAGAACCAAGGAGAAATTTTCTGACAGTATAATTAATGAGCGGAACAACCTTCCCCCAGAATGTGAATGCTCCCACACTGGAAGTTTTAAAGAAGAGACAACAACCATTTGTCTGAAATGGTATAGGGTTTCCTGCCTGAACGGGGTTGGACTAAAAGACCTCCAAGCTTCCTTCCATCATCATCATCGACATCATCACCATTATTATTATTATTGATCATCGCACAGTCAGCCAGATGTTCAAACTGGATTTGGCATTTTTGTCTACCTATCGAGTCCTTACCAAGGATCTTGGATAGGCAGATGTGGATGTTTGATGGTATTACAGATATCATCGCAGGATGGAAGCAGTTCCTAGTAAGGCTGCCTTTTGCAATTGACTAATGGCGAATTTGTCAATGCCAATGGTGTTCAAGTGGTGTTCCAGTTTTGGCATTGCACCCAAGGCGCCTATTACTATTGGTACTACCCTTGCTTGCCTTTACCACAGTCGTTCTATTTCTATTTGTAGGTCTTTGTATTTTGTTATCTTCTCCAGTTCTTTCTTGTCTATTCTGCTGTCTCCAGGCACTGCCACGTCCACTATCC
Organism: Vipera ursinii; assembly: GCF_947247035.1. Taxonomy (NCBI): domain Eukaryota; kingdom Metazoa; phylum Chordata; class Lepidosauria; order Squamata; family Viperidae; genus Vipera; species Vipera ursinii. The sequence continues at coordinate 49,889,859 of NC_139517.1, forward strand.
AGACTTTTTTGTCTGTCTTATCAAAAATTGTTAAGTCCGGAGTGTTATGTTGCAAGTGCTTGTCTGTTTGAATTCTGAAGTCCCAGAGCAGTTTAACTTTATCATTTTCTATGACTCTCTAATTTATGATCTCACCAGTTCTTGCTTACAAGCAAATGATATTTCTTGCAGATCTTCCAATGCACCATTGTTGCTACTTTGTCAAGCTGCTGCTTGTAGTCAGTCTGTGCGATCTTCTTGCAGCAGCTTACCAGGAGATCCACTGTTTCTTCAGCTTCTTTACTGTCTGTTGCTGTCTTCTCAGTTTTGACTTTGTGTGCATTTGTCCTTAAGGCTTGGTCTTTTGCAGCCAGAATTAGTCCGTTGGTCTCTTTCTTCATCTTTCCTGCTCTTAGCCATTGCCAGGTCTTGTTATTATCTGCTTTCCCAGCTATTTTATTTAATGTACTGGCCATGTAGTGCTGTTCTTCATTTGGTCTTTCTTGTAGGCCAGTTTAGTTCCCTCCAGTAGTCTATAAGCCTTCCTGATATACTAATTTCAGTGCATCTTCATCATTGTCCTTCAGATATTCTTCCAAAGCCATTTTTTCTTCTTCAACCATCTGGTGTACTTGCAGCATTCCACTATTTGCCTTAGTAGATAGAGTCTGTCAATGTCGCTGCGTGGATGAAGGGCATGATTCATTGTCACTATTTTTCTGGTCTTCCTATCCATTGCTTTTAGTTCTGCTTGAGTCCAGTCCACTATTCCAGCTGTGTATCTAATGACTAGAATTGCCCAGGTGTTGATTGCCTTCACAATATTTCCTCCATTGAGTTTGGATTTTAAGAGCTTCACTCTCTTGATGTATTCACCTCTAATCTTTTTCTTGACTTCAGTGTGCTTGATGTTGTCAGCTTGAAGGATACCCAAGTATTTGTAGTAATCTTCCTCATCCAGACTCTTAATGTTATTTTCGTGGGGCATCTTGATTCTTTCAGTTTTCACTATTTTTCCTTGTTTGAGAGTAAGTGTGGCACATTTGTCCAAGCCAAACTCCATTGCAATATCTTGCCTATATATATGGACAGTGTTCAGCAGTGATTCTATTTCAGATGATGTTTTTCCATACAGCTTCAGATCATCCATGTAAAGGAGCTGGGATAGTCTGGCAGATGTTTTTGATGTTTGACAGCCATGTCCTGAGTTACTCAGTATTGTTGACAGAGGAAACAGTGCAATAACAAATAGTAGTGGTGATAATGAATCTCCTTGAAATATTCCTCTCTTGATATCAACCTCTCCTAGTCTGTCACCATTGACCTGCAACTGTGTCTTCCATTGTGCCATCGTTCTTTGCACAAATTTTCTGATGTTTCTACTGACTCCTGTTATTTCTAGGCACTTGATTATCCAATCATGTGGCAAAGAGTCAAATGCCTTTTTGTAGTCAATCCATACCACATTCAGGTTGGTCTTCCTTTTCTTGCAGTTTTCCAAGATCATTTTGTCTATTAAGAATTGATCTTTTGTTCCTCTGCTATTGGGGCGGTTTCCATTCTGCTCGGGTGGAAAGAGATTGTTTTCAATTAGATGATGTTGTACTGCATCAGCTACCACACCAGTTAGCAATTTGAAAGTTGTTGGTAAGCAGGTAATTGGCCTGTAGTTGCCTGGTATTGCCCCTTTTGCTGGATTTTTCATTATTAGGTAAGTTTTCCCAGTTGTGAGCCACTTTTCAATTTCTCCTCCTTGTAGTATATTTCTGAACTGCTTGGCAATGATGGGTATATAACAGATGTTTCAACCAAAACCCATGCAGTTCATCTTCAGCTGGTGCTGACCAATTTTTGATCTTCCTTGTTCTTTTTTCTACCATTTTTGTTGTAATTACTAGTTCTTTCATTTCAACTTCTGTTTTATTTGCATCCACCTCTTTTAACCAAGCCACATCCTTATTGTGTTTCTTTGGGTTATCCCATATCTGCTTCCAGAACTGCACTCTTTCTTCCTTGTCAGGTACTGACTGATTCATTGCATTTTCTTCATTGATGGATTGGTAGAAACTTTTCTGATTGGATTAAAATTGGAGGTTCTGCCTATAATTTGCAATTCGAGCTTCATATCTACTGATTTTCCTGGCTATACTGTCATTTGCTGTTTTATTATTTCCATTGCTTCCTTGATCTTCCTTGTTTCTAAGTGGTATTTCTTGATTAGGTATTCTTTGGTCTTCTTGTTCTTCAGCTTCTTTTCTTTCATCTGTTCTAGCTTGCTTGCATGTGATCTTAACTTGCTGATCTTATTTTGTAGTCTAACCTTCCATTTTTGTGGTGCACTGTTTGTTTGTTTTTCTTCTTTGTTGATTTTGCATCCCAGGTATTCAGTTATAACTGCAGCTGTGCTGTACATTAGTTGGTTTGTTTCTTGCAGTGAATTGGTGCTTATACTTGATATTGCAGTATTTGCATCTTTTAATGCTTGTGCTAGCTGTTTCTTTGGGAAAAGCTTCAATGCAGGCAGCCTTATTCTGTTGTTTTTGTGCTGTTCTAGATGCTCAGTTATTCTTTGTTTCAATTCTTTTATTTCTTTAGTTAGAGGGATTTGTTCTTCCTGTTTCCAAATGAGAACAGTTGTATATCTTGCTGGATTCCTTCACTGCCAACTCCCCCGGCTTGTCTCTATTATATTCTCTATTATTATTATTATTATTATTATTATTATTATTATTATTATTATTATTATTATTATTATTATTATTTCTTGGAAATGGAATGTAACTGCAAATGAATTGGTAACTATGATAGACTAACTTGTTGGCATTTGTTCTTTGTGACTGATAGATTCTGTGCCAGTATAACATCAAATTTAAATCAAAATGTATTATGATTGTCATTATGGTTAATATATTGGCTTGTATCTATTTTTTCTTCTTGTGAAAACCTTACCCTTTTTCTTCTTCATCAGTGCAAGCAATAGAATATTGAAGTTTTTCATACCAAAATCACAATATTGCAAAGCAATGGATTAATCTTGCTTGCTACTCTGCATATTTTGCTCCTAACCCCTCCCCCTTGGGAGTATGGCAGAACCTAAAGAAATGTAAGGTTTGATTTTGGGTCAGAGAGGATAGATAGAAATGAAATAGGAATGGGTTCTGACACCTACAAATATTTACAATAATTGGTTGGGACCAATTCACATTCAACAGTGTTGATATAAGAAACCAAGAGTTATGAATTTGAGTATGAATACTCTGTTTGCACTTTCTTTACTTCCAAGATCAACCCATAGTTTTCTGGTATGGACATAAAATGGAAATTGTTAGCTAATAATTTTCATTTTCATAATTTCAGTTCTGGTATATGAGAGAAAGAGGACAGGGAATCAGTTGCCGAAAACTCTCATTTTCAATTTAAGAAACCATGAATAAGCTGAAAGGGCTGTATCTTAACAAACCTTTTTTAAGTAGAAAAGACACTTGAAGTATATCCAGATAAACGGAAGTGCAGATTAGTATATTGTGATTAAAAATGATCCAAAATTGTTCTTTCTATCCTTACCTTGGTTTGGCATTTTTAAAAATATTTTTATTCCTCTTTACATTTGCCATTTTTAATTTCTTTCAATAAAGGGCTTTTGGCACTGCTATGGGCTCCATGCCCCAGGCATCCTCCAGCACTTCTCTTCTCCATCCCTTGTCCCCACTGCCTCACATCACTGTGGGGCAAATTTCCCTGGCTGCTATCCTGCATGGGACAATTAGCTACACAAGATAATTCACCAAACACCTGCATAGGGAGAGTGCCGCTGTGCCCTGTGGGGAGAGAGAGGGAGGGAAGGAAGGAGTGTGTTCCTCTCTGGTAGAGTTACCTACGTGTGCAGGACCTCAGAGCCTGCCAGGGGAACAGCAGTAGAGGGAGACCAGGACTGTGTGCTTCTTCATATACCACCTGATTCTCCCCCTTCACTCCCTCCCCTCCAGCAAATGTGCTGGGATCTGCTTCCCTCCATCCCCTGGGAGAGCCTCGGAAAATCTTCCACATGCCCCAGTGTCAAAAGTCACCTATCCTTTGATGGTCTCCCATTGGGACTGATTTGCACCTCGCTGGAAGCTCACATGAGCATTCACATGTCCCATGTTACACCCTCCCCCTTGTTCCACTGTTCAGTTTGGTGCACAAAAGTTGGGCTAAGGAGCGGGGGAGATTGCATGTGTGTGTGAGATGCATGAGTGCTGGGTGAGGCAGCTTTGAATCCCAAAGGCAGTGATGCAAGACCACATAGCACGATCTGCCAAGCGGATGGACAAGGCATTTTCTGCACTTGCTCAGAGGCATGGGGTTCTTGAATTTATGTAAAGAAAGCTATCCTTCTAAGCATTTAAAGCATGTGCAGAGAGCAGGTAGAAACTCTCATATAGAGCAAATGCATGAAGAGAATATTTAAAATCATTATTGCACTTCAGCTTTCTAGCTTGACCAACAATGCCTTTTTTATTCCATCAAAGCAGCCATCCAGCTCTTCCCAAGAGCCAGCTTGGTGGTTCAGTAGTAGAATTTTCACCTGCCACTTGGAAGCCTGGGTTCAGTTCCCAGCCAACAAGAGTGCTGCTGCTGCTTTTGCTGCCTTCCTTTAGTTCTTTCCTTTCTGGCTACTTTAATTTATTCACTTGTACAATGAATATTTTTACTGTTTATTGTACATATTTCTTTTAATTAAATGGTCTTTGTGGGTCCAACTCTAGGGAGAAAAGGCAGCTAGGCAAGTAAAATCTATTTTTCTGGCTAAATATAACTTTTTTTCTAGAAAACATGCAGCTATTTAATCTATGGCTAAATATATTTTTCTAGCAAAATGAAACCCTAGAACTACAAAAGATCTGTTGCATTGACCAGAAATCGAACACAGTCCTGCGGCATGGCAGGCTAGAATTCTACCACTGAACCACCAATATAGTTATTGTAGATACTATGGACAATTCATTCTCTCTCTGCTGCTCCAGCCTGTTGCTAAATTTATATGATGTATTTCTCAGATTTATATGGCCGCTCATCTTACAGATGCATGACTCATTTTCTCCTTTTTTTAAACTTAATTTTGGAAAAGGGCCTAAATTCCTTCCGCTGGTCCTTGCTTGCTCCTGGCTTCCTTCTACCTGGCTCCCCCACTAAGGCAGCAGCAAGGCAGAGGCTGGAGCCAGCAAGGAAGAGGAAGAGGAGACAAAGAAGAGTGTGTCAGCTGCAGCTTTTCAGCTGCTGCATTAGCCGAGTGGGAAGGTGCTCCTTCCCCCGATCCCCCTAGTTCCTCTTTCAGGTAGTGACCCCTCTGCAAGGGGAAAATGTTGTGGGAGGTGATTGTGAGATTAAGTCAAAGCTGAGAATTTTACAATCTATGAAAACTTTGAAAGCAGGGGGTTATGATGATGATGATTAACAACATACTGCCCAAAGGTAGATAAAGGCTTTGGACTTGAGTAAGATACTATCCTGGGTGAGAAGTAAGCTAAATTCTGAATTAATTGGTTAGAGATAGATATTTTTATTTTCATTCTCTTATTTTTGTCCTCCTTACCATTTGAGGATATGACCAAAGAAATCTACAAATGGAATGCAGGGCCGAATCTGGGCAAGGGGGCCAGCTGGTGCATCCTTCCACCAGTGACCAATGACACATGGGGGGGGGAAGGAAGCAGCCTCCTGGTCTCCCCACACCAGTGTTTGGTGAGTTATACCATGGCTAAGTGTCCCACATGGAAGAGTGGCCAGGGAGATTTGTTCTACAGTGAATCACCCAATGCAAGGCAGCGGGGGACGGGATGAGGAGCAGGAGAAGGCCAGTGGTGAAGGGACACCCAGGGTGTGGAGCCTGTGGTGGTGCACTGGGAGCTGGGTAGCCATGGCAATGTGTTGGGGGCAGCTGGGGGGGGCTGCAGTGAAGTGGCTGAGGCAATGTGGTTATAGCTAATTGTCCCATTCCAGACTGGGAAGGTTGCAAATGGTAATCTCTTGACCCAGGATGCTACAACCATAGTAAATACATTCTGGTTGCAAAGGCCCTAATTTTGATCATGTGTCTCTGGGGATGCTATGATGGTCATAAGTGCAAGGATCAGTTGTAAGTCACTTTCCAATGCTGTTGTAACTTCAAATGGTTGCTAAATGAATGATTGTAAATTGAGGGCTATTTGGACTCAAGAAGATCCTACTCTTAGAAGCAAATGAACAGTGCAGACCCTGTCTTACTATATTTTCTAAAGTTCTTTGACATTAAATTTCTGGAGAAATCACTCAAGGACTGAGTTTCAATAGTTTTGTTTGTAAGAATTGTTGGAAGCATACCTACATAACAAACTAAGCCAACCATAATAATAAATAGTAGGTACATAACATTACAAGATTTATATTTTATTTTGGTATTACTGTGTTTCCCCAAAAATAAACTTTGGCTTGATATTTACACCTGTGCCTAATATAAGCCCTACCCCCAAAGTAAGCCTTAGTTAAGAGCCTGCACAGTTGGCCACTTGCCCACCCAGTCTGGTTGTTCATAGTGGGAGAGGGGGTGGAGCTGCCCCATGCGCTCCGTACCCAGTTACTTTGGGGGCCCTGCAGCCATCCCTACCACGCCCGACACTTGCCACATGGCGGCATCAACAGCCCCATCCAGCAGGAGCTCTCATGGCCACCACCAGCTCACTTCTGTGGCCACTCATGTACATCACCCACCCCCCCGGGCTCCATTTCACTGGCAGAAGCCTTTAGGAAATGCCTCTGCAGCCAAGAATGGAGCCCTAGGTTGATGTGTGCATCACCCTCCTGGCCTCTGTTTCACCGGCAGAGGCCTTCAGGAAACCCAGGCCTCCAATCCTGGCTGCAGAGGCCCTTCCTGAAGGTCTCTGATGGCGAAATGGAGCCCGGAGGCAACGCACACATTAACCTGGGGCTCCATTCTCCGCTGCAGAGGCCTTTCCTAAAGGCCTCTATTGGCAATAGTGAGGCTAGGGGTGATGTGTGCAAGCAGCAGTGAGCAGCCACAGAAAAAGTGGGCCAATGGCATGGCTGTTGGTGCTGCCGCTGTGAGGCAAGACAGTGGAAAAAATAAGACATCTCCTGACCTAATGCTTCTTTTGGAATCAAAAAAAATTATAAGATTGGGTCTTATTTTGGGGAAACACCGTAGTTGTGAAATATTTATGAGTTTTCATACAATACAAAGCCCCAAGAAAAACAATACCAGATGTTCTGTACTTGTAATTATTCACAATATAGTTGAAGATAAATCTCAGAATATGATGGGATGGAGCAGAGATGTTAGCTGTATACAATGTGTTGCAGATAACTGATGGAGTCGTCTCAAAGTTTCTTGCACCTATGATGGCTGTCTTACACATTTTACATTTACTTCTGCTTATGCTTACTATTTCCTTATTTTTTCTTAAAACATTTTTGTGAGTGTGAACCCCAAATTTAGGAAATAAATCTTGAAGCAATTAACTGGCTTTGAATTTGAAATTTTCATTCTATTACAGCAAATTGCAATATATTTGATGACATGATTATTTTTGTTTGTTTTGTTTTCCTTTCTTTTGTTATAGTGGTTTGCAGTCCAGGATCATTCAATCCTCATGAAGGAACTCATTGTCTTCAATGCAACACAAATCTGGCATATGGAGCCAAACATTGTTACTAGGCTGTCGGCATAATCCTTTCGCTATGTTTAGTAACTTTCCTGTACTTTCATCTCTGTAATCCAAATAAAAGGATTTTTCAAAAAAGTAATTTATATTACAAGATTACATTTATATGAGGAATGATATGTGGCAGAAGAGAATAAGGAGAAATTTCCTATCTGTGATTAATTAGTAGAATGGCTTGCCCTCGGTAGTTGTGGGTGCTCCACCACTGATGGTTTTAAGAAGCAAACCATTTGTCCAAAATGGTATAAGGTTTCCTGCTTGAGCTGGGGGATGAAGACTGTTAAGGTCCCTTCCATCTCATTTACTCTATTTCATTCTAAAAAATAGTTGCATTCCCCTGGCAATTTTATATTTCTGAAGATGCAATTATGTTTAAATTTCAAGCGGGGAACCTTTCAAGTATCTTTGGTTTTAGAAAATTCAAAACCATAGATAGGAAACATGACAACATAATATATCATCTTCAGTTTCATAGTCTTATGGTATGCAAAGAATGATAGATCCTGATACTTGCTGATTCAACACTTCAATCTTGTATGAGAAAAAAATGGATTTTTTCTTCGTTTAAGATGCATTTTGCTATTCAGTAAAAAAATAGTAAATAACACTAAAAGCAAAAATACAATACTTAGAATTGCTCTATTAAACAAGGTTTCCATTAATTTTGTTTACATTACAACTATAATAGATACCACCTCCCTTCCATCTGACATAAATGGAAAACCTAATTCACCATTCCATTCTTTTAAAAATGCTTTTTGTGTTCTTTTGGATATTTGGAGGTTCAGAGTATATCTGATAAGAAAAACCACTGAGCTCTTATTCAGGTATCATTTAAGTTATTTAGGCAAGAAAGTTAAGGAGTTGGGATTATAAGTGGTATTTTCATGGGAAGATTAACATTCAATGAGAGAACAAAGCATTATAGAAATAAACCAGTTTAAAATGTTTGAAAAAATAACTGGATCCCAATTGGAATTTTATTTCATAAAGCTTGTGGATTGAAATATTTTTTACTCTTTACTTTTTATTATTTATTTCTGTTGAAAATTTGGGTTTTTCCTTATAAACAAGAAGAAAAACTGAAAATATTTTTAAAAAAATTCTGGGTGGCTGGATGACTTGTATTGCCTTATTCAAGGGCAATAAATGGTTTTGATGCCACACCTTCAAACATCCTGAACTTCCCTCTGGTCATATCTGATACACTGGTAATCCCGGCAGCTTCTCATTAACAACATACAACTGGGAGCCCCACCAATCTGTCAGGCTGTGCTTCCCAGAGGGACCTAAATTCCTTAATAGCACCTGATCATCAGACTGCAAATCCTGAACTCTCACTTTCAAATCATAGTTCTTCTTATTCCACCATTCTTGAACCCCTGTGGCCACTGAGGCCTTTTCATAAGCCCCCTTCAGATTGTTCTTCAATCTATCTACATAATTACGATGTGACCTAAGTGAGGTCTCATTCAATGAGGTGCCAATGTCTACAGGCAGGTGGGCTTCCCTACCAAACATGAAGCGATACGGGGAATACCCAGTGGTGTCATTCTTCATGCTATTATACGCATGCATGGCGGTAGAAATATATTGTGTCCAGACTTCTGGTTTACCGACGCTGGGGGACCCTGGAAAGGGTCAAAAGTCACCTGGTAGGGGTGACCAGCAAGGAGGGGATCCATGCTTGATCACAGGAGGGCAGTAGCCCATCCGCCCAATCCAAACCAGCAGACAAAAGACCAGCCATAGAAAAATGGCTCGCCACTAGGCTGCAGACAGCCGAAGTCAAACTTACCACCAGGCACCTACAAAGCAGTGCGGATGAGACTGGGTGAGATTTGAACCTCTCTTCAATCCTATTTTTTCCACCTGTATAAACTGCCCAAGGTATTTTCCCCCCTGTAGAGAGGGAAGGGAAATTCTATCCCACCCTCTAGAAACAGTAGTGACTGGCTATCCAGGGGAGTTTAAAACATTGAAACAATAGCCTGATTTTAATTGATTTTTATTTTTCTAAAACTTGAGGATTAAAAGATTTCCTATTCTTATTGAAGATTTGGGTTCTTACTTACAAAAAAGAAATAAAATTGAAAAAAGGACTATAAAAATCTTGGATTTAAAAAAGAAAATCCTAAATGGTATGGGCGACATCTTGTGGCTAAACCTGATATTACAACCTGTTATTGTCTAAAAGAGACTTGGCTTGAAGACCACATATTCATGATAAGACTTTTGTAACCTTGGCTATCAGCTGTGAGAAGCCCAGTTGTGCTCTATACTCAGTGATAAAATTATTTTTACTTTCTGATTGTAAAGCTTTTAATTCACACCACTAAAAGAACAGATTTTATTTATGTTGAAAGCAATTCATGAAAATATTCTTAAAGCCACTGATGAAATAAGAGGCTATGGAAAAGAACAAGTTGTCAGACTAGATAAACGAACCCAAACTTTGATCACAACCAAAGAATTAACTACACAGAATATAATAGAAGAAGTGGAGCAATTAAATACTATGATAGAAGATTCAACTGATCAACAGTTAACGGAAAACCCAGAAAAGGGATTGACAACTTTGAAAATGGAAAAGACTTTCTATATAACCCAGAAGAAACCTGAGGATCAGGAAGAACAGACAGTTGACTTAGCAAGGTGGCCATATTTGCAAATTCAAACAAGATATAGAAAAGATGCAAAGACAATGGGATTTTATAAAGAACAGGCTCAATTTGATCAAATATTATTAAAAACAGACAAAAACCTAATTAAGAAACTTTACAGATTTCTGCTAAACTTGAAGATGGAAAAAGAACAAGTAAAAGATACAATGATAACATGGGCAAAAAACTTTGGATATTCTATAGATTTGGAGGACTGGCAAAAATTATGGGATAGAAATATTAAATTGACTAAAGCAGTTTCATATAAAGAACATTTGTATAAAATGTTTTACAGATGGCATATGACACCAGTAAGATTAGCTAAAATGTTTAAAAATACTTCAGATAATTGCTGGAAATGTAAACAAAGACCAAGTACCTATTACCATATCTGGTGGGTTTGCCCTAAAGCAAAAAAGTTCTGGCTTAAGATACATACATGGTTGGAAAAGATGACTAAAATACAGGTTGAATTTAAACCAGAACTGTTTCTGTTAGGAATATTAGGAGCTAAGTATGAGAAGGAGAATGAGTATCTAATATTGCACGTATTGACAGCACCGAGAATAGCATTTGCCCAATACTGGAAAAATGAAAACCTACCAACTGAGGAGATTTTAATGAAGAAAATTTTAGAGTGTGCAGAAATTGACAGATTAACCTTAGAGATTAAAGAGAAAGAGGATTCAATTTATTTTAAAATATGGGATAAATTTTACCAATGATTAGGAAAATGAACTAGTGAGAAATGAATGTGATAGGTTATTTTGAATATATTAGTAAGGAGAATGATATCTATTGACTAATTGATATTTATCATTTAGCATTTATATTATAGCTATTTACTGTTATATTAATTAATGTTAACTGAACATATGTACCCAGACAATAGTCTGTTTGCTAAAGCTTGAAAATGTTATTGGGAGGCAACCACAATGTTGTTCCCAATAACAACATGTATTAACAGCAGCAAGAATAGCATTTGCCCAATAGCATTTGCCCAATCCTACCCCAATCTCAATCCTAAACCTGTCCCAAATCCTGATCCTTACCTTGGTTATATCATCTTCCTAACTCTATAAAATTCAATAAAAACTCTTATAAAAAGTAAAATAAAGATTAAATATATTTTAATTATGGTTAAAAAGAATAAGAAATTTTGGGAACTTTTATAAAATGTTTTATAGATGGCATTTAGATCCTAAAAAGCTTGCAAGTATGTACCTGAACTATCAACCTAAATGCTGGAGATGTGGTGGCGAAGACGCAACGTATTTTCATATATGGTGGACCTGTAAAAAGGTTAAAGCTTTTTGGATTAAAATCTGGTGGAATATGCAGAAGATATTTAAACAAAGGATAAAGTTTTGTCCGCAATTGTTTTTATTGGGCATAATTATGGATACTACTGTTGTGGACACTAAGTTGATGTTGAACTTAATTACGGCAGCAAGACTTTTAGTAGGTCAATATTGGAAGAAGGAGGAACTGCCGACTATAGAAGTTTCTGACCTGGCGGAAATGGCAAAGATTTCGGCTTATTTGAAAGACCATTCGCAACAACGTTATATTATGGAGTGGAAAAAGTGGATTGATTACATCCAGAACAAATATGGGACTAAAAAGTTTCATTTAGCATTTGTATAAGTTTTGATGTGATATTAGTATTGCTTGTAGTCATTTTATATGAGCTAGAGTGCGATAGACTTAATAGTTTATTGTTGTTAACATGGTTGTTTATGATTGTTTTTACCTTTATACCTTGTATTTAGCTCTGGGAAGTCGGGGAGGGGGGAAGGGGTGGGGGGAGGGTTAGGGAGGGTTAGGAAGGGTTGGGTGGGGGGAGGGGGGGAGGGATTGTTAAAGATAAAATGTATTGTAAAACTTTTCAATAAAAAAAAGAAATTTTGGGAATGAATATATATTAGCTTAGGAGGAAAATATATTTTAAGTAGTATTTTACTTTTTATGTTTCTTTACTCTTGCTCTTTTTCCCCCTTTTCTTTACTGTTTTTACCTGTTCTTTAAGAAGTGTAAAAGTGTTGAGATGGTTTATATGGGAAAAATGGATTTAAAATTTTAAATATAATTAACTGTTGAGAAAATCTTTACCAGCAAGAATACTTTGAACTTTACGGGAGAAACTGTTAGGTTCGAATAGACGATCGACACCGTGAGGTTTAATGCAAGAACGTTTATTAACACACACATAAGTCAACGGGCAATTAACCGTTTAACTCCCCCTTATATAGTCTGCTACATTCAAACAGTGGCCAATCCCCAGCCCAGAAACTCCCGCCTAAATTGCACCGACCAATAATTGCACTCAGAGTTTCCCGCTTCTAGGAAAGCCCATTTAATTAATCTACAGACACAACAGAAACAAATCTAAATAAGGACTGTAACAGGATATAAGATGAGGCAACCAGAATGATTAGATAGAAAAGAAATATTATATTGATGTGATCATTATTTCTAGGAATATTGGGGAAAAATCAAATATGTAACTGTTATGTATCAAAATAATAATTGTATTATTTCAAGGTTTGCAAAGAAGACATTTTGGGGAAAGGGAAATCAACTAAATCTACTATGTGGATTATGGATTATAGATACTGTTAATGATTCTTCTTTACAAATGTAAACCCAGTAAACACACTGTTTACCAACTATTAAGTGATTTATGTTTTTAAAAATCAATAAAAAAATGGGGAAAAAAGAAATATCTACCTGCATTATGCTAATAATGCCACTATTCTGACTAGTGAAAATGCAAATGATCTGGAAAACTAGTATTCAGAATAAAAAATATCCATGAAAAAATGTAAATACAAAGGACAAGCTATTGAGAACTAGTACAACAAACAGCTTTAGAATCAACAATGACTATCAACAATGAAAAGGTTGCTGGCTTCCACCTTTATGAATCAATTATCAACAGTAAGGGTACCAGTAGTCAAGGAAAATGCTAGACTTGGATTTTTTGCGTTTTTTTTAAATCTATGGTTTTGATGATTAGATAGGATAGATTTTAGAAAGAAGAAAGTTACAATGTAACTTAAGAGAGAGGTAAATCTAAAATTGTATTTATAACTACTGCAAAGAAGATCAGAGTCTGTCTATGGAGATTCTCAGTCATCCAAGTCATAGTTATCCCAAAGATAACTTTTTCACCAGGCAACTGGACTTTCTTGTTTTTCTTTGAAGACATTTTGCTTCTCATCCAACAAGTTTCTTCAGCTGACTGGATGGTGGGGAATGGAAAGATTTATATTCCTTGCATTCTTTTAGCCAGTCGTTAAAGCTACCTAGAGGCTTATCTGTGTTTTTAGGGCCACCTGAGTAGTGCAAGTGGGCGTGGAGCCCTCTTGGAACTGTTGAAAGGACTCTGTTGTAGATTGAAGATAAATGATGTTGGATTCCTCCCCCTCTGTTGAGAGAACACTGTTCAGTTTTGACATAGATCACCTCTTTGACCATCTAACTACCATACTAGCTCCTCTAATTGGTAACACTACATCACATCAATAATTGACACAACTTTGCCAGCAAGATTTGGGAAATCTTTCATGGTAGTTAAAAAACATCTGCTACAAGACAGCACCCTAGGTGACAGAACCAACCTCAGCCCAGACCACATATGTGCCCTGCTGGACCTCTGCCCAACCACTGCCATTTTCAATGCAGTGAAGGTTTCTACAGACAAAAATATGGCTGCATCATAGGCTCACCTATGTCCCCCATTGTAGCCAATCTCTACATGGAAGAGGTAGAAACCAAAGCCCCAAACTCCTTCACAGGAATTCCACCCACTCACTGGTATAGGTATGTGGACGATACTTGGGTCAAGATCAAAACACAGGAATTGGAAGCATTCACCAAACATATCAACTTGGTGGACAGATACATCAAATTCACCTGTGAAGCTGTTAAGGAAAATAGTCTAGCCTTCCAGGACTGTGTTGTATACATTAAGGAAGACAGAAGCCTTAACAGTGAAATTTATAGAAAATCCACTCACATGGATCAATATTTACATTTTGATTCACACCACCCACTGGCACACAAAATGGGAGTTATCAGAACCCTCCACCACAGAGCTGAAGACCTGTCTAATGGCAAGGAAGGAAAAGAAAGAGAAATAAAACACATCAAGGAAGCCTTCAGAACGTGTGGCTGTCCCAAATGGGGCTTCATCAAATCTCAAAAAAGACCTAGCAGGAGTTTCTCTGTAACAGATGAAGAAAACAATAAACGAAGCAATGTAGTCATTCCATAGGTTGCAGGAATATAGAAAAGCTCAGGAGGATCTTCAACCAACACAACATATGTGCACACTTCAAACCTAAGAATACATTAAAGCAGAAGCTTGTCCACCCCAAGGATAAAACATCCAGACACAAATTGAGCAATGTTGTATATGCAGTAGAATGCAGTGAGCCATGTGCAGATGTGTACATTGGGGAAATGAAACAACAACTTCATAAATGTATGGCACAACATAGGGGAACAAACCCATCAGGACAAGAGTCAGCAGTCCACCTGCATTTAAAAGACAAAGTACACTTTTTTGAAGACAGCAAAGTTCACATTTTGGACAGAGAGGACTGCTGGTTTGAAAGAGGGGTAAAAGAGGCCATCTGTGTCCAACATCATCTATCTCCAATCTACAACACAGTCCTTTTAATAATTCCAAGAAAGCTCAAAACCCATTTGCACTACTCAGGTGACCCTGAAAACACAGATAAGCATTCAGGTAGCTTTTGATGACTTGCTAAAAGAATGCAAATGAATAGCTGTCTGCAGGAACATAAATCTTTCCATTCCCCAGAATCCAGTCAGAGCTGAAGAAGCTGCTTGGATGAAAAGCAAAATGTCTTCAAAGAAAAACAAAGTCCAGTTACCTTGTGAAAAAGCATCTTTGGGATAAGATCAGACTCTAAATATCACATGGGACAAATGCTACAACTAAGAGTTTGAAATCAGTTTTAAAGGGCTATGAGCAACCAGGCAGAAAAGCAAAGGATTTGAATTCTTGGATTCTATTCTTGTCTGTACTTCCAATGGAAAGTCAACCCCCCAATGAAGGAATGGAAGGTTTTAGTAGTTTTAGTAGTAAACCATTAACTCAAGAGATGGTGCTATTGCAAGAACTTTGGATTTCTAGACCATGGTTTTAAATTATCTTTAGGAAGGGGTTCAAGCAATGAAACAGCTTTCCTCCCAGAGTTATAGATGCATAATTGCTGGGCATTTTCAATAAAGGATTGGACAACCATTTTTCTGGAGGGGTCTCCTATAATGGGCGAGAGTTAGATTGGAAGACCTCAAATGTCTCTTCCAGCCTATGATTCTAAGAAAGTATTTGGAAAACACATGAACTGCCTCAGTTCATCCAAAAGGCTTTAAACTAAAATAGGGAGGGAAGGAGACCAAATTTTAGGACTAAACCCAAAGCATAGAGCCCAACACAACAAATCGGCCAATGAGAAAAGGAATGGTGAGAGAGAAGGGACACACAAGTACAAATCAGAAGACATAGGAAGAAAATCCAGGGTCAAGCATAAAGGACTCAGATGCCTATATACCAATGCTCATAGTATGGGGAACAAATGGAGAGTTTGAAATCCTAGTATATGAAGGCAAGTATGGTATTGTTGCTATCCCACTGAAACTTAATGGGATGGAACCTATTATTGGAACACGCAGTTAGAAGGATATAAATTCTTCAAAAGAAACAGACCCAACAAAAGGGGGAGGTTGCATTTTATGTAAGTAATTACTATGGCTCTACAGAAAAGCACAATATTAAGGATAAAAACCTTGAAAATGTTTGGGTAAATATTAGGGGGGAAACAACTTTGCTATAGATGTGTATTATAAGCCATACAAACATGCAAAGGAAATAGATGTCTTTTTTGCTAATCATTTAGCTGCAGGAAAAACACCACTGTAGTAATGGGTGGCTTTAGTCTGGCATCAACTAAGAAACAAACTCTACAGGAAGTGGAAGATTGAACAGGTTCCAGACTTGCCTAGCTGACAACTTTATCATACAAAAGGTAGAGAAGGGAACTAGAGAGACAATTGTACTGGACTTAATTCTTACCAATGAAGGTAAGGGAGAAACAATAGGAACTTTGTGGGACAACGACTATGTCATATGTTCAACATCTAGATGAAGGGAGACAGAACAAAATCAGACTAATGATTTAGACTTACAAAGAGGAAATTTTGAAAATCATAGTTCCATTCCAAATTAGAGACATTTTTATTGAACTTCACTAAACCATAAATTTATTCAAAATATATTGAATTGGCACTGTATATGATAAAAGCTGTAAAATATTTTATGCTTTTTATTGGGGGAAAATCTGATCACCTACAGTATTTGCAAAGTTAAACAAATATGCTTCGATGTCTAGAGTAACTTCATATTTCAAAAATCTGATATGCAATTTAATCTTATCTGGAAACTATTTCTGGACTTTCATTCTAAACACTGAAATTGTGCTACATCATAAATGTGAATTTTAGAGTCTATATTTTAATCTAATATATAGTCTAGAATAAAATAGAGCTGGAAGGGACCTTGGAGGCCTTCTAGTCCAGCCTCCTGTTCAAGCAGGAGGACCTGTGGTGGCGAATCTATGGCATGCGTTGCACAAGTAGCATGCAGAGCCCTCTCTGTGGGCACGCGCACTGTCGCCCCAGTCCTAGGCCTTCAGCTGGGTTTTATAAAACCTTTTCGGTTTAGGCCTCTGGCGCCGTGTGCAAAAAAAAGTTCAATCAATCAATTTTAACTTCTCATGGGAAAAAAAAGATATCGCAAAGTTGGAATTGATTGATTTAACTTTTTAGTCCCACCCAGTCTGCTGTTACCACCGCAGCCATGCTTACCCAATAAGCC
The DNA here is from genome assembly GCF_947247035.1 of Vipera ursinii. Lineage (NCBI taxonomy): Eukaryota > Metazoa > Chordata > Lepidosauria > Squamata > Viperidae > Vipera > Vipera ursinii. Next base: position 49,907,111 of record NC_139517.1, read on the forward strand.
ACGCCCAGCCAATTTGCCACACCCACCCAATGGGCCATGCCCATCCGGCACCCGATGGTACATAAGTGGGTTTTGGGTTGCAGTTTGGGCACTCAGTCTCTAAAAGGTTCACCATCACTGACCTATACCATCTCAGACTAGTGACTGTCTAGCCTCTTCTTAAAAATCTCCAGTGATGGAACACTCATGATTTTTATTAATTGTTCTCACTGTCAGGAAGTTTCTTCTTAATTCCAGGTTGCTTCTCTCTTTGATCAGTTTCCAACCATTGTTTCTTGTCTTGCCCTCTGGTGCTTTGGAGAATAACTTGACCCCCCACTTCTTTGTGGCAGCCCCTCAAATACTGAAATAATGCTATCATGAGACCCTTATGTCTTCTTTTCTTTAAACTAGCCAAATCCAAGTCCTGCAGCCATTCTTCTTATGTTTTAGTCTCCAGGCCTTTGATCATCTTAGTTGCTTTTCTCTGAATTTTTTTCCAAATTCTCAACATCTTTTTTGTGATATGGTGACCAAAAGTGGCTGCAGTATTCCAGGTGTGGTCTTACTAGGGTTTTATAAAGCAGTACTAATACCTTGTGTGATCTTGATTCTATGCCTCTGTTTATGCAACCCAGGATTGTATTAGCTTTTTTAGCTGCTGTTGCACACTGCTGGCTCATAGTCAAGTGATTGTCCACTAGGACTCCAAGATCCCTCTCACTTTTTAAGCCAGGTCTCACCCAATCTGTACTTATACCTTTGATTTTTTTTCCTGCCTAAATGTAAAACTTTGCTTTTCTCCACATTGAAACTCATTTTGTTGGACAGGCCAATTGTTCAAGTTTGTCAAGATCTTTTTGGATCCTGAGTTTGTCTTCTGGGGTGTTGGCTACTCCTGTCAGTTTAGCATCATCTGCATCTTTGATGAGTTCCCCTTGAATCCCCACATCTAAGTCTTGATGAAGATATTGAAGAGTACTGGGCCTAAGATGGAACCTTGTGGTACCCCACTGCTTGCTTCTCTCCATGTGGATGTAATGCCATTGAGGACTACTCGTTGAGTACACTTTGCCAGCCAGCTTCAGATCCATCTGGTGGTGATGTTGTCTATTCCACCTTTTTCTAGCTTACCAAGCAGTAGGTTGTGGTCTACTTTACTGAAGTATAAATATACTATGTCCACAGTATTTTGCTGGTCTAAGTTTAGTCACTTTCTCAAAGAATGAAATAAGCTTGGTTTGGCATGATCTGTTTTTAACAAACCCTACTGGTTATAACTTTGTTTGCTTCTAGTTGTTTGCAGATCTGTTTTTTTATTATCTTCTCTAGGATCTTTCCAGGTATTGATGCTAAACTGATTGGTCTGTAGTTTCCTGGGTACAGTTTTTTTCCTTTCTTGAAAATGGGAACCACATCAGTCCTTTTCGAATCCTCAGGTACTTCCCCGGTGCTCCAAGATTTTTTGAAAGATATGGCGCAATGGTTTTGAGATAACATCTGCCAGCTCCTTCAGAATTCTGGGATGTAATCTATCAGGCCCCAGTGATTTATATTCGTCAAGGTCAGATAGGTGTTCTTTTACCATTTTCTTGCTTATTTAAATTTTTGTTTCTAATTTGTCTTTTGCAGTGATTTTTTGTTATGTTGGGCTGTAGTTTCTTTTTGTGTGAAGACTGATGCAAAGTATGAGTTAAGCAGCTCTGCTTTCTCCCTGTTGCCTGTTATTTTCTTGCCATCTTTTCTCTTTAGTGAACCTACAGTTTCCTTGACTTTTTTCTTCTTGTTAATATATTGGAAGAAACCTTTTTTATTATCCATGATTTGTGTTGCAAGTCTTTGTTTGTTCTGAGCCTTTGCTTTCCTGACTTTATCTTTGCATGTTCTGGCTGCCTGCTGATAATTGGCCTTAGTTATGTGCCCCTCTTTCCATGTTTTGTATTTGTCCGTTTTGTCTTTCAGTTTGTCAGAGAGATATTAATGCAGCCATGCTGGTTTCATCTTGAATTTCTTGTTTTTCTTTTTCAATGATATTGTGCTGGTTTGGGCGTTTATGATTGCATTTTTCAGTTTCCCACGCTTCTTGGGTTGCTTTCCCCTTTAGGATTTTCATCCATGGAATCTTTTCTTGGTGCTCTTTGAGTTTGTTAGTCATCTCTTTTGAAGTTCAAGACACTGGTTGGATTGTTTTCTATTGCTAGTGTTTGAGTTATATTAAATTCCATTATGATGTGGTCACTTTCACCTACGGTTCTGGTAACTTCAGCTCCCTCTATCACTTCTTCTCTATTAGTTAGAATTAAGTGCAGTATGGCTTTATGTCTAGTTCCCTCCTCCACCTTTTGGATGACAAAGTTGTCAGCTAGGTTGGTCTGGAATCTATTTGATCTCCCCCTCGCTGCAGAATTTGTCTCCCAGTTGATATCTGGAGAGTTGAAGTCTCCCATTACTACTGTGGTATGCTTCCTATATACACTTGTTAACTGGTTGGCAAAGAGTTCATCTATTCTGATTGGTTGGGTGGCCTGTAATATACGGTAATGTCACTTTTTTTCTCTTTTATATTGACCCATATACATTCTGGAGGAATTTTATCTTGGATTATGTGCATTTCTCTAGTGTTCTCTTTTATATAGTGAAACTCCCCCTCCCCTTTTTGTAGACCTGTTTCTTTTGAACAATTTGTATCCATCCATCAGTCCATTCCATTCATGGGTTTCATCTCACCAGGTTTCTGTAATGCCAACTCCCTCACGTACTATTGCTTCTAGTTCGCCCTGTTTGTTTCCCAAGCTTTGAACATTTGTATTAAAAGCATTTAAGACTTTTATGCCTGTTTGTGCATGTTTCCTGCATCTCCTGATTGTTGTTTGGGTTTTTCTTTTTTCTACCTCATTTTTTGATTTGTTTTCTTGGGATTTATGATGGTTTTGGGTTCTAGAGATTCTAAAGATTGGTTACTCTCCCTCCTGATGAGTTGGACCAGTCTTTTTCCGAGTACATTTTTCTCTGTTTTAGTGAGGTGCAGCCCATCTCTTGTCAAGAGTCCTTCGCATAGGAAATGCAGTCCATGATCCAGAAATACCAACCCTTTAGCCCATGGGTCACCAACCCGCAGCTCTGGAGCCGCTTGTGGGTCTTTCAGCCTTCCACTTCGCTTCCCTTCTCCCTCTTTCTCTCTCTCCAATCTTCTGCTCACCTGGCCAGCCAGCGCCTAGGCGCCCCCCCCCCGGGAAAAGCAGAGCCAGGAAGTCCCTTTCCTGGGTGGCCCCATCTGATGTGCACATGGCCGGGGAGCTGCGTGGGGCAGCCCTGGGTTCCCCCCGAGAATGGTCCATCGGAACCTCTGCTGAGCAGGGCAGCCCCCTTGCAAGCCGCGGCCCCAAGGGAGTGCAGTCCCTGAGATCCCCAGCAGGTGCTATCATTGGCCCCGCTGGCTGGGAAGGCATGCCAGAGTCCCAGCTGCCAGGAAGGAAGAGGGAGATGCAGCAAGGGCAGGAGAAGAGAGCCAATTTAAAGCCAGTCCAATCAGAATGTCCGCGGTGTGTCAGTTTGTCGGAGAAGAGTGTGAAGTGAGCAGAAGATCAGAGAGAGAGAGCTTGCTGGATTCTCATCCCAACCCCCAAACACATATGTGGGTGGGTTTTCAGGGGGGAGGGATCAAAGGGATCCCAGATTCTAGACAGGAAGAGAGTTTTGGGAGGGACACGTGTGCATCCATGCACCCCCAGGCTAAATGCAGGGAAATTCCGAAGCCCTCTGATCCTTCCCAAAAAGAAACGAAGGCAATTGATTGGTGGATGATGAGCAGATGTAAGTCTGAGGGGAAAAAATGGGATTTCACCTAGGCTGTTTTCGTGCAAAAACTTCAGAACCAGCTCTGCTGCTTCTGTGCCTCTGTGGTTTAATCTCAGTCCAGTTCCGCTCTGGAAGAAACAGTTTCTTTCGCTCTTGAAACTGACTGAACGGTGGGCAGAGACTGGGACAGCAGCCTCACTCCCGGCTGACCCCAGGAGCCCCAGACATGGAAACTCTGGGGGGGGGGTAGTGAAGCCTCTGAATGACGAGGGGTTCTGGGATGACCATTGCTCTTCCACCTCCCCTCCGCAGGGGTCACATCAATAAAAATGCCACAATTGATGAAGGTGCAAGCTGAAGGCTGTGAGGACAAACTTTGCAGAATGCTGGAAGAAAGAATGCTATGCCTTCCATAATACTGTGTTGATTCACAGATATCTTTTTTAAAATAATAATAATAACAACACTATTTTAAATACATGAGAGAAGAAAGAAAATCAAAGAAAAAAAAGAAAAAAAGGAAAGCTTGAATGGTTCAAGCCAAGGCCCATATTTCTCCTAATTTTCTCCTGTGTTTCAATCACTTTTCAAAAAGTTTTATTTGGAGAAAGAAAATTTCTCCTTTTCACTTTCCCTGTTTTGCCTTTGTGACCCACAATATAAGAAGGGGGGAAAGTGCAAAGTCCAACAATTTTCGGCAGCATCAACACAGAGACATTTTTAAGGAAAGGGCAAAGGACCCCAATGAGGGGCAGCCATTTGCTCCCCATCACTGCCAGAATCCCCTGAAGGAAGAGCTTCTCCCCCCTACCGAAGACTGACAAACCTCAAATCCCCCTTTCAGAGCAGGGTGGACAGAAGATATTTTGGGGGATCTCAAGGGGGGCCTCTGGGGGGATTTGGTGGGAGATTCCCTCCCCCCAAACCACCCTCTGCCTGCAGCCAGCCAGCCTCCTTCCCAGCCACAGGAACTGGCCATTTCTGAGGAAGGAGGTGGGGAAGATGATGAACAAACAAAAGCTAAGGGATTATCAAGGCTACAGACATCGATGGGCAAAAAAAAATATATACCGAAGGTAGGATACCCTAGGGCAGGGGTAGGCAACCTCGGCTCTTTTATGACTCATGGACTTCAACTCTCAGCATAGCTGACTCAGGAATTCTGGGAGTTGAAGTCATAAAAGAGCCGAGGTTGCCTACCCCTTTCCTAGGGAGAGGTTCATCTGAGTCCTCTCCATACATCACAAGTTTTGTTATCTTGAATGAAAAATATTGATCCATTGAACCGCTGCAAACGCATGAGGCGTTACTCCTAGCCTCCCACCCCTCAAAAAGTTCAAGCCTAAGTTAATGAGGACGTCCAAAAGCACTGTTTTCTGCCTTCGAAACAAGGCCTATGTGTAGTGTGGTGCGACGTGCGCTTCGGCGAAGTGCACATTCTCTCCTGAAACATATGAGCAGATGCTGACTTTGGAGGGGATCGCCGAGAAGCTACGGCCGTCCGGATGTCCACTGGGAGGAGGACGGCGGCGGCTGCTGCAAGGCCTTGGGAGATAATCCCGGAATCGTGATGTCAAAAAGCCTCCCGTGACGTCGGACCTGCTGTCCTTTAGGCGCCGTGTGTTGGTAAGCCAGGCGCTATGCTGGGGACGCTCAGTGCCGGGCCCGGAGAAAGCCAGCAATCCGCACCTTTCTGCTGCTGCCGTGTTACCAACTACATGCGGGAATACAGCGAGTGTTGAAAGCATGGGGAAGAAGAAAGGTGAGCGACGCACGTGGGGAGCCCGCTGGAAGAATTGGATTGCTAATGTGCTAGCAAGAGAGGTCCAAGTACCGGTTTATTACCACTGAAAGCGACATCTGTGTTTTAGCGATAGGAGACTTGGTGTACTGGCGAAGAGTTCGAAAGTGAATCCGAAGATAACTTGAAAGCCAATTTCAGTCAACCCAGAAGTTCTCTGAGTCATTCATTAACCAGTTTTACATATTGCATACTAAGATAAGAGTAAACAAACTTCATTATGACTGAACCAAGATGAGCAAGCTTGTTTCCAGCTTCCAGGATAGGATAGTGATTGTGAAAATAAAAGGGGGGTGGGGAGGAATGAGGAAAAGCTGACATATTCTGGCTCCTGCTCTTCTCAAAATAACCTTCCATAATTAACAAAAATGAAGCAGCTGCAGAAAAAATGTAAAGTTCTCCGTGCTTTGGATAAATCATGAGTCCACTTACATTAGAAGGCTATTGCCAGAGGTAAATAATAGTGCAGATAGTGCTTTCCTGAGATCCTGGAAGAAAGCTGGGATATAAATTGAACAGATAAATACAAACAAAATCATTCTGAAGATAAAACAATTATGAGACTAATGGAGATATCACAAATATAAACAAGTTTTGAGATCTCCAGATCTTTTTATTGGGAAAATGTTAGAAAAGGTTGATTGGTTGACATCCAGTATTTTGGAATGAGGGATAAAGGCTGGCAATGCTGAAACTGTGAAATTAGCAGATGAACTGTGGGGAACAGTGTAAAAATTTAAAAGAATCCTTTTGTGATATCAGCAATTTCTTTTTGGCCATAAATGTTCTTCATCTCTACACCATTTCTGAGACAGTCTTAGATAGTTCTTTGCTGTTATGATTTAAAATATAATAAAACTTTGATTTATTGGACTTTGATATAACAGCACTTAGATACAGGAGCTGGGCTCTCATTGTGTTCACATAATTTTATGTCATTTGCATAACAATGTCATTGTGAATGACATACCTTCTGATTTAATGTTCAATTTCAGGCATAATGGGGATAACATTTTAAATGAGCCCATAGGCTTTCTTCCAACATAGCCAAATCTTTTTTTTTATTAAAGAGTTTTACAAAAAAAGATTTTACAATACATCCCCAAAACCCACCCACCCCAAACCACCCCCCTTCCTCCCCCACTTCCCAGAGCTAAATACAGGGTTATAGTTATAATAATCATATTCTAACTAAAAATATCCATAATATAAAATTAACCAAATTCATAATGTGCTTTAACTCCCCTTTAACATAGATACATACAAAGTACTAAAATTAATAACAATATCCCTCTAAAATCTACTCATAAGCTAAATGGAATTTTTTAGTCCCATATTTATTCTGAATATAATCTATCCATCTCCTCCAAACTGAAATATATCTTTCCTGTGAATGATCTTTCAAATAAGCAGAAATCTTAGACATTTCTGCAAGATTCGAAACTTTAAACACCCATTCTTCTATAGTAGGCAAACTATCCTTCTTCCAGTATTGTCCCACCAGTAACTGTGCTGCTGTTATCAAATTCAACATCAAATTGGTTTCTTTAACATCACAATCTACAACAATGCCCAATAAAAACAATTGCGGAGAGAACTTTATCTTTCTCTTAAAAATCTTTTGAATGTTCCACCAAATTTTAACCCAAAAAGCTTTTATATTTCTGCAAGTCCACCACATATGAAAATAGGTGGCTTCTAAATTACCACATCTCCAGCATTTAGACTGTAAGTTAGGATACATGTTAGACAACTTGTTGGGATCCAGATGCCATCTATAAAACATTTTATAAAAATTTTCTCTTAAATTTTGAGCCTGAGTAAATTTAACATTTCTAACCCAAATTACCTCCCAAGTATCCAACGGAATTGGTTCCTGGATATTTTGTGCCCACTTTATCATACAGTCTTTAACTAATTCCGTTTCCGAGTCCAATTAAAACATTATATATCCTCTTTATATGGCACAATTTAAATCTCTAATTTGTTTTACTAAATTTTCATCTGTAATTGTGATACCAACCTTCTGATCCAACTTCCACCTAGCTTTCAATTGGGTGTATTGAAACCAAGAGTAACTTATGTTTTCTTGTCTTAACTCATCTAATGATTTAAGTTGCCAATCATTCCCTTCCAATCTAAGTAATTCCTTATAGGAAAACATATCCAAACTCACTCCCATAGATACACCTTCTATCGCGTGTCCAGCAATTCCCCAAATTGGTATTTTATAATTTAACTTATAATAATACTTTTTCCAGACATGCAACAAGGCACTTCTAAGAATATGAGATTTGAAAGCCCTATCCACCTTTTTATCATAAAGCAAATATGCATGCCATCCATATACCAAATCCCAACCCTCAAGGTGAAGTATTCTCTTATTAGTTAAATTAAGACAATCACTAACCCATGTCAAGACCACCACATCATAATACAGTTTCAAATTCGGTGCCTTGAGTCCCCCTCTTTCCCTAGCATCTTGTAAAATCTTAAATTTAACTCTTGGTTTTTTCCCCGCCCAAATAAATTTATTAATACCCTTCTGCCATTCATCAAGGTTGGCATCCTTTTTCAATATAGGTATCATTTGAAACAAAAAGAGAAACTTTGGCAGAACATTCATTTTAACAACTGCGATTCTTCCCAATAAAGATAATTGAAATTTTTTCCAATTATTTAAATCCCTTTGTATCTTCAACCATAATGTTTCATAATTATTCTTATATAATTTTACATTTGAAGCTGCAATATACACTCCCAAATACTTAACCTTTTTTACTATTTCAAAACCTGTTAATTTAATTAACATTTCCCTTTCACTCATAGGCATATTCTTAGATAATATCTTAGTCTTATTAATATTCACCTTAAACCCAGAAACCTTACCATACTGAGTTATAATTTCCATCAAATCTATAACCGATTGTATCGGTTGAGATACTGTCACAACCAAGACATCAGCAAAAGCTCTCAATCTATAATCATTCTGTTTTATTTTAATTCCCTTTATCATAGAGGACTCTCGAATTTTAATTAATAAAATATCTAACATTAGAACAAACAATAATGGTGATAGGGGGCATCCCTGTCTTGTACCTTTTTCAATTTTAAACGTCTCTGTTAGCCCCCCCATTAATTATAATTTGTGCAGTTTGTTGTTGATATATAGCTTTAATAGAATGTAGGAATCCTTCTCCAAAATTCATCTCCTCAACAACTCTCAATAAGAATTGCCAATTCAATTGATCAAAAGCTTTCTCTGCATCCAAAAATATCAATGCTGCAGGGACTTGGTTGTTCTTATCCAAGTATTCAAGCAAATTTACAATTTGTCTTACATTATATTTCATATACCTTCCAGATATAAATCCCGATTGATCACTATGAATCATTTGTTTCAAAACTTGCATTAATCTATTAGCCAATACTTTAGCAAAAATCTTATAATCTGTATTCAAAAGCGATATAGGTCTATAATTTTTAGGTTGAGTAAGGTCTTGATCCTCCTTTGGAATCAATGATACAAAAGCTGTCCTCCAAGATGGAGGAACTGCTCCTCCAGTCTGAATTTCATTAAACAAGATCTTTAAAGGTTCAATCATTTCAACCAACAACATTTTATAATAAATTGCTGTTAATCCATCTGTTCCCGGGGCCTTGCCCACTTTCAACTGTTTAATAGCTAAAGAGATTTCCTCTGATGTTATTAAGCGATTCATCTCAAGTTGTTGTTCTTTTGAGAGTCTCGGAAAATGAGCTTCCTGTAAATACTTATCTATATCTAAAGCTTGTATGTTTTCTCTAGAATATAATTTCGAATAAAAATCTAAACTCCTCTTAATCAGCTTTTGTTGATAGACTTCTTTTCCTTTATATTCTATTTTATCTATAGTACGTAATTTCTGTTTCTTCCTTAATTGGTAAGCCAACCACCTACCAGGCTTATATCCAAATCTTTATAAATTTCATTTTAATGTATGCTGATTAGTGTACATTTAAAGTGACAATAATAATTCTGTTCTGTTCTACTCTATTCTACTTCACTCTACTCTATTCAACATAGCCAAATCTGCTTCTTATAGTTTCTTGTCTGAAAGCTTTTCTTAGCATGGGTTTTAGAAATATTCTCTAATGAATCATTTGTAAGGAAATCAATATGCATCTGCATGAAGTGATAGTACCGTTCTATACTGCTTTAGTAAGAACACATTTGAAATACTGCATCCAATTCTAGTCTCCATGATACAACATGCTACATCATGCTGAGATCCTAGAAAGAGTGCCAAAAAGAGTAACAAAGATGAAAAGAAGCTAAACCTTATAATGAATGCTTAGGGGAACTAGGTTTGTCTAGGCCAGGGGTAGGCAACCTCGGCTCTTTTATGACTCATGGACTTCAACTCCCAGAATTCCTGATGCTGACTCAGGAATTCTGGGAGTTGAAGTCCATGAGTTATAAAAGAGCTGAGGTTGCCTACCCTTGGTCTAGGCCATGGGTTTCAAACTTGCTGCGTCACGTGACGTGTTCACAATGTATCATGACTTTTTTTTCAGTGCTGGAGTTGGGTTGGGTGCGGCCTCCGCATGATGCAACCAACCTGTGAGCCGGCAGTTTGACACCCCTGGTCTAGGCTATTAAAGACATGATAACTGTCTTCAGGTACCTGAGGGGCTGTCAAGAAAAGAGGGGGTTGACATATGCTCCAAAGCACAAGGACAAGAAGCAATGGGTAGAAGTTAGATTAAAAAAATAATCTTACCTGGAACTAAGAAGAAATTTCCTGACAGTTAAAGTGCATGCTCCATTGCTGGAGGCTTCCAAGAAGATTGCACATGCATTTGCCCAGGATAATATAAGAATTCTTGCCCTGGGCAGGGGGTTAGAGTAGAAGACTTCCAATATCCCTTCCAGCCTGTTGGAAGAAAAATCTGTCTATCCTTCTCATGATTATTTGACTATGTCTTATTTAAAAATTCAGAAATAAAAAACTGTAAAAATATTTACAGTTTTTATGTGTTAGATCTGTCACCAGTTGGGATACTTCTTATGATGTGTGAGTGTGATGTGTGCCATGAAATTTGGCATTTTATTACTATTTTTTAAAAAATGCCTTTGGGACCAGGTGAATGCTCTTGGAAACTTCGTGTTAAAGGCATTCTCACACATTTTTTCCTTTTTATGACCTGGGATGCTTTCTTAATGAAATGCAGATCAAAAAATATTTTTCTAAAATTGTTTTCCATCTGTTTTATAGGCAGTTGGAGAAAATTTTTCTGTTGTGCTGTTCCATCAGAAAGTCAGTCCTCAACTTGGTAAGATCCATCCCTCTTTAATAGCCAATGGCACCTTTAGAGGCTTGCCTTAGACATTAATATCGTTTCAGTATAATACTGGACTACATAATAGCCCAGTATATGAATACACTGGATGTATGGTTATACTTTTCCTCTTGTTTGTGTGGCTGTCAAAAATTGCTTGGGAGATAAATCTAATGTGAGAAATATTAAAACAAAAAAGTAAAATTGATGCGTGTACACTGTATTATCATAGTGATTTGATAGAGAAACAATTTCTTAAAGATAAATTGACTTTGCAGATGATATTATACAGGTACTCCTCAAGTTACGATAGTTCATTTAGCAGTGGTTCAAAGTTACAGCTCCCCCTAAAAGTACTTACGATACAGTCCAGAAGTTATGAATGTTGTAGCGCCACGGCAGTCGTTCACCCTTACAACTGATTTCAGAGACAGCAGAACATTCCTCCTGCCTATTTACTTCCCCCATCCCCGGGATCTAACAGGGACTGGCCCTACTATACTAGCCCACTGGCTCCCTATCCTGTTACCCTCAAAGGCTCACTTAACCTTTCGAAGATCCAGAGTTCCAGAATAGGCTGACTGCTCCTCCTCTCTCCTCAAGCAAGCTGTTTCCTCTCCAGCCTCTCTGCTGAGGGGTTTGCACAGCAGCCCGGTTTCTTTGCCTGCTCACAGCGCTTCAAAAGTGGAGCGCCAGTTAGCCTCCGTGAGTCTGAAGGAGTGCGAGATCAGGCTCCTTCACACTTCTCTGCACCACAAGCTTTTGCAAAGGGATGGAAGGCTTTGGGGGAGCGATCTCGTACTGCTTGAAGCCTTCTGTCCCTTTTTAAAAGCTTTTGGCATGGAGAAGAGAGTCCTGACGGAGTGCAAGATTGCGCCTCCAAAGGCTTCTGTTCTCCACGCCAATAGCTTCTGCAAAGGGGCAGAGGCCTGAAGCACCACAAGATCACTCCCCAAAAGCTTTCTCTCCCTTTGGAAAACCTTTTAGTGCAGAGAACAGAAACCTGTGGAGACCTGGTGGGGCAGGATGGAGAGGAGAAGCATGAGGTACCGCAGTGGGTCAGAGGAGCCTGATTTATGCCTCTGTAGTCTTTGGGACACGGTGGCTCAGTGGGTTAGGATGCTGAGCTTGTCGATCAGAAGGTCGGCAGTTTGGCGGGTCGAATCCCGAGTGCCACATAGCAGAGTGAGCGCCTGTTACTCGTCCCAGCTTCTGCCAACCTAGCAGTTCGAAAGCACATAAAAATGCAAGTAGAAAAATAGGGACCACTCCGGTGGGAAGGTAACAGCGTTCCGTGTGCCTTTGGCGTCTAGTCATGCTGGCCACATGACCACGGAGACGTCTTCGGACAAGTGCTGGCTCTTCGGCTTTGAAACGGAGATGAGCACCGGCCCCTAGAGTCGGAAACGACTAGCACGCATGTGCAGGGGAACCTTTACCTTTACCTTAGTCTTTGGTATCTGATAAAGATGAGGTTGCTTAGCAGGCTCTGAAACTTTTTGTGTCATATATATTTCAGCATTAATATTATTGGGCCTGATCACTTCAAATCTTCTTCAGTGTTGTCTGAACCGGACCTGGAGCTAGACCACAATGAGGTAATTCACTAAAGAAGATAGCTTTTACAATGTTTTCCTCGAAATTGGAAACGAGCAAGTCATGAAGTCATTACACTTAGGAAAAATTGTGATAATGTCTGTTTGCTGCCTTTTATACTTAAAACCTATAGCAATAGCTTATAGATGGCTGCTTTCTGCCTTTTATATTTAAAAACTACAACATCTATTTTGATAATATCTCTTTTTAAAGTTTGAAAGTTGATACTGCTGATAAACTGATCCCCAAATGGTTCTGGCAACAAGTTACCTTTACTAGAAAAACACTTTTTCCCCCTCTCCTGCTTAGCTAAATAATGGTTTCTACATTATGAGAAAAGGAAAGAGAAAAATAAATGTAAGACTTCCTTCTGAATAACTATTTCTTTATTACCTTCTACCCCCCATAAAGGAAATTTTATTTCCTTTATGGGGACAGAAACATGGTTCCCAAATTTGGGAGATGCACAAGGCTGAATGAATGTTTGCTAAATAAAATTATTGAAGCTTTCTTTTCCTGGTGATGAATTTTTTAGGCATTGAAACAATCAAAACAATATATGTAGTGACATTTTGTGGAGATTTGGTACCTGGGGAACTGTCTTCCTTTTCAAAGTTCATCACTGAATAATTGACTTATTTTTCTTGAAAATCTGCATATGATTAATTTTTCTTTACCCAGACAAATTCAGTTTTGGGATAGTTCTTCATTAGGAGAACACAGGATCATCATTAGATCCTGTGCAGAGCAAATGTTTTCCAGTGGTTGGGCAGCAAATGTTTTCCAGTGGTTTCAATCATTCAGAGCATCTTTGGCATCATTCCAAGGGACATTAATTATCTTAAGATCTTCCTTAAGTGTTTGGCACCATATTTTACGGTTAAGTTCACTAAAGAAACAGCTAGGAAACAGTGCATATGTGGGTTAGAAATGCAAGCTGGGCTTTCTTCAGTGCCCTAGCTCTTTCTGTCTTCTTTTAATTCTACCTGGCCTAATTAATTCTTGAAAACTGGAAAGTCTGCAACTATTTTATGAACTTTCAGTTGGTTTAATGAAGGTGTTAGCTTCATAGTGTATTTTCTATCATGACCGATATGACTAGTCAGTCATTGACTACTATTGTTTTTATGGTTTTCTTGTACATATATAAAATAGGAAAATGAGCTTGATTACATTGTAATTTAAAGAAAGGGAGGTAGGAAGAATGCTTAGCTTTCTGCCAAACTTTTACAGGAGTTCAGAATCATTAGGTTATAAAGAAATATTAATTTATGAAGCTTCATTTAATTGCCAGAAAACTTTAAATATCAGGAGAGCTTTATTAATGAATCAAACTCATCTTTTCTAGCTATGGATGTTTTTTGAATATCAGAATAATTAATACTGCTAATGTCCTTGTACTGTAATTTCCTCTACTTCCAATAGTCAGAATAAAATAAATAAATTAAATGCTATTGGTTAACCAAAATAATATTAAAAACACATCAATAGAATTATAACCTTCGCAATTGTTTGAGTAAACAACATTTGGGAAAACAAAACAGAGACTAAAAAATAATCAAAGAATTGAAAACAAAACAGAGACTAAAAATAATCCAAGAATTGAAATCCTGAAGAACATTCCATGTTGCAATATTTTGTCTGTGTTTATTGTTTGATCTATGTATAATATTCATTTTTGAATAATTAGTGGTGTTTTATTTATGTGTTGGTAGCCCTTGCATGACATCACTGATACAGGTTTATTAGTACCTTTGGCTTCATGAATAAACTTCTTACAAGTCCACATTCCTATGTTTCAACATCATTTTGATATCAAATTCCAATTTTTGTGTTGTTCAAAACTCTTCTTTTAAAAATACCAGAAATGCCATAAAGAGAGGAGCAAAAGACAGATAACTTAAAGTGTTTTATTCCATTCTGTGAAATGATATTTTATTTTGTCTAGGAAAGCAGTAACAATCAATAGTTTTTCCACCATGAGAAAAGGACTTTTACCTGTAAAGGAACATATGGTTTTTAAAAGTTGAACTCAATTCCTGGGTATTAACCATTTCTGTACTGTATTGATATGATGCATTGTATCAGTTATTTCTCTCCAATTTTGTACTGCACTTTTTAGGGAAATGAACTGCAAGAGAATATTCTGATTTTTTTAATGAGTAAAATACATAATATTATTTTAGTAAAATAGTAAAATACTATTATTTTATTTACTTAAATATGAATATTGTCATTTTTCTATTTCAAAAAGTAATTGCTCCATTTTAAATTGGCATCAAAAATTAAAAGCCATCAATTAAAGTTGCAACTGAAAAATTGAGCAACAGTATGAATATGTTGGGGTCTATTGCTTTACTGATACATTTTAAATATTTAAAATATGTTTAAAAATATTTTAAACATTTCATGTGTTGAGTATGGAGCTTTCTAGAGATGATTCAACTTGCCATTAAGAATCCTAACACTATGTTATGAAGCAGCAGATTCCAATTCTAGATAGGCTAGAATTTCTTGCAGCAAAAATAAAGTATTTTGTGATGGGATCTAAATTTGGTGGTTGAGAGCCAGATTCAACTGTTCAGTAAGATTTATATCACAGATTTATACCAATAATTTTAAGCTAGCATTAGACTTTCTTTTTAAAAAATAGTGCCACATATTTGTTTGCTCTTATAATGTCACTGAATGCATTTTATATTAATTTTAATGACCTGGCGGAAGGAGTATGTTCTGCATCCCATCTGCCAAGGATGTCAACTGGCAGGGCCCAGGAGACCCTTTTCTGTAGTGACATCTGCTTCTGGAATATCATCCCCCTAAAGATTAAATTGGCCTCATATCTGCTATAAAGCCCTGATGGTGTGTTTTGGCACTTGAGGTTAGGGTGTTTGAGCCTTTGAGGGACTCATCTTCTGGTTATATTGACTCCTGTTCTGATCCAAGTCATGCTGGCAAGGCAGAGGTTAATGAGGGTCTGTTTATTGCTCACTTAAAGTGTTAAGTGACCCACCAATGATGCCAGTGAAGCTCTGCCTCAGCCCTAAGTTTTCCCTCAGCTGGATTCACAAAATAAGTCCTAAGTCCTAGCTGACCCATGAGGCAAGTGAGAAGAAACATACCCAAAAGTTCAAAGTTCCAATCACCAAACCACAGTCCAAGTCCAAGAGTCAAATCCAAAGTCCACAAGAGTCCGAGGTTCAAAGCCCAAAAACACAGTACAAAATTCAAGAAACAGGATCCAGCAAAGCCAGGAAGGTGCACATCAAAACGAGCAGATGTTTAAGCACACCTTCTCCCAGTCTCTGGTTAAATCACCATTCTCCACTGTTCCTTGTGAGGAGGGGCAGGACTGCTTCCTCACAAACAGGCTCACTGACATCCTCTACCTCTTTTCACTCTATTTTCCTCACCTATGGATCGGATACGGGAGGGAGCTGTTTCTTGTCAGAGGTGGTCTGGAGCCTGTCTTCTCTTCTGGATCTCTACAAGTGCTCCACTTCTGCAGGCAGCTCCCTGTCCTGTCCCCCCCCCAGCCACCAATTGCCAGACAGGCCTGGGACTGCCTCATCCTTTGGACTTTTCACTCATTTGGAGAGGACCATGTCCTCCCTGTTGTATGGTCTCAGTTCCAATGCTGCTGCCACCTCCTCCAAATCAGGATCTGATGAAGCCATGACAATTGCAGTTGTTGTTAATGATTCTTTGCTCATATGAATTTTAGATTTTAGATGTGTTTCTTATTTTAATGTTGCAGGGTGTCCAGAATCATTTATTTGAGATGGGGTCCTTTCATAAATCTATGAAATATAATCATACATGCATGCATATACACACAGATAAATATATAATACCTTAGCATCATCTAAAGGAGGCAGGAAATTGTAGTTTGGCAAGAGTATTATTACAGACAGTTTCCTAAGGAAAATTAGACAGTTTAAGTCAAACCAGATTAAGAACTAGCATGCACAAATACTAGACCTCTACTTATTCATGTGAATTAACAATTCGGTGCAGCTAGAAGAAAACAATCCTATTTATTTAATTTAATGTTCCTTTCCTTTAGGCAGACCTCTAAAGGGTCAAGCAGTACATTATGTAGGAATCCAGATTTTTTGCTCTTGCAAGCAAAAAAGAAACTTTCTCAACTCCCAAAGATTACTTAACTTTCAATACAAAATAATCATTTTTTCTCCAAACAGGAGGAAGATGATCTATATATTGAAGCTGAGGTACAGACGTCTAATGTGGAAATTCCAGAAGGAAACCGATGGCGGTGGTCACGACTACATAAAGAAGTTGAGTTGCAAACTTCCACTATTTCAGTACCCATTGTAGAAGCAGAGTCACCCTCTGAGGCTGATTTTCAGATCCGGACTTCATTTTCAAGCTTGCCTACAGAAGTTGATGCTCATGCGCAAACTTCATGTATCTCCCTGCGGAGCCCAACCCCAGTTGATACTGATGCCCAAATCCAAACTTCATTCGCAGAATTAAGAAGACTCTGTGAGGCTGAAGCTCATCTGCGAAGATCGCTGCTGTCTTTACCAGAAGACAAGAAAGCCCAGGTGCAAACATCGCTGCTGTCATTACATGGAGAAAAGGAGGCCCGGGTACAAACTTCGCTGCTGTCATTACATGGAGAAAAGGAGGCCCAGGTGCAAACATCGCTGCTGTCATTACATGGAGAAAAGGAGGCCCAGGTGCAAACATCGCTGCTGTCATTACATGGAGAAAAGGAGGCCCAGGTGCAAACATCGCTGCTGTCATTACATGGAGAAAAGGAGGCCCAGGTGCAAACATCGCTGCTGTCATTACATGGAGAAAAGGAGGCCCAGGTGCAAACATCGCTGCTGTCATTACATGGAGAAAAGGAGGCCCAGGTGCAAACATCGCTGCTATTTTTACCAAAAGAAAAAGAGGCCCAAGTGCAAACATCACTATTGTCATTACCAGAAAGAATGGAGGCCCAGGTGCAAACATCATTATCATCACTACCTGAAGAAAAGGAAGTTGAGGCGCAAACCTCATTTATTTCCTTACCAGATAGGGAGCCTGCAGAATCTTTGAAAGAGTGTATCCAGTCTCCACCTTTGTATCTAGAATTGTTAGAGAAGATTGCTTCTTTGCCAATATTATTTGAGGCTAAAGTGCAGACTTCACCTACTGATTTGCACATTCCTTCACAGACAGACATGCAAGTACAGACTTCATTTTCAGACTACATGTCAGAAAAGGAGGATGTGTCCTCTATTGAGAATGAGTTCCAGAGTAGGCTGTCATTTACCCAGTCATCACTGGTGGAACCGAGTAACTTATACCCTACATATGTTAATGCTGAAGTGCAGACTTTACCTGTAGAAACACCTTCTGGGAATGATTGGCGTGCTGCTCGATTGAATGCTGAGGCCCAGGTTCAGACCTCATTTGCTTCAGTAATAGAGTCACCAGAAATCCAGGTACAACCATCAGAGCTTGAATTAGAAAGAGAAGAGTTGGGGGCTCCTCTGCTCATAGAAAAGAAAGCTCTCCCATTTCAACTGATTGAAGCTTCTGCACAAACATCTGACTCTTTGATCCAGCAGTGGGACAAGTGGTGTTTATTACATCCACAAGCTAGTGCAGAGGTCCAAACATCAACTGTTGAATTGTTAAAGAAGCTTCCTTTGCTGTCACAGATTGAGGCTATGGAACCACTTTCTTATGCTGAATTTCTAAAGAAAATTTCTTCACTATTGGTGGCTGAACCCCAGTTGCAACAGCCAAGTCATGAATTAATGCGGAAGGCTTCTTCTTGGTCAGATATTGAGACCCAAGACATGATTCTCAGTGATGAGCATTTTGAGAAGTGTCCCTTTTCAGCACAAAAGTTACCAACTTCAGAATATGAATCTGCAAGACCATTTTCTTCCTCCTCATTCAAAAAAGAAGCTCAAGTGCAAACATCTGATTTAGAACCAATGAAAAAACTCTGTTCTTTGTCACAGACCAAACTCCAGGAGCAGTGCTCCTCTTTGTCCTTAATTGAGGCTGAAAATGAAAACCAAGAGATCACAGAAGGACAGGAGTACCTTATTACACCACAAGCAATAGAAGCTCAGATCCGCAAGTGGTATCTTGAGCTTCCAGAAGTTCAAACATCAGCTTCTCAGACTCCTTTCCAAAGAGACCATCTTTGGTCTCCAGCAGTTGACAGTGAGGTACAAACATCATATGTTGAGATACCACTTGGAAATAGGTGGCGGGCATCACACCTGCAAGCTGAAACTGAAACTCAGACTTCAGGACTTGAATTGAGTACAGAGGAAACAAAATCTCTTTCTCCAAAACAATGTGAACCTCGGAGACAAGCCTCTTTGCTTGAAATATGGCAAGCAAGAGACTTAGCTAATGTCCAGGAACATGCTTCTGTATCAGACTCACCAAAGACAGTGGAATCGTCTCCTCCAATAGTAGTTGATAGTGAAGCACAAACATCACTGTTTGACATCTGGAAAGTAAAAGAACAAATGGATGTTCAAGCACAAACTTCTGTAAGTGAATTCTCAAAGCAAGGAATTACATCTCCTTCTGCAGAACAGATAGACAAATTAGCTCAGACCTCTTTTACTGATATATGGAAAGCCAAAGAATTGATTAACATGCAGCAGCAGACATCTGACACTAAGTTAGAGGAGGCAGAAGTGGAGCATTCTCACCAGCTGAAAGCTGATTTTGAAATGCAGACATCTTTGACAGATATATGGAAGAAAAAAGAACAATTGGACACCCAGGCACAAACTTCCTTTGCTGATAAACTAGAGGAAATGGAAGAACCTTCTCTTGTATCTCAGACTGATGATGCTCAAGTGCAAACATCAGATACTGGCATTCCTTCACATTTGCATGCTGACTTTCAGCAGCAGACTTCACTTGAACTAGAAGAGTCAGTTCGACCATCACAAATGAATATCCTGCCAAAAGCCTCTCTACTTGACTTATGGAAAGCAAAAGAAGAGTCTCATCTAGTGTCACAAATAGATGCTCAGATGCAGACCTCAGATGTCGAGATGCCTCAAGAGGATCTGTGGTGTTCATCTCATAAGTATGCTGACTTTCAGCAACAGGCTTCATTTGAACTAGAAGAGGCAAAAATTGAAGCACCACAAATGGACAACCAAATACAAACCTCTCTCCTTGACATATGGAAAACAAAGGAACTGAATCATGCCCAGCTACAAACATCTTGGATTGATTTACCAGGATCCACAGAAAAAAATCCTTTCCCCTCTGAATCTGAGATCCCAGTTCACTCATCCCTGGTTGTAAAGGCAGAATCTCCTCCTGCAAGCCAAGTCATTACCCAGGTGCAAACCTCCTCCCTCGATATATGGAAGACAAAAAATCTAATAGACACTGAAATTCAAACTTCCCTATCCTATTTGCCACCAACTACTGAAATATTTCCTGTCTCACAACAGACTGAAAGCTCAAAGCTATCATCTGGTCCTGAAATATTGAGGGTGACAGAGTCAGTGGAAGATCAAATAAAAACCACTATGACTGAATTTCCAGATACCAATGCTCAAGTCTTGACTGATACGCATGTTCCAGAGGACCTTCCAAATGCCCAGAAACAATCTCCTGGGAGCCCTCTACTAAGTTCCCCATCAATCATAGATGTGTCATCCTCCCAATCACATATGGATGCATCTCATGCTCTTTCACACAGAGAGGTGTCTTCTCCTCTTCCGCACATGGTGGTGCCTCTTGCTCCATCACACATGGAGATATCTCCAGCTCCTTTGAGTACTAAAGTATCTCCTGCACCTTTGAGCATTGAAGAGTTTCCTGCTGTGTCACACATAACTGAGTCTCCCTTTCTTCCATGCAAAACTGAGTCTCAGGTTCCATCACGAACTTCCAGTCCAAGGAGACCATCAACTCCTGCACCAGGATATACAAAAACTGAGACTTTCCGCCTAGAACACAGCGGGGCTCTAGTGCAAAAATCATTGCTTGAATTATGGACCATGAGAGAGGAAGCAGTGCTCCAAATGAAAAATACCAATTTTGGTCTGTCCTTTGAGGAAAATTTGAGATTATTTCCAAAACTAGTAGAGAGTCCAACGGAATTTGCAGATGTTAAAATACAAGATGGGGGAAAACTAGATCAAATTTCCAAAGTGGAAAGGAAATCAAAACCTCCTCTATTTACTGAAGCTCAAGTTCAGACCTCATATGTCGACATACCACGGGGAAAGAAATGGCGTTCGTCTCGCATATGTACAGAGGCACAGGTGCAAACCTCTTCACATGAAATCCGTGTGAAAGACAGGATTCCAGCTGTACGTGATCATATAATAGCCAAAAGGTAAGGAAAGAGAGACTGTTCTACAACAGCTTTATGCCACACATTCCATAATTTTTACTTTTTCTAGGACTGACAGATAAATAGATGAACATAAGCCATAGCATGGCTTGCTTAAATGATTTGAAACTGCAAATAGAAGATTTAATGTTAAGGGCTCCCCTGTATAAATTACTTTCGGTGCGTACCAAGCTAGAGAGAGAGATTTCAGATAGTTTTGTTCTGACATTTTTGTTTTGACATTTTGTTTTTATAAATGCTGTAGAAGAATATATAGGAAAGTAGAGGTCCTTACATTTTATATGAGTTTGGGGTTTTTCCCCCCCATTCAATCAAGTCCTATTCTTGGAGTCTGCCTGGGCAAGCCCCTGCAATATTTTTGCCAAGGTTTTTCAGAAGTGGTTTGCCATTGCTTCCTTCCTAGGGTTGAGAGAGAGTGACTGACCCAAGGTCACTCAGCTGGCTCTTTGTGCCTAAGTAGGACTAGAGACTACACAGTCTCCCAATTTCTAGCCTGATCCCTTAACCACTACACCTGACTCTCTATAGATAGAAAAGAATTCTGGATCACTGAATGTGATGAGTGAGTGACAAGGTTTTCAAATATAGGTATAATACTCTAGTTTCCTATCCAGTTCCAAACTCCTCTTAATTTCTCTGAAGTCAAAACACAATGAAGGAAAACACATACACTTTTATCTTCTGGAGAAAAACAATAGTCTTCCCAGTAGCTCTGTATTACTGTGTGGTTAGGATAGCATTTATCTTTGGTATTGCTGGCCACTGATAGCTGTTAAGCAGATTGTATGATCCATGGTTCCCTTTTGTGCAGTCTTAAATTACCGTATGCAGTCCAGAATTATATTATTCAAGATCAATGCTACATATTGATTTAACTAACAAAAGTATTGTGAAAAATACCTGTGAGGTTGTTTTCTCCATTCATATGTTAAAGCTGATCCAACATTTAATAGTTCATGGTCACTAGATCAGAATTACGGATAATTTGGAATTTAATTCAGGTCTTCCTGACTTCAGCCTAGTATTCATTAATTTTGTGGGCTATTTAGTAAGTCTGCTGAATTACTTTTGAAAATGTCAGTTTGTTTTGTCCA
This sequence comes from Vipera ursinii, assembly GCF_947247035.1. Lineage (NCBI taxonomy): Eukaryota > Metazoa > Chordata > Lepidosauria > Squamata > Viperidae > Vipera > Vipera ursinii. Next base: position 49,929,072 of record NC_139517.1, read on the forward strand.
TCAAAATCTTTATAGGGTAAACAAAAGTAGATTTAAGTTAAATGTAGATTTTTGATATCTATTATGAAATCCAACTATCTCAACGTAAATGATTGTAAAAGTACTACTAGTTAATACTGGTGTGTTTTTTGAACGTAAAGCAAAAGACTAATATTTACATCCAACTAAATATGCAATATGGAAGCCATCCATGCAAGTGAGGAAACATAATAGATTGGTTATACTTCTTTTTAGGCCCATTAGCTCAATGTACCCCATGCTTATTTTATTTTTATTTATTAAATTTATACACCACCCTTTCTCACCTAAATGACTTTGAGCAGTTTACAACATTAGTAACACAAGTTAATTATAACACAAATAACAGTAACTGTCAAGTGCCAGGGAAATCAGGAGACTCAGGCAGTTCAAATGAGATTTATTGCAAGCTTAAGTTTTCTACAAGAATCTGACCAACTAATGGTCAAGGTAAATGAGTGGAAGATAAGAGAGGCATGCAAGGCATGCAGAGACTCGTGACTTATGGCCATCTCCTACAGTAACATTACAACAGTGTTACGTGTGTTACTATATGATACTTATTTCAGAGAGACCCAAGAACAATAATGTAATTATACTGAGACTAATAGTTTATTCCTAGAGTTCCAAGCTGTATGATAAGCTTATCTTATACATAGGGAAGTTTTGTTTTTCAGAAACAGGTTTGTTGAGTGTGAGTATTGTTTCAAAATAAACAAAACTTGTTTGATTTTCTATAACATAGAAAGTAGATTCGCTCTTAATTTTAGATTTACTGAGAAGTGATTTTTTCAATTCTAAGATATGAAAAGGACTAAACCATTTCTTTTCTACCCCCCCCCCCATTTCTGAAACAGCAAAGTGCCTAAAGGACCAAAGCGAGCAGCACCACTGTCTGTGCACTTACACATAAAGATGGCTCCAAAGCATTGACCTAACAGTGGAAAAAAATAACGAATACTTGAATTTAAAGAAATAAAAGATTACAAAATACCACAAGCATAAGCAGTGATTACGTACGTTTGTAGGCAATGTGCAAGTTTACATTTTTGAGATGCATGTGAAGAAACAAGGATATTTGATTTTTTTTATTTGATATTTGGTGATTGATATGAATCAGTGAAATAAAGCTGTCAGTAGAAAAATGGAGTAGCATAGCCATCTGTAGTTCTCCGCTGACTGCTTTTATGCCCCACTTTATACAGGAGACAGTGCAGGGCTGTTGTTTGATTGGTTCTCAATATGTTTTACAAACACTTCTTTTAAGAATTTGATTTTGATGTTTATTTATTTATTTATTTATTTATTTATTTATTTATTTATTGAGTTTATATACCGCCCTATTCCCGTAGGACTCAGGGCGGTTTACAAGGCAATTAAAACATAAAATACAAAAGTTAAAATCAGTTAAAACAGTTATTAAATTTAAGTCCTAAAAATTAAGTCTAAAATCCAATTAAAAATTAAAAACCCCTCAGTCTGGGCCAGACAGCTCGAAGAGCCAGTTTTTCAGGTCCCAGCGAAATGAACGAAGGTCAGGGGCAATTCTAAGTTCTGTGGGCAGTTGGTTCCATAGGGCTGGCGCAGCCATAGAGAATGCCCTTCCCCTGGGAATAACCCGCCGGCATTCCTTAACTGGCGGAACCCTGAGAAGGCCCTCCCTGTGGGAGCACACAGGACGATGGGAGGTTGATGCCGGCAGCAGGTGTTCCCTTAGATCAGGGGTCAGCAACCTGAAACAGTGAAAGAGCCACTCGGAACCGGTTCCCTCGCAAAAGGAAAAACTGGGAGCCGCAAAAAATGTGTGCACATGCGCATACATGCGCGCATGCGCAGAACAGGGTTTGTCTGAAGAGTGGAGCCAAGGCAAGATATGCACTTACCCTGCATATTTGAATTGATTGGTTGAACTTTTGTAGTCCCACTTTTTTTTCTTTTTTGAACTGCACATGGCAGAGGACTGGGAGCCGCAAGAGACGGCTGAAAGAGCCGCATGTGGCTCCGGAGCCGCGGGTTGCAGACCTGTGCCTTAGATAGTCCGGACCCAAGCCATTAAGGGCTTTATAGGTCATCACCAGCACCTTGAATCTCACCTGGAGGGCAACCGAAAGCCAATGCAGCTCGCGGAGAAGAGGTGTTACACAGGAGTATCGGGAAGCTCCCATAACAACTCGCGCGGCTGCATTAGGCACCAGTTGAAGCCTCTGAGTGGTCCTCATGGGCAGCCCCATGTAGAGAGCATTGCAGTAGTCTAACCGGTAGGTCACGAGCGCATGAGTGACTGTGCGTAGGGTATCTCGGTGCAGATAGGGCCGCAACTGGCGCACCAGGCAAACCTGGGCAAAAGCCCCCCTGGTCACGGCTCCTATATGATCTATATGATCCTGAGGAAAACTCAATAGAATGGTTTGCAGTTGGCAGACCTGTCTGATAAGAAAGTCAGTTACATTTTCGTTCCTTAAATTTATCAGGTTATTCCCGCCCTAATCCTGCTTGGCCCCTTTAATTATGACCAACAGTTGCTGGAGCCAGGCAATATATGCCAAATTGCAGTTTTATTTTTTTATTTATTTGTATACTTTATTATTTTCACAAACAACTCAAGGTGGCAAACAACAACCCTGTGAGGTAGACTGAGAGAGTGACTGGCCCAAAGTTACCCAGCTGGCATTCATGGCTAAGGCAGGACTTGAAATCATGGTCTCCCACTTTCTAGCCTGATGCCTTAACCTCTAAACCACAAGTGTCACTCAATCATGTCACATGACGTATTGTGACATATCACATTTTTTTACCTTTGCAGAGCTGGGGTGGGTGTGGCCTACTCGTGATGCATCTGGTCCACGGGCTGCCAGTTTGACACCCCTGCTGTAGACCAAATTGGCTCTCACATGTCTCCTATATATGCCTGATATATCCCATAAAAGTTTATGACTTTTAATGGCCAGCCATCACCTTGATGGGCTACATAGGTGCACTAGCTGATCTCACAGTAGGTCATTGATTTAGAACTGCAGACTTTTCACTCTATCCAGAAACACTTTCTTGAGCCACTGTGCATATCTTCTCCAACCAGCTAGATAATTTTTGTACCCCAAAATTCAGAAAGTGTTTATGCTTAACCATATTCAATGCCAACAGTTATTACTAATGAAAGATGCCAACAAAATCCCCTTTGAACAGGGACTATGGTGAAGAATTAATCAAATCAATGTTGTTCTTAGCTGCGAAGTCATGTCTGACCCATCGTGACACCATGGACAATGTTCCTCCAGGCCTTTCTGTCCTCTGCCATCTTCTGGAGTCCATTTAGGCTCACACCTACTGCTTCAGTGACTCCATTCAGCCATCTCATTCTCTGTCGTCCCCTTCTTCTATTGCCCTCAATCTTTCCCAACATTAGGCTCTTCTCCACTGAGTCCTTCCTTCTCATTAGGTGGCCAAAGTATTTGAGTTTCAACTTTAGGATCTGGCCTTCTAAAGAGCAGTCAGGGTTGATCTCCTCTAGGACTGACCGGTTTGATTGTCTTGCAGTCCAAGGGACTCGCAGGAGTCTTCTCCAGCACCTTAGTTTTAAAGGCTTCAATTCTTTGGCGCTCAGCCTTTCTTATGGTCCCACTTTCACTGCCATACATTGCAACTGAGGAGACTATAGCCTTGACCACGGGTCAGCAACCCGTGGCTCCAGAGCCGCATGCGGCTCTTTGAGCCATCTCCTGCGGCTCCCAGCCGCCCGGTGCACGCGCACCTCTTCGAATGGGCAGTGGTGTGCGTGCACCTCTCCAAATGGAGAGTGGCACCGCCTGTTCCGAGAGTAGCGCGCGCACCTTTCCAAAGGGCGGAGGTGCGCGTGCACCTCTCCAAGCCGCCGCCGTCCCGTCCGGAGACCTGCCGCGTTCACGGCAGCTGTGCAAATGGGATGGCGGCAGTTTGGAGAGTGCGCGCGGACTCGCCAAACCGCCGCCATCCCGTCCAGAGACCTGCCGCGTTCGTCAAACATTGACGAACACGGCAGCTGTGCAAATGGGATGGCGGCGGTTTGGAGAGAGCGCGCGCACCTCTCCCAAGCCGCCACCGTCCGGAGACCTCGGAATGGGTAGCGGCTCCGCTTGTTACGAAAGCTGCCGCGGCCCGTCTGCAAAGCTGCCGCTTTCGGCAGCTTTGCAGACGGGCCGTCGCCGTTGCACAACCGGGAACCGGTTCCATCACACATTAAAAAAAAGGCAACCGCGCGCATCCGCGCATCCGCAAGAAACTTTTTTGCACATGCGCGTGCATGGACGCACGCATGCGGCTCCCACTTTTTTTTATGTGTGATGGAACCGGTTCCCAGTGGCTCTTTTCCCTTTTCGGGTTGCCGACCCCTGCTATAGAGGATCAGGTAGTGAGATGTTACACATGCCAAAGGTCAAGGCCAGAACAGCCGCACACGCTGGTACACAAGTGGGAGGCGACACATAAACCGTGGTCTAGAGTCCACATTGATTATGCCGGCCCTTTTCAAGGTCAAATTTTCCTAGTGGTAGTTGACAGCTACTCCAAATGGCTAGAGGTAGTACCAGTCACTAGTATGACCACAGCCAAAATGGTCCAGGTGCTCAGGGGATTCTTTGCTACACATGGCCTGCCTGATGTAATAGTTTCGGATAATGGCCCACAATTCACATCTGCTGATTTCCAGGGTTTCATGAGGGCCAACCTGATTAGACACGTCACCTCCACGCCCTTCCACCCATCGTCCAATGGGCAAGCAGAATGTATGGTGAGGACGACCAAGGATGCATTGAGATGCATCATCAGTGGAAACTGGCACCAAAGGTTGGCCCAATTTCTTCTTGCACAACACACCACACCGTGTACAACCACTGGCAAGAGCCACCTGTCTGTTGGGGCAGACAGCTTATCACTAAGTTGGACAGACTCCACCCTGACAGAGTGGCCGCAGAGACGGAACAACCCATCCCCACCAGAGAACTACACACTGGCAATCTGGTTTGGGTCAGAAACTATGGGCCGGGACATGTGTGGATTCAGGGGGTGGTGATTGACAGAACAGGGCCATTGTCTTACATTGTAGAGGTGGAGGGGGCCGTCAGGTCAGACGACACATAGACCAAATCAGGAAGCGGGTTCCTGACAAGTCACAGGTTGACAGGCCCACCCAACCGAAAACAATGGGTTCTGGGAAGGAGGAGGATCTCACAGACACTGAACTGATACCAGAGAGTTTTGGCAGGGCCAAACAACAACAGGAACAACAGGCCCTGGCCCACCAGGACAATGCGGTCGTTAAGGCCCAGAGCCAGTTCTCAACTTATGACGCAGCTGTCCAGGACGGGGAGCAACCCCTGAAGCGGTCATCCAGGGCTCATAGGCCACCTGCCTATTTGGAGGACTATGTAAGGATGTAAGGGAGGACTCAACGTGTCTAATCATCACCAGTGAAACGTGTGTTAAAAAAATTGTTTATTGTTTGTTATTATGGGGGAAGGGGTGTTATGTATGGGGTTGAATGAAACACAAGCAGCGGCTCACTGACACCATCAGGTGGCACTGTACTGTGATTGGATTGGCTGACTAGCGCTCAGCAGGAAAACCAGATAAAGGGATTGGCCACGAGCGTACCTGGCCAGGTATATAAGGGGTACAGGTAACCCCTATTGTTCAGTTCAGTACTTCCACCAATAAAGAGCTGCCATGCTGAACCCTTTGTCTGTCGTCTGGCCATGTGGTCGAGAACCCACTACACAATAGATGGTGAAAGGGCAACAGGGCTGCTGCTGGCCAGGTGCTAAGGCAGGACCTCCCTCAGACCTTCCCTCCCTCCTTCCATGCCTCCCTCTTTCTCATTACCAATCCTTCTCCCTTTCTCCCCACTGCTTCTCTCACAAAAAGCCTTTTCTCTCTTTCTCACACCACATGCCTTCCTCCAAATCCTTCCCATTCTCATGCACATGTTCCTCCAAAAGCCAGCCCCTCTCTCTCTCTCTCTCTCTCTCTCTCTCTCTCTCTCTGCTTCTCTGAGAAAAGCCCTTTCTCTTCTGACTTTCTCCACCCATCGCTTCCAAATGCCACATGCTTGCTACGCTGGTGAACTCTGCTGGAGTGACGGCGTGCATGCCCACAGGAGGCCTCTGAGTGCTGCCTCTGGCACACGTGCCATAGGTTCACCATCACTGGATAAGAATTTAGAATCTTTAACAGGTTTCTGTAGTGTTAACAATGGTGGAAGATAACTCGGAAAATTCTTGCAATGATTTAATTACTTTGGACCAATCATTAACTAGTCCTTGTTAATTAGTTTCTAGTAGTAGTTCTAAAGAGGAATCATTATTTTCTTTGAGTTACAAAGCTTTTGTTGTGGTTGATTGCTCCTGCTTTTTGGAGCTTTCTGAAGATAATCACTATCTCTTATTTTCTTAAAAGGTAAGATCTGACAGTCTTTTCTTTTCTAGTTTTGTCTCTCTCCCCACCCCACCCCACCCCACCCCAAAAAAAGCCTTTATCAGGAGAGAGAAATAAATTAGTCCTTTTGGTTGTATAGTTTAAATTAAAGAGAAGAGAGCTGGAGCAGGAAAGTCAAAATACCATATCTATCAGGCCAACCAGCCCTTTGTATTGTTATTCAAAGAGAAGTTTATTCATTTTTTTGGATGAGGGTAAAGATTTTTACTGATTTTGTAATGTAGATATAAATTTTTACTGAAATTGCAATGTAGTGAAAAAGTTTTGTTTTTTTTATTCCAGAAATTGTCCTTGAATAACAGAATTTGGCTAGAGGTTTAAAAAAACTGAACTCATCCACCTGGTTAAGGACAGGAAGTTTTCTGCAGAAATTATTGATTGAGGAAGAATTTGTGACAAAAGTATGGCTACTCAAGAAAAGCTTACAGTGAGTTCAGAATCAGTAAGATCAGCTACAACAAAACTTTTCATCCCTTTATTGATTGTTCAAGTAATGCTGATAGGAAATGTTTTATGTGGGCATGTGCTTATTTGGCCAACAGATGCTAGCCATTGGTTAAATATTAAAATAATCATTCAGGAACTGATAAACAGAGATCATCATGTCAGCATCCTTATTCCGACAACATCTCTTTTCATCACACCTGGAGATATTTCAGCTGCCAACTTTGAAGTGTATTCTGTTCCCTTTACAAAGGAAGAGGTTAATTCTTTGACCATGGATATGATGAAGTTGTGGTGGAATAACAAACCATCTATTACAACCTTTCATACATTTTATCAGGAGTTAGGGAAATGGATGGAGAAAATTAATAAACTCAATAGGCAAATGTGTGAAGCAGTTCTATCTAATCAAGAACTCATGTCTAAGCTAAAGAATGCTAAATATGATGTTCTTCTTTCTGATCCTGTGACACAATGTGGTGATTTGATCGCTTTGAAGCTAAACATTCCATTCTTATACACATTGAGGTTCTCTCCAGCCTCAACAGTGGAGAGACACTGTGGAAAAATGCCTGCCCCTCCTTCTTATGTTCCAGCTGTTTTATCTGGGTTCACAGACAGATTGTCATTTGGAGAAAGGATTAAAAATATTATCTCTTATTGCATCCAAGACTATGTTTTCCAAAAATATTTGGGGGAATGGGATTCCTATTACAGTCAAGTTTTGGGTAAGTCAGTTTTATTAATTCATTTACTTCCCAAGTATAACTGGTGTAACTTTCAATACTAAAGGAAAACAGTTGGATTAAAAGAATTTTCACAAAGCAGAATTAGAAAAGCCTCATTCTGAAGCTATAAGTTAAACACATTGCTGCAGATTAGAATAGATATGCCTCTGTCAATTATGCTTGTATTATATTGGCTAAGGTTGATGGAATTGTGATAAAAGATCTGGGAGAAAATAAAGTAAATAATTTTACTGCCTGACTATAATTTAATTTGAGCAGGTTTGGTATTTTTTGGATTGTGAAAGTAGATGAGATACTCTTCTACTCTCAGAGGTGTTTATGAGTGAAGTCAAAACAGCAGCGGTGCTGATATGATCAAACCTTCATTTGTGTAATATATATAACATAAAACCGTGCAAATCTTTCATTGACTCATTGTGGCTACCATTTTGATTTTAAACATAAACATAAACATCCAGCCTCCTTTTATTCTTCTGACTATCTAGTTTCTATTTCTGGCCAACATGGCGATGAGGCTGTCATGTTTTGTTTGCTGTCCCTGAGACCTAGAGATATGATTCTTATGGAAATTCACGTCCTATAAATTAGATGTACCATCTCACTTTAAATTTGGGATCTGCGTATTTATTTTATAGTTTGGTAAAGAAAAAAAAAACATAAAAGAGGGGGCCAGCTGAATGTAATGTATTTAACAACTATAAGTCTGCCCTCTTCCTGTGTGATAGCACCTTGTTAGCATTATACTAAAGTTTTCTGCAAAATTGATAAGATATGGATAATATCATACAGATATATAAAAGCAAAGTATCCTAAGCTTCCTCAAATATGAGTTGTATTTATGTTAATAGAGTGGGCTTACAACACAAGATGGGCCTCTAAATCTCTATGTATGGTAGGGTTAGATAATTCTATCTTGCCTTTGTCTATCTATATTTAGGCTTCATTGGGGCAGATAGGAATTGGAGTCCAAGAACAACTAAAGGAGTAGAGATTATCTGCCTTGACCTGTGGAGTTCACTTATGCTTCTGTCTCTAGGACATTTTTCCATGGCAATGTTGGAAATGAACTTGCTGAATCTTCTTAGGAAAAAAAAGGGCATTTGAAGCTTTAGATAACTAAATCTTATCCAAATATTGAGATAGTTAATTGGACTTAAAAAACAAATAGTGCTGCTGTACCAAGAACAAATATGCCTGTAAATTGCAGGATGAGAAGCTTTCCCAAAGTGATTGTTAGCCCCTACTCTTTTTAAACTATCATGAAAAAAATGTTGCTCACATTATATACAGTAGTGTCTTAGCTCTTCAAACTGGTTGTACTTTGAGCCAAACAGATAAAAGAAAGATACAAGATGAACAAATCTTGTTTTTTGTGACACTAGGAATATCTAAACTTGCTATTTAAAATGATTGCATTTTTAATTAAGGGAGTAAAGCTTCCTCAACTGTTAAAAAGTACCTACATGATCTGCAACTTGCTTTTGTTGTTCTCCCTTCCCGCTAACAATTATTGATATTCTTGACCACCATTTTCATTAAGAAAAAAACAGGCTAGCGTGTTAAAGAGAATAGTCAGCTTTGCTTTTGCAAGCATCCAGATTACCAGGATCCAGGTTTTTCTGTCCATTTCCCATCCTAGTGAGAAACTTAAGTCCTTTTTGCACAATTTGATTGGAGGAAAGATCCTGGTCTAGAAGCAATAAAGATCTGACTTCTGTTGTCATTAATAAACTTACTGGGTTTTTTCATAAATAAATAAAATTTAAAAACCACATTTTTACTTCTAATTGAATACTTGGTATAAGAAATTCTTTGTTACAACAACAACAACAACTTTATTGATTAGCCCTTGGGCCATATCAAAGTGCAAAGTTCCAGCAACAAACCGTCACCAAAACTTGATAAAAGCAATCCAAAATGGAATTTGATAAAATACAACTTAAAATGGAATTAAAATAAAATACAATTTAAGATGAAATAGTAATAAAATACAAATTTAAGATATAGATAAAATATGATAACATTATATTTCGGAGTCGCCCTTGCAATCTACCCCAATCAGTCCCACATATGCAGATCTTAACCGGATCATTTTGTTTAAATACTGTGCTACGTTAAATGTTATTTTCAAGTTCTGACCGGACATAAGTTATTTTGATATGGGGATCCCAATGGGTCATTCGTTTGGTATATAGACAAAGATACCTGTCTCTCACCCTCTTAAATTCTTTGTTAGAAATTGAAGGTTTGGCTCCATTTTTATTTGTCACCTAAACAATACTGGAAGAACTGAATGAAAGTTTTTCTTTATGCACATCAGCTTAGATTTATGAACCCATATGGAACAACAAGAAACTGGCTCATAATTTCAGTTATTTCAGTTTTTGTACTACCCAAGTTATCTAAGTAAGTAAATCAACAAAGATTACACACATGTCTAGGTGTGTATAATTATTTGTATCTGTAAATTTCTGAGAATAGATATATTTAAATAAATCAAAGTGTAGGACCTGCATATCTTCTGCTCCATCTTGTATTGGTCAAATGTTTTCATTTTCTCTTATATCCCCAGATAACTGGGCAAGAACCTGACTTGGGCAACTCCACAGGACCTGCGTTTTACACTATACATTCAGTTCCATCGTAGTTTTATAGTTTGTATTCTGTGTGACTCAGATGACAGAAGCTTAATTTTGGGAACAAATACAAGCTTCTAATTCACTGAATTAACTTTTAAAAAGAAATGAATTTTTCTTTCTGTGGCATCTGTTTCAGTTGTTGTTTCCTTTTTAGGCTTATCCATATTGTCAGCTGCCCCATCACTAGAAGAGAGGAGAAACGGAGGGCATTGCCTTCTAGTAATCCCTCACATATCATGAAAGTGACTTCAGGGCATGTTTTTACTTATCCCTTCTGAAGAACGCTTTCCATTTTGGGTACCTCAAATGCTCGTGTTCACAGAGAGAGAAAATACGAGTTATCTCTTTAAACAAACCAGTGCTTAGCATGGTCTTTGATAGTTTTCATACTATAATATTTGGCATTAGTAGATAGCAAGAAATCTTTGCAAAGCACAGAGAAAATTGTTGGTTTGAAACTCAGCAGGTTTTTTGTTATATTTTTCTTGAGTTGTTATTCCCTCCCCCCCAGCTTTTTTAGTCTATTTTTTATTAATCTCCTGAAGTAAATTCCACCCCCAGCACCGATAGCCCAGAACCTATAATTTTTTTTGAACTGCTCATTGTGCTCGCATGTACTGTATATACATTTAAAGTTGCGCTTTACGATTGCATCACTTAGCAATGGAAATTCCAATTCCAATTGCTGTTATAATCCAGGGACCACCTGTAAATTAGCCCCGTCACAATTATGGTTTTCCTGTTCATCTTGTTGACTGGACCATTAAGCTGTTTCCAATACTCTGTCTTTTGTCTTTTGTGAATAAGACTCCAGAAATTCCTAGTTTTGGAATACTCCCATTTATACATAAAAAGAAGGAAATTAAGGAAGTATAAGAGATTTATAGGAGTTATCTGCGTACAAAATGCCTTCTTCTCTGTAGAATGAATGGGGATTGTTCTTTCCACATTTGACCACCTGTTTAACTACTACCCTCCACAATAGTTGTTCCATCTTGTATAAAATTAAAAGGTAGTTCAGCATAACTTTTTTCTATTGAAACATATACATCACTCAACACTGCAGCTCTTTAGAAATAGACTCTAACTAGTTCCTAGTATGTGAATTAAATATGCACTTTATAGATAAACATTGCTTTTCAAAAATTACCCAATGCCAGTGGAAGATATCCCATCAAGAAGGTTGACCTATTTTGGTCCCTTAGTGAACAAATGCACATTTTGGGGAAAGTTTTGCTCACCACTGATGACATGTATTTTAAAACTGTGAGTAATGTTCAGTTGAAAACATAATGTATTGATTTTGAATATTTCTGAAATCAGCACCACTAAACCTATTAAGGACCAGTGCAGGAGAAACAAGCAGTACATAATGTCAGTACTTTATATCTGTAGGAAGACCCATAACAGTGTGTGAAATAATGGGTAAAGCAGAAATATGGTTAATCCAAACCTACTGGGATTTTGAATTTCCACGACCTTTTCTCCCAAACTTTGAATTTGTTGGAGGTCTGCACTGCCAGCCAGCCAAGCCTTTATCTGAGGTAATTATATCCTTTGCCATTTATCTAGTAATAACAAAGCTTTTTTAAAGAAAGTACAACAGGAAAAAATGCCTTAGAAACAGCATTTTTTTTCTTTAAAGTACGGTAAATGGTAGATTTTCTTCTTTGTCTAAGATAGTTTATAGCAACTGAAAATACATGGTGCCATACAATGATTATATAAAATTACATTAAGATTGGGGGACAGACAGATGCAATATATTCTTGAACTGCAGGTTGAATCATAACGTTTGAAAATAGAAATGGATTTGTCTTCACCCTACCACTCAGCTACAAATGGTGAGGTGGAGAAGACTAATCAAATGCTCCAACATTTGAGAAGGTATTGCATACACAGCCAAGACAATTGGCCTGTACTCTTACCATTGACAGAATTTTCATACAAAAACTGTCTCCATACATCAATTGCTATGACCCTTTTCAAGCTTTGTGTGGCACATATCTGAGAGTTTTATCAGGGAGCATGAATGAGAAGGGCTCCATCACATTAGCTGTAGATTTTTTGCAAGAGCAGCTTGTTGCCCAAACACTGATGAAACAGCAGCTAGAAGAGGCAAAGCAATTATACAAGAAGATACCCATTGACAGAAAGGCCTCCTTTAGCTGCTACATAGCCACAAATGCACTAAGTACAACCCACTGTGAATTCTATTGACCCTTATCGTAGCAGGCTCTAACTGTTAATTGAGAATATTCTTGTGCATAGGCATTAGCAATAATTAGTAATAATCAGTTTAATTAAAATGTCACATATCATAGTATTTCATGCCTGACACTGGGTCATGAATTACACCTGTTGTAGGAATTATATTGTTTATGGATTCCTAATTTTGTTCAATAAATGTTACTTATCATAAGTTCTTTGATTTCTTGTGAACTTGCCTGCCTTGAATCACAATCTGAATAAACTGATATTGTACAATGGTTAAAACTTGAAAGCCACCATGTTTCCAGTTCAAATCTTACTTTAATCTATCTAATCCAAGGTAAATAAATATAAATTTTTCAAGAGGCAACTGGACTTTCTTGTTTTTGTTTGAAGACGTTTTGCTTCTCATCCATTTTTTTTAGATGGAGATGAACTGCTGAATCTTGTACTGATGGGTTTGTTCTTTGTTGTGCCATGCGTTTATTTATTTTATTTTATTTATTTTATTTAATTAAATTTGTATACCACCCTTCTCCCGAAGGACTCAGGGCGGTGAACAGGGCAATACATATCAAAAACAAGATACAAAAATTAAAAACGATTAAACAAAATGCCCACGAATAAGGTAAAACACATTAAAAGTAGGTTAAAACACATTAATAAAACCCAACCCCATCCCATCAGGCCAGGCCAGCTTGTTTGAAAAGGTAGGTTTTGAGATCGCGCCGGAAGTGGTTCGTTTGTTTCCCAATGTACAGATCTGCACATCTCACTGCATTGCATTGCATATGCATTTTTCCCTGGTCCATCATCTGCTTGTATATGATCAAAAACATGTGGTTTGAGCACCCTAATCATGGCCAACCAAAGAAAATTTAACATTTCATGTAATGATAAAAAGATCTGATTCTTTCTTCCCTTTGCTTTTAACAGGAAATGGAAAATTTTGTACAGAGTTCAGGTGAACATGGTATTGTGGTATTTTCTTTTGGTTCACTGGTTCAAAACATAACAGATGAAAAAAATAATATAATTGCATCAGCACTCAGCCAACTTCCACAGAAGGTCAGTCTCCTAGGCATAAGTCACACACACAAATTTCTGTGAGGGAGAACACTTTGTGGATGTTCCAGAAATCTGTTCATTTTACGCTCCAATAAACAGCTGATTTACTGATTTATTGAACTGTTTACTGATTTACAAAGGAAGCTTATATTTCATTATTTTCATTTAATTGAAATGTGTCTACAATTTTCTTATCCCAATAACTTTTAACATTTGGAGTTTGAAAATGTAGAACATGTGCATTTTCAATTGATTTTATGTAAATTCTTCCTTTTTGAAAATTCCCACACTAGGGAAGGGATTGCAAATACTCTTTGTTAAAGCTCATGCTTTCTATGAAATTTATGGTGAAAGACGTAAGAAATACAATAAGCATCTATTAAATTTTGCTTATGCAGCATAAATGTTTTAAGTGGCAAGTACAATTCAAAACAAAAATTACTAGTAAAATGAGTTCAGTATTTTATTGTCATAAAAAGAATAGTATGCAATTTTATTTATTTATTGCATTTAAATTATCTTGTAATCCCTTGGAGTTTCAGCAATTTCACAAGGATGAAAAAATTAAAAGATCCATGGCACAATTCAATCCCCAAACCCAAACAAACTAGAAAATCTGAAATTCATGGGCCAAGAAAAATTATAACATGGTTTGTAATTTGGACTACATAGAATAGCATTCCAATTATTTTTACCCTAGGTTATTTGGCGGTATAAAGGAAAAAAGCTAGAAATGCTTGGAGCCAATACCAGGATCTATGATTGGATACCACAAAATGATCTTCTTGGTGAGACACCTTATGTTAATTAAACCATCAGTATGTTTGTATCCTAAAATATTTTGTCAGAACATTTTCATCTTTCTATTCCAGGCCACTCAAAGACCAAAGCTTTTATAACACATGGGGGAACAAATGGAATTTATGAAGCCATTTACCATGCGATTCCCATAGTAGGGATTCCCCTATTTGGAGACCAGACTGATAATATTATCCATATGAAGGCGAAAGGAATGGCTGTGGAACTGGACATCCATACAATGAAAACCGAAGATTTAGTAAATGCTGTGAATACTGTCATTCATAATGCTTTGTGAGTTATTGGTAAACTCTTCTGAAATTGAGATACAGATTATATCTAAGAAGTATCTAAGAAGTAAATGTAAATGTCTTTTTTCTTTGATGTCATGACCATTTTTGCAAAAATAGTAATTGTGGTTACTTTACTATTTATGATATTTTATCTCAATTAGGCCTACTTTTTGTATATCTATAAAGAGATAACAATAGAATATGTACTTTGAGCATTTTATTGGGATTGGATTATCTTCCAATTGTCTGTGCTACCTAGAACTATATGGAATTTGGAGCATCATATTTTTCCTAGTATAGGAACATTTGTGCTTTGTTCAGTATACTTAATTTCATTGTTCAGAAAAGGATCTTGAAATTCTAGCCAACTTTTTGATATTTTTTATACATTAAAATGAATAGAGAGCAATGCAAGTGTCACGGAAGATAACAAAATAGTATTTCAGTGGAATATAAATTAACTAGCTGTTGGTTATAATAATAATGGAACTGATTTGGGGTAAGAAACTATAACAGGCACTAAGCTACTTTCAGTTTCGATAAATAGGCAGATTGTTCTATATAAAGTCCATAGGTATTTGAAGACTGCAGTTCTTAAATACAATAGAAAACTGATTTCTGGCTCTTTCCTAATTATTCTTATTCTTGTTCTTTCATTTTCCAGTTTTAAGAAAAATGCGTTAAGAATATCAGAGATCCATCATGATCAACCAGTAAAGCCACTAGACAGGGCTATCTTTTGGATTGAATTTGTTATACGTCACAAAGGTGCCAAGCATCTGCAAGCAGCTGCCTGTCAATTGACTTGGTATCAATATCACTCTCTGGATGTCATAGCCTTCTTGATTGGCTACACAGTAGTTTTTGGATTCATCACTTTTAAATGCTGCTCTTATTGCTTTTGGAAATGTGGCAACATTTTACAAAAATCAAAAACAGAGTAATTCTTCTGGGACTCAACTCTCCTAAACCTGATTAACATGCTCATTATTAATAGACTAAGATTTATTTTAATTGTTTTCATATAATTAGATTCCATTCATAACATTAAATTTTATTTGTATGTCTAAATGGCTAACCAATTTAGTTTTGATTTAGTTAAGAAATTTTTGAAGTAGAAATTGAGCTATAATGAAAGATGTCTATAGAGATTCTCAGTCATCCAGTCATAGTTGTCCCAAGGGTGCTTTTTCATGAGGCAACTGGATTTTCTTACTTTTCTTTGAAGATGTTGTTTATAATGAATGAAGCAATGTTGACAAAGGCCACTCTTTCAAAGACAGCAGTCCACATTTTGGACAGAGGACTACTAGTTTGAAAAAGGGGTCAAAGAGGCCATCTATGCCAAAATTAAACAGCCCTCTCT
This sequence comes from Vipera ursinii, assembly GCF_947247035.1. Classification (NCBI taxonomy): domain Eukaryota; kingdom Metazoa; phylum Chordata; class Lepidosauria; order Squamata; family Viperidae; genus Vipera; species Vipera ursinii. Next base: position 49,945,123 of record NC_139517.1, read on the forward strand.
CAACAGAAGGGGATACAATATCATCTATTTATAGTCTATAACACAGTCCTTTCAGCAGTTCCAAGAAGGCTCTACACCCATTTCCACTACTCAGGTGAACGTGACAACACAGATAAACCTCCAAGTGGCCTCAGCCACTCTCTAAAAGAATGCAAATGAACAGCTGTCTGCAAGGAGTGTAAATTCTTCCATCCATTCAGAGCTGAAGAAGCAAAACATCTTCAAAGAAAATCAAGAAAGTTCAGTTGCCTCATAAAAAAGTGCCTTTGGGACAGCTATAAGAAGTGATTTTTTTTTTGCAAATAGTAGCTTCTCTATAGTTCTCCAAATCGTTAATTTATATAGAAAAGCATATGTAGTATTTTTTCCACAGAATGCCAATCACTTTTTAAAAAAATATTCATGGAAGTATCTAATATATGAGAGAGCATTAGGTAAGATTAAGTGATATACTTATCTTCAGCTGTCACCCATAACAAGCATGAGGAAAAGTCAAATTAAAACACTAATTTATCTAAAACTTTTGGTTGTGTTGTATTGTAGTTTTTCAGATGGATACATCTTTACTACTGTATTAAGAGTAACAAATAAGAGTTAACAAGTACCCAAATGTTGCTGCTTTCACAATATAATTTTTATAACTTCTATCAGAAAATACTTGATCTTCGACAAAACCTCCAAATGTCTCTGAGAGCCTTCACTGCAATTCACTGCCTGTCTTGTGCAATATTCTTATCAACACATGGCTTTTACCAGGACTAAAAAGGTTAGAGGGAAAATTTCTGTTTTCTCAAGATTTAAAATACAAAAAAAATGGATTATATATCTGTCATGGCTGCTGTCCCCCAAGCCAAGTTTTGCAAAGCCTACAGCCTGACATTAGCAACAGGGGAGGGAAGAGGGTTGGAATGCAAGGAGAAGATTGGGGGGAAGGGAAGGGAAACCTAAGCTAATGAGAAACAAGTACCTGCTAGCCAAGGTCACCCATCAATATACCAGCACTTAATTGGATGTTTCGTGGTAATGGGGGATAGGCAGGAAAAAGGCAATGTTAATTGCTTTGACTGCACACAAAAACACCAAAACCAGGTTTGCTAAACTTCTGTAACCATTTAAGCCTCAGTAAAGTATACTCTTGACAAAACAATGGTTCGGAAGTCTCTTTGCTGGATGGATGAATGAATGGGATGGTTGACAGCACTATTTTCCTACAATTGTGAATAAAATATTTAAGACAAGATACTCATATACAAATTCTTTTGTCTCCTGCAACCAACTGGCTCTTTTGACTGTAATAAATTTACAATAACCCTCATAAAATTATTTTCCTTTTCTATGCAGAGGAAAAATAGTGCTTCCCAGGATATACTGTCCTTGACAGAGCAGAATTCATTTCTATCCTCTGGGATATCCTGTTGTCCTGCTAGCATGACCAGGTTTTAAAGGATGGCAAATACAGAGAGAAAAACCGTCTATTTTCCTAGGTACAATATTTCCTTTCTGAAAGAAGATCATTTTAAATTAAGGAGTCTTTTTGAGCACATCATGTATTGAGTTAACCAATTGCTCAATTTCATTGAGAGGGCTGCATCAGCATTACGATTGCCCTAAAAGGGCCAGATGGGCCTGGCCAGGTAGGTGTGGCCAGGTCACCGCAACTAGGTAGGCATGACTGGATGGACATGGTTGGCTTGATGAGCCGGTTTGTGGGCACCACTTTGAGGTGGCTGCTTTGCCCAGTGGGCTGCAATGGCGGCTTCCCCTCTGGGCTTCTGAGCTTCCCGGGCTGGAGCAGAGCAGAGGGGTGCTGGGGCTGCAAAGTGAGGCAGGTGATGGGGCAAGGGTGGCCTAGTTGCGGTGCTGCTGTAGTAGAGCAAGGCGAGGCATGTGGTGGGGCGGGAGTGGCTGGCTGCAAGGCCCAGAGGTGTGCAATTGTGGTCCAGATTGGGGGTGGGGTTGAGTGTGGCTTATTAGAAGTCCTAGCTCACATCCGGCTGGCAGTCGCTGCTGGCTAATGAGCAGCAGAAAGGCCAACCAGCTGCAGCCGGGCACCACCAGACCCTGTCCGCACACCCAGGGGGAGCATCTGGATGGACTGGGCTGGGCCAGGGATAAGGCTGCAGGGGCTGTCTCCTTGCCATCTCCAGGGAGGCCCTGCAGGCCAGACCTAAACACAGACTGGATCTGGCCTGCAGGCCTTGAGTTTGACATTCTGTTCTAGGAACTAAATGTAAAAGCTTAGGAAGAAAATCCTCTTTCTGGCCTTTTAATGCTTTTATTCCATACAAAAAAAACACCACAAAAAAGTTAACAGAAAACACTATTTTAATAGAAATACAAGGGGTTTAAAGTCAGAATATTAAATCTTCATTGACCACATCAATGCATTTTCTAATCTTATAGTTTGTTTCAAAAATACCCAACCACACTCAGATTGGTTAATCAATATTAATGTTATATTAAAATGATTTTATGAGCAATTATACATAAATTGCATTATATTTCTATGGTGACAAAATAACAAGACTGGTAAAGAATACCAGGTATTGCTATTTTTTGTTTTATTTTAGAAAAGGAAAAAATGAGAGATATTATTTGTAGAATCAAGATGTTTAGAATCTTTATCCCTCTAGCTTTTTCATTAAAGAACTACTATAATTTACTGTAACATCAGACTATTCTTACTATAATATCAAATAGACAATTTGCTTTGTCTCAGGCATGAACAAGCATTCTTACTGGCAATAATTTGCAATAAATAGCATGGGGCTTGGTTAAATAAACTAACATGGAACTATTCATTGGCCACCATTTTCCAAGTTTCATATTTCTATAACAAAACTGCACTTTCCTGAGTCTGAGATTCCCACACTTTACATTTTTATGGAGTTGTAAATATATATGCCCACAAATTTAAATATATTGGATACAAATGGAAATTTATTTGGGTTATCATCACTACCTAGGACAATTCTGAGGGTGCCTCTTTTTCATGCTGAGGCCTGAAAGCGTGAAATCACATTGACAAATTAATCATTAATCTTTCCTTAAGATTTAAAGGCAGAAAGCATCAAAGTCCATGGAATTTGACTATTAGTAATTTATTATAAAAAAGAAACGATAGCAATGTAGAATACAACAGTATTTGTGCTCACGCATGTATGCACACATACATACAGTGGACATTCTAAACAGTATGGTTAATTTGGAGAAAAAAGAGTGCAAGTTAGGTGATTAGATGAGCATTAAACAAAATACAATCAGAGCACAGGTTCAATATCATATTACTATTGCTTTCATTATTGAACAAGCTTTGTCTTTACAGAAATTAAAACAGAAACAAAAAAACAAAAGGCGACTACTTCAATACTGCCATACAGCCAACTATCACACATCCAGTATTTTTTGCATACTTGATAGCAGCATTCCACCCTACCCCACTCAAGAAATATTAAAAGTTACATATCAAAAAACAGAGCAAAAATTATGGCAGCTAATAACTCGTATTCAAAAGAACATATAATTAAATTACTGTTAAGATAAACATGTTGGGAAAATTCATCTACATTCTTTAAATATTTGTCTTCTAAACTGCTTAAATGAAAATCTCAACTGAAGAATCAAGCTTCGCACATTTTTGGCCGAAAGAAGTTTTTCAATTCACAGCTTACGGCATGCTTGGAATAGGGGCAATTATAAATTCATCTACACAATCAAGTATGATGACTTAGGAAAATAAAAGTTTACTACCTGTAAACACGCAAATATACATGCCTTTGCTTCCTTAAGTAATTGTAATTTTACAATACATTATCTTCTGTATCTTCCTCTTTCTCCTCTGTCTCTGTCCCGATCACATATTCTTTCTCGCTCCCTTTCCCTCCCTCGTTCCCGATCTCTGTCTCTTCGGTTATCTCGGGGCCGATCTCGTTCCCGATCCCGCTCTCTCTCTCTCGGCCTGCTTCTTCGACCACTGACAACTGCTTGTGTCCGACGTAGAAAGTCATCCACCCTCATGTCATAATCATGCTATGGAAGACACAGTAAGTTTAAATATCACTAAGTTTAAAATTGCAAGTTCTTCTATCTACTTGGGAATAACTAAAAAATACTTGGATCTAAAGGGCTACCAATTATCCAGCAACAGTTCACTGTTGTAATGTTATCATATTTAATAACTGTTAGTATATACTAGACCACTTTGATTTAGATAGTAATAATCTTGCAAGTCTGATTGTGCTACCTCTCCTCTCTTATAACCATGTGATTTAAAAGGGTGTTTGTCAAGTTATTTCCACATACTTTCTACATGACCTAGGCTTAATCTATATTTTATCCTTGATTCTTTGGTAACTCTCCCCTCTCTCCCTCAGGGCCATCCTCTTTACATTCTGCATTTTCCACATGCTGATCTTTATTTTTCTAACTGAATTTTTTGAAATATGCTGCCTGCAAATCTCACTACACTGAGTTTTACAAATATGTAAATACCTTTCCCCCCCTTCTTTTCAATAGTGTTTAATTATAGGGGACTGGATAAATCCTTGCAGTATTTTTGGCAAAGTTTTTGGAAGCAGTTCGACACTGATTCCCAAGTAGAGCTGAGAGTGACTATTCCAAGGCGACTCACCTGGCTTTCTATCTAAAATGGGAATAGAACTCATGATGTCCTGCCTTGTGTCTTAACCACTACATCAAATTGGCACTTCTAGTCCTGGATATTTAGCCATAGATATTTCATAATGAACATAATGATTTTCAACCAAATCTGAATAAACCAAATTTTCCTAACTTGGAAAACAGTGACCCAGGCTGCACTTACCACTCGCTTATCCCTGTACCGCGCATCATGTGGCATGGGATGGTGTCCTGAGTAAGGAGGGTGAGCCTGTGGAGGTGGAGCATGGTGCTGGTAGTATGGGTGATGGGGAGGCTGTTCTATCCCTGGATAAGGAGGCTAAAAAGAAATATTTCCTTGTTACTCCAGTAATTTGCTACCCAAGAACAGAGCAGCATCAACAGGAAAATATAATTCAATATTTCAGCAGTACTGCAATATATATCTAACATGGTATTTGAATTCTCATGCTATTAAACCTTTCTGCAACAAGTACATTTTCACCCCAGGAAAGCTGAAGATATTTAATCCATTTCCTTATAGCTATTACTAATAAAAATACTCTTAAAATATTTTTATAACAAGATAGAATAGGGTTCCATATTTAAGAATGATCCAATTGTTAAATAAAAGTTTCAACTCACTGTAATCATTATTGCATCAGGACTGTGCATTGACTACAAATTTGATTTCAGACCAATTTGGTCATTCCAATCAATCCATTTTTATTAGTCACAGGTCAGTATTACAAATAAAAGCATTAAGAACAATAATAATTTAATACAAATAAAAAAGCAAACAAAACAATTTATTACGATTAGTGATGGATTATCAGTGCTCAGTTAAAATCTGCCTAATTTATACAGTATAACAAAATTTGGCCACATTTAAAGAAACTACTTTGTGCTGATCTGATAGCAATAATGTATATAAAAGAGTTCAGTATTTCCCAGGCATTTTATTGGGAGGTGTTATAAACTGAGGCTGTAAGTCCTTGCAGAAGATGCAGAATAGCAGGCAGGAGTTATGGTTTCCTTGTCTACCAGGGCAAAATCTCAGTTTATATGGTATTTTTTTGTACCAGCCCTCCAAAACTGCTGTGAGAAGTGCATTGCTGCATACTAAGGTTAACGCCCTTCGGATTTTGGAACAGTTATTCAATATAAGTATCTCGCTGCTTTAAAAGGGGGAATCTGGCTACTCAAAAATGACTAATTTGGTCATTTAAAAAGAAGTTTTGTTCTGACATGATTCAAAGCATTTTTTCCTACCTGGATCTTGTTTAGAAAATTCATTTCCCTCCTCTCCACCCGAATATCTCATTATCACTGAGAAATAATTATTAACTTTCTTTAGTTTGATACCATCCATAATTCATATCTGGAGAATCTCTTATGTACCAAATTATACTGGACATTAATAGGCTTGCTGGAATTCAATTTTTTAAAAGACCTGTTGGCAAATTAATTTTTTGCAGAATAAATAAATTCAAGTAGATAATTATGAGATTGCATCTGTCAGTTTTCTATGAATTTGCTTAGGAAAGCTGTGAAAAGTAGATTTGCAAAATAGACTTTTTGTGGCTAAGTTTATTAAAACAGTAAAAATTGAACTAGTTCAAAACATTCTATACATAAAGTAAGTTATTTCAGGTCAATGGTGCTCCAACTGGATAGTGCCCAAAATGGTCTTCTGAATCTGCAAGCATGGAGACAGGAAAGCTACCACTCAGAATGAACTTAAGACTTGGAATGGACAGAGATACACATAACTAAAGCAAAATAAACCAATTGCCCGAACTTGCAAGGATGGAATCAGAAAGCTAAGGCTCAGAATGAACTAAATTTGCAAATGCCAAAAATATTTTTTAAAAGTTTCTTTTGATATGTAAAGAACAAGAAAAGTATCAAGGAAATGATAGGTCCGCTAATAGAGAGGGTGGCAACATAGTGACGAGCATCAAAAAGAAATGGAACTGCTTAATTCCTTTTTGCATTTGTCCTCATGCAAAAGGAAGAAATAATCCAATCTATCAAAAATAGCACAGTGAGAGACAGAACAGGAAACGACAAAATAGGAAAAAAAAATAGTGAAGAAAACACCTTTCCAATTTAGATGAGTTCAAATCGCAGGGCCAAAAGCATTACATCCCAGGATTCTGGAGAAACTGGCAGGTGTGACTCAGAACCACTGAACAAAATATTACAACTCCTGAAATAGAGAAAGGATGAGAAAGAGGAGGATTGGAAAAAGAGCAGATGTGGTTGCCGATGTAGATTCTAAACCATCCAGGTAAATCAGACATGTCAAACTTGCGATGTCATGTGACGTCGCACAACGTATTGGAGCCTTTTCGCCATTGCCGGCAATGGGGTGGGCATGGCTTCCGGATGACACGTCCGGTCTGCAGGCTGGCAGTTTGACACCCCTGAGGTAAACTGTTTTTCTTGGAATTTTTCCCTGCCAAGAAGCTGCTTCAACTGATGTGGTTCCAATTTTTGAAAAAGAAAAAAAGGGAAAAAAGTAGAACCAGAAAACTACAGATCAACCAACTTGACATCAAAACCAGGAAAGACTTAGAAAAGATAATCAAGCAGATCTGTGAGCTCCTAGAAATGAAAAAGATGATAAATAAATAATGCCAGCTTAGGTTTGTTAAAAATAGATTGTGCCAAACAAACTTTACTGCCTTCTTTGATAAAGTGATTAAATTAGTGGATCAGGAAAATGCTATTGATGTAGTATAGTTGGATAAGGCATTTGATAAAGTAGATCACAGTTTATCCTCAATGTAAGATAGACAGTAGTACCACCACTAAATGGATTCATAATTGGCTGACCAATCACACTCAGCATGCAGCCCTCAGTGGAGCTACATATACATCACACGTATAGTGTGATTCTGTCAAGGTTCAAAGTTCTGTCTTGTACTCTTCAATAACTTCATAAACAATCTAAACAAGGGAACAGAAACACCTCACCAAATCTGCAATGATATCAAGCAGGGGGGAATTGCTAACACTTTGGAAGATAGAGATTCAGAAGGAATTTGACAGATTAGAGAAATTAGCCTATTCCTCAAGATGCAGTTCAGTAGTGAGAAAAATAAGGTCCTGCACTTAGGCAAGAAAAACCAAATGCACAGGTATAGAATAGGCAGTACCTGGCTCAACAACAGTTATTGTAAGAAAAATCTAAGCCTCCTAATAGCCCACCACTTAAATATGGGCCAATAGCATGTTGCAGTTGTAAAAAAAAAAGCCAATGCATTTCTAAGCTGCATTGACAGAAGGATAGCATCAAGAGCATGAAAGTGATGTACTGCTCCACACTATATTAGTAAGGGCACATTTGGAATACTGCATCCAATTCTGGTCACCATAATGCAAAAGAAAAAAAAGATGATGAAACCCTTGAAAGAGTGCAGAGAAGAGCACTCTCAGATAAGGGGGTCTGGAGGCTAAATCACATGATCAGCAACTGAGGGAGCTAGGCATGTCTAGCTAAAAAAAGAGAAGGATTAGGGGTGACATGACAGATGTCTTCTAATACTGATAATCACAGATGAGGGAGTTTATTTATTTTCTAAAGCACTTGAGGACAGTATAAGAAGCAATGGTTAGAACCTTGTTAAAGAGAGATCCTACCTATTAAGGAGAGATTTCCGGACACAGCAATTAACCAACAGAACAGCTTTTAAAGAAAATTTAATTTAATTTAATTATTAAATTTGTATACCGCCCTTCTCCCGAAGGACTCAGGGCGGTGAACAGGGCATATATAAATAGAAAAATACAAAAATTAAAAGAGAATTAAACAATTGCCCAATAAAAAACAGTAACAATATAAAAACCCATTAAAACCCCTAACGTCCCCCATCAGGCCAGGCCAGCTTGTTCAAATAAATGGGTCTTCAGACCGCGCCGGAAGGAGTGAAGGTCCGGTGCCGTCCGGAGCTCAACCGGCAGTTGGTTCCATAGAGCCGGAGCGCCCACAGAGAAGGCCCTCTCTGTGGGAACGCACAGGGCGGAGGGAAGTTGACGCCGGCAGCAGGTGGTCCCCGAGGTACTACGGACCCATGCCATGTAAGGACTTAAAGACCATAACCAAAACCTTGAATCTCACCCGGAAGACAACTGGTAACCAATGCAGCTCGCGGAGCAAAGGTGTAACATGGGAGTACCGGGAAACTCCCAAGACAACTCTTGCGGCCGCATTCTGTACCAGTTGGAGTCTCCGAGTGGTCTTCAAGGGGAGCCCCATGTAAAGAGCATTGCAGTAGTCCAGGCGAGAGGTCACGAGCGCATGAGTGACCATACACAGGGCATCCCGGTCCAGATAGGGCCGCAACTGGCGCACCAGGCGAACCTGGGCGAAATCCCCCCTAGTCACGGCTACTATATGGTCTTCCAGGGTAAGCCGTGAATCTAGGAGGACTCCCAAGTTGCGAGCCCTATCCACGGGGGGTAAAAACTCACCCCCCATAGAAAGAGGTGGAATATTTTGAATGTCCCGGGATGCCGGAATGTACAGCCACTCAGTCTTGTCAGGGTTGAGCTGAAGTCTGTTCCTCCCCATCCAGACCCGAACCGCCTCCAGGCAACGGGACATCACATCGAGGGCATCACTGGGGTGGTTTGGGGTCGAAATGAAAAGCTGGGTATCATCAGCGTACTGATGATACCCAACTCCAAAACCACGAATGATTTTACCCAGAGGTTTCATGTAGATGTTGAACAGGAGAGGTGAGAGGACCGACCCCTGAGGAACTCCACAAACGAGAGTCCTTGGGGTCAACCTCTGCCCCCCTGTCAACACCGACTGCAAGCGTCCCAGGAGATAGGAGAAGAACCACTGAAGAACTGTGCCTCCCACTCCCAATCCCCTGAGACGCCGCAGCAGGATACCATGGTCGATGGTATCGAAAGCCGCCGAGAGGTCTAATAGGACAAGGACAGAGGAATGTCCTCTGTCCCAGGCCCTCCAGAGATCATTCACCAGAGCGACCAATGCCGTCTCCGTGCTGTACCCGGGCCTGAAACCCGATTGGGACAGGTCTAGATAATCCGCTTCATCCAGAACCAGGGGGAGCTGATGCGCCACCACACTCTCAACAACCTTCGCAAGAAAGCGAAGGTTGGAGACCGGACGAAAGTTATTCAACACAGCTGTGTCCAGGGCAGGCTTCTTGAGGAGAGGTCTCACCACCGCCTCCTTCAAGACGGCAGGGAAATTACCCTCACTCAAAGAAGCAGATATAACTGCCTGGAACCAGCCTCGTGTCCTCTCCCGAGTTGCATAGACCAGCCAAGAAGGGCACGGGTCCAATAAACATGTGGTGGAGCTCAACCTCCCCATAATCCTGTCCACTTCCTCAGGGGTCACAGAATCAAACTCAAATTGGACATTCAGTTGTCTGGGATGGTATAAGGATTCCTGCCTTGGGCAGGGGATTGGACTAGAAGATCTCCAACCCTATCATTCAATTATCAAATAAAACATGCATTTTGAATGTGTGTGTGTGTGTGTGTGTGTGTGTGTGTGTGTAAATTTTTTGGCTTACTAACAAAGAATAAAGAGAGACCGATATGATCATTTCAAACTTATTTGTTCTCATCAGTCAGCCATACCCTTCTGAGATTTGAACCTGGGCCGACTGCATCTCAAGCAGTTGTTTTAACCCCTAGGCCACAGGCTCTCTCTCTCTCTTTGTTAGCTGAACTAAGCTAGGCTGGGCTAGGCTGAAACAGGAAATAAGATTTGTCCCGTGTCTGGGACCAAGCAAGTGTATTCTGAATGCTTAACAAACATACTATACAACACTGAGAATCTGAAAAATTCCCACTAACACCTGTAAGGGCTAGGAATGAAAAAATATGAATGAAAAAATGTGCCATGTGTGTTTACATTAAAAAAATAAAAAAATGCACCAGAAGAGAATGGATAACAGATGTGAAACATAACAGAAAATTTATTTGGCAGGTATTTTGGAATATTGTATCTTTAGCATAGCGCACCTATATTGATGATTAGATTTTCATACCACTTGGCATCAAAATCTCAATACTATGAAAAGCCCAAGGAGGCACATGTATCTTCCCCCCTAAATTAGCTTCATTGCTGACTACACTGCTTCTTGTCTGAGATATAAATGCTAGTTAATCAGTTAACAAAGTATAAAATACACTTGAAAACCATTATGGCAAATCAACCGTTTTAATTATACTGCTGTCAGGAGACCCACTTAAAAAAACAAACTGGAGTGACATAATGGAGGTGGCTGACATAAATTCTTAGCTGGTCTTAACAGGAAAACTTTTTAAAAGGGTTTCTTTTTTAGAAATACATCACAAAACCTAAAATACTGAAACTGTACAAGCAGTTGTGTTAGAACCGAATGACCTGGAATATTCCCATTTCTTTTTCAAATATTTTTGTGGCATGGTATGGTAATCTTTTTAAAAAAAATTGTAAAAAAACAAAATCTGTGTTGAACACTATAAGTCATTTTCAATTTGGGAGGATTAGCTTCCCCAAGAAAATAGCTGGAGAATTCTAGAACAGCTGAAGAAATGGAATGTTCTAGAAATGTTCTGGAACAACATAACTTATATCAGCCTTCTCACATAGTCCAGACTGGAAGCATATCCAAATGAACTAATTCTATTTTATTGTAACAGAATTTTAAGAATCTGAAAGTACATTTCTCCCCTGGTGCTTTTATAAACCAAGAAACCATGGGAAGCACTCTTTTAAGATATTTTCCACACCCACATTCCTGCTAAGCTGCCTCTTATCCAACTGTTCCCTGGTTGCATTCCCCCAAGGTCATTTCCACTGCATCTATAGCCTCTTATTGACTAATTAAGATCATGTTTCTTTCTCCTCATACTCATCTGAAGTGTTACTATTTCTACCATAGTATTTCTTTGGAGAAGATTTAGACCTGTTTTTCCAGTACGGGTTTTATTATGGCTAGTCCTTATGGCTGCATTGCTTAACCATCATCTACATTTATGATGGAACAGGAGCTTTAAAGTCCACAAAGCATCCCAGGCCTTTGTAAAAATTTTGTGCTGCAATCTGATCACATGACCACATATTGGGCACTTGGCAAATGGTCACATCTATGAACACTCATGGTGTTCCATGGTCACGTGACTGATTTGTGACCTTTTGTGTTGGCTTCCAACAAAAAAGCCCATTGGATTCACATTTACAACTGTGCTGTTTGCCTAATCCAGGGGTGTCAAACTCAATTTCATTGAGGGCTGCATCAGCATTGCGGTTACCCTCAGAAGGCCGGGTGGGTATGGCCAGGGTGGGCATGGCCTACTGGGTGGGCGTAGCTAGTGTGCATGGCCTACTGGGTGGGCATGGCCAGCTCTACATCATTTGTGTCAAAGGTAGCTGTGGGGGCCTGGGCAGGAGTGGGACAGATCTGAGGGTCTCTGGCAGAAGGGGGGTCTCTGGGCCAGGGCCAAGGCAGTGGGGGCCGTTCCCTCACTGTTTCCAGGATGGCTTCGTGGGCCACATGAAAACACTTCACAGGCCGGATCCGGCCCCCGGGCCTTATGTTTGACATGTCTGGCCTAATCACTTCTGGTCATGTGACTACATCAACTTATGACCAAACTGACTTATGATCAGATTTCCAATCCCATCTGTAGTCATAAGTCAAGGATTATCTATATTGCTTTTCTTTATTTATTTGTTAATCATGGTACAACTCTTCCACACTGACAGTGTAAGCTTGTTAAGTTTTTCTTTTCATTTCTATTCCATAGTTATACAGAATCTTTTCTGAAATGTTTTGCGGGGTGAATGTGTAATTCCAGATTTTCAGGGGCATTGGCTTTGTCTATAGTTTGGCAGCATCAACAGATCAATCAAGTATTGGGAGCTTTAATTTCCCAATTACTTCTCAATCATTGTTTACTGCTTAGTTCAAGGGTAACAAAAACACAGCCTACCTTCCCAAAGCCCAAGGGACAAAACAGAGGCCTGTTTCTTTTGCTCTGGGGTGTCTGTATATCTGCGTTAAGGAGCAAGCATTCCACAATAACTTATCATGATGCTTAAAACATTCGTTTTAATTCCTTAAGTCTTGTCATCCTCTGTTACAGTCCTTGAGGCAACAGATATTCTGTAAGCCTTATGTGGTTCTTTCCAACTAAGGTCATGTATAATTTTCAAATAAACTATGACATGAAGAATACTATGTGAAACTTTACTAACTTGGATCTTACTGATTTCATTGAAGGAAACTGCAATGCTAAGATTGCATTTTCACAGGTACTAGTTTTTGATCAGACTTGTCTAACACGTTTGACTAAAATTAGTAATTAAAATTAGGAAGTTATGTCATAAAGATCTACCCAAATGTCAGGCTTAAAATCACAGCAAAATGCTGTTTTCTACACAAAAGAGAGGAACAGCTGTGTTTAACAATATTCCCTTATAATACTACGGGTATACTAAAGTCAAAGAATACAAAATTACAAACCATTCCTTGCCAAGGTGGTGGTGGTCCCATGTTATGAAATTCTCTCACATAATCATTGTAAGACTACAAAAAACACATATACAAGAATGTCAAAATCAAGCAATATTAAAATTACTGTTACTACCAATGAAATACCATAAACTTACCCCATTTAAGAAGACATCTCTCCGAACTCCTGAAAATCGCCTGTTGAGAGTAAGATATATTAAATTAGACACAAATACTCAGATACCTTAGATTAGGAAACAGCACTGTTGAACATCTCTTACCTGTCTATATCTTGGTATCTGGGGTCTTTTAAATATCCTGTTTAAAATCAAGCAGCATTACGTATCATATTTATTATATTTGACAACATAAATAGCTATTACCATCTTTATTTTAAGCATGCTACTGCCTTGCTACTCATAGATCCTTCTCTTCCCAACTGGCCCATGAATTTCAATTTTAAAATAACTATGTAACACTTTATGGCAAAATATAGTAAAAATGTTGCTCTACAAGGAGGCTGAATTTCAACTAATACCATCTTGTACCTTTAGGCAGACTGTCTGGGGCTGCTGGAATCTATTGAGCCATATAGTATATGAAAGACCACTGCTCCTATGCTCCCTCCACCCCCCACATACTAAGACATTGTGTGAAATTAAGTGAACAGTCCGTGATGCTTGGATTATTCCGAACACAAGGCAGTTTATATAAACTCAGTCCTGTTTAATTTTTGGTTTTACTTAATGATTAACAAGAACTAGTACATTATTTTGAATGCCTCCATATTACTGTTACAATGCCTATTTGTTCCAAAGAGGTCCTGTTATTGCATAACTATTTTAGAATCTTATTAGTGTGATTGTTATTCCAAGAAAGTCCCCTTATTTTTTATTGTTATATTCTCATATTTCTATTCTTAATCAGAATCTTCATGACCTTAAATTTAAATAATTTATTTAATATTCACATTCCCACATGTTGACTATTGTAATACACAAATCTGTAAATTTGTGTATATACATTTAAACAGTAAGATATTAACCTGGTCTTTGGTGAAACTCAGTGGGATAATCAATCCTTGGTTTCTTTCTGCTGTTATGAATATCATAATCCTCTGGTCGACGCCTACATAAATTAGACAATAATTAAGAATTGTTTGGAACAACCTATATAAATACAAAATCTTTAGAAGGACTCACTGGAACAGCCCACAACTTTCTGGAGCTTTTTTGGTATGTTTTCTGTAATTCCCTATATGGTTTCCCAGAATTTGTTACAAAAGAATTGTATTTGTGGTAGCAACAAAATGTATATTCTTAACTAGAATATTATGATGTGAAGATTTTAGATGCTTAGCAGGGAACTTTATCCAATCATACCTACAGGAAATCCAATCTTAATACAAATTTCTTTAAAAGTACCACTGACTTTTGGGGGTCTTTTTGCAGCATGAAATCTTCTTGATGCTTACACAATTTCTACATTGAAGTTTACCCTGGAAGCACAAGCTGCATAATTTGTGAATACCATTTTATACACTTGATCTGATTAACTGTCTTACTTGGTCTGTAAAAACTTGATCAATTTCCAACATGCAAATCCCATTCCTGCATAGACAACAATTACTTGTTACTGTACAGAAAAAAACATTTAAGGCATGAATATTTTTAACAAAATCAAATATTGGAATCAAGAGCCCATTATTTTAGGCTGCTATACATTTTAGTAAAATGAATTTTAAATTGTTTTTAAATGATTTTTAAGATTTCATGCTCTACTTTGCTTTTCACTCATTAGCAAGTTACCTGGCGTTCCCTTCCAATGCACCTTCACAATTTCTATAACAGGGAAACATGAATAGACCATAAAATGATTCCTCCCACCTCCCCATTTATTATTTAAATTATCATTCTTAAGAATAAGTATCACATTCTGAGAAAATAAAGCAACCGTATGTACAGCAAAAAAGAGATTTAGAAAATAGCTGGTGTAAAGAATAAACATACCGCTTTCTTGTAGTTTGAGTGTGCACTTACGACCGGTATAATATATGATAGTAACAGTTCATATAGTAGTCCAACTACTGACTTTAAGCTGAAAGCCACATACATAAATGGAGGCCCTGGCAGGCTTGAGAAGGTGTGATGGTGTTATAATGTATAGTTTGCAGTCCATTGCAAAACCTTCACTTGTAAATACTTTATTGCACTGGAAATCTCTTAGGGCTTAACTTCAAAAGCCATCTTGGTGCTCAGTCCTTTTATGCCCAAAGAAAGGGGGGTTGCTGCCAGGATTCCTCCTACCTACAGGTTACAGTGTCCTTTAAGAGCAAGGATATGGGGACTCGTTGGATATCTGTACCTACCACAGGACATTTCCACAAACTGGAAAGTCTAACCAAAAAGGTTTCAGCCCAAACCACACAGTCTTTAGCAGAAAAGCTTTAGATTTATCAGAAAACAAAGTGGCTACACAGGGATCAGGGAAACGTGTTGGATAGAAGGGATTATTATCAGTCCTTTGCAAAGACTCCTCCAATTCTGTAACAAGATATACCCTTCTTTCTGGGGAATGTTGGTAAGTTCATAGAGTAGTGATCAATAACCATGGCGATCCTCTAAAACCACTTTTAAGTCCACGGGTGCTGCCAGCATCTGGAAAGGTTGTATACATTGACACAGCAACAGCCATTCTTTTTGGTTTGTTGCCGGGTCTCCAAGGGCTACTTCCTTTGGAGAGAACCTACGGCTTCCAGAAGCTCAGCAAGATGTAAGAGAATATTTGGCAATGGGCATAACCACAGCACGGTGATACAATTTGAAACAGTCCCAAACACGCTCTTCTTGAACAGCAAAATATTATAAATATTTTATCCTCAAAATGAGGCGACCATCTTCTGCAAAATTATAAGTGATCCTGATAAAAGTCCCATATTTGACAAGGCTTATCCAGAGATATACCTGAAAGAAAAGGCTTTTACAAGATATTAACACATTTTGGAACACACAGACTTGATTTTCCTCCACCTAACCTGGTTTTGAAAAAAAATTGGCTTACCTACAATTGACTAAAAATCTAGTCAAAGCTAGATTGACACAAACTTTTCTGTGTAAGCAAAATGTCCCCATTTTCCTCTTGAAAGTGACAAACTGGGGGAGAGGGACAATGTGAAATCCTCAATGAAGCCACAAACCCGTCCATGCAGCTTGATGTGAGGATTTTCTCTCTTCTTGATTGCAGGGAAAGCTTTTTGATGAATCATATTCCTCCATCACGTTATTCTGACACATGTGCCTATTATCAGTCCAAAGAATGTTTCTAACCTTCCCACATCTCGGAGTGGCTCTCGACGGGATGGACGTCCTCTTGACCGGGGCTGAGAGTGCATTCTTCTCTTATGACGCATTTTATGAATGACTTGATACAGATCAATACTTTCATCAGGAGGGAATAGGAGACAAAGTTGGGTTCCACATTCAAGCTCAATTTCCTGTAATAATTAAATGTTGATGTTATAAGAGTCCACCCAAAGGGATCAATGTTTAATTATATGGTTTCATTCTAAGAACAAAGGAATACATTTTATGAATGCTAATGCCTAATTTAAGAAATATGTGAAAGCTTAACTTAACAGGTCCGATTAAACTACTTAAGTTGCCTATGTTGTAGTGATTTTAGTGAAATTAACAAGAGATGGACCAAGGCAGGTGTATAGTTGCAGGTAGTCCCTGACCTATGACCAGTCAGTGACCATTGTAAATCATGATAGTGCTGAACAAATGATGGTAACAACAATCCTCTGGGTTCTGCCTATCCCAGCATCCTTGAAGACAAGGGATCGTAATCTGAGTGCTTGGCAACTCAGTTATATTTCTAATTGCCAAGCCACCTACAATCATGTGACTGCCATTTGCACCCTTCTTGCCCAGCTTCTCCAGTAAGTGAATGGGAAAACTGGCAAAGGTCACAAGTTGCTCACATAACTCTCCTCCTTTAACTCCTCTGTGCTCAGAGTATGCTAGCCTCTTGCACAGACCTACACTCCCTCCTTAACCCATATGGAACCTCCTGCACACCCTCCAACCTGCATAGTGCCTCTCATATACTGCATGCTCTCCACCTGCGGCTTCCCCCCTCCCACCAACCCTCACCAGCACCCCCTTGTCCTTTCTCTCACCTAGCTGCTGCCACCTACCTGTTTGTGGATCGCAGATTTGCAACTTCTTGCCAGCTTTCCCAATGACTTTAGTTTTTATTTCTTTATTTCTTTATTTTAATTCCATTTATATCCCGCCCTTCTCCGAAGACTCAGGGCGGCTTACAAGCTTAGCAGTAGCCTTCATTCTATGTATATGCCTGCTTAATAGGGCTTTCACACACACCCCAAGCGGCATTATTACAAAGTCAGCTTAATTGCCCCCAACAATCTGGGGAAGTTGGCAGGAATTTGAGGGAAGTTGGCAGGAATTTGCCTCACCTAACAACTAGGATTCAGTTAATGATGGCAATTGGAACTACCGGGATTTCTATCACTAATTTGTGTGGTCACACCTTATAAGTACATCACTTAGTGATGGAAATTCCAGTTCCAATTGTAGGTCAAGATCTGCCTGTCTTTATTTAATTTAATGCACACCCCAACTTAAATATACATGCTTAGTAAATAGGTAATTTTCATACAAGTCCTTATCTCACAATTTGTGAGAATAGGGAGTGCCAATCTATGAGGTGCTGTGGCTGTGATATATTTACCAGTGTTTTTTTTTAATTGAAGTTTCACAGTACATTTTTGAATACAAAACCCCTCCCCTCCCCCCAAACCTCCCCAACTCTCCCCTCCCCTCCCCGACTTCCCAGAGCTAAATACTGGGTATAAAAATACGAACAAACATAATCTAAAATATGCAAACAACAATAAGATATTAAATTCTATCGCACTTTCTTAATAAAATAACTACAAGCTAATTATACATCATATAAATCCGCTACTTATTCAAATGCTAAGTGAAACTTTTTAGTCCCATATTTATTCTGAATATAATCTATCCATCTCTTCCACTCCACAGTATATCTCTGTTGCGATTGATCTTTCAAATACGCTGAAATCTTTGCCATCTCCACCAAGTTAGAAACTTTTAAAGTTCATTCTTCTATAGTCGGCAGTTCTTCCTTCTTCCAATATTGCGCTACTAAAAGTCTCGCTGCCGTAATTAAATTCAACATCAATTTAATATCTACAACGGTGGTATCTGTAATAATACCCAATAAAAACAATTGCGGAGAAAACTTTATCCTTTTCTTGAATATCTTTTGCATATTCCACCAAATTTTAATCCAAAAAGCTTTAACCTTTTTACAAATCCACCATATATGAAAATATGTTGCATCCTCACAACCACACCTCCAATATTTGGGCTGGCAGTTCGGATACATACTTGCTAATTTTTTAGGATCTAAATGCCACCTATAAAACATTTTGTAAAAGTTCTCTCTTAAATTTTGGGCCTGTGTAAATTTTACATTTCTCACCCAAATCTTTTCCCAAGTATCCATTGTAATAACTTCTTGAAAATTCTGAGCCCACTTTATCATACAGTCTTTGACAAGTTCCGTTTCTGAATCAATTTCTATCAATGCAAGATATATCCTTTTTATATGTGCTTGACCTTGATCTCTGATTTGCTTTACCAAGTTTTCATCAGTCATCAAAAAACCAGTTTTTATTTACCAGTGTTATCATCTTTCTTCCCATCAGTTCAATTGCCATTTTCCATCACTACGAGTGCTTTGATTAAAAAGTTGAATGACAGTTCTTCTGGCTTCATGCAACCTTGTTATAGAAATCTGCTTACAATGGTATATTTTATTTTAAAAGAACTTGATATACATCCCCAGGTGTATATTTAATAAAATATTTGGAAATCTTTTTACCAAAATGTGACAATATTATATAGATAATTGTGATAAAGCAAAAACAGCATTAACTGTCAAAGATGAACAACTATATCACAAAAAACCTATTAACAATATTTTAAAATACTGGAATTAATATTTTAAAGAGCAATTAAAGGCAGTCGACAAACCTGTCCATCACGTCCAATCTTTACTGGCTTATGCTCATTCCAAGGATTCGTCAGGTGAGCAGATTTTGTGAATGGCAATTCACGCCTAAAAATATGTTATGAGACACTTTTTCATATATTGAACTGTAACTTAAAATATGAGAATGCAACTAGCAATGGATCTAATGAATGAAAGCAGAGTTTAGAGGCTAAATCCCATGAGATCATAACGTTCATCTCACAAAGCAAATATTACAATCTCCAAAATTTGTCTTCAGTTCTGATTATGTAACTCTAAAGGCAGGTAATTTAATCTTTCCTTTATTGTTTCTTACTATCCAATGTTCAAAAATCCCCTCCTCCATACCCTTGCTTTTGCAACAAAGGAAGCAGATTGATAAACATGTAATTTTCCCTATATGAATTACATAATAATGGTGCTGGAAAACTTTTTGACCCAGTGCTCCTCATATCTGCCATCCTACAAAGTTAAACAAGGCAGGAAAAGAAGGGAAAAAGAGTATTAAATAGAAAAGCAATTTTTGGATGCTATGGGAGAAACCAGAAAATGATTAGTTTGTTCTCCTTGAAATCTAATCAATCAGATTAATAGACTGATTATGTGCCATAAAGTTGACTATTAGTGAATTTTCTCCATAATAATCAATCAGAGATAGGTTAATCATCTGAAATAGCATCAGTTTTTATTTTCAGAGAACTAAAATTTCCACTTGATTTGGGGAAAGACTATGAGGCATTATTTTTAGAATCAAATTCTAAGCTTACCTTTGGCAAACGTATTTGTTATTACTAATAAAATCCTCTACACAATTTTTGAAATTAGGTTTCACTATTTTCATTTATATTTATAATGAAAAAAACTGAAGGGATTCCAGGCTTTGGAACAAAATGGAAGCGATTCTAGTCTTTACTGAACTTGAAAGGGATAAAACAGACAATACTTAGTTTTTAAAATAATGTTTCTTAAAATCTTAAGTCACATTTCTAGCACAATTTCCCACTGGACAAGAAAAAAGCAACCTTTTGCTTCTCTACCCATTTTACACTTAATGTGATTTCAAAATCCAAGGAAAGGAAGCTATCCATCATCAATAGAAGACACATAAGACTATAAGAACAATAAGAAGAAAAGGCAGCAATTCAGAATCAGTAAATAAAACAAAAACCACAGCAGAAGAATTATATGGGAGAAAGAAAAATGGGGTAGCAGAATCCCTGACTTTGATGGATCAAAATATGGACCTCCAGGCTACCAAAATAATTTTATCTTTCAATATTACACTCAAAGTCAAGTCTCTCTTGAGATAGGCTCAACTCTTGGCACCTATATGATCATATCCATATTGTTTTCTTGGTATCAATGCAGATATTACTCACACTGCTGTCTTCCAAGAAGTTTCTTAACTTCACATTAGAACCTATATATTTTTTTTATTTTATTTTAATTCCATTTATATCCCGCCCTTCTCCGAAGACTCAGGGCGGCTTACAATCTTAGCAGTAGCCTTCATTCTATGTATATGCCTGCTTATTAGGGCTTTCACACACACCCCGAGCGGCATTATTACAAAGTCAGCTTAATTGCCCCCAAAAATCTGGGTCCTATATTCCAGGGGTAGACAATTAATTTTCACAAGGGGCAACATGAGAAACTGGGAATGTTGTGGAGGGCTCTCGACACCACCCCAAACCTGATGCTGCCACTGCCCCCAATGCTATGGGCTGGACAGGGACAGCTCATGGGCTGGATGTGGCCCGCAGGCCATAAAAGGTCCAGGTCTATTATGGCTCTACATATTCTGGTGATCTCTCATCAAAGTACTAGAAGTGACATTATTGGGGGGTTTCTTCTTTTTTTCCTTTGGTTAAGACAAGTCAAATTTGGATAGGGGCTCTGGCATGCAAATATTACTTGCTACTTAAACATTATGTATCTATTCTATAATAAATAGCCTATCCAACCACATTTTCATTTTCTAATTTCCACCCATTTTACCTGCATATCCAATCTATCTTAAATACTCCTCCCAGCATTTTTGCATTCATTCCTGCAGGTAGCACCCAATGTATGGGAGATCCTCCATGGTGAGATTCAGAAGCAAGCCTTGCAAATCCTGTAAGAATTTTAAAAAAGTATAAGGCCCTTATCCAAACAATTTTTGATTTACGAATGCAAGTATTCCTTTTACAAGTAGTCCTTGACTCACAACCATTCATTTAGTGATTGTTGGAAGTTACAACAGCAGTGGAAAAAGTGACTTATCACCATTTTTCACACTTACGAGTTGCAGCATCCCCATGGTCACATGATCAAAATTGGCAAGTGGTTCATATTTATGATAGTTGCAGTGTCCTGGGGTCATGTGATCACCTTTAATGACCTTCTGACAAGCAAAGTCAATAAAGAAGAAAGATTCATTTAACAACTGTCTTACTAATTTAACAACTGTAGTGATTTGCTTAGCAATGGTGGCAAGAAAAGTCATAAAATGGGGCAAAACTCACTTTAACTGTCTTGCTTAACAATAGAAATTTTGAGATCAATTCCTGTTGTAAGTCGAGGACAACCTGTACTTACCTTGGAATTTTCCACTCTCTCTTACAGAAAATATCAAAATCACACTTCTTGCTGATCTGAAGGCAGCATTGAGCTTTTTCTCATTGACTGGAAGGGTTGACCAAACACCCTATGGAGAGATGAGAAAATAATTTACAAACCAAAAAATATTTGATGGGTTCAAGTTCAGTACAATTTTGGAATATATTCAGCAACAGCATATATTTTCTATGAAGACCTCAGTTTGTATCCCTGCAATTTCCAGATCCAGAGAATAGATCCAAGACAGATATCTGTCTGAGTCATAAAAAAACCTATTAGTTATTATACAATCATATAATAACTAAGAAAGCTTTATATATTAATACATACAATTTTTTTTGGAAAAGTATCAGAAATATGCACATTCTCAGTAATCTACAGATAACATTCACTAAGTTTAAACTCATTTTAACCCAGGGCTTTTTTTTGTCATAGAACACTCAGAACAGAGTTCTGGCACCTTTTTTTGGATGGAACCTTGTAGGATAGGCAAGGTGGTTTGTATGATATGTGTGAGTTCCGCCACCTTTTTCTTTTACAAAAAAAGCACTGTTTTAACCAATATGTGATATTCCTTCTACACCAGGGGTTCCCAACTTCTGGGCCATGGAATGGTCTATATGGTCTTTTAGATACAAAGCTGCAAAGCTGGAGGTGACTGGCGGGCAACTGAGTGAAACTGAAACCATCTCCTCCCCATCAATCCATGGAAAAATTGTCTTCCATGAAACTGGTGCCAAAAAGGTTGGGTGCAATTGTTCTATACAAAGCAAAAATAAGAGAAAAAAATTCAATAGGTAAGAAACTAGTTCATTATTCCTAATAATTTGTCTGTAAAACATGCATGCTTCTACAAACCTATTTGGCATTCCCCAAAGAAACATACATATGTCCTTCCGCCATGACCTGAAGACATGGATGTTCCAACAACTGGGCCTGGACTGACTATAGTTTTAAATTTGGTTTTATTGGGTTAATTGTTATGTATTTATTATATTTATGGTTTAATTCTTTTTTAAATTTTGTATTTGATGTTTTTTAGCTTTTTATTGTTGTGAGCCACCCTGAGTCCTTAGGGAGAAGGGCGGCATATAAATTTAATAAATTCAAATTCAAAATTGTGATTTTTCAGCAGTACATTTGTAAAATATAAGCTCTTAAATATGTGTATTATGACTTTCAGAGGCTTAAAGCATTAATTTTGCACAATATGGGGGGCAATATGGGGGGGGGGGGAACAGGAACAAAATTTTTGTTACTACCCATTCCAGTGACATTACCACCAAGTTTCCATGACTTCTGGTGGTTGAATATAGTTAATTTGAAACATGTGGCTGGGGGAAAATGTTACCTATTTTAAATGAGGCAATGAGCCAAGAAACATATATTTTATTTTGTATTTATGTTTTAGTAATTATATTTATATTTAATAAAAGAAAAAGAAAATTAAATAAATAAAAAGAAAAGCAATTAATCTGATTCTATACTTTGCATATGACTTCACAGGAATTCAGCATACCTTAGCTTTGGCAAGAGAGACATTTTCATGGTTGTTACTTTTTATAAGAAAAAATCGTGCCTCTTGGAGAATATATTTAAGTTTGCTAGTTTGGTCTAGAAGGAAAAAACAAAATAGGTAAACTTTACTTGCCAAGTAAACTTAAATATAGGTAGTCCTCAACTTAAAACAATTTGTTTAGTGACTGTTTGAAATTTCAATAGCATTGACAAATTGACTTATGACCATTTTTCATACTTATGACCACTGTAGCATCCCCATGTCACATGACCAAATTTTAGATGCTTCCCCAAGGACATGTGTTTATCACTGTTACAGTACCCTGGGATCATGTGATCACCTTTCATGACTTTCTGACAAGCAAAGTCAATGGGAAAGCCAGATTCAATGAAAAACTGTTCTAACTTAACTAAGTTAGAATAACAACAGTCATTCACTTAACAACTGTAGCAAGAAACGTAGAAAAAGAGGTAAAATTCATTTAACAACTATCTTGCTTAGCAATGGAAATTTTTAGCTCTATTGTGATCATAACCAAGGACTCCCTATACTTATAGGATTTGGAGTACAAAATCTAGCTGTTGCAATGGCAAAATTGGCCTCTAGTAGGGCATATGCCAATCATGTCAAACACAAGGCCCTCGGGCTGGCCTGTGATGGGTTTAAACCTGGGCTGCAGGGCAACCCTGGAGACGGCAAGGGGCCAAGCTTCGTCTCGGTCCTAGCCCATCCCCGCCCAGCCAGGCGCTCTGCCTGGGCCCATGCACAGGAGGTTGCGAGTGTGCGGAGGCAGGCAGTGTCTGACTGCAACTGCAGCTCATTGGCCCCTTGGCCATGCATTATGTACAGCTGGATGTGAGCTGGGGTGTCCAATAAACCACGCTCAGCCCCACTGTGCATGCATCACAACTGCGTACTTCGGAGGCCCTGCAGCCAGACTACCCTGTCTCGACACCTGCCTCGCCTCATGGCACCGGCAGCAGCCCCGCTGTCCCTCCACTGTCCTGCAGCCCAGGAAGCCCAGCCTGACCAAGGAGAGCAAGCACAGCAGTAGCAGCCTCAGGGAAGGAGTAAGTGCGGTCAGGCATTCCCTCAGGAAAACAGGGCTGGGCTGGACTGCGGGGCACCGGAACCCCACAGCCCAGCCCCGCTTCTCTGAAGGGGAGCCTAGCTGTGCTTAGTTCCTCCTCGCTCTCCTTGGGGGACGGCAAGGCTCCCCAGCTGAATGACGCTCTGGCGCTTGCCCTGGTCTTGCCTTCCTCTGCTGGAGACCTCCGGATCCCCCTTGCAAGCCTTGCCTGGCACTCCCATAGGAGTGCCTCAACATGAGCCGGCCATGCTCACCTAGCCATGCCTACCTGGCCCTTTTGAAGGCAATTATAACGCTGATGCGACCCTCAATGAAATTCAGTTTGACACTCCTGGCCTATGCAGTTTAATACCATAAATTCCTTCTTAATAAAAAGGTCTATAATTCAAATATACAATTGTGCTTTTCAAATGAATAACATAATACCACCAAATTCAGATTTCCATACCATGCAATGTTAAACTTTAAAAGCAAAATAGGTTATTCAAGGTGGAAGCCAATGCAACATTAATAATGTTCTGATATTTTTATTCATAATAAACAACATAGCCTTAAGCAGAGAAATTATTTTTATGAAGTTTGTTGGTAAAAGGATGTTAGATTGCTTATTTGCCTGCTAATTCAGTGATGAAATAGTTTTTTCCATTAAAAACCACATGCAAATAATTTGAATTATTCACTAGTATGCATTTTACTCTACATCGGAACATTATTTTATTTGCTATATAATCAACAAAGTCAATACAATAGCTTGCAATAGATGCATGCATTAAAAAGTTCAAATTTAAATTATACCTTTTTGGACAGCACGAACGGAAGATGATAATTTCTCATGCTTCTTTTCTGAACCTGTATTTAGCCAAAGTACATTCGTTCAGATTGAGCCTTTATTAATACGATACAAATTCTACAATCTTTTCACATACTATTTTCATTCATGACAAATTATTCCTCCTATGTGCACCCCCACACACAAAAAGAATGCTTCTCAATGTGCATGAGGATTTGAATTTGATTTTTTTAGTTGTCTGTTTTTGGGTCTGATTTGTTAGACCAGTTTTCTATAGAGAAAACTAGTCAATGAATCATCATCTTCCAAGTTTAAAAAAGTGAAATTTCCACTTAAGCAACATAATAGAATATAAGAAAGCCCACTTTATCAAATTATTCACACAGAACATGCCAAAAAACTAACTATATCGGTTCAGCTGTATGTCCAAAGCCTATTATGGGCTACAGTTTATTTTTACCAATGCATTTCAAGGGTTTTCTACAGATCATATTAATGAAGATAAGCAATCACAAAATACCTGCATACGACTCTGATGCAGAGCTTCCACTTCTATCAAAAACAATTGGAGAGATGCCTCTAGCTCTTTTCCTGGCCTTCTTTTTCTCATCTAAGATCATCAAAATAAGCAATAGCAGTTTTTTAAAGGTTCAAATAAAAAATAAATATTTGTAAACAAATATGATTTAAAATAGTTAGTATATAGTTGTCTCTCAAAAGGTTTAAAATCTATTTCAATGATCTTTTCTCATTGGGCCAGAATTCAGAGAACTGTGATAGTAGTTCCCAAAGTATCAGAAATTTAGACAACTTAATCTGAACAGAAACAATGCCTGTCAGTTATATTTGAAACTCAGGGAAACTTCTGGAGGTTCCATGTGAGGGATGCTTCTCAAAATAAAAAAAAGAGCATTAACCTCTATTTGGATTATCAACAATATTTCAGTTATAGGTGTAATACATTTAAGTATATTCTTATTTATAAACCTAAATTAGGTCCCAATCTATGCATACTAATTCACCGTAGTTGTCTCATTTACATGACTAAAAGCCCCATCATTAGTAACAGTAATAACTGCAGATTCTTCATCAGAAATATTGAACATTCAAAACAAAAGACAGTATGGCAGATGTCTATGTTATCTTTCCACTGTAAACATTTAGATCTTTTCTCTCCAAAGTGAAAATAAAGATTAATATATTCCAACAACACTCAACTAGTTGAAACTAACCCCCCCCAACAAAATTATCATGTCTGATTACTGTATTTTCCAGCGTATAAGATGACTTTTTAACCCATGAAAACCTTCTCAAAAGTCGGGGGTCGTCTTATACGCCGGGTGTTAGGGTTAGAGGCAGTTTTATTGTCCGATGTTACAGGAAAAACCAGAGGCAACACCCCTCCACACATACACACATGCAGGCAACCTCAGCAGCTCATTGATGGGGGGGAGGAAGGGGGAGAGAATCACAAAATTGCTGTGTTGTCGAGCCCTGCGGGCCCAACACTACACAGGGGGTCTCATTCCAAAAACAAGCCCTGCTTCACCTACTCACCCCCCTCCCCACTGCTTGCTCCATGACCCGCCGCTCCGACAAACAAGGGAGGAGGTCGACTGTAATCAGCAAGCCCAACTATCAGCTGATCGTCGGTTCCTGGCTCTGCAAACTCAACGACCAGCTGCTTCATGGCGTTTGCACGCGCCTGCATCGCAGGACTTTGCTGAGGACCCCGCAGGCACTCAGGACAGCCCAGTCTGCCTTGCCGTACAGGGAGCCTGGACCTGGCTTGCATCACGGAGACTTGGTTGGGCCCAGAGGGTGGGGTCCCTTTGGTTGATCTTTGCCCACCAGGCTTCCGGGTGCTACACCAGCCTCGAGCTCAGGGTAGGGGTGGGGGTGTGGCGGTGATCGTTAGGGAGACCTTATGTCCGCGGGAGACCACCGTTCCTCAGATAGTCGGGTGTGAGTCTCTCTTTATGAGATTTGGCTCTGGGGCGCAGTTGGGCTTGCTGCTCGTGTACATTTCGCCTAGTCGCGTAGCGGCAGCCCTGCCCGAGCTGCTCGATGTCCTCTCAGGGTTGGTGGTTGAGTTCCCCAAACTTATAGTTTTGGGAGACGTCAACCTACCATCCCTGGGAGGTTCATCTGAGCTTGCTCGGGAGTTCATGGCTTCCATGACGGCCATGGACCTGACGCAGGTAATTTCTGAGCCAACTCATGAGGGAGGCCACACCCTTGACCTGATTTTCTTATCTGGACGGTGGTTGGATGATCTTGGTGGGGGCTTTCCATTTATTATGCCCCTGTCATGGACCGATCATCACCTCCTGCGGCTGGTCTTCCATTTTGCCACCCCTCGCCGTGGAGGTACGGAGCCAATTAGATGGTACCGCCCCAGACGCCTAATGGATCCTGAGAGATTCCAAGCGGCGCTGGGGTCTCCACCTGCCTCCATTGCTCACAGCTCGGCGGATGCCTTAGTGGAAGCCTGGGAAAGGGCAGCCACTGAGGCACTCGACCGGGTTGTACCCTTGCGGCCCCTGACCCGGCGCAGATCCCAGCGAGCTCCATGGTTCTCCGCGGAGCTCCGGGAGATGAAGCGTCGGAAACGGGGCCTAGAGAGCTGCTGGAGGTCCAGCCGATCTGAACCCGACCGATTGCGGTTAAGAACCTACATTAGGTCTTATCTCGCTGCGATGAGGGAGGCGAGGTGTAATTACTTCTCCACCCTCATCGCGTCCGCAGACAATCGCCCGGCCGCCTTGTTTAGGGTGACTCGCTCCCTTCTTAATCAGGAGGTGAGGGAGGATCCCTTGCAGGGTCGTGCCGAGGAGTTTGGTCAACATCTGTCGGATAAAATCGCTCGGATTCGGACCGGTTTGGACTCCAGCTGGGCAGAGTCTGACGATCAGGACACGGGCGGTCTTGTCAATGTTATCTGGGAGGAGTTTGATTCTGTGACCCCTGATGAAGTGGACAGGATTATGGGGAAGCTGAGTTCCACCACATGCTTATTGGACCCGTGCCCTTCTTGGCTGGTTTACGCAGCTAGGGAGAGGACACGAGGCTGGCTCCAGGCGGTTATATCTGCTTCTTTGAGTGAGGGTTATTTCCCCACCGTCTTGAAGGAGGCGGTGGTGAGACCTCTCCTCAAGAAGCCTGCCTTGGACCCAGCTGTATTGAACAACTTCCGTCCAGTCTCCAACCTTCGCTTTCTTGCGAAGGTTGTTGAGAGTGTGGTGGCGCATCAGCTCCCTCTAGTCCTGGATGAAGCGGATTATCTGGACCCTTACCAATCAGGTTTCAGGCCCGGGCACAGCACGGAGACGGCATTGGTCGCTCTGGTGAATGATCTCTGGAGGGCTCGGGATAGGGGGTATTCCTCTGTCCTAGTCCTATTAGACCTCTCGGCGGCTTTGGATACCATCGACCATGGTATCTTGCTGCAGCGTCTCAGGGGATTGGGAGTGGGAGGCACGGTTTTTCAGTGGTTCTCCTCCTATCTCCTGGGACGCTCGCAGTCGGTGTTGGCAGGGGGGCAGAGGTCGACCCCTAGGACTCTCGCTTGTGGAGTTCCTCAGGGGTCGGTCCTCTCGCCTCTCCTGTTCAACATCTATATGAAACCGCTGGGTGAGATCATTCGTGGTTTTGGAGTTGGGTATCATCAATATGCTGATGATACCCAACTTTTTATTTCGACCCCAAACCACCCCAGTGATGCCCTCGCTGTGATGTCCCGTTGCCTGGAGGCGGTTCGGGTCTGGATGGGGAGGAACAGACTTCAACTCAACCCTGACAAGACTGAGTGGCTGTACATTCCGGCTTCCCGAGACACCTGGGATGTTCCACCTCTTTCTATGGGGGGTGAGCTTTTACCCCCTGTGGATAGGGCTCGCAACTTGGGGGGTCCTCCTAGATTCACGACTCACTTTGGAGGATCACATAGTGGCCGTGACTAGGGGGGCTTTTGCCCAGGTTCGCCTGGTGCGCCAGTTGCGGCCCTATCTGGACCGGGAGGCCTTGTGTACGGTCACTCATGCGCTCGTGACCTCTCGCCTAGACTACTGTAACGCTCTCTACATGGGACTTCCCTTGAAGACTACTCGGAGGCTCCAACTGGTACAGAATGCGGCCGCGAGAGTTGTCTTGGGAGTTTCCCGGTACTCCCATGTTACACCTTTGCTCCGTGAGCTGCATTGGTTGCCAGTTGTCTTCCGGGTAAGGTTCAAGGTTTTGGTTATGGTCTTTAAGTCCCTACATGGCATGGGTCCGCGATACCTCGAGGACCACCTGCTGCCGGCGTCGACTCCCCTCCGCCCTGTGCGCACCCACAGAGAGGGCCTCCTCAGGGTGCCTCCTGTCAAGGAATGTCGACTGGCGGCCCCCAGGGGGAGGGCCTTCTCTGTGGGTGCTCCGGCGTTATGGAACCAACTGCCGGTCGAGCTCCGGATGGCATCAGACCTCCGATCCTTCCGTCGCGGGTTGAAGACCCATTTATTTGAACTAGCGGGTCTGGCCTGATGGGGGTACTTGGGTTTTTTATTGGCTTGTTTTATTATTCTGGTTTTAACTTGGGCATTAATTTAATTATTTTTTAATGTTTGTATTGGTGTTCATATTTATGCCCTGTGAACCGCCCTGAGTCCCTTTGGGAGAAGGGCGGTATAAAAATCTCAATAAATCTAAAATCTAAATCTACAAAACATGCTAGCTGTTCCCTTGCCTGCCGACGGACCTGTGCCGGGACTGCATGCTATAGCCTGCGCGCTGGAGACAAGGGCCGGCTGTTTTCCGTCGGTGTCAGATGGACCGGAGCCGGGGACTGCTGGACGGCGGCCCTGGGACGTGTGGACGAGCCTGCTGGAGCCAGATACGGATGGGGGGGCAGTTGGTTGGAGAGGGATAGGCACACACTGGGAGCACGTTAGTGTTTTCACCCGGGTTGGGGTAGAGGGGGTTTGGAGAAGAGTCACCCAGGATACTAACAGCAGCAAGGTTTACAACGCTGAAGTTGTCGAGTCGGAAGCATGTGGCGGTTAAAGAAACGCAGGCAGGCTCTGGATGCCGGAAGTGTACTTTGTACATTGCTAAGCACATTTATTTGTGCTTTAAATTGTAAGCTGCCCTGAGTCTTCGGAGAAGGGCAGGATATAAATGGGATTTTTTTTAAAAAAAAATTGCGTCTTGGAGACAGGGAGAGCTGGGCAGGCAGGCAGGGAGAGAGGGCTGACCCACCCAATCCAAGCAGACTTTGTATGCAGTGGGGTAGTCTTATATGGCGAGTATAGCCCAAACCCTATAATTTAACAGGAAAAGTAGGGGGTCGTCTTATACGCCCAGTCGTCTTATACGCCGGAAAATACGGTATTCCAATCATAGTATATATAAATAGGAAGGGCTAAATGCATGTAACAGAAGAAAGTATCTAGGAGTACTCGCTTAATGATTGTAACTATTCAAAATTTATTTGCTTTACAGATGGTTAACAATTTTAAATAGCTAGATCTTTGCTATTTGCTATATCTTTACTAGTCTGTTTACTAGTCCTTTTACTGGTAGAAAATGTAGGTTTAAGTTCCATTGCTAGCAATGCAGTGGTAAAGTGCAATGTCATTTGACTGCCCTGCTTTGTAACAGGAATCCTGGTAGTCCCCACTGCTATCATTAAGTGAGGATCACGGGTTGTTAAGCAAGGACTTCCTCGTAACTTCCTGCCAGCTTCCAAAATGCAAAATCAGTGCAGAATCTGGTAGGAAATTGCAAGTTCCAGATGGCTTGCAAGCAAGTACATAGCTGCTGCTGGATGGGGCAGGGTTCGGGCATGGCCAGCAAGATATGGTATGAGCACAGAGTTGGTTGCTGCTGGATTGGGGAGATATGAAGGTTGCCGAATTAGCTGAGACAGCCAGAACTTTGGGGACCAGTCATACTATTATTCAGCACCACAATAATTTCAAACACAATTTGCTGAATTAGTGATCATTAACTATTAAATGTATGGCCAATAGAGTGACCAAATCTTACTGATTCAGGACTAGATGTCCAAGATAATACTTAATGCTCTGTTCTCCTTGGGACCATGCTATTTTTCCCTCAAAATGTACCAAATCCAGTGGCTTCTGGAAGTAAATCCTCCAAACTGGAAGTAGTTCTGATGACCTCGACAAAGTGTTCCAAGACTATACAGACCTGATTTAGGGCCAGACCCACCCCCAGGTTATCTTGAACTATTTGCTTTATCTTTATTCTCACTGAAATCTATACTAATCTATTTACTGGTGGAAAATGTAGATTTAAGTCTTAGCTCATTTTGTCTGTTACAGTATTCAAAATATAGACTACATTCTGATTTGAAGAATTTTCCTTGTTAATAGAAATTCTTAAAAAGGTAGAATTATGGGCAAAATAAGTAACTGCACCAGCAGAACCTTGTGTTTTATGCTTCACTTCTTCACAGACTCTGGCCTCTAAGATGGAAACTGATGAAATCTGTGATTCTGTTATCCATGTTTTTCTGTCCCTACTATTCATAATAAAGCTAGTATTTTTAGCTCAAACTATTGAACACTGACATGGGACAGAAAGAGATAAGAGCATTTCATACCTGATATCTCAGAGCCTGAACCAGTTCTGACTGACCCATCAGTAAAGGATGCAGATTCAGAATCAGAGTCACTAGCTTCACTTCGCGTATCATAATCATTTCCTTCCTTCTGATCTCTTTCATCTTGATCATACTCTTCTTCCTCATCATCTCCATCTTCTTCTACTTCCTCCTCTTCCTCTCCATCATCTTCTTCCTCTTCTTCCTCTTCTTCTTCTTCTTCCTCCTCCATTCCTTCCTCCTCCTCCTCCTCTTCTTCATTTTCAGTATTTCCTGCATCAGAGGAACCACTACTACCTGTTTCACGGTCTGAACCATATTCCTCAGAATTTACTTCTTCTTTTGAAGAATGGCTTGACCTGCTTGGTCGTCTCTCCATATCATGCCTTAGTCTCTGTTTATAGAAAACAATCAGCAATCAAGACCAATTATTTTAAGATAAAACTCTAAATGCTTGCTTTAAACCCTCATTTTATATAACTGCAATGTATTATTCATTCAGGTTAAAAAATAAATTTCTATTTAAACCTAGGATAGAATAAATTAAAAATTAAAAGCCAAATAAGCTAGGAAGTGAAATGCTGAAACTAATAATATAAAGCAACACGCTACTGGAGAAAAGATCCTATCTATTTAAGTACAGAGAGATTAACAATCCATTACTTACTGCAGAAGCATCTGGAGTGGAGGACTTAGCTCTTCTGTCAATTTCCCTTTTCCTCATACATCCCTTTTCAGGCTGTCCCTTATATGGATCTCTGGAGGTGCTGCTTGTCATTCGCAACTTTCTATCACTTTCTGGACGCTTACTTCTGTCAGACCTTCGATAGTCCTCACTCTTGTATTCTAATACAGGCTTTCCTTTTGTGCTCACAATTCTTTTGTTATTGCTAACAGAAGAGCTTGGAGGCTTGGGTAAGATCTGCCTTGAGGAATGTACAGATGGTTTTTGTTTTTTAATTTCAGCTGCTTCCATCCGTTCACTTTTCCTTTTGGATCCTTAAAAAAATAAAAGTTATTACTTACCTAAATGCTAAAAAATGTGTTGCAAACATTTTCAAAAAAACAACATTTTCTTATTTAGCATAGGTCAAAGCATAAAGAAACATTTAATCTAAATTTCTGATATCAGTAATTCTGCAACTATTAACTTTTAGCCAGTTGATAAGAAATTCTAGGATTAAAGCTTGGGGAGCTAAGGTATTAATTTGAAAATTACTGAATAAAGATGAAAAATACAGGAAATCATCTAAAATAAAATTTTCTTTTTTCCCATTTCATTATCAGGCGAACATTTCCTATATACCTGCCTTCAAAGACTTCAAATTATTAGCTATATTTGTTTACAAAGCAACAGTAATTACTTACAAGAAGTAGTATTAGTTTATGTACTATTTTGCATAAGAAGTCTGAATAACGGTTTCACCCTGTTAAAGGTATGAAGAAAGAGGACTGGAGGATTGAGATAACATACACTAAATACTATAGATCGAGCAATGTTTGAAAAGCCAGGAGTGATGGGGAGAGAAAATACTTCACAGAGAATTTGCTACACAAATTACTTTCAGGAAATGAAGAAAAGAAAAGCAGAATGTTCAGCAAGAATAAGCAAGACTTCCTGCATATTGAGAAACGTTTTCAAGCTTGCCAAGAGGCCACTTGTAAGGCCTTTTTATACAATGGTAAATTTTCCAATAGGTGTCATATCTAATCCGGCTCCAAAATCCAGTTACTCAGATCTCTGGAGATAAAACCAAGTTGTAAAGTAGCATACCTTTTTTGTCATTTTTATCTTGTTCACTATCAGGGTTATACAATTCATCGTCATGATCTGGTGCATCAGTTAAGATATCATCAAGAACATTTAATTCACCATCTATGAAGAAACAGCAAACGTTTAGAAATGATTATTATTAAACAGCAAACGTTATTTAGAAATGATTATATTAAAAAAAACTGAATGAAAAGGTACTGCAAGCCAAAATCCCAGAGATTTATATTAGTACCATTCCTTCCCTATTCAAGGTTATCTAGAATCAAAGTGGAAACTAAGTACTAAGTTCTTTCTTTAAATAAATATGTTGAATAAAAACAGGAGGTAATATAAGAAAATAAAACTTTGTGTCATTATTCTTCCAAGGATAGAGTGTATTTCCCTGTACTTGCTGATCTCACTGACAATATTTAGCTGTCAGGTATGGCAATGAATAACTTCCTACTATGCCAAGCAAAGGAATTCAACCTACTTTTGCCACAAGGATATAGGATCTGATGAATGCTCTTAAAGAGTAATTGCGAAATAATTTCAACTATTCTAGAAAGAAATTCCTAGTCCGTTAATATTATTAATATCAATTGCTTCTTTGTATTACATATGCTTCAGGTAGTCTTTGCTTAATGACTGTCGCTTAGCAACTGTTCAAAGTTATGACAAGCCCCCTTACACCCTATTTCAAAGTTCTGACAGCTGTATACCCTACCCACTCCACATAATCGTATTCTGGCCACTTGACAACTGCCTCACCTTTATGGCCATTTGCACCATCCTGTGATCAACTGATTATGATTTCTGAATGTTTTTTTTTTCATTTTCCAGTGTTTACTTCTGATTTCCAACAAAAACTACACACTGGATGAAATGGATTTGAAATGGATAATGACTGCAGCAAAAAAGGTTATAAAAACAGTCATGTAGTGATCTGCTTAACTGCAATGACTTATGACCACAATTGCATGTTCAGTTATGGAATTTCATGTTCAGTTATGGTTGTAAGTCAAGACTAACTGCATATATAATCAGGTTCATTCATATCGGTTGACTGCTTGATTTGTCATGGACTAATGAGGGAGGCCACCCCTGGACATGAACTGCTTGTCAGCCATTTGTCCCATCATATATGGGTGTGGATATATTAGAATGGCTGTAATTTCTCAATGGTGAATGCCGCACTTTTGTCAAAGCCCTTGAATTACAGCTGACAGTTTTCATTTCATTCACTTGTGTGTTTCATTTCAAATTCTCTGTGTGTGGAATACAGAGACCAAATGCCAAAACACCTATCATTCTCCCAATATGTTTGGGAATAATTTTCAGCATTCTTTTTAAGCTATTCAGTTTTAATTTATGGTCGGTCTGTCATCAGGACAAAGATAAATAAGAGCATAGACTAACAATTTTTGAACTAGTCGAGAGGTAATCTGTAGCACTGAATTTTGGACACACACTGTAAGTTAGTCCATCTGAGGTAAACTTAGTTCAAAAATTGTTGCTCTATGAGGCAGTTTTACCCAGTGAAAGGTTATGACAATGGAAGTTTAAGTACAGGTAGTCCTTGACTTTGACTTTCAACAGTTCATTTAGAGACTGTTCAAAGCTACAACAGCAATGAAAAAAAGTTACCTATGACCATTTCTCAGACTTACAACCATTACAGCATCCCCATGGTTATGTGGTTAAAATTCAGACACTTGGCAACTGACTCATATTTACAACAGTTGCAGTGTCCTGGAGTCTTGTGAACACCTTTTGTGACCTTCTGACAAGCAAAATCAATGGGGAAGATGGATTCACTTAACAACTGTGGCAAGAAAGGTCATAAAATGGGATAAAACTCACTTAATAGCAGTCTCACTTAGCAACAGAAATTTTGGGTTCAACTGTCATAAGTAAAAGACTATCTGTATATAGATAGCTTATATGTGAGTTCTTAAAATATCTCCATTAAAAATTATCAACAAAATATTTTTCAATTGCTATACACTTTGTTAAGAAATTGAAGAAAAGACTATTTGTTCTCCAAATTCCAAAAAATTATTTGCAAAATAACTTCATTATAATTAAGATTTAACTTAGTATTGGCAGACCATACAGTATATGACACCAAATAGCCTGAGAAGAATGTAAAAATTTGCCATAAAACACCTTTGTGCATCTCAGCTCAAGAAATATATTATAGAAGAGAAATGGTAAATAAAGACAAATAGTTGACATACCACGATCTACTGTAAAATTATCAAGGGGAAGTTGAAATCAAATCGAGAGAACAATTAATAGCAATAAGATATAGTTGTGAATGGTTCACCCATTTAGTTATCTCAGATATTTAAAAGAAATAAATTTATATATTTATGGTATGGAGCAAAATAAGTCAGAACATGTATTTGAACATGTATTTACTAACATATGTAAACTTTTGTTGAAATTTGAAACAAAGGAAAAACATTAAATAATATATGAGTGGGGCAAGAATTTTGGTTATAATACTAGGCAAATCAATGTGGTTAAAAATGCTGAAATTTACATTGGATTATGATCTCAAACAGAACTGATGTAGTTTGCACATGGCACCAGCTAAATTATCTGGAATGTGTAAAGCCACTTAATGTTGGAAATGTGAACAACATGAAGGGATGTCTTTTTTTCATGCTGGTGGATATGTATAAAAACTTTAAAAATGGATCCAAATAGTATATTTTAATGCAGAAGATTTTAAAGATCAATATTCCAAGGAAGCTAAAACTTTTCTGTTTAGGATTAATGAATAAACAGGGATGGTTATTTCAGTATATGATTGCAACAATGAGACTCTTGCAGGTAGAAAGGAAAGATTCAATACTACCCATTTTGGAGAATGCTTGGTGAAGATGACACATTTTGCTGAAATAAATTATCTACATTTGCTGCTGTCTGGAAGCCTTTTATGGAATTTTTGTGTACAAATGAGAAAAATGAACTTGCCATTTATGATTTTGATGATTAGACAGGATAGATTATAGAAAAAGCAATATGTTGTAAGTCAAAATAGGTATTTTATAATTGTTATAAAGAATATAAGAAGCTACTTGTTTAAATTTTACTTTAATTTTTTCCCTTCTCTTACATTTTTCCTTATTTCCATTTTTTTGCTTTCTTCACTCTCATTTTTTGTATCAGCATCTTGTTTAAAAGTTTAAAGTATAAGAGTGTGTGTGTGTGTGTGTGTGTGTGTGTGTGTGAGAGAGAGAGAGAGAGAGAGAGAATTTATTTATTTATTTATTTATTTTATTTTAATTCCATTTATATCCCGCCCTTCTCCGAAGACTCAGGGCGGCTTACAAGCTTAGCAGTAGCCTTCATTCTATGTATATGCCTGCTTATTAGGGCTTTCACACACACACCCCATGCGGCATTATTACAAAGTCAGCTTAATTGCCCCCAACAATCTGGGTCCTCATTTTACCTACCTCAGAAGGATGGAAGGCTGAGTCAATTTAGTCACCAAGGTCTCATTTAGTCACCAGTAACTCGTTTAGTGGTAAAAAAAATCTGATTTGCAAGAAACTGAATTTTTTAAAAGTAGGAAAATTCTGCCATTTTCATCACTGAACTGATTTAATAAGTTTCTGTATTAATAGCTGACAATTATTTATGGCAAACCAGGACCAAAATCTTGTAAAGAAAACTTCAGGAACTTATCCAGGTAATTGTCACTGATATGAATGCTTAAAAAAAAAAACATAATCTATGCCCACCCAGATCATAGCGAAAGGTAACCATAAAATTGTAGGGCGAAGTTAAGGTAAGTAATCAATATGATTATTTAAATAAATGCAAATATGTTTTTCTCGACACTTTCTGTTTTGGGGTGGATCACTCAAAAAGTAAAGGATGGTCCTTAGTTTGGAAAAAGAACTATTACCTTTTAGGTAATTTAGAGGAATCCCTTTATCATTATTAGCAATAATCTTATTATTATTTATTATTATTATTATTATTATTATTATTATTATTATTATTATTATTATTATTATTATTATTATTATTATTATTATATACAAAAATATGTGAAATTACAACTGCCAGTTCTTTATTTCAGAGGTCCCCAAACTTTTGGGCACCAGGGACCATGGAGAGAGGTTTTTCTGTGGACTGGAGGGGCCGTGGTTTTGTGTGCTGCCTGCATCCTGTGGATGGGGCTTTCCTTGTGTGGACCGGTTGCTGGCATGCCGTGGCCCAGTACTGGTCCATGGACCAGGGATTGGGGACCCCTGCTTTAGCTGGTATTGGCTTCATGTGAATCAAGCTTTTCCCAAGAAGCTAGGACATCATAATGTACCAGTATAGTATATGTGAGGAACCAAGCAGTTTGGACTATTATTATGAAATATTTTGATCATGAACTCTCTGATCTTAAATATTTTCAATGAAACCAAATACCTGTGGTTCAATAATTTTTGTTTTGAAGTGAAACAAAATCTGGTTGTTTCAAAGACAATCATATTGAATGCTCTGACTGTTCTGAGGACTGCAACTAAGCTGCTATTTTGTGGCTTGTGACTGGGTTGTTTTCAAGCTCTGTCCACCCTAGCTGGTAGAGAAGCAGAGAGCAGTCATATCTCATCTTCTATTGGTTTGATTGGATGAGATGATGTGAGATATTGTTGAAAGGAAAAGAACAGTGAGGTACATGGCGCAATAAAACAGAATGTTTCCAGCTGTACACATGTCTGGTAAGTTATTACTGCTAGTTACTGTTTGTTTTTTAAAAAAAGAACTATCAGTTCATCAAGTAGACCAGGGGTGTCAAACTGCTGGCCCTTGGGCCGGATGCGTCATGCTGAAACCGTGCCCACCCCATTGCCGGCAATGGAAAAAAAGTTGCGATACGTTGCGACAAGTCACGTGACATTGTGAGTTTGACACCCTTGAAGTAGACTAATACCTTATGCTATACTTTATTTTGCAGGTAGGTAATATTAAAGGTATGCCTCATATGCAAGTCCTGCTGAAGCCGTTAAGGCTGTATAAATATGAAGATTACTACTACAGTGTTGTTTTGGATGGCTTGTTAAAGTCTGGATGTATCTGTGCACCTTCAAATATCCTCCCGTGTTGAGCTTAAAAAATATTGAAAAAATCTAAGTATGGTTTGTTGAAGAGGATTGATTTGTTGAGCTTTGGCATACTTTCTTTGTTTTTGTTCCTGTAATACTAATGTTAATTCGGAATATCAGTAATCAGCAATCACTCAAATATGTAAACAGAACATAATCTCTAATGAACAACAGTATTGCTTCTGTTAAACTTACATCTGGCACAGATTGCAAAAACAGAGGTTGTACAGAAATTAAACCTGGATCTTTAATAACCTGGATTTTACTGAATAAATCCTTTACCTTAATTTGATCACTGACAAGATTTGGAGGTTTATATACAATGGCCATATTTTTACTTTGATGAATCACTATCTTTCTATTTTAAGAGCAGGACAAATAGAAACTTCTATTGGCTTTTATTTATTTATTTATTCGTTTTATATACCGCCCTTCTCCTGGAGGACTCAGGGCGGTGTACAGAGCAAAGTAAGTATACAATAAACCAACAATAAAACAAATAAAACCCCAGATCTACAAATAAAACCCCAAATCTATCAGGCCAGGCCGGCTTGCTGGAATAGATAGGTTTTTAAATCTCGCCGAAAGGTGCAAAGGTCGGGGGCCATCCGGATTTCGGCTGGTAAGCGGTTCCAGAGGATTGGCGCACCCACCGAGAATGCTCTCCCCCTGGGGGTCACCAGCCGGCATTCTCTGACCGGTGGCACCCTGAGGAGGCCCTCTCTGTGGGAGCGCACAGGACGGAGGGGTGTTGACGCTGGCAGTAGGTGCTCCCGTAGGTAATCCGGACCCATGCCATGTAGGGCTTTGTATGTCATCACTAGCACCTTGAATTTCACCCGGAAGGCAACTGGAAGCCAGTGCAGCTCACGAAGCAGAGGTGTAATATGGGAGTATCGGGGAGCCCCCAAAAGCGTCCGTGCAGCTGCACTCTGTACCAGCTGAAGCTTCCGAGTGATTCTCAAGGGCAGCCCCATGTAAAGAGCGTTGCAGTAGTCAAGACGAGAGGTCACAAGTGCATGGGTGACTGTACGTAAGGAATCCATGTCCAGATAGGGTCATAGCTGGCGCACCAGACGAACCTGAGTGAAAGCCCCCCTAGTCACAGCTCCTATGTGATCTTCTAAGGAGATCTGTGAATCTAGGAGGACACCCAGGTTGCGAGCCCTATCTACGGGGGGCAGTAACTCGCCCCCAATATGAAGGGATGGAATACTCTGAGTATCCTGACATGCCAGTATGTACAGCCATTCAGTCTTGTCCGGGTTGAGTTGAAGCCTGTTCCTCCCCATCCATTCCCGGACCGCTTCCAGGCAACGGGACATCACATCAAGGGCATCACTGATGTGGTTTGGGGTCGAGATGAAAAGCTGGGTGTCATCAGCATACTGATGATAACCCACTCCAAAACCACAGATGATCTCACCTAGCGGCTTCATATAGATGTTAAACAGGAGAGGTGAGAGGACCGACCCCTGAGGAACTCCATAAATGAGAGGCCTCGGGGTCGATCTCTGGTCACCCACCAACACC
This sequence comes from Vipera ursinii, assembly GCF_947247035.1. NCBI lineage: Eukaryota > Metazoa > Chordata > Lepidosauria > Squamata > Viperidae > Vipera > Vipera ursinii. Next base: position 49,985,332 of record NC_139517.1, read on the forward strand.
CACTGTGAACGTTCCAGAAGGTAGGAGGAGAACCACTGAAGAACAGTGCCTCCCACTCCCAATCTCCTGAGACGCCGAAGTAAGATACCATGGTCGATGGTATCAAAAGCCGCAGAGAGGTCTAATAGGACCAGGACAGAGGAATGACCCCTGTCCCGAGCCTGCCAGAGATCATTCATCAGAGCGACCAATGCCATCTCCGTGCTGTGTCCGGGCCTGAAACCCGATTGGAACGGGTCTAGATAATCAGTATCTTCTAGGAACAGAGGAAGCTGATGCGCCACTACGCTCTCAACAACCTTCGCAAGAAAGCAAAGGTTGGAGACCGGGCGAAAGTTGTTTAAAACAGCTGGGTCCAGGGAAGGCTTTTTGAGGAGGGGTCTCACCACCGCTTCTTTCAAGGCTGCGGGGAAACTGCCCTCTTTCAATGAAGCAGTTACCACTGCATGGATCCAGCCTCGTGTCCCATCCCGAGCCGAATAAACCAGCCAGGAGGGGCACGGGTCCAATAAGGATGTAGTGGAGCTTAGCTTCCTCATGATCCTTTCTACCTTGTCCAGAGTCACAGGATCGAACTCTTCCCAGATAACATCAACAAGACTGTCCATGTTCTCATCGTCAGACTCTGCCCAGTTGGAATCCAGACTGGTCCGGATCCGAGCGATTTTGTCCAGCAGATGTTGGCTAAATTCCTCAGCACAACCCTGCAAGGGATCCTCCTTCACCTCTAGATTAAGGAGGGAGCGGGTCACCCTAAACAGGGCGGTCGGGCGATTATCTGCGGACGCGATAAGGGCAGCAAAGTAATTAGACCTTGCCCTCCTTAGCGCTGCGAGATAAGACCTCGTAAAGGACCTTAGTTGCGATCGGTCGGATTCGGATCGTCTGGATCTCCAACAGCTCTCTAGGTCCCGTCTCTGCCGTTTCATCTCCCGGAGCTCCGTAGAAAACCATGGAGCCCACTGGGATCTGCAACGGGTCAGGGGCCGCATGGGTACAACTCGGTCGAGTGCTTCTGTGGCTGCCTTTTCCCAGGCTTCCACCATGGCACTGGCCGAGCTATGAGCAAAGGAGGCAGGTGGGGGGCCAAGCGCTGTTTGGAACCGCCCAGATAAAGCTTCCCCCTCCTCCCAGGAAAAAGAGGCGACTATTACCACAACCTGTTAATTTAGATTTCATGAAGCTAATGTCCTACAATAGGCAGAGATAGTAGAGACAGAAGATCCACTAGAAAGATAAGTATCATTCTTTCTTGCTTTACAGTCAGCATTATTCCAGGAAATTAAAATTAAAATAATTGCTGGCTGGCCTTCACTGAATCATTTAATAACTTAAAGAAGGAAGGGCACTGAGATTATATCTAGAATTTAAATCACCTGGGGAAAAGATTGGCCATCCACCATAATGTTTAAGTGTAGGATGAAACTTCTCTAATAAGCTCTGTTTTCTACCAGGCTGTATGGTTAATATTTTATTAATTGATAAAGTGGTTAAAGACATTGAGCTTGTCTGCTGGAAAGCTGACGACAGCCTGAGTTTGAGACCAGAGTGCCACGCAATGGAATGAGTTCCTGCTACTTGCCCCAGCTCCTGCTCACCTGGCAATTTGAAAGAATGCAAATATTAATAGATAAATAGATACCACTTGGATTGGAAAGTAACAGCATTCAGTATATAGTCATGCTGGCCACATGACCATGGAAATTTCTTTCAACAACACAGGCTTCTTCTGCTAAGAAACTGCTCCCTTGAGTCGGAATGACTGGATAGAGAATTCTTTCCATTTTTATATCAATTCTAGATAACCTCTTAACAAAGAAATCTTTTGAGCATACAACTATCTATGAGAGCGCACCATAAATTTGTCTAGGCAAAGAGAACTGACTAATTTCTATTCATGAATATAATTTGCAATAATGATATTCTTTTGCTTGGAGATTTCATTATCGGAGGTAATTCTATTACCAAGTTTTAATTCTATCTTCACTCATTAAAGACCAGGTGATAAATGAGGAGACATTAGTATTTCAATCTGCAGGTTTCTTGCATACAACATGTGATCTACCTGCAATCATTATTAATACAGACAGGTACATACACTAAATTGTAATATTTTTCTCCTGCTAAGAATTTGATAGGTCAAAATGATGTGCCATTCATTGCCTGGGGTAGATTAAAGCATGGAGATCCAGCATCATTATTTATGCCATTATTTCATATGATTTTTTAAAATTAGTTTCACCCTTTAATATTGTTTGATAGTTAATATTGAAAACTCTCCATTAACAATTCATTTAGGTATCAAGAGAAAGCCATACAGTTAACAGAAAATAACCTGTCTAAAGAAAAACCCCAGAATGAAATGATCTGCAAAAGCGGAGAAATTAATTCAAACCCACCGGTAACTTCCAAGAAGGATCTAGTGTTACATAACATCTTATCTTGAGATAAAATCCAAACATGGTAAATGGACACTGGCAGGCAATCCTATAAGATTATACCTAATCAGGCGCAAAATAAAAACAAACTCTTCCATTTTATGATGAAACACTGGTTTGACCATGGGTGCATACATTCAAGGCTAAATTACTGGAAGTCTTTAAAATAAATCAATTTAAAAATTATTCACTATATGGCAAAATTTTGAATTTAAAAGTACAAGCAGTCTTTGACTTACAAACATTTGTTTAGTGATAGTTTGAAGTTACAATGGCACTTATGAACACTTTTCACACTTACAACCATTGCAGTCTTCCAATGGTCACATGATCAAAACTTGGGTACTTGGCAACTGGCATGTATTTATGATGGTTACAATATCCCAGAGTGATGTGATCATTTGCCAGTCAACTTCCAACAAGTGAAGTCAATGGGAAAAGTAAAAAATACTTAATGATTGCATGGTTAACAACTGCAGTGATTTGCAACTGTGGCAAAAAAAGATAAAAAATGGGGCAAAACTCACTTAATAACTGCCTTGCTTAGCAATGGAAATTTTAGTCTCAGTTGTGATCGTAAATCAAGGACTACCTATATGTATAAAGCTCTAATCAGAAACAAAATGGATGCCACTTATCTGAAAGTATGTAATTTGATTAATTTTTTTAAAAAGTAGTGGCTTCTAGGAGATTATTGCAGTTTTTATAGAGAAAGGAGTACTTACATAGTTGGTAAAGTGACAGTCAATACAAGAGAGAAATTTGTGGTAAGTTATTTTGTGGTTCTTCCCTAAATCTTTATTTCCCACCATTGCAGCTCAACAGTATTCTAAGGTGACCTGCTCCTCACTTGCCAGTATCATAGTAGTTCTCTCTCACATTCCCAAACTGAACTGACAACTTAAAAATGAGAAGACTCTTGTATGATCTACCTTTTCTATGAAAAAGAATATGGATTGCAGGCCAGTTCTGGTATCTACATTTCTAAGAACTGGAGCTACATTTTATGACTCTCATGTAGAAAATAGGAAAGAAAGACAATTGGGCTGATCCAGTCTTTACTGTCTAAATACTTTTAGTCACTTTAAACATATAAACCTTTTTTGGGGGGGACTTCTGGATTGACTTCAGTGAGAAAAAGTCCTACAAGATGAATAAACAGGGTTTTAAAAGTTCTGTTTTATACCTTGATTTTACACCTAGCAATATGTTCTGGTAGAAACTGACTCACATGCCCTGTACCCACGCAACTCTGCGCTCCACAGCCAGGCCTCCCCTGCCACCTATAGTACCTTGCCTCATGGCAGCGGCACCACCCACAGACTATCACTTGGTTTCCACAGCCATGGATTGCTCCTTCCTTCCTTTCCTCGCGCAGCAATCGCTGATCCCCACTTTCTCACCTTGCATCACCCCATGTCTCCCTTCTCCCTTCTGGAAATGGCAGCCCTGTTTTCTGCCACTTCTCTTCCCAGCATTGTGCTCCTCCTTTGTATGGAAGGATGCTAAGCACTTGTCCCTTTATTCTCACAACAACCTTGTGAAAGAGGCCAAGTTGAGAGTGTGATTCTCCAAAAATCACCTCATGAACTTCAGTGGGCAGAGCTGGTCTTCAAGCGAGGTCTCCCCAGTATACAGATGTCTTTTCCTATGATCCAGTAAGTTCTTTTCTACTACGTAGTTATTGAACATTAATAGATGGGATGAACATTAGAAATTTCACCAAAAACTCTACATGAAATCAGAAAGCTAATATATCACAGCAGCTGCTTGTGCAAAATATAAACTCAGAATCTTGTATTCCAAATCAACCTCGAATAACAGCTTTATCGTTTCAGCTTCAGTTCCATATATGGATAATAGGACAGACTCATCTTGAGGATGAACTGCTAGTACCAAAATGCAGACAGGTAATACAAAACAGTCAACAATGCGATAATAAAAGAACTTCACGAAAATTACGCCCTACATATTTTTAAGGGCAAAGTTTAACTCTTTGCGAATCCATCAGTGCTCGGCCCCGGCAGGATCCCATGCAATGAAGTCAAACTCCTTTCAGTCTTCGACCTGGTTTCCTGACCTGAGCTTTATCACTGTTAAGGCTTGACCCTTCCAGGAGACGGAAAGTAGCAATGAGCGTGAACGCTTAAACCCTGGATCGACACTTGAGGGAAAGGCGTGGTTTACCTCAGGGCAGGGCAGGGCAGGACGATTGCTCGTTGTAGGCCGACTGCGCGTCCCTCCCACCGCGCTTCCCATGTACCTATGGGCAGCTCCGCTGCCGTGACAGCATGAGGTTCAGGAGGAAACAGAGGATAAGGAGGGGGAAAGGGAAACATTCTGTACCTTTTTCTTCCCGGCTCTCGGCCGCCATCCTTTTCTCACAGCCGCTCTGGGATATAAGCACAGCGCTTGCCACACACACACACACAGAGACAACCTCACTTGGTGGCGAGGAACGAGGAAGCAAGTGACAGAAAAGATCCAATAACGATCCAGCAAGAAAAAAAAATATTCTGTGGCTGCCCAGCCAAAATGGAGTCTCCTTTCCGAATCCACTTCTCCCTCCTCCTCCTTCCTCTTCTCCGTCCCGACTTCCTACGCGACAATTCTCTCGCTCCCACAATGCTCCACGCGACGGGCGCAATACGTCACAAGTCTCGGCGTCGGCGGAAGTGGCGGTTCGCATCATAGAGAAGGAGGCGGCAGAGTTATACGCAGGGATGCCCGCTCCTTTCCAGATGGAGGCCCTGAAAGCCTGCAAATTCCTCTTGATATGAAGTGAAACCCGCCTAGTGAGATTTCGCCAAGCACTTTAGGATAGGTTGGGCCTAATTTCCTCTGGTGATTGTAGTAACATGGTATAAAACTTTGCATTCTTTATTAGATGCCCTTACTTGGGTATTGATGCATATTTCAATAAGTTTTTGTGCAATATCTTGTAATCTTCGATAAAGGGTATTAATGTCCGTAAATAAATATTATTGTTATAATATATTAAAATAAAACATTTTTAATTGTTTTTGCAGTAGCCCTTAAAAGGAAGAAAAGACAACAGACTTTGACAGATTTTTTTCAATAAAAAACCAAAATCAGAATCACTTGTATCAGAATTGGATGGGACAAAACAGTCACAAGCACAACCGCACCAACTTGAAGAAAGCAGCACATCAATTATTGAAACAAAAACCAATAACGACTCCAAAATTGAAAATAGTTTTCCTCAATGTTGGACAGCACAACAATACAACAATTTTAAAGAAAAATATGAGACTGTTAATTTCTAAGAAAGGTTGCGAGTGACTTCAAAAAGGGAAAAGTGTTCATGTGTTAAAAGAATGGTAATGTTTTCAGATTGACGCATCAGAAAAATAAAGAGGTACAACAAGCTTCTCTAAGGGGAAAAAAATGAAAAAACATTTTTCATCAAAAGCTCCTATAACATTTGTAAAGAGAACTTGAAACAATGTGAGTAGGATTCAGTAACAAAAATAATAGATATGATGAATGAGAAATATTTACGTATTACTTGTACAGTAGTTAATACAGTTTTCATCCTGGCAAAAAAATGTAAACGTACAAGATGTAGACATAGAAGATGACATAGAAATGCAAATTTAAAATGGATTAGATATGGGAATAGCATTACATTCAGGTAAAACTGCTGTGAAAGTAGTCAATATCATTGCAAAGGAAATTAAATATTTACTAAAATTATTGAAAATAATCTGAAAAGATGCTTGATTATTGATGAAGCCACAATGATACCTTGCAAACCAGTTATACTTTTCTTAAAAGTTGAGGATTCAGTTACATCACCAACAATTTTCGTTGAGGTAGTTGAATTGGAAAAACAAGATGTAGAGACAATATGTTCTTCAGTTATGGAAAGTTTAAATAATGTTGGCTTACTAAGAACTATGTAGAGAAAAAATTGTTAGGATTGTGCTCCAATGGTGTCAGTGTTATGCTTGGGAGAAAAATCTGGAGTGAGCACTAAGATAGCAAAAGAGTTTCCAAACATAATAAAATGGCACTGTTTAAAGCATCACCTCTATCTTAGATGATTCGATAAAGGAAATAAAGCAAGTATATCATTTTAAAATATTGATTATTTAAATGTATAATTTTTCATCAATCCAATAAGAACCAAATTGAACTTAACAAAATTTCCAAATAACTTGGAATTGAAATTATAAAGATTGGTAGAGTTTGGGGGCCAAGAAGGGCTGCCTCTGGTTTAAGGTGAACCCTAGCAGTGTAGTGCACTTATCCAGAGCTACATCATTATTTTTATTCAAATGAAAAGTACTTAGGCATGGCTGCCCATCTTGAAAATATTTTATAATTGATTTGATATTGATGATTAATATTTTACATGAAATTTCTTTCAAATGCACTGCAAGTAAGAAATATAGATATAATAAAGGCTGAAAAACTTGTGATAAGATCTATTAAAGCATTTCAAATGCTTGGAAAAGAAAAGTGTCCATATAAAAAAAAGTTGGTGAATTAATTACTTTAGGAACCTTCAAAAATATAACATTTGTAGAAAATCATCGATTTGTCAGGCTTTCTTGGGAAAGACTTAGAAAATATAATGAATTTGAAAAACAAAAACTAATGGATTGTGAACATTTAAAAGCAGGTTTCAAGATAGGAGTAAATTACAATTTCTGAATTTTTTGGAGCCAGATTACTGGAATATTGAAGTATTAGTTCCATGGAAAGCAGCTGAAGAACAATTGCTCGTATTTAATGACATTTTAAATTACCAAATTGATATTAATGATTATCAAGATTTCATGGAAAACGTTTTTAAAAATTCCCAGAGTGTTCAAAGAGTTAAAATATTGTCAGAACAATTGCTTTAACTTCAGCAGAAGTGGAAAGGTGTTTTTCAAAGATGAACATATAATCAGAGAAGTCGCCTCTTTCTAATGTATCAAACACAATGACTGTTAGTCTAATTGGCCTACCTCTAAAGGAATGGGATTGTACTCTTACAGTCAAAAGACAGTTATAGATAAATCACACATTCAATGATGCTTGGATAAAAGCGAAGAAAATTGCAAGTAAGGACGCCAATCAAAAAGCAATATGGAAATATCTTAACAGTTTTATTGCTTTGTCAGGTATTAATATTTTTTCATTAATATTTTAAAACCTCTAATTTTGTGTTCTTATTCTTATTTAAGTATTAAATGCAAAAAAATTACCTTTCAGTATATCATTTTTTATACTTAAAATGCTCATTAGGGCAGAGAAGTGGTTGTTAAATTATTTGAATCTTACCACTGGTTTGGTGTGATTGGGGCTTGGGGAATTAGGAGAGAATCAATTACTTCCACCTTCTCCCATCCCAAAACAGCACAAGCAGTTTCTGATGCTCCTGCCCTTTCAGTCCAAAATTGTCATTAAGCATGAGCTGTATAGCATGTGTCGGGCAGTTAAAAGCCATTTCAAAGGCAATGAATTGTGTTTGCCTTCCAATTTGTGGCAAATTAGTGGGAGCAGAGGCCAAGAGAGGAAAGATGTTAGATAAATGTGCAATTTATTGTTGCAATAGTTAAGTAGAGGCTGAATCTTTGAATCTGACACCTCTACCTTCATTGCTTTTTTTAGCAGAATGTCTATTCAATCTCAAGTATATTCAGATGTTGTTCTCACACGGCATGTGGGCAAAAGTCGGTTTCAGAGTCCGTGTTATTCTCCCCGTTTACATTTTATTGGCTGTAAAGGGAGAGGGTTAAGCACTGGATTTTGCAGACTTGATGATCCTGGGGTTTCAGACATGTCTGGGATGGCCATTGTGGCAGCCTATTTTGTCGTCCTAGGCGTTGCTATCAGTTTTCAGGATGCTGGGTGGTCTAAACAACGAAAAAAGTAAAAGACAAGAAGCTTCTAAAAACAATGTCACGTTTGATGGGAATGAGGGGCCGAAGGCGGCAGAAGGGGCTCTTTCCAAGGTTGTGGAGAAAATCACATCCCTAAAAAATTCTGGTGAGACCAATACTCACACGTTTGCCTTCTTTGCTATTCAGGTTTTTTCCTCCTGTTGGGTAACAGAATGCAGAAATCAGATATTTTATAGCAATCAGATACATATTAAGATTATAACGAAAAGTTAGGCTAATCAAGATAAGCTCTGATCACTGATTCTAAATGAGTAAATAGGAAAAGTAGATCTCTCTGCCTAATTGTCTCATTTCCCCATTTTAACAATTGTTAAAATAGTTCGTTAACATGTATAGCACTATTTAGTGTTTGGTTTTCCTTTTTGATGCATTTTGGAAGGTTTGTAAATTACCCTGAGAAAATGGGGTTTGAAGAATGCTATTTAATAAATTATATTATTATTCTGAGCATATTTTACTGCTCTTTATTGTATTTCTTTATTGTGTTTATTACTATTATCTTATTGGTTACTGGATTCTGCAGTTTGTTAAACTGTAATCTATAGTTCACACGTGAATAGCTAAATCAAAGTCAAATAAGCCCACATTCTGTATTAGCATAATATGTGAACAAGGCATCAGGATAAACTATACTGGGGATTTCTGTTAGCTTAGAATGTTGTACAATGCCAGCCTGCACTTTTCTATGGCAAGGTAGACCTTTAGAACTTGTATGGGCTGGTTGTTAAGACATCAGGCTCAAAATTGGGAGACTGAGTTCTAGTTCCACTTTAAGCACAAAGTCAGGTGGGTGACCTTGGTTCAGTCACTTTCAGTCCTAAAGGAGGAAATGGCAAATTGCTGTTGGAAAATCTTGTCAAGAAAACTTTAGGAATTAGTTCAAGCAGCTGTCAGGAATCAAACAAAACTCACCTGAAGGTATACGCACACAAAATGAGACAATCCTTTTTCTATATTATCAAATGGACATTATTACACCTTTTATTTGAATAGTAACAATGCAAACTGCAGTTATCACACTCATTTTTCAAAGCATTTCAATTCTTATTACAACAGTCCTAGAAATATTCCCATTGCAGGGGTTTATTACATTTAAATGCAGCTTAATTCCCAGCGATAGTGGGCAGTTTACAAGTTGTTAACAAAACAACAGAGATGGCAAAGGTAACAAACCCAGATGAAAAAAATAAAAATAAAAGAAGGCCTGGAGAAAGAGCCAGGTTTTCAAGGCCCTTTGACAGATTGGAAGGGTTGGGGCCATTCAAATATTGGGGGGAAGAGTCAATCCAGAATTCAGGTGCTACTGTAGAAAAGGTGGTCTTTTAGGATCTTGAAAGATAACATTGTTAATGTGGTTTTCTATTCACCAGAGGGAAATTGTCATCAGGCTCAAGAAATCAGGAAACAAACCTGTTCAAATGAATATAGGTTTATTCGCTTGTTAACACTACAAAAAATTGAGCTACTAATGGTTAAAACAAATTGGTGGTAGATAAGAATCAACTGAAATCAAGGTGTGCTGAAATTAGATCTGTTGTGGGTATGAAGGGACTTGAGACTGGTGATGTTCTTGACCCCTCCCTCCCTGGGGTTCTGCCTGGCCATCTCCTACAATTGTGTTTTCACAATTGATATAGAGCTGGCCATGCCCACCCAGTAGGCCATACGCACTCTAGCCACGCCCACCCAGTAGGCCACGCCCACCCTGGCCATACCCACCCGGCCCCCTGAGGGTAACCGCAATGCTGATGCAGCCCTCAATGAAATCGAGTTTGATACCCCTGAATTAGAGATTGCAGCAGCAGTAGCAGCATATCACTAGCATATACTGTATTTTAAGGCAGGGCTTTTCAACCAGTGGTACGGGTGCCACCTGTGGTACATTGGCACCTGGCAGGTTGTACGCGACCATCCTAGAAAACTGGTAGTGGGGGAGGGGAATGAGCTGAACTGGTGGCAGCACTGCACAAGCCTGAGCGAAAGATGGCTGGATCAGCACTTCTTCAGGGCTATCAGGGCTCAGTGGAAGTGCCAAGATCAGGCTCAGCACTGATCCCAGTGCTTCTGCTGATCCCAGAAGAAACGCCGATCAGCTGGAATGTTGCAGCATCTCCAGGGTCTGGTGATTTACATTCAGATGCTTGGCAACTGATTCATCTCCAAACAACCCCCGCCCCACCCCTGCTGCCAATTCTCAACAGAAATGCTCACAACAATGAAAACCTCGGACAGGAGGAAGAGTGCCGCTGGGCAGGCAGGCAGGTGACTTGCTCGGCTGTGGCTTGGGGGTCAGTGCCTTTGTAATTTCGAACAGTCACTAAGTGAACTCTTGTAAGTCGAGGACTACCTGTACTTCATCACTTTTTTCCTTTCCTTTTTTTTTTTGGTCATCAAGTTTTTGACACCTTGGTAGGTGACGTGGTACTCAGATGTTGCCATATCCTAAAAGTGGTACAATGGGTGAAAAGATTGAAAAGCCCTGTTTTAAGGAATAGCTTATGCTTTCATTTGGGGATATCAAATTTCCGATGTTCTGGAAGTAGGAAAATGGTAGATTTGTGCAAGTTTCACGCTTGAAAGTTTTAATTTCAAAACACCTCATTTTGAGTCTGAAATAGCTGCTCCTTTTGAAATTGTTCTCCTATTTCAAGCTTGGTGAATGTTTGGATTTTTTGGAATGGCTATTTAGAACTTAAAACAAGGTGCTTAGAACCTGAAATGTTTTAAGTTAAAATGTTTTGTACAGCTCTAACATGGCCAAGTCTTCAGTTGCCTCTCTTTGTTTATCAGTTATAGTTGCAAACCATACATTTCTATGAGAGAATCATTTTGAATTCAGAACCAAATTTTTAGTAGAATCAAGTAAGAAAGCAGAATGATTTATTCTTCTACCTTTTATTTATTTATTATAGAATTTATATGGCCATCCAAGTTATTCATGATTCTACGGGTCACATTAAGCAATAAAAAACAGGATAAAAACAAAAATAATTCTGATTATATTCTTCATAATTTAACACATGACCACCAAACAGCTTTTGTATCTATTTGATCAGAAAAGCCACAAATGAGGAATTAGTCACTAGATGGTGCTAATATCATATGTATAGTTTAATGATGCATTATACTACTGGTAGGAAGGAGGGAGAGAAAGTTATCATGGGTTGTCTGGAGGCAGGGAACCTTAGGGGGTGCATGGGAGTGAGAATGCAGTTTTCTTCATGGTCCGTAGTTTTGGTCCCCCTTCTAGCAAACTGGCTGGCAGTTCCCTGGAAGGGGGGGGGGGGAAGAGGATGTTTTACTGGGTCTCTGCTGAAAATCATGAGGAAAAGAGTGCCATATGATAAGAATGATCCTATTAGTTATGGATTTTCTAGCTTCATATAATATCTAGCAGGTGTGCTGCTTATTGATACATTCTGAAATATCTTCAAACAGTTCATTCCACTTTATCTTAGAAACTGCTTATTTTGAGATGTTGAGCCAAAGAGCTTTGTACAGTAACCTTCCATCTCTAGAAACAGAATACATTACAGATGCAATATATTAAGCTAAAAAGTTGCTTAATTAGCACATGCCACCATTTTATCAGCTGCTGCACTTTGCATTTAACTTGTGCTTTGAGGCTTGCTATATTTTCTTGGTCCTGTCTGGATGAATTTTGGATTTCTAGAAACTGGAAGATTTCTTGGTTGCATGTTCCATTTTTCAGTAAACCATAAAATCTACTTTATGTACTGTACAAAAAAGATAAACTATCAGTTTACATATATTAATTAAGGGTTTTTGATAAAACAAGTCATGCATATAGTTGACATGGGTTCAAGAAATTTGGAGGTCATTTTTGTTTGGAACAAAGGAATAGTTATGACATCTGAAATCATAAATGTTCAGCCATCCTTCAGTTACAAATTAAGATAATTTTGTATCTCTGTGAATCAATACACAGACCTGATTCACTAATTATATTAAGTATGGATTACTTATATTTTTTTTGAATATGTAATGGCCTATGTTTCTATAATCTGCTAAATCATAAACCATGGTTTACAGAATTCAATACTTTAAGCTTATTTGATTTGTTTGTTTTAAGTTTTAACATATTATATACAAAGCAGCACAGCAATTCAGTTTGACATATGGAATATGTTTTTCATGATATGACAGGACAAGACAGATATAGTTATTATGACAGCTAAACTATGTATTGTACTGTGATATGTGTCAAGTGGTCAGCATGATAGCTATGATGGCCTATCATTTTGGCCAGTATTCAATAACTAGTGGATGTTTTTTGTATGTTTGTAAACACACAAAGCACACACATATAAGTGACAAGGAAGCTTGATTGGAGTTAGAGTTATAACAGTGGAGAAAAACTTAAGTTATGTTCTTCTCTATATCCCTGTTTCATCTTTTGCTTGTTCAGGCTGTTTCACTGTGAAAGAGGAGAATCTTGGATCTTCATGCATCTTACTTGGGCAATTATAAAGATGGAAGCAATCAACATGAATAGAAGCTGTACCATAAAATAGAATCCCTGAAGCATGTTTTCAGCATGATAGCTTCCTCTCTCTTCCATCTCTCTGGTATTAACTTTAAATAAATATATACATAATCAATACTTTATACACGTTTTCATTTATTCATTTTCATCTATGGCCTACTTTCTTTTAGGCCAGGAGTTTCAAACTGCTGGCTCGCAGGCTGGATGCATCACGCAGAAGCTGTGCCCACTCCAGCTCCAGGAAAGGGAAAAACATCGCAATATGTCACAACACGTCAAGTGACACGACGAGTTTGACACCCCTGTTTTAGGCAGACTGATTGCAACTGGATGGATGGACTAACTTCTTTCTTTCTTTCCATTATTGGCTTTTTCTTCCTAGAGGCAAAGCAAAATGGACCATTATACAGAATACATTTGAGAGAAGAGGTATCTTTCCTCTCTGCTAACTCAATATATTTGATGACCATAGACTGACTTCATTTGTTGCAAATGTTTGTTTCTTTGCTTTGCCTTTTCTGATTCCTTTATCTTGAATTTAAACATTTCTTTTTTTATTAAAGAGTTTTAAAGTTTTACAATATATTTTAAACATAAACATAACATACATTATCCAGTACATTTTAAACATAATCCCAATTCCCCTCCCTCCCCCTCCCCCCACGACTTCCCAGAGCTGAATACAGGGTATTGCCTTTAACAAACTTAAACTAAAATATGCTAAATAACTATAATTAAACTTTAAATCCTATTGCACTTTAACTCACTTAAACATAACTAAATAATAACACATCTTATAATTCTAATATGTATAGTAATACTCATTCATATGCTAAATGAAACTTTTTAGTCCCATATTTATTCTGTATATAATCAATCCATCTTCTCCACTCCAGTATGTATCTCTGTTACAATTGTTCTTTCAAATATGCTGAAACTTTTGCCATTTCTGCCAAGTTTGAAACTTTCAAAGTCCATTGATGATAACTTTATTGTCACTTTGAATGTACACCAATCAGCATACATCAAAATGAAATTTCGTTGCATACAGCTCTCAAAGGGTCATCACCTCCGATATATACTCCTTGTTCGGGGTCCGCTCAAATTTCACATTGTCCATTTTAGTCTCTAGGGAGTGAACGATGGCAAACAGGACAGATGGAAATGGGGCTCCATGTGGATTAGCCCTCAAGTTAGCTTGTTTTCTGACAACCTCGCCTTCTTTCCTTTTTCTGATCCTGACTCTTCCACCCTTTACTTAAAGAGGCCTTGCTTCTTTTTGCCCCTGGAGCACGCTGCTGCCGCCGCCACCAACTCCTCCAAAAGCCTCTCTCTCTTCCTCTGGGCCTGCCGACAGCCTCATCTAGTTCCTTCGCCCCATAAGCTCCAGGTCCTCTCCTCCTCTGCCTCCTCTGGAAACAGCCCTGATTTGCAGTAGAATCCATCACTGGGCCAGCAGCCAGATCTTGCTGCTGGTAGAACAAATTCAAACAGTGTCAACGAGTTTTAATGGTCTCACCAACAGTTCCAAAACAACTAGAAACTCGCCAGGCCAGCAAAGATTGTCGGTCGTATGTCGTATGTTACCTTAGTTCCACCATGTTGCTCAAACACATTAAAATCTTCCTGATAATGTGGCCTATAGCCCTTACTATCCCTCCCAAAACTATTCACCTTCAAGAGCCAATGCAGCCGCAGCCATTCCAGGCGCCGCCATCTTAAAACTTCATTCATTCTTCTATAGTAGGCAGTTCCTCCTTCTTCCAATATTGTGATACCAAACGTCTTGCTGCCATTATTAAATGCAACATCAATATAGTCCAGGGGTGTCAAACTCAATTTCATTGAGGGCCGCATCAGCATTGCGGTTGCCCTTAGGGGGGCGGGTGGGTATGGCCTGGGTGGGTGTGGCTAGAGTGCGTATGGCCTACTGGGTGGGCGTGGCCAGCTCTACATCGTTCGCATCAAGGGTGCCTATGGGGGCCTGGGCAGGAGTGGGACAGATCTGAGGGTCTCTGGCAGAAGGAGGGTCTCTGGGCCAGGGCCAAGGCAGTGGGGGCCGTTCCCTCACTGTTTCCAGGATGGCTTCGCGGGCCACATGAAACCAGGCCGGATCTGGCCCCCGGGCCCTGTGTTTGACATGTCTGATTTAGTCTCTATCACAGTACAATCTGTAATAATACCCAACAAAAATAACTGTGGAGAAAACCTTACCTTTTTCTTAAATATCTTCTGCATATTCCACCAAATTTTAATCCAAAAAGCTTTAACCTTTTTACAGGTCCACCATATATGATGGTACATTGCATCATCACAACCACACCTCCAACATTTAGGCTGATAATTTGGATACATACATGCTAATTTTTTAGGATCTAAATGCCATCTATAAAACATTTTATAAAAATTTTCTCTTAAGTTTTGTGCCTGTGTAAATTTTACATTTCTGACCCAGATTTTTTCCCTAGTATCCATCGTAATTGGCTCTTGAATATTCTGGGCCCATTTTATCATACAGTCTTTAAGAAGTTCCATTTCAGAATCTATTTCTATCAATGCATTATATATCCTTTTTATATGCGCTTAACTTTGATCTCTAATTTGTTTTACCATATTTGCATCTAATATCGAGATACCAATTTTCTGATCTTCTTTCCATCTAGCTTGTATCTGGCCATACTGAAACCAAGTTTATACTATTTTTTCCTCTTTTAAAATATTAAATGGCTTTAATTGCCATACATTCCTTTCCAGTCTAACGATTTCTTTATATATAGTCACATCATGTTTAAATCCCACATTTATATTTTCTATCACATGTTTAGGTATTGCCCAAATTGGTATTTTATAACAACTTATATCGATATTTTTTCCAAACTCGCAACATGGCATACCTTAATATATGTGTCTTAAAAACATTATCCACCTTTTTATCATACAATAAATAAGCATGCCAGCCATATAACAAATCACACCCCTCAATATTCAACAATCTCCCTTCTGTTAAATTAAACCAATTACTAATTGATGATAAAGCCGCAGCCTCATAATATAATTTAAGATTGGGCACTTTAAGACCACCTCTTTCACGTATATCTTGCATTATCTTAAGTTTAACTCTCGGTCTTTTCCCTGCCCAGATAAATTTATTGATACCTCTCTGCCATTCCTCCAAATCTGAGTCTTTTTTAAGTATAGCAATCATTTGAAACAAAAATAAATTTTTTGGCAAAACATTCATTTTCACTGCTGCAATTCTTCCCAGTATAGACAATTGTATTTTTCTCCAACTATCTAATTCTTTTTGTATTTTTAATTAACAATTCATAATTATTTTTATACAATTTCACATTTGAAGCTGAAAGATATACCCCCAAATATTTAATCTTTTTAACTATTTCAAATCCATTTACCGTATTTTCCGGTGTATAAGACAACTGGGCGTATAAGACGACCCCCTACATTTCCTGTTAAATTATAGGGTTTGGGCTATACTCGCCGTATGAGACTACCCCTCTTCCAATGCACACCAAATAAAAATTAAAAAACATCAGATTTGATTTTAATATGGTAATTTTAATTCAAATGCTTATGGCATGCAGGTGCTTAGTAGGAAAACTGTCACTTATAAACATAAGGCTGTTTGTCATCAAACATGTAAACATAAAACAGTGCAAGTGGATTAAACTATAATAATAATAATAATAATAATAATAATAATAATAATAATAATAATAATAATAATAATAATAAGAAGAAGAAGAAGAAGAAGAAGAAGAAGAAGAAGAAGAAGAAGAAGAAGAAGAAGTTGTTGGAGGGGACCTTGGAGGTCATCTAGTCCAACCCCCTGCTAAGGCAGGAAACCCTATACCATTTCAGACAAATGGCTGTCCAGTCTCTTCTTAAAAACTTCCAGTGTTGGAGCATTCACCACTTCTGGAGGCAGGTTGTTCCACTGGTTAATTGTTCTAACTGTCAGGAAGTTTCTCCTTAGTTCTAGGTTGCTTCTCTCCTTGACTAGTTTCCATCCATTGCTTCTTGTCCTGCTTTCAGGTGCTTTGGAGAATAGCTTGGCTCCCTCTGCTTTGTGGCAGCCCCTGAGATATTGGGTCACTGCTATCATGTCACCCCTCACCCTTCTCTTCGTTAAACTACACATACCCAATTCCAGCAACTGTTCCCTATTTTCCTAATTCACTTTTTCACTTTTCCTAATTCACTCTAAAGCTTTCCATGCGCAGAGCCTTACGTAAAACCAGCTGCCTGCAATTAGTGCAGGTTCGCATCCCACCAGGCTCAAGGTTGACTCAGCTTTCCATCCTTCCAAGGTAGGTAAAATGAGGACCCAGATTGTTGGGGGCAATAATCTGACTTTGTAATAATGCTGCTTGGGGGGGGTGAAAGCCCTAATAAACAGGCATATACACAGAATGAAGGCTATTGCTAAGCACATTGATTTGTGCTTTAAATTGTAAGCCACCCTGAGTCTTCGGAGAAGGGCAGGATATAAATGGGATTTTTTAAAAAAAAGACCAAATGGGAGATCCGCTCCAGGTTTTCCAGCCAGCCCGCCCGGTTCCTGAGTCAAATGTGTCCTTAGAGCTAAGCCTCTGTTCTGGCTGCTGCCTTGCCCACCTGCCTTTCAAGTTGGGATATACTACAGCTGCTCTTCAACTTTGGAAAGAAAGACGCCCAGACCCCAGCCTGTAAAAAATCACAGACTGCAGCTTCTTCTCCAATTGGTCCCACTTTCTCTGCACAGACTAAATGGGAGATCTGCTCCAGGTTTTCCAGCCAGCCCTGTCCCTAAATTTTCAGCACCCAGCGTATAAGACAACCCCTGACTTTTGAGAAGATTTTCATGGGTTAAAAATAGTCTTATACGCCGGAAACTACGGTAATTCTTCTAAAACTTCCTTTTGTTCTGTAGTCATATTTTTAGACAATATTTTAGTTTTTTGCCTGTTCACCTTAAATCCAGAAACTTGACCATATTGCAAAATTATTTCCATTAAATCTACAACCGATTGAGTCAGTTAACTTAATGTAATAACCAAGTCATCCGCAAACGCTCTCAATCTATAATCTTGATCTTTTATTTTAATTCCCTTTATTTTCTTTGAATCACGTATCTTAATCAATAATATTTCCAGTGTCAAAACCAACAGCAATGGCGACAACGAACATCCTGTCTCGTACCCTTTTCAATTTTACAAGCTTCTGTTAAACTACCGTTAATTATTATTTGAGCTGTTTGTTTTTGATAAATTGATCTAATAGGTTGTAAAAACTTATCACCAAACATCATCTTCTCTAAAACTTTAAATAAAAATTGCCAATTCAATTGATCGAACGCTTTTTCAATGTCCAAAAAGATCAAAGCTGCCGGGACTTGATTATTTCTTTCCAAATATTCCAATAAGTTTACAATATGTCTCACATTATTTTTCATTTGCCTACCACTTATAAATCCTGTTTGATCAGTATAAATCATTTGCTGCATAACCTTCATTAATCTATTTGCTAAAATCTTTGCAAATATGTTATAATCATTATTTAAAAGCGATATAGGTCTATAATTTTTTGATTGAGTAAGGTCTTGATCTTCCTTTTGGAATCAACATTATAAATGCTGTTTTCCACGATGGAGGCACTTCTCCACCAGATTGAATTGTTCTAAAAAGTTCTTTTAAAGGTTCCACCATTTCTAACTATAAATTTTTATAATAAATAGCTGTTAAACCATCCGTACCAGGTGCCTTACCCACTTTTAATTGTTTAATTGCTAAAATAATTTCTTCAGCAGTTATCAACTGATTCAACCCTTCCCGTTGCTCTTGTGTAAGTACCGTGATATTCACTTCTTGTAAATAACTATCTATATCTAAGCCTTGAATTGTATCCCTAGCATACAATTTGGAGTAAAATTCTACAAAAGCCTTTTTAATAAGATTTTGCTGAAATACTTCTTTACCCTTATATTCTATCTTATATATATTACGAGATCTTTGTTTTTTCCTTAATAAATAAGCTAGCCTCCTATCCAGTTTATTAGCATTGTTAAAAGTATTGTGTTTAACGTATCATAAATTAGTTGCCACTTGATCTGCCATCAACTTATCAAACTGTCCTCTTAACAAATTAATTGCTTCTCTCAGCCTCTTATCAGATGGGTTCAAAATAAAAGCTTTCTCTTTCATCTTTATTTCCTCCTCTATTTCTTTTTGTCTTTTTAATTCATCTGCCAAAAAACCAAAATCTTTTCTTTTTCTTAAAATTCTTGGGGGAATTTCTTTCAGAATCAAAACCTCTTGATCAGCCACTTTAATCTATTACTGTAAAAAGCTTGAATGATCGCATTTCTGATCTTTCTCTTTGTGAAATACACAATCACATCTCTTGGCAGCTTCCTTTGCCTAGCAATCCAAGAATTAACATGAAATATTTTGTCTATCTCCATTATAAAATCTTCCGGTTGAAATCCCAAAATAGGCGCCAGAGCATCCACCACTATCTCTTCCAAATTTTCTTGTGGATTTTCTTTCAAACCTCTTATCCGCAAGGCAAACTCCATGTCTCTATATTGTATCATAACCACCTCATCATCATTTTTATCCATTTTATTCTCAGCTTCACACATTTTAGCCTCCAATATCAGATTATTTTGATTAACTTCTTCCACACATTCATCGAGACTCTCAATACAACCTGAGAGCCCCTGAAATGCCAGCAAAATATCCTCCCGTATTTCCTTATTTTTTTCATTGAAAAGCTCTGCCACTTGCTCAGATATTTGTTCCGATTGAAGTTTTAAGGCATCTTGTAGATTTTTTAATGTCAATGTAGGTGCAGCGGCTGCGGGGGGCGGCATCAAAGACTGAATTCCAGATTGTTGAACTGGCGATGCCCCCGCACTTTTAGGAACGGGAAATGTAGGCAGTTTAGAAGCCATTTTTAACACTCAGTTAACTTTCGTTTCACACTTTCACTTTTCCACCCCAATTGCAAATATGTTGTTTAACTATTAAGTATCCAAGTCTTTTAAATCACTTAAGCACCTTCAAACATTAACAAAATCTTTTGCAACTTTGAAAATCCACATCCAATCTTCCTCCTTCCTCTTTATTTTATTTTCCTTAATCCTTTGTTCTTCCCACTTTTCTCTAAATCTTGTTACAAAGAATCACTCAGGCACCATCTTCCCCTTCTTTTTAAAAACGATCGTTGAAACAGAAAAAAAGGTTGAGATTCCAGAGTTAGTTTTATACTTGCTATTTATACAGCTTCCGCATCTGCTCTGCCTGCTTCAGTTGCTCAAGATAACAATCAAATCCAGCAGGAGTGGATTCAGCATCTTACTCTGCTTAAAAGCAGAGAAGTCCTCCGATTTGGAGTATCTCTGGGCTTCGGGGGAACTCTTACCCTTCGAGCCCCAGAATAAATATTCTAGGGCTCTAGGGGAGCTCTACGCCTACCCAGAACACTCCCCTTCCCCTCTTCACCCAGGGGGAAGGGTTTTCAAGCCGCAGAACAGCTGATCGTCGCTGCTCTGCGGCTTTAACGAGATTGGGGGGGCTGGCGGTCGATCCCGACCGTCCGCACCACTGAAGAGCCACCCGGAAGTCCCGAATTTAAACATTTCTTTTGACTTGCTTACTGCTTCAGTTAAAAATTATCAGCAAAGAACTTCATTTGCATTATCTTCCCTCATTTCTTCTCACAACCACATTTCATCTCCAGGTAGTTGATGTGTTGCCACATGGAATACATTTGAATGGAATTTTGCCATTAAGTCATTATGCAACAGCACACCTCAGACCTAGATTTTCTATTTCTATTTTGAATATATCTTTTTAGATTTTTAACCATCATTCACAGCAGAGACTCAGAAAGGATGTTTTGCAAATGCCAATGAAATACACAAATTGTTAAAGGTTTATTAGTAGTTAGAGATTTCCAGACCAAGAATGTAGAGAATATATATTTGCAACTTAGACTGAATATGAAAATTAAAAAAATAGATTACGCAGAATAAAACACAGAAAAGGTACTAGATTTGAATCTACAGAAGAATACGTTTTTATGGCTCTGTGAATGTAAATGGTTTGTAATGTCTACAGTACTTGAATGACTATGAATTTACACTTCTAGCCATTCATTTTGAGATTGTTAGGTTTGTACCTGCCTTGAGGAAACTTATGAAAAATACCTATAGACAAGTATACTGAATATGAGTCCAAATTATTTTTGTGGAGGGAAGAAGAGAGAAAGCAGTTTGCAAACTTTATCAACTGTTGAAGTTTTTTGGTAGAATAGTCAGCTACTAACTAGCTTAAAGGCATCACGAGTCAGTGCTAATTAGTTGCCATTTGCTTAAAGTTTTACATAGGCAAAAATATTAACATACCATGATAAATAGGTTGTTGATTTTTGTATGGGGGAGGAATAGAGAAGCTTTCTAGCACTGGTTTTGACATGAGATAGGAAACAAAAAGGTATGTAGTCTAAAAATGACCATTATGTTAGTTGCCTAAGGAGCAGTATCACTTCCCTTTGGAATTCAACATATTTCAAAATGAAGGCAATCTGGCCTTTCATTTTCAGAAATCTGAACATATTTCCTTAATGTTCACCTTTAAGGAAGACCCAAACTTCCATTATTCCATTTTTGAAAAGAAAAAACAATTTAAGTGATAGGTATGTAGGTTCATCAACCATTTCTGTGCTAATAGTATGATATTTCACGTTTAGCAGTATGAATCACTGCATACATTACGTATATCTTCCTTATGTAGTTTGAATAAACAAGTAGAAGAAACTCAGCAGTTGTGACTAATTGAACCAGTAAAGCTAGTTTGGTTCACTAAGTAATAATGAGTTTTGATAACCAGAAAATTCTAGGTATATAAGATTCTACCTCTGAATTTCCTGGTCTGCCTAACTCCATACTATTGACTCAGAGTCAATAATTTTATTTTATTTTTAAAGAATAATATTAAAAGCATTATTTTTGGTATCTAGAAAGGAAGAGTTTATGAAAAAAGGTGTGTGTGTGGGGGGGGGGGAAGCATCTGATACAGTGCTGAAAAAAGTGGGAAATAGGTTAAAGGATTGGTAGACCTATTTAGGATCAGTATGAAACAGGAGAAAAAAAGGGAAGTCTGCAAGAAATCTAAGAAATCCTATCCTTAGAACATCTTCACAGTAGAAAAAAGTAGTTTTTTTCTGAACATTTAATTGTATCTGGCTGTTCTATTTTTGAAGAGTTAATTTTCCACTATTGGATGATTGAGTTACATTAAAGAGTTATCCACACAGCCCTCTTGCCCTGGCTCAGATATGGCACATTTACTAGTCATATCTTCAAACAAGAGCCTTCCTTTTGAGGTCAACCTATCAATGAGGCAAGCTGAAGCTTTATCAAGAAAGTTGTTTTCCAATGAAAAAAAACATTCTCCATAAATATCCTGATTGTCATGAAGGAGTAATCTGGGGGAGGTTGTCTATGGAGATTCTCAATCATCCAGGTCCCCATTGTCCCAAAGATACTGTTCCAAAAGGCAACTGGATTGAACAACTGAAGAAGCTTCTTGGATAAGAAGCAAAATGTTTTCAAAGAAAAAAACCAAGAAAGTTCAGTTGCCTTTTAGAAAAGCACTCTTGGTACCTGGGGGAGGTTGGTAATCTGCCCGGCTATAATTGGCCCACTGAGAGACTGCCCCTTTTCTTCCAGTATAGAGCTGTGTCTCTGGTCCTTTCTTGGCAGACCAAATGTTCTTTAGGCACTCTGATAGGCATACTGATCTTTTGGAAAGTGTTTCCACCAGTACCTTCAACAGCTCTTACCAGAGTGATCCCTACTTTTACCTCTGTCTTTGCTAGAGAGTGCTGCTACTTCCGTGGTAGCCAGGTTCTCCAGCAGAGGTAAGGGCAGAGATGGATATAATGGGTAGCAGTGAGGAAATTCTGTTTGGGGTGAGAGACAGGCAGGCAGCAAAGAAGGGAAGAATCTCCTTTTCTGTTTCTTGCTTTTCTTACAGTACTAGTAAAACTTTCTTCCCCAGCTGTCATGCTACCTAATATGCAAATGAACCTGTGAAAATGTATGTTTTAGTAGAACAGATAAAGGCAGTGGCAAAGATTTTTTAAAAAAATAATGTTTCAGTACAAAGGCAATTTTTGTAAAAAAATTACTGATCTCACTAGGTAAGGATCAGGCAAGAAATGTATAGTTACATTTATTTATTTATTTATTTATTTATTTATTTATTTATTTTTATAAACCGCACTTCTCCCGAGGGACTCGGGGCGGTGTACAGAGTAAGGTAGGTATACAGATTGAACAATAGTGAAAAACAATAGTAAAAACAAACTGGGACCCCAATTAAAGCTATCAGGCCAGGCCGGACTGCTGGAACAGGTAGGTTTTTAAGTCGCGCCGGAAGGTGCGGAGGTCGGGGGCCATCCGGATTTCGGTTGTCAAGCAGTTCCAGAGGGCTGGCGCACCCACTGAGAATGCCCTCCCCCTGGGGGCCACCAGCCGACATTCCTTGAGCGGTGGCACCCTGAGGAGGCCCTCTCTGTGGGAGCGCACAGGACGGTGGGGTGCTGACATTGGCAGAAGGTGCTCCCATAGGTAGTCCAGACCCATGCCATGTAGGGCTTTGTATGTCATTGTTAGCACCTTGAACTTCACACGAAAGGCAACCGGAAGCCAGTGCAGCGCACGGAGGAGAGGTGTGATATGGGAGTATCGGGAGGCTCCCAAGAGTGTCTGTGCCGCTGCACTTTGCACCAGTTGAAGCTTCCGAGTGGATCTCAAGGGCAGCCCCAAGTAGAGAGCGTTACAGTAGTCTAGGCGAGAGGTCACAAGGGCATGGGTGACTGTACGTAAGGCATCCAGGTCCAGATAAGGCCGTAGTTGGCGAACTAGTCAAACCCGGGAGAAGGCCCCCTTGGTCACAGCTCCTATGTGATCTTCCAGGGAGAGCTGCGAGTCTAGGAGGACACCCAGGTTGCGGGCCCTATCAACAGGGGGTAGTAACTTGTCCCCGATGTTAAGGGATGGAATGTTCTGAGTATCCTGGCTTGCCGGTACGTACAGCCATTCAGTCTTGTCCGGGTTCAGTTGAAGCCTGTTCCTCCCCATCCATTCCCGGACCGCTTTCAGGCAGCGGGACATCACGTCGAGGGCATCACTGATGTTGTTTGGAGTTGAGATGAAAAGCTGGGTGTCATCAGCATACTGATGGTACCCTACTCCAAAGCTGCGAATGATCTCACCCAGCGGTTTCATGTAGATGTTGAACAGGAGAGGCGAGAGGACCGACCCCTGAGGGACTCCGCAAGCGAGAGGCCTCGGGGTTGACCTCTGTCCCCCTGCCAGCATCGACTGCGAGCGACCCTGGAGAAAGGAGGAGAACCAACGCAGAACCGTGCCTCCCACTCCCAGTCCCCTGAGGCGTCGCAGCAAGATACCATGGTCGATGGTATCGAAAGCCGCCGAGAGGTCTAATAAGACTAGGACAGAGGAATGGCCCCTGTCCCGGGCTCTCCAGAGATCATTCATCAGAGCGACCAATGCCGTCTCCGTGCTGTAGCCCGGCCTGAAACCCGATTGGTACGGGTCTAGATAAACCGCTTCATCCAGGATCTGAGGAAGTTGGTGCGCCACCACGCTCTCAACAACCTTCGCAAGGAAGCGAAGATTGGAGACTGGACGAAAGTTATTCAAAGAGGATGGGTCCAAGGTGGGCTTCTTGAGGAGAGGTCTCACCACCGCCTCCTTCAAGGCGGTGGGGAAGTGACCCTCACTCAGAGAAGCAGAGATGACCGCCAGGAACCAGCCTCGTGTCCCCTCTCGAGCTGCATAGGCCAGCCAGGAAGGGCACGGGTCCAGTAAGCATGTGGAGGCGCTCAACCTCCTCATAATCCTGTCCACTTCCTTAGGAGTCACAGGATCAAATTCCTCCCAGATGACGTCGACAAGACTGTCCATGTCTTGTTCTTCCAGCTCAGCCCAGTTGGAGTCCAGGCCAGTTCGAATCCGAGCAATTTTATCCAGCAGATATTGACCGAATTCCTCGGCTCGACCCTGCAAGGGTTCCTCCCTCACCTCTTGGTTCAGTAGGGAGCGAGTCACCCTGAACAAGGCAGCCGGGCGATTATCTGCGGACGCGATGAGGGTGGAAAAGTAGTTGGATTTTGCCACCCTTATCGCAGCGAGATAAGACCTGGTGAGGATTCTTAGTCGCAATCGGTCGGATTCGGATCGACTGGATCTCCAACGGCTCTCTAGGCCCCGTCTCCAACGCTTCATCTCCCGGAGCTCCGCGGTGAACCATGGGGCTCGCTGGGATCTGCGCCGGGTCAGAGGCCGCAAGGGTACAACTCAGTCCAGAGCCTCCGTGGCTGCTGTTGTGACTCAGGGCCAGCCTGTGGGTCCCACAGCCGGTTCCGATGTATCGGATGACTCAGATGAGGGGGAGGAGGGAAACGAACCGGCTGATGATGGTTTGGAGACTTTGCAGAGCCCTCAGCCGGGGACCTCTTCTCAGCTGCGTGAGCCCGAGAGTGCGGAGGAAGATGACCCACAGCTGGCCCTGTTCAAGGACGCCCGACGCAGGAGGCAGTCGAGCAGGAACAAACAAAGAAAGGCTGTGGGACTCCTCGGGAGGAGGCACAGGGAGACCACGCCCTGAGCTCTCTATAAAAGGAGTGTTTGGGGAGGGGCTGGTTGCTGAAAGCAACTTTTCCACTTGAGAAGACAAGCTCTAGTGTTTTTGTTAACTGCGTAATTAAATCTTGGCAGATGCCTCTTAGCCTTGGACGCTCTCCAGTCTCTTCTTTCTGAATAGGGGTTTGCCTTACTACAAGGCCAGAAGAGGGCTGGTTCAGAACAGTTTGCTTTCAGCCACCCACCCCTTATTACTACGATGGAGCAGCTTCTTGCCGAGAATGCCCAGCTCACTCAGCAACTCACTTTGCTGGCAGCTCAGGTGGCTCAACTGCAAGCTCAGGTACATGCTGCACCCCCACCCAGGAGGAAATGTCAGATAGCTATGCTGGATAAATTTGCTGGTAAACCAGAACTGTTTCCTGCCTTCCTGGGACAATGCCAGCTTTTTATCAGCGTGAGAGCAGCTGATTTCCCCACTGACCGAGATAAGGTGGGATTCGTGTTGAGCCTTCTGTCGGGGGATGCAGCTCGTTGGGGCACGCCTCTGTTGGCACAGCCTAGCCCTTTGTTGGATAACTTTGGGGGGTTTTGTGACCATATGCGCCTCATGTACGAGGACCCGATTAAGGCGCAGACTGCCACCCGACGCCTGAAAACTTTGAGGCAGGGTCAGCGCCCTCTACAGGCCTATATCAGCGATTTCCGGCTGCTTAGCCAGGATTCCGCCTGGAATGAGGCTGCGCTCGTGGATGCCTTTCAGGATGGCTTGTCAGAGGAGATGTTGGATGAGCTGGCCCGCGTGGACATTCCCTCAGATCTGAATGGGCTGATCCATCTTTGTCTGCGGATCGATGCCCGGCTGCAGCAGCGAAAGAGTCACCGTGCCACCCCACAGACCCCTGCCGCCCCTGTTGTGCGTGAGCCCCCAGTCCAGAGGGAGGAGCCAATGGAGCTGGGTGCCGCCAGGTCCCGTCTATTGGTGACGGAAATGGACAGACGACGATTGGAGGGGTTGTGTTTTTACTGTGGGGACCCTGGACATTTGGCTGCTTCTTGTCCAAAGAAGCGTCAGCGGGCATCAGTGACCAAGCCGGCCCCGAGAAAGTCCCCTGCTTTGCTGTCGGGAAACGGCCCGAGCCCGATCTAGTCGGTGTGATAGATCGGACGACCCACCATGACCACGCCGAGCGACGCCATTCCGATGGTGCCTGTGAACCTCCACGGCATTTGATTTTGGAGGCACGACTGATCCTTCCTGGCAAGCCAGAGGGGATTCCGGTCCATGCCTTAATTGACTCTGGGGCTACCACTAACTTTATGGACTCGGCCTTCGTGGCCAAATGGGCTGTTCCTCAGTGTCCGGTGGATCCGCCCATGCTAGTGGAGACTATTGATGGTCGAGTGCTCCTGTCCGGGCCTATTACGGCCGCCACACAACCAGTGAGTATGGCTATCAGTTCCCATGTGGAGGCCATTCAGTTCTACATCACTTCGGATCTGCACTTCCCCGTGGTCCTGGGACTGGCGTGGCTCCGGGCGCATGATCCACAGATCTATTGGTCTCAGAACTTGGTCACCTTCCCAAGTTTGCAGTGCGTGGACCACACCCGCCATATCTGTGCCGGCCAGGTGGAGGGCTCCCCAGGAGTTTCTTTGCCTCCCGAACTGTCCGACTTTGCTGATGTGTTCAGCGAGTCAGAGGCGGACCAATTACCCCCGCACAGGCCCTATGACTGTTCCATTGATCTAGTTCCTGATGCGCCTCTCCCAGTGGGGCGTTTGTATTCCATGTCGGAGCCCGAGTTGGCTGCATTGCGGGACTTCTTGACAAAGAATTTGGCTCGTGGTTTCATCCGGCCCTCGTCCTCGCCAGTGTCTGCGCCCGTGCTCTTCGTCAAAAAGAAGTCGGGCGAGTTACGGCTCTGCTGTGACTACCGGAAACTCAACGCCATCACGGTGCGTAACCGCTACCCGCTGCCCCTCATCCCCGAGCTCTTGGACCGACTCCGGGAGGCTAAGATCTTCACGAAACTGGACCTGCGTGGAGCTTACAACCTCGTCAGGGTTCGGCCGGGTGATGAGTGGAAGACGGCGTTTGGTACTCGCTATGGACATTTCGAGTACACGGTGATGCCGTTTGGCCTGACCAACGCCCCCGCTGTGTTTCAGCATTTTATGAACGACATCTTTCGAGATCTGTTGGACCAGTTTGTCGTGATTTACCTGGACGACATCCTGATTTACTCCCCGTCGCGTGAAGCGCATCATCAGCATCTCCGTCAGGTCCTGCAGCGCCTCCGGAAACATCGGCTGTTTGCCAAGTTGGAGAAGTGCCAGTTTTACCAGGTGACCATCGATTTCTTGGGTCACCGCATTTCTCCTGAGGGCATCGCCATGGAACCGAGTAAAGTTGAGTCGTTGCAGAGTTGGCAACCCCCACGTCGTGTGAAGGATGTTCAGCGACTTCTTGGATTTGCCAACTACTATCGAACATTCATTCCTGGCTTTGCTGCCTTGACAGCCCCCCTTACCCGGCTCCTGCAGAAGAAGACTCGGTTCCAGTGGAACGCCCCCGAACAACAGGCGTTCCAAGCTTTGAAGGACGCCTTCATGAAGGAGCCCATCTTGAAGCATCCTGACCCGCAACGGCCGTTTGTCGTGGAGGCGGACGCCTCCGACATTGCCATTGGGGCCGTGTTACTCCAGGCAGCGACGCCCAACGGTACCCTTTTCCCTTGCGCGTATCACTCTCGGAAATTGAACCCCTCGGAGCGCAACTATACCATCTGGGAGAAGGAGCTGCTGGCCATCAAGGCGGCGTTCGAGGCTTGGAGGCATCATCTGGAGGGGGCGCGGCATCAAATCGAGGTCCGGACGGACCACAAGAATCTGGAAAGCCTGCAGACCGCTCGGAATTTGAACCAACGCCAGATCCGGTGGTCCCTCTTCTTTGCGAGGTTTGACTTCCGGGTGCGGTACATACCAAGCGGGCACAACCAGAGAGCGGATGCTCTGTCCAGGAAGCCCGAGTACACCCGAGTGGAAGACAAGCTTCCACCCAGGACAGTGATCCCCGTCGAGTCTTTTGCTGCGGTGCGGGAGCCAGTGGATATACGGGCTCGGATCCGGGAGGCGCAGCAGCAGGAGGCGTGGGTGGCTCAGCGGAAGGAAGAGGTGGGGCCAGATTCGCCTTGGTCGGTCACGGATGGACTCCTGTATTATCGTGACTGGCTCTATGTTCAGGAGGGCCACTCAGGGGACTCGTCCTCAGCCAATGTCATGATAACCCAGCTGCGGGGCATTTTGGCCTGTTCAAGACTCTGAACCTGGTCTCCCGTACCTTCTGGTGGCCCCGAGTCCGACACGATGTCCAGTCTTATGTCACCTCCTGCGTCCCATGCAGGCAGGCCAAGTCAGCGACAGGGGCCCCGCCTGGTTTACTGCAGCCTTTGCCAACGCCCAAGAGACCCTGGGGGGCTGTGTCCATGGACTTTCTGACGGATCTACCCCCATCCTCCGGCTTCACGACAGTGTTTGTGGTGGTGGACATGTTGACCAAGATGGCGCACTTCATCCCCTGTCGCGGCTTACCGTCAGCTCGCGCCACTAGTCGCATGTTCATCCAACAGGTGTTCCGGCTGCACGGCCTTCCCGATAGGGTCGTCTCCGATAGGGGGGCCCAGTTTACAGCCCGCTTCTGGCAGGAGTTGATGCGGGCGTTGGACATCAAGGTTTGCCTCTCGTCCGCGCATCATCCTCAAACCGACGGGGGTACCGAGAAGGTCATCGGCATCTTAGAGCAGTATCTGCGCTGCTATGTTAACCTGCAGCAGGACAATTGGGTGGACTATTTGGCCATAGCCGAGTTTGCCTTTAACAACTCGCAGCACACCTCCACGCAGATGACACCGTTCTTGGCCAACGTGGGTTATCACCCCAGGTTTTTCCCCCTTTCTCCCGTGGACTCACCGGAGCCGGCAGCGAACGAATTCATGGCGGAATTACAGGCGATCCATCGGTTGGTGCGACGGCAGCTGGAGAAGGCCAAGGCCGACTACAAGAGGTTCGCCGATCAGTCGAGAAGGGATACGCCTCCATTATCGGTGGGGGATCGGGTCTGGCTGTCCACCAGGAACCTACCATCCACTCGGCCGGCGAGGAAGCTGGACCACCGTTACCTTGGACCGTTCCCAGTCGAGGCCGTCATCAACCCGGTCGCCTATCGTTTAACTCTGCCACGTTCCCTGCGCGTGCACCCCGTCTTCCATCGGTCCTTGTTGGTCCCCGAACAACCGGCTTGTCCACTTCGCCAAGCGGAACCTCCCCCATCAGGACCTCGTGATGGCGACAGCACCCCCGAGTACGAGGTTGCCAGCATCAGGGATTCCCGCTGGCTGAAAGGTCACTTCCAGTACCTGATCGAGTGGAAAGGGTACGGGCCGGAGGACTTCACATGGGAAGACGCGACCGCCGTTCATGCCCCTGCGTTGGTGACTGCTTTTCACGAACAGTTCCCATCCCGACCGCATCCGGATCGGCAGACCCGGGGGAAGGGCCCTGCGGTGCGGGATAGTGTTGTGACTCAGGGCCAGCCTGTGGGTCCGACAGCCGGTTCCGATGTATCGGATGACTCAGATGAGGGGGAGGAGGGAAACGAACCGGCTGATGATGGTTTGGAGACTTTGCAGAGCCCTCAGCCGGGGACCTCTTCTCAGCTGCGTGAGCCCGAGAGTGCGGAGGAAGATGACCCACAGCTGGCCCTGTTCAAGGACGCCCGACGCAGGAGGCAGTCGAGCAGGAACAAACAAAGAAAGGCTGTGGGACTCCTCGGGAGGAGGCACAGGGAGACCACGCCCTGAGCTCTCTATAAAAGGAGTGTTTGGGGAGGGGCTGGTTGCTGAAAGCAACTTTTCCGCTTGAGAAGACAAGCTCTAGTGTTTTTGTTAACTGCGTAATTAAATCTTGGCAGATGCCTCTTAGCCTTGGACGCTCTCCAGTCTCTTCTTTCTGAATAGGGGTTTGCCTTACTACAAGGCCAGAAGAGGGCTGGTTCAGAACAGCTGCCTTTTCCCAGGCTTCCACTAAGGCATCCGCCGAGCTGTGAGCAGGGAGTGCATGTGTGTCCCCAAGCGCTGCCTGGAACTTATCAGGGTCCATTAGGCGCCTAGGGCGGTACCATCTGGCTGGCACTGTGCACCCACGGTGGGGGGTGGCAAAGGGGAAGTCTAGCCGCAGGAGGTGGTGATCGGTCCATGACAGGGGCGTAACAGTCGTGGCACCCCCACCGATATCATCACGCCACCGTCCAGACAAGAACACCAAGTCTGGGGTGTGGCCTCTCTCATGAGTCGGTCCAGAAATTATTTGCGACAGGTCCATGGCCGCCATGGAAGCCATGAACTCCCGAGCCAGTTCGGATGATCCTCCCAGGGACGGTAGGTTAAAGTCGGTAGGTTAAAGTCGCATGTATTTGTGCTTTAATTTTTATAATGAACTCAAATATTTTTGTTCTTTCTGCTTAGAAGACTCTCATCAGCACATTTTCATAATTGCCACTGAAGAACAAGTGGTATAGTGAATGAAAGTCCTGTGACTGTTTGCAGATTGATGATAAACTTAGTACTAAAACAAAAAACAAGTAGCAACTGTTCCATGTATTAAAAGTATTATAGTTCCAGAAAGCTCTGAATAAATGATACATATTAGATAAGTGTTTCTTGACAAGTTGCTGAGGTTGAGAAAAACGACATTAGATAGATGATAATAGAATTGATTCATGGTTTGTATAATGCAACTCTATTTGTCATAGCAATATTTAAAAAATACAAACATTTACTAGAATAAACTGACAAAATGGTAAGTTGAAAGAAATATTTTTTGTAGCTATGGGCCATATTTTTATTTTTATTTTCAGCTACTGAAAGTTATAGGACACATGTGATATATTGTCTTCAAAAGTTCTGGGTATATCTTCTGAATATATCTTCAGAAGCGATATTGTCAGGACCCACCCCAAACCACGTCTTAGGAAGACAAAATTCTTGGAGTCAAGTCTATTCCAAAAAGAATCTTTACTATGACATGCTTGGTTGTAGGAAATGAGACAGGACTTAATATTATTCCACGAAATAACCCTTATATAGAGTTCCCGGTTTAACCCCCCTTAGCCCCATTTGGTCAGTCCCCCATCCTTTCTCTCGTATCATCCCTCTCGTGGGAAAAAGGAATTTAGGACCTTTCATGTTTATTGCTCTCTTCCGTGACACAAGCCAGATGCTAGCCCTCCCTTTTGTTTCCCCAGTTCAAAAGGCTTCTCCTTTCCTTTGAAATGCCTAATACCGGTTCAATACACATCCATTCTCTTCTCTTCGGGAGATGGCAGAATCCATGGAATAATGTTTTAAACATACATTTATGAATATGATATTAATGGATTCTGACAGATATATTATTTTCAGAAGTTGTGGGTACATAACTGGAGGTTTTTAAGAAGAGACTGGACAGCCACTTGTCTGAAATGGTATAAGATCTCCTGCTTGAGCAGGGGAGATGGACTCCAAGGTCCTGTCCTGTTCTGTTCTATTCTATATATCATGGGATGGATATATATATATATATATATATATATATATATATATATATATATATATATATATATATATATATATGTTTAAGTATTTGTCAAGACTTTTTTGAATGGACCTTGCTAATTAACTCTTTCATTCCTGTTTTGGCCCGGCTCAGGGCTTATCCACAGGAACTAGTCAACTTATGACAGCTCATTATTTGTGCAAATTATTCAAATTGCTAATAAAGAATTTGGGAGGCTAAGATGATCATTTCGAACTCTTTATGTTCTCGTCAGTTAGTCATACCCTTTATCTGAGATTCTTTTCTATATATATATAGAAAAGAGGGACACATAACTAAGGCTAATTATCAGCAGACAGGCAGAACAGGCAAAGATGAAGTCAGGAAAGCAAAGGCTCAGAATGAATGAAAACTTGCAAAAGAAATCAAGGACAATAAAAAAAAGTTTCTTTAAACATATTAACAAGAAAAAAGTCAAAAGTCAAGGAAACTATACATCCACTAAAGAGAGAAGATGGCAAGGAAGTACAGGCAGTAAGAAGGAAGCAGAGGTGCTTAATTCATTCTTTGCATCAGTCTTCACACAAAAAGAAATTATACCACAACATACCAAAAAAAAAAAACCTACTGAAAAAGACAAACTAGAAAAAAAATAAGCAAGAAAATGGTAAAAGAACACCTATCCAACCTTGACAAATATAAATCAGCAGGACCCAATAGTTTACATTCCAGAGTTCTGAAGGAACTGGCAGAAGTTATCTCAGAACCATTGCACCATATATTTCAAAAATCCTGAAGCACCAGGGAAGTACCTGAGGATTGGAAAAGGGCTGATGTTCCCATCTTCAAGAAAGGGAAAAAAACAGACCCAGGAAACTACAGACCAATCAATCTAACATCAATACCTGGGAAGATCCTGGAAAAGATAATCAAAAATCATATCTGCGAACAACCAGAAGTAACAGAGATGTTCAATAGAGGCATCAGTACAGGTAGTCCTCAACCTATAACAATAATTGAGTCCAACATTTATGTGGCTAAGTGAGAAATTAGTTAAGTGAGTTTTGACCCATTTTACAACTTTTCTTGTCACATCTGTTAAGTGAATCATTGCAGTTCTTAAATTAGTAACATAGTTGTTAAGTGAATCTGGTTTCCTCATTGACTTTGCTTGTCAGAATGTCACAAAAGGGGATCACATGATCACAAGCTGCATTCTGGCACCTATTATTTTCATCTGTTATATAAATGTATTAGTGCAAATCTTGTCAGAATGAAAGTTTCACAGATATACTTCTATTGTATGCAGGGAGGCAGCTATTTTGTCTAGATCTCAAGTGGACTTGAGAAGATGTCTTGAGGCTCTTTCCTCCTCCTACAGGGGGAAAGGCTTATCATCAGTCATGACAAAGTAAGCATGTTTTTAGAAAGTGCTACAATATTGCACACAATCACTCCTGGATGCTTAGGCTTTCATATATCTAAGGGCATAGGTCCCCAACCCACAGGCTGCAGGCCACTACTGAGTTTTGAGCCTTTCGGAACCAGGCTGCAGAATCGGTGGGCGAGCATGTGCATCCACACTCATATGAGTAGTGGGCAAGCAGCAGGCAAGTGTGCTCCATTTGTTCAAGAAGCAGGCACGCATGCCAGCCACTTGCACAATTGGACCTTTGTGCACACACGTGCCTATCACACACACGGAAACATCCCCTGTACTCCCTCCTGCTGGTCCCAAAGCCTAAAAGGTTGGGAGACTCTATCTTAGGGCTTTCTTCTTTGCCTGGAAAAAACAGATAAGAATTGTATCCCAT
Source organism: Vipera ursinii (assembly GCF_947247035.1). Taxonomy (NCBI): domain Eukaryota; kingdom Metazoa; phylum Chordata; class Lepidosauria; order Squamata; family Viperidae; genus Vipera; species Vipera ursinii. The sequence continues at coordinate 50,019,279 of NC_139517.1, forward strand.
AATGTTATTTTGTATTTTATGGGTGACCATAATAATAAGCATGACCAGGTAGCTGTTGTGATATACAGACCAAAGGTGCACAGGTTTCTAAAAGTGTTTCATTAAAAACATACATTTTCATTGTTCAACATCTATATGAAGCTGCTGGGTGAGCTCATTCATGGTTTCGGGGTGGGGTATCATCAGTATGCTGATGATACCCAGCTTTTTCTTTCCACCCCGAACCAACCCAGTGATGCCCTCGACGTGATGTCCCATTGCCTGGAGGCGGTCTAGGTTTGGATGGGGAGAAACAAGCTTCATCTCAATCCTGCCAAGGCTGAGTGGCTGTGCATACCGGCATCTCAGACTAACCAATCTTTTCCATCGTTAACTATGGGGGGTGAGGTGTTACCCCCCGTTAATAGGGCCCGCAACTTGGGCGTCCTCCTGGATTCACGGCTCAGTTTGGAAGATCATATAGGAGCCGTGGCCAGGGGGGCTTTTGCCCAGGTTTGCTTGGTGTGCCAGTTACGGCCCTATCTGGACCGAGATGCCGTATGCACAGTCACCCATGCGCTCGTGACCTCCCGGCTAGACTACTGCAATGCTCTCTACATGGGGCTGCCCCTGAGGACCACTCGGAGGCTTCAGCTGGTGCAGAATGCAGTCGCGCGAGTTGTGATGGGAGTCTCCAGATACTCCCATGTAACACCTCTTCTCCGCGAGCTGCATTGGCTTCCAGTTGCCCTCCGGGTGAGATTCAAGGTGCTGGTGATGGCCTATAAAGCCCTAAATGGCATGGGCCCGGATTATCTAAGGGAGCACCTGCTGCCAGCGTCAATTTCCCATCGTCCTGTGTGCTCCCACAGGGAGGGCCTCCTCAGGGTACCACTGGTCAAGGATTGCCGATGGGCGATCCCCAGGGGGAGGGCATTATCTGTGGGCGCGCCTGCCCTATGGAATCAACTGCCAACGGAACTCTGGACTGTCCCCGACCTTCGTTCATTTTGCCGGGACCTAAAAACCTGGCTCTTTGAGCTATCTTGTCTGGACTGAGGGGTTTAATGTTTTTAAATTGTGATTTTAATTTTTGCGGCTAGACTTAATTTAATTTAATTTTAATTTTATATTGTATTGTTTTTAAATTTTGCCTTGTAAACCGCCCTGAGTCCTTTGGGAGTAGGGCGGTATATAAACTGAATTAATAAATAAATAAATAAATAATAAAACTCTTTATGAAATTTATCAGCATTTTAAGAACTTTTTCAGGCATATTCGTGCTGTGTATCCCAAATCTTATCTGTTGATCTGCTTTTTGTAAAAAAAGAATTAAGTTCCCTCCAATATCTAGTTCTAATAGTAGACATGATTCACCTGTCTTATCCTGAACAATATTTATGGGCCTACATGCACACATACACACACTTTGTCTTATAATTGAATGTGTCTCAATCTTTTTTCAGCTGAGATGAAAGTAGTCAAACTATTAACAGTTCACATGTATACCCACAGCATCTCCTCCCCTTCCATTTAACCCCCACTGTCTCTTTAATCTTCTTGTATCTTTGGTTTATTTTAATTTATGAAAGTGGAAGCAGATAGTAGGGAAACCATGTGTGAATTGCTCAGTTGTCCACAGAAGAATGATTAAAGTGATACATACAAACCTCTAAGCGGCTCAAATGAGAATGCTGATAGGTCAGGAGTACACTGGAAATTAATAAAAAGAAAGAGAGCATTGACATAGTAGAGTTGCAATGAATTTTGTTGAATCTTAGTTGTAGTTAAGATACAATATTTTGCAAATCTTCCATTGCGTTTTCTTGCAAGAGATGCTAATTGCACTAAATTCAATAACCACAACATGATTAAGCCTTTATCAAGATCAACCTTTTTATAAGCATTTCACATTTTCTAGAAATCCAGATCAAGATGATATTAAAGTCTTAAACTGTATGACATAAATTGTAATATTTATATAATTCAAACCTCTAAATGCCAATATGTATATAATCACCTGCAGGGATAGTTAATCATCAGATTCCAATGATTTTATTACTTGATGATATAATTTTTAAAAAGAAAACGTTCTTAATAATTTTGTTTAAATTAGTCTCAGAGATTTTGATATAAGTCTTGCTCTAAAGGATGATCATTCTACCATTCTAATCTGGTGGTAAGCAATACAAGTTTATATTGATCACTTACTGTAAGTTGATATTTCTAGCAAAGTTAATTAATATTTTACAGTTCTATGCTTTTAGGATAAAGCACATAGATATTTTTCTTCAATGAACACAAATGTATTCTTAAAGTATAAAATACAGGTGATGAAAACAAATGTCAAACTTAATTCTTTCAAAATCTACAGGGAAAAAAATGACACCTCCCCTCCATTCAAACTAGAGCAGAGGTCCCCAACCCCTAGGCCATAGCCTACTTAGAGGCTATGACTGGTTTGGAATCAGGCCGCATGAGGGCGGGTGAGCACGCATGCACATGCAGCTCCACTCACATGAGCAGCAAGCATTTGCACTTGAGTGTGCAGCTCCACTCATGTGACTGGAGGTTACTTGCACTTGCATTCTTTTTTTAAAAAAATATTTTATTAGTTTTCCAATATTTACAATAATATCTTTAAAAAGCAATGTGGCGTCCGAGTTACAATAGTTCCATTTCAGACAAATACATATTATTACAAATCACATTATTTATAACCAATACTTCCTCTCTCTTTTTTCTTCGATATATACTACCTAAATTAACATATTTCTTATTACTATCCATCAATCATTTAATAGTTTATTTTATTTTATTTTTTGGATATATGTCCATCAATCTTTTAGTATATTTCATATTTTAACATTCCATCTTTAAGACATCAAAAACCTTATCTATTTTTTCTAGCTTTAATTTTACATTGATATTAAAATTAAAACATTTAAAATTTCTCAATTTCATATTACTAAATAACCTCTTTTTCCTTTATACAGTTCAATACCTAGTAATGTAGTCCAGTTCTCATTTATTTCATTTCCATATCTATATCAATTACACAATATTTAAAATAGTAGTCATTAAGATACAAATCGCAAGGAGGAGGGAAAAAAAGAAAAAAAGAGGGGGAAAAAGAAGAAAGAAAAAAGAAAAAGGAAAGAGGAGGACAATAAAATATTCTTGTTTCTCATTTATAGTTTCCACATATTAAAAATTAGCCAAAATTTGTTCCATTTTAACATTCAATACATCCTTCATGTCTCTGCATCCAAATATATTAGTTACATTCTATCATTCTTAGCATATATACATCTTAACCCATATCATTTAGAAAAACTCAATATTTCAATGTTGATATACATTTGTATTTTATTTTTTATTTTTATTATTTTTATTAGTTAATCAATATTTTTATCTACTCATCAAAACATTCTTGCAATCCCAGTACCATCCTGTCTATTTTAATATTATCTATTTCAGGCCTTTTAAAAATGTTCATATTTCTTCAATCTTATTCTTGCTTTCTTCCTTTGCCATGTCATTTTGCACTTCTTTGCTTCAGGGTCATCAAAGCATTCTTGTATTACTATATCATATTGAAGTGGACCCCCAGTCTCCACCTTTAAAGAATTAAAGAATCTGCCAACAGCACCACATCTTATTATTTTCACCTCTTGATACAATTGTCCTGGTCCAAATAAACTTCCTTCCATATTTTCTCCATCACCATCTTCAAAAACCTGTATTTGTTGACTGTTTAATTCTTCTGCCAATGTATTTAATTGTTTAATTTCTTCTGTTCTGTCCCAGTAAAATATTAGTTGTAGTCACAGTTTGAGTTTGAGTTTATTACATCGAGATGCTTTCTAATTCTTTTCCAAAAGCTCTTATTTCTTTGTCAGCTGTAGAAAGGAGCTGATAAGTTTGATAAGATATTTCCCACAGAGCATGAATTTGTTTTTGAAACTCTTCCATTGTAAACTTTCACATCTGATGTTCAAGGTTACTCTTTATCTTGTTTTCTTAAATATTTTCTTGGTTGTTTTTTTAAAGAGAAAGTCAAAATTGCAATTCCAAATTTAGCCACTGAGTGTCCCCCAAGTACTTTAAGAGTTCTTTTCTTTTGTTATTTCTTAAACATTCTTTTGTTTCCAAAAAACACCCCTGAGTTTGTTTGCCGCCTTCCGAAGGGAGGGTTAAATTCCCCCTCCCTCTCCACAGGGGGAAAAGTACTTAGCAGCTTAATTAGGTGAAAAGAAGATGATTAAGGTACAAGAGAGAAATCTTACCCTCGTCTCTTCCACGCTGCTTTAATATTGCCTGATGGTAGATTTGACTTCAGCTGTCTGCAGCCTAGGAGCTAGCCATATTCCTATGGTCAGTCTTTTGTCCGCCAGTACAGAGGGAATGCAGGCACTAACGAGGAGGTTGCTGCCCCCTGCCTTTCTGCAAAAGCTCCTTCTGTCTGGACACCCCTCCAGGGTGATTCTTTGGTCCTTTTAGGACCCCCCAGCGATGCAAATCTGGACGTGGAAGATGGGAGCCATCCTCCAGGCATCCATTTACGTCTGTCGGCAAACCGGAAGTCTGCTTGCAGTTGCATTGTTGCATGCAGCTCCATTTGAACGAACAGTGGGACTGAAGCTGCATGTGCGAGTGGAGGACACTTTCACTTGGACATGAAGGTCCACTCTAATGAGCAGTGGGAGCTTACGCTTGTGCAAATTGAGCTGTGTGCATGTGCATGCACGCACCTGCCATCACACAAAACTATCCCTCTTGCCCCCTTGCCCCAGGCAGCCAAGCCGGAAATATTGGGGACTGCTGAACTTGAGAAGTCACATTTCTATGTTTTTAGCAATAGTTCCCAAAAGGGGGCAAAGGGAGTTGAATAACAAAATATGTATTGTGACTTTATCTCCGCCTATTTTGTATCTTTTTTGTGATGTTACACAAGTGCATATGGGATGGAGTTTGCATTGAGTTGTCAATTATATGTTCAGTGGTGGGATTCAGCTGGTTTGCACCACTTTGGCAGAACTGGTAGCTAATTTTCTTGTTGCCCAGACCCAGAATGGACTTCCGGAAGCGGCATCCACACAGAGAACTGGTTGTTCACATATTTGAATCCCACCACTGTATATGTTTCATTACTGGAGCTACCTGCACATGCTTTGGCCTATAAAAAAATCTAAAAAAAATGTTCCTCTTGGGCTTCCAGTTTTGCGCAGTAGTGCAGCATCTGAGGGATCATGGGGCTCTGCACCCTGCAGCTGAATTTTTTCTGTTAAGGTACCCTAAATGGGTCTAAAGGCACTCTGGAGAGGTGATGAAGAAGGAGGGGTGTCCCATCAACTGTGGAGAAATGGTGGTCTATTCGATTGGTCTTGGAAAAGCCCTCCAGAAACCAGCAGGAGAAAGACTGGCTTCACTCCAAAGTCTAGCCCAAGCTACAAGCAGTTGAAGCCCCAAAGTACTACTTTAAGCTGGATATAAACAATGTGCTTGGAACTGGACAAGAATATTGATTCTCTCTCTTCTACTTAATAATTGATTTCCTGGGGGGAAAAACCCAAGAAGCAAAAATTCTCCTAAAGTGAGAAGGAGGGGGACTCTTGCCCCACCCTCCCACAGATGGAAGCAGCAAATTAAACTTTTATGGGGAACAGAAATATATTGAAATGAAATGAATATAAGACTAAAATCCAGATAAGTTTGGAATTAGTGAAAATAGTTAAGATCTCAAAAGACTATTGATGAAAACAGAAGAAAGTAATTGCTTGTTTTGAAAACTGAAAAACAACTTGGTGCTGACATCTAGTGGTGGATGAAAATATACAGCTGTAGTCGCTCTGATACAGGAATTGACAGGAAGCTCAGAAAAAGAAAACTTGTTTCTTTGACCTTCAATGTCTTAACCAAACAGGGAACAGCTGCAACAAAGAAAACATTTTGGGCTACCTGCAAAGTGAGAATCATAAACTTTAGGAAAAAAATTGACCTTCCTGGACTATAAATACATTGAATTGTCACTCTAAAGCTGTTTGCAGAGAAAGGAAAACTTTGGCTATTGTTGTGATTCCATGCCAGCCTGTGATCCTGGCAGCTGAGTCCAGGGAATCAGAGGAGGAGGAGGAGGGGCATGGGAGCCATCAGAGTCAGAGGAAGGCTCTGATGAGTTACCAGACTTACAAAGTGAGGAAGAACCTGGCCCCTCCACTCATGGTCAAGCTGAAAGCCAGCTGGCCTGGGAGGTGCAGTCAGACTCGGAGGAAGCATAGCTGGAAGACCTCAGAGATGCTCAGAAATGTAGACAGGTCACATGAGTACATCAGAGGGAAGCAATAGGGCAATCCAGGGGAGAAGGAGAAAGCAGTGAGAAGCCATGCCTTGGGGGCTGCATAACAAAAAGGGAATATGTGGTCAGGGCTGGTTGCTGGAGGCAACCATTTGCAAAGAATTTCTGTCTCAAGCGATGATAGTCTGTTTATGTTACCAGTGAGTTATTTCCTGTTGGCTCGTGCTCTGTTTTGTTTGTGGACAAGGTCTGCAACTTCAATAAAAGAGGTTTATTTATCCAGTCTAATGCTAAATTAGGGGTTGCCTTGTGAAATAACATAGTAGGCTGGGACAGAACAGTTATCATGGAATATCAGAGATCTGCAGAAAGAACATAGCAAGAAAAAACAAATACTTTCCAGAAGGAAATGTATGTCATATTGTAACTAATTCAAATGACAATGATTTTAAACCATGAAGAAATTAAAAACAACTTTGAAAATATAAATAAACAAATCTTCAATTTAACCTCACACCAAAATACTCTCCGAAAATAAAAATAGAGAGGGATCAGATAAATCAGACAACTGAATATAAACCAAAGGAAAAAGATTTAAAGAGGAACTCATCAACAGAAGGAATTATGACTTAACCCAGGCAGAGAAAAACTTGCAAGAAATATTGGACACAGAAAAGATAACTTATACTTCAAGAATGCAAAATAAGTCTGAGGACAAGAAAAAAGGAAAAATGGATTATAGAGCTGTCAGGAGAACTACAAGAACTTGAAAGACAAAAAATGATAAGAGAAATTAAGAGAGAAAGAAAGAAAAATATTTTCAATGAACATGAATGGGCAAATCTTCCCACAAAAACACTTTATTTGACTTGTCTCTTGCACTTACAACACCTACAAGATTACAGGAAGATTTTTTTGGTTCAGTGGAGCATACTGATTAGGAAAAAAGTTTGGCAAAAAAAAGGCTAAAGTTAGAATCAAGAAATTTTGATGATGGGATTTATCAGATGGAATATCTAAAGGTTAAACACTTGCTTGAATATGGTTAAAGAAATAGAAAAATTCTGGATATAAATGAATTTTAGTTTAAGAGGGTTGGGCCCTTCAAGTAACATAGTATTTTTATTATATGAGAAATATAAAAATATTGGGATGGTTAATATGAGGGAAATATTTTAGATACTTAAGTGTAATGATATAAATGTATTTTAGCTTAAAGGGGATATGTTTTTTAAGTGGTATAGTATTTCCTTCCTTTTCTCTCTCTCTCTCTTTTCTTTCTTTTTAAGATATGAGAAATGTAAAACTGTTGGGATGGCTTGTATGAGGAAAAAGACTTAGATACTTAAGTATAATTAACTCTGAGAAAATCTTAATGGATTATAATGTCTTGAACATTGAGGGGAAAACAAATCTAAATAAGAACTTTGAAAACAGGATCTATGATGAGGTAGTTAAGATGTTTAATTAGAAAGAAGCCTTATATTGATGTTGTAGTTACTTGTATAAATACTAGAAAAATGTTTATATTCAATTTTTATCTATCAAAATACTAAGAAATGTACTAATTTAAGGTTGGTAAAATAGAATATTATTGGAAGAAGAGAAAATCAAGAAAAGCTATGTGGATTATGGAATTATAGAAAGTAATTGTTATTGATTGTTTTTAAATATAAACCCAGACAACACACTGTTTACCAAATATTAAGGTTACTATGTTAAAAAAACACAGTAAAATATATGTTTTTAAAAATCTTCCTTTTAACAGGGGCTCTCCTGTAACATATCTAGTATGTCTCTTTAGCTTCCACTTTAACATGTTGTATTGTTTTTAAAGTATAAGATGGGACTCCTAATTTTTAGTTATAATAGTGGAAGGCAATTCATCTACTTGCTTTTGCAGTTTTATTGAGTAGAAAAATCCATTTATTGCACATCTGCTAAAAGCATAATTCAATTATTGAGAGTGCAAGATGAGGATTGTGGTACCATATATTGTCATAACTAATGTTAATTTGGTCTAGGAATTAAGACATGAAGCTAATCCTATCTTGGACAAACAGTAAAAGCCAGCTGAATAACTTTGGGCCAGTCACTCTCGATTAGCTCAAACCATCTTAATATGGAAAAAAATATTGTGGGGAAAATAGGATAAACATGGAGTATAAGCTATGTCCAGCAACTTAAGTTATTTATAGAACTAATAAAGGTGGGGTACAGGTAGTCCTTGACTTACAACTATTTGTTTAATAACCATTCAGAGTTACAATGGCACTGAAAAAATGACTAATTTTCATACTTCTGACTATTGCATCATCCCCACAGTCATGTGATCAGACTTTGGATGCTTGGCAACTTGTAGGGAAAAGAATTCAGACCCGCGTCGATAGAGATGCTCTTACAAACCAAGGTATTAAAGACTTATACCATTGAAAGCATGTTGTGTTATCCTGATGCAGGCTCTGCCTGTTTTGTACATGTGTACTTTCCCTTCTCCCCTTCTGCTTACATATCCAGGAGAATAAAGTGAAGCCCGCAACTCTGTGTACTTTTATGTGAAAGAAACCTGTCAGTTGCAACAGTGCTTGCTTTGAGACAAGATACATTGGATTCTTTCTGCTTGCAAATGGGTTTGTATATACTGTATATGTATGGGAATGCATATGATAAAAAATAATTGATTTTTATAAAAAGAAGTTGAAACATCAAGAAAATACATTTTTACTGTTGTGCATAAAAACACTGTTCCCTATTTGATCTTGTCATCTGGAAACAATCAGATATGTTGATTTTCAGTCTTACTTCTGGCAGATGAGTAATAAGCTGCAAAGGATAACACCTAAACAAAATGTAAAATGACAACAAGTAGTTCCATTGAGGGTGATCCTGATTGTTCTTTACCAAGAGCAGGGCTTTTTTTCTCATAGAACGCTCAGAACGGAGTTCCAGCACCTTGTGCTGGAACCTTGTAGGGTAGGCAAGGCGGGTTGTATGACATGTGAGTTCCGGCACCTTTTTCTTTTACAGAAAAAGCACTGACCAAGAGTAATATAAAGGTGGGCAATTATTTAATTTCAGAAATAGATGGTAGGTGATGCTTGGATGATTTATGATAGCATTGTGTCTGGAGACATTTTTAGTACTTTTACCATTATAATAGCAAGGATAGGTTAGTCATTTAATCACCTATTGTTCCATTTATTTCTCTCTTTTTACTGAGTCAAATCTAGATCTACTTTATAAGAATTTTGGAAAAAAGAAGACAACCTAAAATTCTGTACCCTGGAAGATGCTGTTTGTGCCTACATTTTTAACACTTTATTTGTTTTGGATTAGGATTGATATTTTTGACTCTTGGTCCATATTTTCCTCTCCATGTTTATAGTATTATTTTCCATTTTCAATATTTTTATATAGTGAATATATATATATATATATATATATATATATATATATATATATATATATATATATATATATATATTGCTAATTGCTTTGAAGAACTTTGAAGAGAAAGGTCGGGGTCTATCTTCTCAAATTAAAGTATAAATACTTATATATGAGCCAGACACAGTCTCAATTTCCTTTGCAAATCATGTTCCTCTAACTAGTTCTCAGTAATAATTCCATAATTCAAGACAAGTCTGTGGTATTATAGAATGAATCAGGAAATATTGATTCTAGAATGAATCAGGAAATATTGATTCTTTGAAAAAAAGAATCAATTCTAAGAAGCAAAGGAACCATTGCTAGCTTACTGAATCTTCCATGTCTTCAGTATCCTGCCCTCCTGACCAGCATGGAACTATTCAGATCCATATACAAACACCTACACAGGCATACATATAAAGAATCAGGTCCCAGCTATTAAGCAATAGATTTTAGAAACTTGGAGTTGTTTGAAGCACACAGTTCACTGCAGTCAATTATGTTCACTAATCTAGTTGTTTAAAAGGTCGAATGAGTCATCAGGTCTTTGAGAGTTCACCACAATATCTGCTGTTATGACGACACTACCAAGTCATAATAGACATTGTTAAATTCAGTTTTCAATTCAGCGGTTTCCAATTCAAAGTAGCTCCACACCTTGCTCATTTCTCAATGGATGTTGACAGAAGAGTTAACTGCTAGAATACATACAGGATAGAACTTGTTAACAACATTCCTTTAAACTGTGAATGAGACCATGTGTACCTTATGAAACAAAAGAGAAGTCTTAAAGAAATATGATGTATGTTTATTAATTTTCACACATGTATCTTATTATTTATTGTCATTGGTAAAAGCTAAATGTTTGTATCAGATCATTCTAAAAATTATATAATGACTAGCCAAAGAAAACTGTAAACTTGAATGTATTTGGGTTAATATAAAAGGGGGAAAAATGACATTGCCATAGGTGTATACTATAGGCCACCCAACCAAACAGAGGAAATAGATGAACTTTTTGCTAGTCAGCTAACTAAGGTATGTAGGAAGCATATCACAATAGTAATGGGGGTCTTTAACTACCCTGACATCAACTGGGAGACAAACTCTGCACCAAGTGGAAGATCAAACAGAGTCCTGACAAACCTAGCAGACAACTCTGTCACCTAAAAAGTAGAGAAGGGAACTAGGGGATTAGCCATTTTGGATCTAATTCTCACTAACAGAGATGAAAGATAAAAGGTGTTGAAGCCACAGGAACCTTGGGAAAAAGTGATCATGTAATATTGGAATTCAACATTCTGGAAGCACAAGCAATAAAATACAGTCAAACTAGAGTCTTGGACTTCAAGAGAGCTAATTTCAATAAACTTAGAGAGGGCTTGGGAAGGATTCCATAGATGAGAATCCTCAAGGGGAAAACAACTCAAGAAGCTTGGGAAATTTCGAAAAGTGAGATAATAAAAGCCCACTCTAGCACAACACCAACAAAGAGGAAAAATAACAGCTCTCAAAAGAAACCAGCATGGCTGCATAAAGAACTCTCTGATAAATTGCAAGATAAAAAGGACAAGTATAGAAAGTGGAAAGAGGGGCACATAACTAAAGCAGAATATCAGCAAATAGTACGAGCTTGCAAAGATGAAGTGAGGAATGCTAAGGCTCAAAATGATCTAAGGCTTGCAACCAAAGTCAAAAATAACAAAAAAGCTTCTTTCAACATGTAAAAAACAAGAAAAAAGTGAAAGAAATGATTGGTCCATTAGTGGGTGAAAGTGGCAAGAAGGTGACAAGCAACAGGGAGAAAGCAGTACTATTTAACACGTTTTTTGCACCTGTCTTTACACAAAGGGGAAAAAAGCAGACCAACCTATCAAAAATAGTGCCATAAAAACAGAACAGAAACACAAGTTAAGATAGGCAAGAAAATGGTAAGTGAGCACCTGTCCAGCCTAGATGAGTTCAAATCACCAGGACCAGATGGATTACACCCAAAGGTTCTCAAGGAATTGGCAGATGTGATCTCAGAACCACTGAACTATATTTTTTTCAAACAGCTTGGAGCACTGGGGAACTACCAGAGGACTGGGAAAGAGCTGATGTAGTTCCCATCTTCAAAAAAGGAAAAAAATGGATCCAGGAAATTATAAACCTATCAGCCTGACCTCAATACCTGGGAAGATTCTGGAAAAGATAATCAAACAACAAATCAGTGAGCACCTAGACGCAAACAAAGTCATTACTAAAAGCCAACCTGGGTTTGTCAAAAACAGATCATGCCAGACAAATCTTATTGCTTTCTTTGACCAAGTGAAAAATTAGTAGATCAGAGGATTGCTGTGGATATAATTTACTTGGACTTCAGTAAGGCATTTGATAAAGTAGATCACAACCTACTACTTGATAAGATAGAAAAATGTGGGTTAGACAGCATCACCACCAGATGGATTCGTAGCTGGCTGATCAGCCATACTCAGCATGTGGTTCTCAATGGAGCCGCATCTACATGGAGGGAAGTGTGTAGTGGGCTGCCTCAGGACTCTGTTCTGGGCCCAGTGCTCTTCAACATCTTCATCAATGATTTGGACAAGAGGATAGATGGGGAACTCATCAAATTTGCACATGACACCAAGCTGGCAGGAATAGCCAACACTCTAGAAGACAGGCTTAAGATACAGGAGGATCTAGACAAACTTGAACACTGGGTGCTATCTAACAAAAAGAAATTCAGTGGTGAAAAATGCAAGGTTGTACATTTAGGCAAGAAAAACCAAACGTACTAGTAAAGTATAGGTGGTACCTTGCTCAATAGTAGTAACTGTGAGAGGGATGTCAGAGTCCTAGTGGACAATCACTTAAATATGAGCCAGCAGTGTGCTGCAGCTGCCAAAAAAGCCAACACAGTGCTAGGCTGCATTAACAGAGGGAAAGAATCCAAATCACGTGAAGTATTAATACTTTACAATGCCTTGGTAAGGCCACACTTTGAATACTGCATCCAGTTTTGGTCACCACAATGTAAAAAAGATGTTGAGACTCTAGAAAGAGTACAGAGAAGAGCAACAAAGATGATTAGGGGGGGTGGAGGCTAATACATATAAGGAACAGTTGCTGGAATTGGGTATGTGTAGTTTAATGAAGAGAAGGGCGAGGGGTGACATGATAGCAGTGTTCCAATATCTCAGGGGCTGCCACAAAGAAGAGGGAGTGAAGATATTCTCCAAAGCACCTGAAAGCAGGACAAGGAGCAACAAATGGAAACCAAAGAGAGAAGCAACCTAGAACTAAGGAGAAATTTCCTGACAGAACAATTAATCAGTGGAAAAATCTGCCTCCTGAAGCTGTGAATGCTCCAACACTGGAGGTTTTTAAGAAGAGACTGGACAGCCATTTGTCTGAAATGGTATAGGCTTTTCTGCCTTAGTAGGGTGTTGGACTAGATCACCTCCAAGTCCCTTCCAACTTGATGGTGATGATGACGACTATGACTAGGGGTGATACGATAGCAGTATTCCAGTATTTGAGGGGCTACCACAAAGAAGAGCAGGTCAAATTATTTTCCAAAGAACCAGAAGGCAAGACAAGAAACAATGGATGGAAACTAATCAAGGCAAGAAGCAACCTGGAATTAAGGAGAAACTTCCGATCAATGAGGACAATGAACCAGTGGAACAGCTTGCCTTCAGAAGTTGCAGGTGCTTTATTATTGGAGGTTTTTACTCAGCGGTGGGATTCAAATATGTGAACAACTGGTTCTCTGTGTGGATGCTGCTTCTGGAAATCCATTCTGGGCCTGGAGAACAAAAAATTAGATACCGGTTCTGCCGAAGTGGTGCTAACTGGGTGAATCCCACCACTGGGTCTACTACTTGAACAGGGGATTGGACTAGAAGACCTCCAAAGTCCCTTCCATGTCTATTCTGATTGAAATCACTTTTTTCATGGTTGTTGTAACTTTGAACAGTCACTAAATGAGCTGTTATAAGTATAGAATTAGCTGTAAACTAGCATATGTTCAACATATACAACATATGTTTATTTGTGGTAATAGTGAAACATTTTCAGAGATACTCAGGGTGTTGCAGGGCTCTGCACATAGCCATGTGACTCCCGGATCCAAACCCTTAATCAATGCTAAGATGCAGTCTGATGTCTGACTTCACATCATTCTTGCTCAGCCCAACTTTCTTTTCTGGGATGGATCTAGAGTAGGGGTGTCAAACTGCCAGCCCATGGGCCGGATGCATCATGGTGAAACCGCACCCACCCCATTGCTGGCAATGGAAAAAAAGTCGCAATATGTCACAACACATCATGTGACGTTGCAAGTTTGACACCCCTGATCTAGAGTAAAATAGTAATTCTGATATTCCTTCCAGATTTTATGTCAATTTAAACTGATACTTTACCATATGAAAACCAAATATCATTGCTTCTATATTTTACAGTTCATTCAAATTTAAAACCAAAATCCAGATGAAAAACTTTCTAATGTTCCAGTCTTAAGTAATATTTGTAAATACTTTTAAATAATATTTTTCACACATTGTCTACTGATTACTTGGTGTCATCTATTTTTCCAAAAGTGCATTTTTGCACTGCAGACTAACGATCTCTTTCTTTGTTTTTGCAGAGGATTAGTCCAATTGATTGGAGATAATGGCTAAGAACTAGCTACTCCAAACATGTATTCATCCCTCACATATACCTGGCACTAGCTCCAGTTGGTATTGATAGGAGCTGACAGATCTAATTCAAGGCCTCTTTTCTGGGGTGTCCTTCAGTTCTGCTTTCTCCCTGCTCCTGTTCAATATCCACACTATACAAAGCTGTTGGATGAGTTCATCTTCTAGAATGGGTTGTGATGATAACAACTGTACATTTCTACTTCAGACTAACGAAGTGATGCCATCAAAACTCTTTCTTGGTGTCGGGAGCTGTGGGAGTCTGGTTGGGAAAAAATGGCTTTAGGTTTTAAGGTACCCAGAATTTGAAGATTGCACTACCTCAGAGACACCTGGCACCTAGTTTTGGGTGGTGGTGGTGGTGATTCTAGACTTGATGCTTCTGTTCAAAAGATGGATGACAGCCATTGCAAGGAGGGCCTTTGCATAGATTCTTCTTGTATGTCAATTGTGCCTTTTCTTGGACCAGGAGGCATTACTAATTGTCATTCATGCATTGTTTACCTCACAAACAGACTATAATGCATTCTACATATGGCTACCCTTGAAGATACACTTGAAAGCTGTATCTGGTCTAGAATGTGGTAGCATTTATTTATTTATTGCCACCCATCTTATATAATGTAAGCCTGGGTGCCTCACAGACAGTTATAAAAGAATAAAAACAATAAAATGCATAAAACAAACAAAACATAATCTTCTTGGTACTTTAATACACACAGTACACACTCAATTATGTATAAGAAAGTGTAGAGTATCCCAGGCCTCCTGTCTCACAATACCCCAAAGCTTCTGGAAAAGTTATATCTCTACAGCTTTTTGGAAGGCAATGAGCACGGAGAGGCAGCTGGATCATAGGGAGAATGGTGTTGCAATGGACAGGGGCTGCTGCCAAGAAGACCACACTACCAAGAAGACACATTACCTAGGTCTTGCTAAGTGGCAACATTTGAGGAAAGGACTTGCAGTGTACCCAAACTGTCAGGTCTAGAGAAGTGGATGGATATTCTTAGGGACAGATGGTCCCACAACTTTCCTGGCCATGTACTATTTAGGCTTTAAAGATGGAAAACAGGTAAGCAGCACCTTGAATTGCAATGAGAGAGAGAGAGAGAGAGAGAGAGAGAGAGAGGGAGGAGAGAGAGAGAGAGAGAGAGAGAGAGAGAGAGAGAGAGAGAGAGAGAGAGAGAGAGAGAGAGAGAGAGAGAGAGAAAGCCATTGCAACCCACACAGCAGCAATAACTTGAGAAAACCACGTGTCCCCAAAATTGTGTGTTGCTGTAATCTAGACCAGTAGTAATATCTGGATGGTGGTCTTGGCATACTTGTAGCAATCCAGCTGGGTAGTGATGAAGGTATGAGTGACCACACAAGCATAATACAGAATAACACTGTTTGAAGGGACCTTGGAGATCTTCTAGTCTAACCTCCTCCCCAAGCAGACCTTATGCCATTCTAGACAAATGACTATTCAATCTCTTCTTGAAAATCTCCAGGGATGGAGCACCCCCAACTTCTGAAGGTAAGCAGTTCCACTGATCAATTGTTCTCTGTTAGGAAATTGCTCTTTAGTTTTAGGTTGGACCTGTCTTTGATAAGTTACTTTTTGTCTTGCCCTCAGGTGCTTTGGAGTTTATTCTTTGTGGCAACCTCTCTATATCACGCCACTCTAGTCTTTCTCTTTGTTAGACTAGACATACCCAATTACTGCAATCATTCATCATATGTTTTAGCCTCCAGACCCATAATCATTTTGTTGCTGTTCTCTGTAGTCTTTCTAGAATCTTAGCATCTTTTTGTACTGTGGTGACCTCCTCTTCTTAGAATTTAAGCAAGAGCCATGAATCCAAGATGATCCTGAAATTGCACCCCAGCTCCATTTGGGGGACTATGTCAAGGATGGGATCTTGCCCAGCTGGGGAGTTCAAAATGCCAGGGCCATTCCATCATGGTAAGTATTGTGTAGTGGGTTGAGGACTGCATGGCAATGAAGAGGCAGATGAGTACTGCATGTCAGCTCTTTATTGTGGTAGGCACGTACTGAACAAAGGGGGTTACCTGGACCCCTTATATACCTAGCCAGGTGACACCCTGGCCAATCCATCCGTTCGTATCTCCCGCCGAAACTCAGCCAATACAGCCAAAGCACAGCGCCACCTAGTGGTACCTGCAGAACTGCTGTTTACTCCCCCATACACAACAACCCTTCCCCCTTAAAGATGGCACATATACATATATAAAAACAAAGGCATGCATAATATATTTCAAAACAACATCGACCCGAGCGGTGACCCACTCTGGCCTGTTCAGGATTGTTCATAATCTGCAAGGTATGTTGGTGGTCTGTGGGTCCTGATAGACCATCTCAGCCCTTGCAGGATTTCACCCTCATCATCGGTCAAGGTTGAGCCCTGGTCCCAATGTTCTGCTTGACCCAGTCCCTGGGCTTTCCCATTTTGTTCAATTGTTCGTTGTTGTGCGTGGTCACCGTGAGACCCTTCAGGAACCCGCTTCCTGATTTGATCTATATGACACCTGATCTGACAACTTCCCTCCACCCCAATAATGTAGGATAATGGCCCAGTTCTGTCAACCACCACCCCTGGAATCCAGAAATGTCCTGACCCGTAGTTCCTTGCCCAAACCAAGTCGATCTTGTGAAATTCTCTAGGAACTCTGGGATGCACAGCCTCAGCCACCACTCTGTCAGGGTGCAGTCTGTCCAACTTGGTGATGAGCCTCCAGCCCCACCGCAGTTCTGCTGGACTCTTGCCTGTGGCAGTGCAGGGTGTGGTATGTTGCACTAACAGGAACTGTGCCAGCCGTTGATGCCAGTCACCATTGATGATGCACCGCAATGCATCCTTGGTTGTTCTTACCATGCGTTCTGCTAATCCATTAGACGACAGGTGGAAGGGCGCCGATGTGACATGCCTAATCAAGTTGGCTCTGGTGAATGCCTGGAATTCAGCAGAGGTGAATTGAGGCCCATTGTCTGAGACTAATACGTCTGGAAGGCCGTGTGTGGCAAAGAGCACCCTGAGCACTTGGATGGTTTTGGCCAAGGTCATGCTAGAGACTGGTAACACTTCTAACCACCTAGAGTGGCTATCTACCACCACCAGGAATAGCTGTCCCTGGAAGGGGCCTGCATAATCAATGTGTACTCTGGACCATGGAGTGTGTGTCTCCTCCCACTTGAGTACTGGTGCATGGGGCATCTCAGGTCTGGACCTTTGGCAGTCATAACAGCCATTAACCTGTTCCTCAACAGCCTTATCGAGGCCAGGCCACCACAGATAACTCCTTGCTAATGCTTTCATTCTGACTGTTCCGGGATGTCGGTTTTGGCCAAGGTCATGCTAGAGACTGGTAACACTTCTAACCACCTAGAGTGGCTATCTACCACCACCAGGAATAGCTGTCCCTGGAAGGGGCCTGCATAATCAATGTGTACTCTGGACCATGGAGTGTGTGTCTCCTCCCACTTGAGTACTGGTGCATGGGGCATCTCAGGTCTGGACCTTTGGCAGTCATAACAGCCATTAACCTGTTCCTCAACAGCCTTATCGAGGCCAGGCCACCACAGATAACTCCTTGCTAATGCTTTCATTCTGACTGTTCCGGGATGTCCTTCATGTAATGATTTAATGACCATGTTTCTCAGTGTTTGGGGAATTATAACCCTACTTCCCCATAAAAGGCAGCCCTTGTGTGTCGACAACTCATGCCTCCTGTTGAAGTAAAGTTGGAATTCGGTTCCTGGAGACCTTTCTTGCCACCCCGTGACTACCCAAGACTGGACTCTGCTTAGGACTCTGTCCGCTGCTGTTTCAGCTGCTATGTCTTTTGCCTGCAGGGGGCACTCTGGTAGATCTTGAATGGCCAGTATCTGGGCTGCTGGTGCTGGGTCCGGTTCGGCCTTGACTAAAGGCAACCTGCTTAACCCATCCTTATGACCCATCTCCTTACCTGTCTTGTGAACTAGCTTGCAAGACTATGCAGACAGGAAGATGGAACACCTAAGCATTCTGGGAAATAAGATTTGAGGTGTCTGTTTGTCTGTTGTGAACAACCCCAGGAGAAAGCTTATGATCTGTGAATATGGTGAATTCTCTGCCATAAAGGTAGTCATGGAATTTCTTGACCCTGGCCACGATGGCCAGAGCTTCCTTATCGATTTAAGCGTAGTTCCTTTTGGCTCTAGACAATGTGCGTGAGTAGTAGGCAATGGGCACTTGGTCTCCATTGTCTTCGAGGTGGCTCAGTACAGCACCCACTCCGTATGGGGATGCATCACATGCGATGCATATAGGTTTTGACTCTATGAAGTGGGTGACTGTGGAGTTATTTGACAGTAGCTCTTTCAGTTGTGTAAAACTTTTTTCATGCTGCTTATTCCAATTCCACACAGCTTGCTTGTTTAGGAGCCTGTGCAGAGGCTCAGCTATTGCAGCTTTGTGTGGAAGAAATGAGTGGTAAAAATTTAGGGGCCCCAGGAATGCTTGTAATTCTCCCTTGTTTTGGGGAGTGGGGGCCATTTTTATTGCCCTCACCTTGGATTCAGCTGGATGCACCCCCTTGGCATCAATTCTGAACCCTAGGAACTCAGTAGATGTTACCCCTATGCTGCACTTGACTTTCTTGAATTTGAGCCCTGAAGAGCGAAATCTGTTTAAAACAACCTGCAGTCTCTCAGCCAATACTTCCTCAGAGCTTCCAGCGATGAGGACATCATCAAAGTAAGGGCATACTCCTGGGGTGCCCTTCAGTGTTTTCTCCATCACTTCTTGAAAGATCCCTGGTGCTGAAGAGATACCGAACTGCAAATGGTTAACTCTGAAAGCTCCTCTGTGCATTACTATGGTCTGCGTATCAGCAGTCTCCAGGTCAACCAGGAGCTGCTGATACGCCTGCGCCAAGTCTAGCTTTGCAAAGATGGCGCCACCCTGCAGAGAAGCGAGGATGTAGCTGACGGTCTGGACCGGTTAA
This sequence comes from Vipera ursinii, assembly GCF_947247035.1. Lineage (NCBI taxonomy): Eukaryota > Metazoa > Chordata > Lepidosauria > Squamata > Viperidae > Vipera > Vipera ursinii. The sequence goes on from NC_139517.1 coordinate 50,038,662, forward strand.
GCATGCAAATTGAGGGCCCGGTTCACCGTACATTTGTAGTCAGCGCAGATCCTCACCTCCCCGTTAGCTTTTAATGGGGTAACGATAGGGGTTTCCCATTCACCCCCTTCCATGGGCTCTAACACCCCCTGGTCTACTAGCCTGTCCACCTCCCTCTCTATTTTACTTTTAAGGGCAAAAGGAACCCTGCGGGGTTTGATTCTGATGGGCATAACATTGGGGTTTAGCTTTAACTTGATGGGTGGCCCTGTGTATGTGCGTAGCTTGTCCTCAAATACATTTGCAAGCGCTTTGCAGACAGATTTGAGGCTCATGGCCTGGACCCTGTGGATCCCTGAAATGCCTACGCCCAGTGGTCCGAACCAGCCCAGCCGCACTAAGCTAGCCCTGCGGCCATCAACTACCAACACATCCAAGTCCCCACGGAACCCTCTGAACCCCACCGACAGTGTGGCCTCCCCCTTGATTTTTATGGGAGCATGCTGGAAGTCAGTTAGTTTTAGGTTAGTCGGTCTTAACGTAGCCCACCAGTTGCTCTGGCCGCACACTTGTTTAAAGATCTCCTCCAAAATTATTGAGACCATGGCACCAGAGTCTAACTCCATCTTACAGGGTATGTCCTGCAAATGGACTTCTAGCATAATTTTGGGGGTTAGTAACCACTGAACCCCCAGATGGGAAACGGCCTTAATGTTCACTACGGTGTTGGAGGTCGTGTTTTGGGGTGTCCCAGTACCTTTTGAAGATGTGTCCTTGTTCCTTTGACTGCTTCAGCAGACCACAGCGATGTGGCCTGTCTTTCTGCAGGTTCGGCACTTAGCTGATCGAAATCTGCAGGTCACTCTTGTGTGGTTCCCCCCGCAGCCGGCACACTTGGGGCTGGTTGCTTCGGCTCCTGGGAGGGCATCTGTGCTGGCCCCACCGGCAGCTCTCTGCACCACCATCAGTCTCTGCTGAGCCACCTGGTCTACCCGCAGTCGTGTTGGTTGTTGTTGTGCTGCCCTCCGGTCTACCGCATCGATCTCTGCTGCCTTGTCGTCATCCGATCTGCCGTATGCAGCACTCTGCTGGTGCACAGATCCCCCAGAGCTGCTGCTGGGTTGGTGGGTTGTTTGCCTGTCACCGCTGGCTGCCTCATGCGCTTGGACCTTGTCCAAGTCCTCTTGCAGGCTTATTTTCAGCTTTGCAAGCAGTTTCTGCCGCAGCTGCTTGTCACTCAGCCCGAAAGTGATGCAATCTCGCAGGCGGTCCTCTAGATCAGGGAACTTGCAGAGATGAGCAGCTTGTCGCACGTCTGCCATGAAGTCGGTTGTAGACTTGCCCAGCCTCTGAATCCGCTGGATGAACTGGAACCTCCAAGACATCTTCGACCTCTTGGGCATAAAATGCCCATTCAGCTTGCTTACGAGGTTGCAGAAGGGAACATATGCGATGGGCATGGGCAGGGGTCAGCAACCTGAAACAGTGAAAGAGCCACTCAGAACCGGTTCCCTCACAAAAGGAAAAACTGGGAGCTGCAAAAAATGTGTGCACATGCGCGTACATGCATGCATGCACAGGACAGGGTTTGACTGAAGAGTGGAGCCAAGGCGAGATATGCACCTACCCTGCATATTTGAATTGATTGGTTGAACTTTTTTAGTTCCACTTTTTTTTTTTGGACTGCACATGGCAGAGGACTGGGAGCTGCAGGAGACGGCTGAAAGAGCCGCATGCAGCTCTGGAGCCGTGGGTTGCAGACCTGTGGGCATGGGTGTGAACAAACCCACGGCCACATCGTAGACGGCAGATCCACTGATGTACAGCAGCGCCGCTGCCTTCATGTGATCGTCCGTGATCCGGTTGACCAGGAGGTAGCCTTTGACCTGGCCCAAGTGCGATTCCCATCGCTCGGGCAAGTGAATGTTGAACTTGCGGATCTCCATTATTTTTGCCATGGTCTGACTGGTTCTAGGATGCTGCTTTGGCAAGGATCGAGGAAAGAATTCTTTCCTCCGATCCAGTGATTTCAGCTAGTGATTTCAGCTAGTGATTCAGCTGTGCGCGAAACAGCGATCCCACCTTCGTTGCCACTATTGTGTAATGGGTTTAGGACCACATGGCAATGAAGAGGCAGATGAGTGCCGCATGTCAGCTCTTTATTGTGGTAGGTGTGTACTGAACAAAGGGGGTTACCTGGACTCCTTATATACCTAGCCAGGTGACACGCTGGCCAATCCATCTGTTCGTATCTCCCACCGAAACCCTTCCAGCCAATCTGGCCAAAGCACAGCGCCACCTGGTGGTACCTGCAGAGCTGCTGTTCACTCCCCCATACACAACAGTAAGCCAATTTTTCTCTATCCTTACAGCCTCCCAGCACTGGCCAGCACCAGGACAACATCACTTGGTTGATCAGGTGTGAAGATGTAGAACTGAGTATCTGTCAGCTGCCACCTTATACTTACACTTGGGTTTTACTACTATATGATGACAAACTACCATGAACTATGGGGAGGGGAGAATGAAGAGGGGAATGCTTCAGAAAATGAAAGTAAATGCTGAATCTCCTTGAGACACTGCTTCAAGGTCACCCAGTTGAAAGAAGGAGAGGGCCACATACCAAACTACACTTGGACTATCCATTAGGAAAACATCTTGCCTGAATCAGATTGATTACACTGGAGGAATAATGAGAGACAGTTTATTTATTTATTTATTTTTATTTTATTGAGATTTCTATACCACCCTTCTCCCTAAGGGACTCAGGGCGGTTCACAGGGCTGAGTTAAGGGAGTTAAGGGAGTTAAGGGAGGGAAAAGTAGAACTTAGTGATTTTGATACACAATTTTCAGATCTAGCTTTGTTTTACTGCAATACACTTGGCCTCTAATAAATTATATCTTTCTCAATAAATAGGGTGAAGGATCACTTCTAACTAGGGGTTTAAGCTGTGGCAGATCTGATATTGAGGCAGAACTGTATTATTTAATCCACCCAGAGGAATAACCTACCATGGGGATTTTGCAACCTTTAGAAACATGGCTAACTCCAGTGAAGACCAAACGAAGCTGGAAGATGGCAAAAGTTCACTATAGGACTGGGAGAGTAACTACAAAAGCCCTGACTTGGGAGAGGAGCTGGAGGCTTCTCCAACCCAGAGGAGAAACCAGTGAATTGTGGCTGAAACCAGCACATGCCCTAGGACAGCCTTGTGTAAGTCGGTACTGCTGCCTCGATCTCCTGAGAAACAGAGGGAGTCTCCAATGGCGAGGAACTGGCCCTGATGGTTGCTTAGCATTTGGGAAATCAAAGGTACCATCAGCAGAGGTGACCATCACCAGAGGATCTGGAGGCACCCAGGACAATGGCACAAGCTATGGCAAGTCTAGAGAGGGGCTCCCAACATGACCATCAACTAGAGGGATGAAGAAGAAATGAAGAAATGCTTGGGGAGCTCTTGGCCCATTCCCCCATGAAGCAGCCTGCTCCTGTGCCTGGACTGGCACTAGCAGCTCAGCCCATCACCCCAGCAAACCTTAATTCCCTGTGGGGCCAAGCAAGGCAAGATGAGTGTCAGATCCCAGAACTGAAAGTAAAATTCAACATACAGGTGGGACAGCTGGGATACTTCCTTGCCCAGGTTTGGAACTTCATGGCACTCCATGGACTGATCTTCCTGGACAACAAAACCAAAGTGAACTTTATTACCATGGCTCTGGGGGGGGGGGGAGGCAGCAACTGGGTGTTTTGCTTCATGACACTGATGTCAAACACCTGTATGATTTCGACTACTTCATGTCTGCCCTGAGATGACAGTTTGCGGACTCTTTATTTAGCAGACCAGAAAGTGAAGAGAAGGGTCTGGTAAGGCAGACAATTGATTGCAGCCTACATCTAAGATTGCCAAGGTTTGGTTAGCTAACTCCTGGACTGGCCACAAGACATACTACTGGAATACTTCCAACAAGGCCTCAATCAGAGGTCCTAATCACCTGCCTGTCCCAGGGATCATCCAGAATCCTGGGAAAGTGGTATGTTCTGGCAATGAGATGTAAATTGATCTTGCCATTATCAATGAGACTTTAGAGTGAGGACCATGAGCAGCTAGAGTATTGGAGAAGAGGGTCTCCCTGAAGATGAGCAAGGGAGAGTCTAATCCAAAGCAGTGCCCAAGGGTCTGCTTCCATTGTGGCAGAGAAGGTCATTGGGCAGCCAATTGCTCAAGCCCACATTTGGGGCCCATGAACAAACATTCCCCACCAAAAAGAGGAAAGCTATGGCCAAACCCAAAACCGCTGCCAGAAATGGCAACAAAATTAAAGCTCTCTCTTTATCCTCCAGTGAGGAGGAAGACACCCTGGTAAAAGTAGTAAAAAAAAACTGGTTGGAGATGTCAGCAGCAGTGAGGATGATCCATTGATGAGTGGGGACTCAAAATCAATGGCAGTGAGGATGCAATTAAGAGTAACCTCTTCAGGCAGAAAGTGGAATTAGTGGCTTTCCTAGACTCTGGTTGTACCCAATGTCTTACAAGGCCAGCTGTAGTGGAGAGGCTGGGAATGTAATGCCATAAACTAAAAGTGCTGGTGGCATTCCAACAGTTGAATGGCTCCTTAGCGGGAGGGTGCTAGATTTGTGACAGAACCCACTAGCATAATACTGATGGAACATTTTTCATGTATTTGCATTATCTGTTATTGCAGAATCTACTTCTTGTATCTTTAATATCTCTTTTTCTCCTCCCCCCCTTTTTGCAACTTGTATGCTGTCTATTGTTGAAAGGAAAATCTTCAGGTCCAGTCCAAGCTGAGAATAAAGAAAATTGAGACTGCTTTAGAAAAAAAGGTTCTTGTTTATTTAGTTGCCAGAAATTTCAGTGACAGCAGCATGTTTCTGGGGTGGCTGGCAAAATGGAGCTGGGAGTGGTGGGTTTTTATACCTTCTTGGGCTTTTGTCTTTGGAGTTGTTCCTGTTCCTATGGCATTGTATTTGAGGCTCTTCCTGTTCCTGTGCAATAAACTTTGAGCTGAGGTCCAGTGTGCCCTTTTGGTATTCTAATGGTGCTGGGTTGATCCTATTGTGTCCTAAGGGTCATGTCTTTAGATTTTGGGTGGGAAAGGTAGATTTTAGGGATCTTTGTCTTTCTAATCCCATCAGCTCCAAGGATTCTGGCCCCAGTCTTCCTGAATGAGTCACCAAATCTGCATTTCTAAAAGTTGGTTTTGCTTGGGCTTATTAAGAAAAACTGGGCCTGTTTTTCTGCCTTTAAGATCTTTTGGGGAAATATAATATTCTGCCTTTTTAATATCCCCCAGAATATTTCCTTTTGGGAGGGCAGGGGAGATGATTTCTCACAATCCCCCCTTTGTGCCATATAAGTGTGGGTGATACACTTTTACTGGCATAAGATTAAGAATTGATGTGATCAGGGAGACTTGCTTCTATGGGGGATTCCAGGATGTGGGGAAACAAGCTTTTAAACTGTTAATGCAAAAGGGAGACACTGATAGAGGCAGTAGAAAATGATCCCTGCAGTGGCTCACAAAAGGGGAGCTTCCAACCCATAAAGGTCTAAAAGTCAGGGCAGAAGTTCTGTTAGGTGGGAAAGAAATTTATAGTGCCCAATATTCTGTGCCAATTCCTTTCAGATGTTTGATGTCACTTCCTGTGAGCTCTCAGTCTGGTCTGCACATGCCCCAAAATTACTCACAGCCAGGTTTTGCCTTACTTCATAACCACTGGCCACCCATTTTCAAGGGTTGCTTACTGAACCTGCCTTAGCTCTTAGTGTCACTGCATGTTTTTCTAGTTTTGCCAGCTTTGCTCATTTCTAATTGTACATCTCTCTCTGCTCTGCACCTGTGTTATTATCTTATCATGTAACCATAGTGAATCCAGCTATGTCCAGCTATGTATTGGTTTTAAACTGTTTCGTGCGCATGCCTAGAAAAAGTTTCTCACAGTTACTACTTTACTTTTTCTCTTCTGCCTGATGAGAGAATGTAGTCAGTTTAGGTCTTTTGTTTTCTCATTAAAAGTTTTACTGTAGAATATGCCTTGGATTTCTTTTCTTTGATATTGACCATGCAAATGAACCACAGTCCATCCTCCTCTGGTCGGACTGTTAATTGTTCCGTGACATTTGGTAGCAGAGGATGGTTTATTTTTACTTTCAAGATTTATTGATAGGCAATTAGCCAGGCAGCTAGTCCGGCACTGAGGAGGCTGTGATTAATTAACTTAGTTTAGTGCATCCAGTGTTTGTGATGTCCAGTTGAGAATAGCCAATGTGCAAGCCAGGCTATTAATATTTGTTAAATTGCACACAATGTTCCTTAGGACTCCTACTAATGAGTCCATCAGTGCAACATATTCAGGACTTCAGTTTGGAGATCTCTTTCCTGCTACTTCCTCCATGAGGGCATGTGAATTATAAATCTCCTGACAGGGCATGGAATTTGCAGGAAGGGATGCATGCAAAGGTTTTAGTGCCACAGAGCAAGAACCAGCCTGGGAGCTTTACATGGAGGTAGGTGGAGAGGATAACCTTAGTATGATTCTGAAAGGTGTTTGTGTGTGTGTGTGTGTGTGTGTGTGTGTGAGAGAGAGAGAGAGAGAGAGAGAGAGAGAGAGAGAGAGAGAGAGAGAGAGAGAGAGAGAGAGAGAGAGTGTATTGCCTGTCCTTCTACAGGACAGGCAATACAAACATCCTAGACAAATTTCCCTCCCACTAGACAGAGGTCCAAGGTGTTCAGGACTTGCTTTGCCAGCCATTCTCAAATGCCATCCCTCCATGAATCCATTCAACTGGCTTATTACAACATATATGAGACAAGAATGAAAACCTTACAATGAGTTTCTGCCCTCCCCCACCATAGTCTTTCTAGTAGTCTTCTGACGCTTCACATGGAAGCCAATGCATCCAGGAATCCTTCCTTTCTCTACAGCTTTCACAGGTATCTGGTTGAGCAGAGTCCACTGCTGCATAACTTGCATGTGTACTTCTTACTCATTCCCTGCCCCTGGCATTCATCCATCCCTAGAAGAGACTCCAGCAGGATCCTAGATGCTTCAGCTTCCCATGCTCTTTCCCACCATGAGACTCCAAGGTTTTCTTAATGGTCCCTCGCAACCTGCGGAATACACCACCTGCAGAACTATACCACCCCTAACAGGTGGAGGTAGCTGATCCATAAATTGCAAGCCATGAACCTCTCGTTGGTGCTAGGTGAGCTGCAAGCTGTGAGTCTCTTGCTGGCACTAGCCGAGCTGTGAGCTGCAAGCCATGAACCTCTCATCAGTGCTAGCTGAGCTGCAAGTTGCGAGCCTCTCACCGGCACTAGCTGAGCAGCAAGCCACAAGCCTCTCGATGGCACTAGGTGAGCCATGAGCTCACTAGTTTTTTTTTCTAAAAAATATCTTGCTTTCTGCATAGGTTCAGTCTGACTCTCTAGTGTTAAAAGTAAAAGTATTCCTTCCAACCTATCCCATCTAAATGGAATTTTCTTCCCTTTAAATTTGTCAGAAAAAAATACTAATTATTTTTTGTGTAGTATTTTAATTCAGAGTTCCCTAACCTTTCTGGTTAGCTGAGGCGAGGTCTGGAGAAGTGCCTATTTGGGCAATGACCATCAAACACTCCTACAACCAGTACTATCTGAATGCCCACCAGAGCTCCCATCAAGTGTTTCAGATGTGGGGAGACTTTCGGTAGCGCTGCTGTGCCGAATGGTGGCATTTCTGAAGCTGCCCGATCTTGGGATGCGTTAGAGCGCCCGGAGGCAGCGAAAATCAGCTGTCCCGTGGCGCCGAAGTCTCTCCCTCAGGAGAAGAGGGAGAGGCAAGCTTGTTTGGGTAGAGGTAGAGCTCCTCTGTGATTCCCCCAATGAGTTTGGGGACTAATGGAGTGAGTTCCCTCAGAGCCCAGGCTTTCTCTGCTCCCAGGACGCTTTCACTCCATAAAGGAGTGGAACTAGACGCGACAACTACATCTGCTGCTTAGATGGGACTGTGAGTATTTTTTTTTCTTTGAGAAGCAGGCAGAGAGAAGCAGGAGGATTTGAATTTTCAAGTTGGATTTTAACTTTAACTCAGACTCATTATCTTCTTCAAGTTTTAAGCTGATGGAAATGGAGTAAAAGTGGCGCTGGAATGTTGCTTTCTTGTGTGAATTGACTGTTTTGGAAAATTGTTATATTTTGCAACATAGCAAGAGATACAATTTGCAACTGATTCTACCCAGTACCGTATTTTGTGTATTTGAAAGCTTGTCCTTTTTTTATTGAAGGATAAGGAACTTTGGGAGAAAAACTTTTATTTTTTCTCCCTTCTCCTTTCCTTTTTTTTATTTCTCTTTTTGAACTTTGATTCTGCTGGGAGAAAGAGGAAACCGAAACCTAAGAGATGGCTGCAAGGTGTGGGGGAGGCCCTACAATCTCTAAAAGTGTTATTTCTTCACCTTTACCACAAGCTGCAGGACAAACTACAACAAAACCTACAGTACAACCACCTTCCCCCCCACCACCTGCATTTACATTGGCAGACATTCAGCAAGTTGTGATGCAGTCAACACAAGTATTAACACAAGTATTACAGCAAGAAATAAAGGAAACAAAGGAAGAATTTGTTAATCAAAATAAACAGATGAAGGAGGATATAGTGCTTGCACTTCAGGGCTTGGCTGCACATATTGAATGTCTGGATGTTTGTGTGGATTCAGTTATGGAGTATGTGGAGAATCTGGAAAATAAAATCATCAGTGCTGAACAGAAAATAGACAGAACAGAGGTTAAAATTGATAGAACAGAAGATGAAGTCATCATCTCACAATATAGAGACATGGAGTTCGCATTGCGCATCAGAGGCCTTAAAGAGAATCCTAAAGAAGATTTGGAATGGGAAGTGGCACAAGCAGTGGCTCCTGTTTTGAAATGTGAACCTGAAGAATTACTTAAAGAAATGGATAAGACATTTATTTATTTATTTATTTATTTATTTATTTATTTATTTATTCGTTTTATATACCGCCCTTCTCCCGGAGGACTCAGGGCGGTGTACAGAGCAAAGTAAGTATACAATAAAGTAACAATAAAACAAATAAAACCCCAAATCTGTCAGGCCAGGCCGGCTTGCTGGAATAGATAGTTTTTTAAATCTCGCCGGAATGTGCGAAGGTCGGGGGCCATCCGGATTTCGGCTGGTAAGTGGTTCCAGAGGATTGGCGCACCCACTGAGAATGCTCTCCCCCTGGGGGTCGCCAGCCGGCATTCTCTGACCGGTGGCACCCTGAGGAGGCCCTCTCTGTGGGATCGCACAGGACGGAGGGGTGTTGACGCTGGCAGTAGGTGCTCCCATAGGTAATCCGGACCCATGCCATGTAGGGCTTTGTATGTCATCACTAGCACCTTGAATTTCACCCGGAAGGCAACTGGAAGCCAGTGCAGCTCACGAAGCAGAGGTGTAATATGGGAGTATCGGGAAGCCCCCAAAAGCATTCGTGCAGCTGCACTCTGTACCAGCTGAAGCTTCCGAGTGATTCTCAAGGGCAGCCCCATGTAAAGAGCATTGCAGTAGTCAAGACGAGAGGTCACAAGTGCATGGGTGACTGTACGCAAGGCATCCAGGTCCAGATAGGGTCGTAGCTGGCGTACCAGACGAACCTGAGTGAAAGCCCCCCTAGTCACAGCTCCTATGTGATCTTCTAAGGAGAGCTGTGAATCTAGGAGGACACCCAGGTTGCGAGCCCTATCTACGGGGGGGGGCAGTAACTCACCCCCAATATTAAGGGATGGAATACTCTGAATATCCTGACATGCCGGTATGTACAGTCATTCAGTCTTGTCTGGGTTGAGTTGAAGCCTGTTCCTCCCCATCCATTCCCGGACCACTTCCAGGCAATGGGACATCACGTTGAGGGCATCACTGATGTGGTTTGGGGTCGAGATGAAAAGCTGGGTGTCATCAGCATACTGATGGTAACCCACTCCAAAACCACGAATGATCTCACCCAGCGGTTTCATGTAGATGTTGAACAGGAGAGGCGAGAGGACCGACCCCTGAGGAACTCCACAAACGAGAGACCTTGGGGTCGACCTTTGTCCCCCTGCCAACACTGACTGTGAGTGTCCCAGGAGATAGGAGGAGAACCACCGAAGAACTGTGCCTCCCACTCCCAATCCTCTGAGGCGCCGCAGCAGGATACCATGGTCGATGGTATCGAAAGCCGCAGAGAGGTCTAATAGGACTAGGACAGAGGAATATCCCCTGTCCCGGGCCCTCCAGAGATTATTCATCAGAGCGACCAATGCCGTCTCCGTGCTGTAGCCGGGCCTGAAACCTGATTGGCATGGGTCTAGATAATCCGCTTCATCCAGGATCAGAGGGAGCTGATGCGCCACCAACACTCTCAACAACTTTTGCAAGAAAGCAAAGGTTGGAGACCGGACAAAAGTTATTTAACGTAGCTGGGTCCAAGGCGGGCTTCTTGAGGAGAGGTCTCACCACCGCCTCCCTCAAGGTGGAGGGGAAATTACCCTCACTCAAAGAAGCAGATATGACCACCTGGAACCAGCCTCGTGTCCCCTCCCGAGCTGCATAAACCAGCCACGAAGGGCACGGGTCCAATAAGCATGTGGTGGAGCTCAATCTCCTCATAATCCTGTCCACTTCCTTCAGAGTCACAGGATCAAACTCCTCCCAGATAACGTCAACAAGACCGCCCGTGTCCTGTTCGTCAGACTCTGCCCAATTGGAGTCCAGGTCGGTTCAAATCCGAGCGATTTTATCCAACAGATATTGACCAAATTCCTCAGCTCGACCCTGCAAGGGCTCCTCCCTCACCTCCTGATTGAGAAGGGAGCGGGTCACTCTAAACAGGGCAGCCGGGCGATTATCTGCGGACGCGATGAGGGCGGAGAAGTAATTGGATCTTGCCGCTCTTATCGCTGCGAGATAAGACCTAATATGGGTTCTTAGTCGCAACCAGTCGGATTCGGATTGACTGGACCTCCAACAGCTCTCTAGGCCCCATCTCCGACGCTTCATCTCCCGGAGCTCCGTAGAGAACCATGGGGCTTGCTGGGATCTGCGCCGGGTCAAGGGCTGCAAGGGTACAACTCAGTCAAGTGCCTCCGTGGCTGCCCTTTTCCAGGCTTCCACTAAGGCATCCGCCGAGTTGTGAGCAGGGGGTGCAGGTGGGGTCCCAAGCGCTGCCTGGAATCTGTCAGGATCCATTAAACGCCTGGGGTGGTACCATCTAGTTTAGGGTTAATTCCTGGATTGCTATACAGAAAAATTTACCTAGAGATGTAGTGATTTACTTTTCCAGGAGATCAACTAAAAATTCTATTATCCAGGCTTTTTATCAGGAAAGAATTCAAATTGCAGGCCAAAATATTATAATTTTAAAGGAGATACCTCCAAAAATTCTTAGAAAAAGGAAAGATTTCGCTTTTCTGTCCGATGAGCTTAAGAAGCGACAAATTCAGTTTAGATGGAATTGTGGTGAATTATGCAGGGACGAGGTACAGGTTGAATACAATTTTAAAAGCAAAAGATTTTTATACCAAGGTCCTTAAAGCAGGCTCACCACCGTCTCCTCGAGTTAAAAGAACATAAGTAAGACAAGAAGATAAACAATTGAGTGAAGGGGCAATGTCATTGCCTCTTGAGGAGATGTGGCAGGCTGAGATTATGGAGCAGAGTTTGGCGTTAAAGGAGGACTCGAAAGAACAGAGGATGACTAGGGCTGCATACAAGCGTATGGAAAAAGAGCAAAAACAGAAGCTTGTATCTGGTCTAACTATGCAAGATGCGGCTGTTTCAGAGCCTGTGGGAGGAGCACATCCGAAGAGAGCAACAGGTGATCTTCAGGCTATGTTCCAAAGGCTCATGCTCACCAGAGATGGTGAAGTTTCTGACATGGAATGTTAATGGTTTAAATTCACCACAGAAAAGAAAGAAAGTATTTTATTATTTGAAACAACATGAAAATGACATTGTTTGTTTACAAGAGACACATATTGCATTAAAAGACCAAAAGTATCTGGCTAATTCCCGATTGGGAACACATTTTGCATCTTTTGCTCTGGACAAGAAGGCTGGAGTGGTCATTTATTTAAGAAAAGATTTTTCAGCTAGATTAATTGAATCGGACAAACAAGGGGGTCCCAATTTGTTTTTACTATTGTTTTTTCACTATTGTTCAATCTGTATACCTACCTTATTCTGTACACCGCCCCGAGTCCCCCGGGAGAAGGGCGGTTTATAAAAACAAACAAATAAATAAATAAATAAATAAATAAATAAATAAATAAAGGGAGATATGTTAGTATTGAATTAATGCTACAAGGAAAGAAAATTCTTCTTATTGGATTATATGCTCCAAATCAACAACAGCAAAAGTTTTTCAAATTTTTACATCAGAGACTATTTGAATTGGATTACAAATCTGTTATTATGATGGGGGACTGGAATGGAGTTTTGGACCCATCTGAAGACAAGAAGGGATCCTTCAAACACTTTTCTAATTCGAAATTGCCCAATGCCTTTTTTGATTTGAACGAGAATCTGGAATTAAGAGATGTATGGCAGGAAAGGAATATGAAAGACAAAGATTTTACTTTTTTTGGGATAGACACAAATCTTTCTCCAGGATTGACTTTATTTTAATTACTACTGATCTTTTCTCTAGGGTTAAGAACGTTAAGATTTTTCCTAGGACATTGTTGGATCCTAGTCCTGTTTGGTTGGAGTTTTTTTGCTTAAGATGGTAGTAGAAGATCCTGGAGACTGAATGAAAATTTATTTACAAAGGAGGTGTTCTTGCAGAAATGTAGAGAACATGTGAAAGAATTTTTTTGTTATAAATATGCATAAAGGTGGGATGGGAATGGTTTGGGACGAAAAATTATAGACCTATATCGCTTTTGAATACAGATTATAAGATTTTTGCTAAAGTATTGGCTAATAGATTAATACAAGTTTTGAAACAAATGATTCATAGTGATCAATTGGGATTTATATCTGGAAGGTATATGAAATATAATGTAAGACAAATTGTAAATTTGCTTGAATATTTGGATAAGAACAACCAAGTCCCTGCAGCATTGATATTTTTGGATGCAGAGAAAGCTTTTGATCAATTGAATTGGCAATTCTTATTGAGAGTTGTTGAGGAAATGAATTTTGCAGAAGGATTCCTACATTCTATTAAAGCTATATATCAACAACAAACTGCACAAATTATAATTAATGGGGGGCTAACAAAGACATTTAAAATTGAAAAAGGTACAAAACAGGGATGCCCCCTATCACCATTATTGTTTGTTTTAATGCTAGAGATTTTATTAATTAAAATTCGAGAGTCCTCTATGATAAAGGGAATTAAAATAAAATAGAATGATTATAGATTGAGAGCTTTTGCTGATGTCTTGGTTGTGACAGTATCTCAACCGATACAATCGGTTATAGATTTGATGGAAATTATAACTCAGTATGGTAAGGTTTATGGGTTTAAGGTGAATAGTAATAAGACTAAGATATTATCTAAGAATATATCTATGAGTGAATTAACCTGTTAATTAAATTAACAGGTTTTGAAATAGTAAAAAAGGTTAAGTATTTGGGAGTGTATATTGCAGCTTCAAATGTAAAATTATATAAGAATAATTATGAAACATTATGGTTGAAGATACAAAGGGATTTAAATAATTGGAAAAAATTACAATTATCTTTACTGGGAAGAATCGCAGTTGTTAAAATGAATGTTCTGCTGAAGTTTCTCTTTTTGTTTCATATGATACCTATATTGAAAAAGGATGCCAACCTTGATGAATGGCAGAAGGGTATTAATAAATTTATTTGGGCGGGGAAAAAACCAAGAGTTAAATTTAAGATTTTACAAGATGCTAGGGAAAGAGGGGGACTCAAGGCGCCGAATTTGAAACTGTATTATGATGCGGTGGTCTTGACATGGGTTAGCGATTGGCTTAATTTAACTAATAAGAGAATATTTCACCTTGAGGGTTGGGATTTGGTATATGGATGGCATGCATATTTGCTTTATGATAAAAAGGTGGATAGGGCTTTTAAATCTCATATTCTTAGAAGTGCCTTGTTACGTGTCTGGAAAAAGTATTATTATAAGTTAAATTATAAAATACCGATTTGGGGAATTCCTGGACACGTGATAGAAGGTGTATCTATGGGAGTGAGTTTGGATATGTTTTCCTATAAGGAATTACTTAGATTGGAAGGGAATGATTGGCAACTTAAATCATTAGATGAGTTAAGACAAGAAAACATAAGTTACTCTTGGTTTCAATATACCCAATTGAAAGCTAGATGGAAGTTGGATCAGAAGGTTGGCATCACAATTACAGATGAAAATTTAGTAAAACAAATTAGAGATTTAAATTGTGCCATATAAAGAGGATATATAGTGTTTTAATTGAATTGGACTCGGAAACGGAATTAGTTAAAGATTGTATGATAAAGTGGGCACAAAATATCCAGGAACCAATTCCGTTGGATACTTGGGAGGTAATTTGGGTTAGAAATGTTAAATTTACTCAGGCTCAAAATTTAAGAGAAAATTTTTATAAAATGTTTTATAGATGGCATCTGGATCCCAAAAAGTTGTCCAACATGTATTCTAACTTACAGTCTAAATGCTGGAGATGTGGTAGTTTAGAAGCCACCTATTTTCATATGTGGTGGACTTGCAGAAATATAAAAGCTTTTTGGGTTAAAATTTGGTGGAACATTCAAAAGGTTTTTAAGAGAAAGATAAAGTCCTCTCCGCAATTGTTTTTATTGGGCATTGTTGTAGATTGTGATGTTAAAGAAACCAATTTGATGTTGAATTTGATAACAGCAGCACAGTTACTGGTGGGACAATACTGGAAGAAGGATAGTTTGCCTACCATAGAAGAATGGGTGTTTAAAGTATCGAATCTTGCAGAAATGTCTAAGATATCTGCTTATTTGAAGGATCAGTCACAAGAAAGTTATATTTCAGTTTGGAGGAGATGGATAGATTATATTCAGAATAAATATGGGACTAAAAAGTTCCATTTAGCTTATGAGTCGATTTTAGAGGGATATTGTTATTAATTTTAGTGTTAGTACTTTGTATGTATTTATGTTAAAGGGGAGTTAAAGCACATTATGAATTTGGTTAATTTTATATTATGGATAATTTTTTAGTTAGAATATAATTATTATATCTATAACTCTGTATTTAGCTCTGGGAAGCAGGGGGGAAACGGGGGTGGTTTGGGGTGGGTGGGTTTTGGGGATATCGATTGTAAAAATTTTTTTTGTAAAACTCTTTAATAAAAAAAAGTGTTTCAGATGTGGGCAGCAAGGTCACCATGCTGCCAAGTGCCTAGCTCCTGCCCCCCCCAATGAAGAGCTCATCTACTTCGACTACCAAGCCAAGGAAAACCCCATGAGCAGGACGAGAGAAGTTGAATTGGGCCTGTCAGGAGCAAGCTGTCCAGATCTCTCTCCTTCCCAGGGAGAAGCAAGAGCTCCAGCTGAACACCTGTCAGTGCCAGTACCTTATGATAGTGATGAGGAAACAAAAATGATCTAATGGTAAGTCAAGCCATTCTACCCTTCACTATTTCTGCCAAAATTATAATACCAAAAATGGGCCCAAGTAGAGTTAAACTTTCTAATAGAGTCAGGTTGAACCAGGTGCCTAATCAACATCCCCACAGTACTTAAGTTGGGGATCCACACCAAACTGCTGCCCCTGGCCATGAAATTTGAACAAGTGGATAAATCGTTTATTGGACATTCCACTGCAACGCACCTGACAGAACTGGTCCACTTAGAGATGGGACAGCACTGGGAAATCATCCGCTTTGTGGTGATGCCCAAAATGTCGGAGACTGTAATTGTAGGCTTGGCTTGGCTCAATAAGTGGCATCCCACCATTTGGTGAGAGAATGGTGGGAGAACTTTTAGACTAGTGACAGGGCCCCTTCCACCTATTGAGGCCAATGAGATAAAGGGAGCTGCTGCAGTTGGGACCTGGGGGGACCTAATGAGACATTATAGGCAGCCATAGAGTGAATACCAGGGGTCCAACTTATTCCTTGTGAATATCGTGATTTGGCAGGAGTCTTTAGTGAAAATGTTAGATGTTTTTGTGCCAGCCATGGCAGTTCCCCAAAAAGGTCATCAGATGGGAGCAAAGAGGCATCTTTGCTCCCACTGGTGGGTCAGGGGTCCCCAGCCCCTGCAGCCCCATTGGAGAGAGTTAATTGGTAAGGGAGGGACTGAGGACCCCCATAAAAACCTCTGCTCAGGGGCTGCTCTTGTGCCTCCATGCCAGGGAACTCTACTCTATCATTAAATAAAGCTTTATCTGATTGCATCCCTGCGTGCTGCCTTTTTACTTGGAAGCACCTTAACGAACCATCGGTCTCGTGAGGCCATCTCACAAATTGGTAGCAGAGAGGATGGTTTAAGGCAACGCTTCCAAGCCAGCAGCTAGAAGCAAGATGCCTGAAGGTTCCAGCAAGAACCCATTTGAGACGGATGGCAGGAGATCCCCGATTGTGACCAGGAGTCTTCAATCAAGTTTGGCAGCCCTGCATCCAGCCCCTGACGCAAGCTCCGCTCCAGGTGAGAGCACAGATGACCCCTATTCCCCCAGAGGACCCAGTGGAGTGCCAGGGACCCCTTCGCATGCCTCCCCACAGCTGCAAGCCACAGAGGGAAGCATGGAAGGCTTACAATCCTCCCAAGACTGCCCAGACACCAGGGAAGCGGCCCAGGACCAGGACAAGCGCCGCGTGGACCAGATGACTAACCAGGAATGCAGGGAGCTGCTCCTAATGTTCCTTGCAACACAAAGGACGCCACAAGCCTCTCCACAAGGGATACCAGCACAGGGGGCCTCTGGACACCAGGTAAGTCCTTCCCCAGCGCCCACAAGGCCCCCTAACATGGCACCAGCCACCCTGGGGGACCCCGGGGCCCCGGAGCTTTTGGTGGGAAATTTCCCGCCAAACTGTGATCTGCAGCTTCCGGGGCCAACCGGAAACAAGATGGCGGCCCCCAGGACACCAACGTGGTTTGATAGGCCTCAGCCAAACCTCGAGGCCCAGCAATCAGTGGCATCCAGCTGAAGCGGCACAGAAACCGCCCAGTCTTCCCCACCGGAAAGCCTCAAGGCCTATAATGGCATTGAAGCCTGCACAGCCGAGACTGCTATAGCAGAGATTGGAGCAACTATCTGAACCCTGGTTGCGGCCCTGGAAGCCAAAAAGACCACGGCTTCGACATCGGGGGTAGCCAGCCTTCCTCGCTACCCCCAGGAGGCTCCCGAAGGATCTCTGGGACCTCCAACCATCTCCCCGGGGCCTAACTGCTGGGAGACGTCCGGCCTGGAGCCTGCCAGCTACGTCCTGCAACCCCAGAGGGTCCCCAGTGAATCCCCGGGCCCTCCGGCCTACTTTTTGCCACCGCCCAGATGCCCTGCTTGCCAGATGGTCTTCGGGGGGCCTCCGGACAAGGCCCCCTCCTCCAGTGCCATCTTCAGCCGCCTCCAGGGTCTTCAGGACCAGCGATGGGCTCCTCCGGGCAATCCTGGGCGTCTCTGTGCCATCCCGGCCCCATCCTGCAGTCTTCGCCCTCCAGTGAGTGTTCCAGTGCCCGGGGGGCTTCAGGAGGAATCTTTGGGGCTTCTGCAGCCTTCAGCCCCTCTTCAGGCCCAAATCCCGGCCTGCAGGCCTAGGCCTGGGCCTGGCCCAGAGGCAGAGAGAGAGACATCCGCTCCCTCTGCCTCCTGGGCTCAAATGAATTCTGAGCATGCTCAGTCGGAGTCATCCAAAAATCAGAGAAAAATACCACCACCTGCCAGCAGAGGGATCCCTTTTCCATTCACCTCAATGGAGAACTCACAGATGTATAGAAATGGACATAGAGCTAAGGAAAATTCTCTTTCATCTGCTTCTGCCCTCCCAAATAATTTTGCAAAACTGCAACTTGGGGGGGAGAATTACAGCAGTTGGAGTAAAGAAGTGCAGATATGTCTATTAAAGGAAGGGACTGTAGAGATGGTTCTGGATCCCCCACCTCTTCCCTGGGGACCCCAAGAAGAGTGGTATCATAGACAAGCATATACCACTCTACTGAGCTCACTGGATGGCAACTTGTACCCCAGCATTCCAGATGGGCTCACAGCTGGCAAAGTTTGGGGGTTATTATACAATTTATTCAACAGCGACAGCATCGGTTCAATCACCAAACTCACAACTGAGTTTTACACCACCAGACTGAGGTTTGGGGCTAATATGGCCGAGCACCTGGGAAAAGTGAAGGCGCTCAGGGCAGAACTGATGTTCAGAGACTACCTTGTACCTGAGGCAAACATGGTCGCTGTCATTCTGGCTTCCCTGGACAAAAATTGGAGCAGTTTCATTGTTTCACTGGAGGGGACAACAAAGGAAGCCATGACTCTATCCTACCTCACAGGGAGGCTCATTTGAAGAGGACAGGAGGTGCAGAGATGCAGGAGAATATGCCAGAGCCACCACCCAGCGAGCCAGCAGGAGGCACCACAACTCACAGGTTAATGCTCTACTTAAGTGTTTCATCTGTGGCTCTGAGGGGCATCTGAAGAAGGACTGCCCCCATCACCAACAAGGCCCCAAGCGGGGTCCCAATCAGGGAAGGGGCAAGGGGCAAGGAAGGGGGCGTGGCAGGGGCAAAGGTAGTGCCAAGGGCAATTTTGTGCATACTTGTGCTCTCACCCCGGCCACAAAGGCTGATAGCCCCACTGACTTATGGTTACTGGACTCTGGAGCTTCATCTCACATTACCAATATGAAACAAGTGTTTAAAAGGTTAAAGAAAATTAACTCATCTGTCAAGGTGGCCAATGGTGATAAGGCTTTGGTTGTTGAGGAGGGCACTGTCTCTGTACCTGGACTAGGAAATGTTGAAGGGGTATTACATGCTCCCTCCATTGCCAACAATCTGTTAAGCATTATCAAATTATGTGACGATGACAGGGTGGAAGTTTTATTTCGCAAAGGGGGAGGTCATATCACCCGGAACCAGAGGGTCATTGGAAGTATTGCCATCATAAATGGTTTGCCATACTTCTCCCCTAAGGGCCCAGCCACAGAGCACAGTCCACCGGGTGCCACCTCAGAAGGAGCCTGCGCACGGAAAGAGAGAAAGGCCCCACAGTCGGCCCCAAGGCTGTCTAAGGAGCGCAAGGCCGAAGTGGTTGCACCCAAGCCACCTCAGCCAGCCCTTCGGCTTTCCGAGGGCAGTGTGGACAAGAAACCCAAATCTCAGCAGGCACCTAAAGCACCGCTCAAGGCAACCAGAGCCAAGAGGGTGTCAGTGGGGAAGCCACTCCACGATAAGTGTGCCCATCTCTTACACCGAAGATTAGGTCATGCGAGCTTCCCTGTGGTTAAAAAGATGGGAGAGTTTGCTGAGGGAGTCCAGCTCAAGGATTGTGAGGTGTTCCTGGACTGTGCCATCTGTAAGAGGACAAAGAGGAAGGCTGCCCCCATCCCTAAGGTGTCACTGCATAAGATCCAATACCCATACCAACTAGTACATGTTGATTTGGTTGGGCCATTCACACCATCCCTAGGGAAAAGACAGTATTTTCTCACTGCCGTTGACGATTTTTCACGGTACGGCCACGTGTATACCCTCACAGAAAAATCCGAAGCCTTTGACACCATAAAATCACTGTACAACTTTGTAGAGACCCAGTATAAGACCAAGATCGCACAACTGCAGAGCGACCACGGGGCTGAGTTCATGTCCCGAAAATTCCAGGACTGGGTAAGGCGTAAGGGCATCCACCATTTTCTTACAGTGCCCTTCACTCCTGCTCAGAACGGCATGGCAGAGAAAAGAAATGGAATCCTGCAAACTATGATGCGTAGTCTGATTGCAGACGCTGTGGTCGCAGAATCATACTGGGCAGAGGTGGTGCACTACGCCAATTACACCTTAAACCGCACCTGGAGCAGTGTTGTGGACCAGACCCCATATTTCCTGGTCCACAGTAGGAAACCAAGTCTAGAACACTTGCATGTGTTTGGCTCCTATGCTTGGGTGCACATCCCCAAGCAGCTGCGGAACAAGGGGAGATCTGTCTCCCAGAGACTAAGGTTCTTGGGCTATGCTCCTGGCTCCAAGGCCTACCGTTTCCTGGGAGAGGGGGGCAGGACTGTGACTTCCCAATCTGCCTCCTTCGAAGAGGACTCCAATTGGACCCAGATTCACTCAAATGATCTGAGCCCATATGTCAACCGACCCAGCAAGGACACACTGACCACGACATCACCTGAGATGACCACATACCTTGCCACCGACGAAAGTGAGGAACAAGATGAAGATGTCATCCTACCTGGTTCAGATGGGGAGGATGAGCCGTCCAGTCCCAAGGGGGAAGACATGCCATCTTCACCCCAGCAGTGCCTCAAAGACCCGTGATGCCCAGCATCTGGGACCGAGGGTCTACACGTCCCAATTATGAAATGCCGGCGGACGTGGAACCCGCAGAAGAAAAGGGCGGTGAGTGGCAGAAGGTCAGAAGATCAAAGCGGTCCAACAAAGGGATCCCACCAAAGAGAATCGACATTGGGCACATCGCGTCTGTCAACAGTGTTGTGGTCACCCCAAAATCCTTCTCTGACATCCAGGAGCTGCCCATCGAAGAACAGGAGAAATGGCAGCTCGTGATGGAGCAGGAGATGGCGAGCCTGAAAATGCTCAAGGTCTTCACCCCCCCAGCAACCACCAAAGGAGAGGAAAGTCATTGGCACAAGGTGGGTTTTCAAGGCCAAACCACTTGCCAATGGCCTCTACCTGTATAAGGCCCGTTTGGTAGCTCAGGGGTTCGCCCAGCGCTACATGGAGGACTACGTAGAGACCTACTCTCCAACCATCTGGGCAGAGAGCGTCAAGGCCGCCCTCGTAACTGCAGCCGCTCTGGGGGAGGAAGTCTTCCAATTCAACATCCAGGCGGCTTACCTCCACGCCAACCTGGACCGGCAGATCTACGTGAGGGCCCCTCCTGGCTACCAGCAGGAAGGGGGAAACACATGGCTGCTCCAAACAGGGTTATATGGCCTCAAGCAGTCGGGGAAACTATGGTACAACTGCCTTAGAAAAAGTTTAGAATGAGTTGGTTTCAGTGCATCCCATGCAGATGAATGTGTTTTCACACGCAACTCCAAGGGTACCACAGAACGGGTGTTAGTTTATGTGGACGACCTCCTATATATAGGGCCTGACAAGGAAGGGTATGATAAATTTGCCAAGGCCCTGGGGGAAAAGTTTACCCTGAAGTCTTTGGGGCGGGTTGACAAGTACTTGGGTGTGCACATCATGGCCACTAAGGAGGGGTTCGCCCTATCTCATAAAGAAAAGATTGAGGAGTTATTGGCCAAATGCAAAATGGCAGAATCTAACCCAACGCGTAGCCCGATACAAAGTGACTATTACAATCACACTCACAAGGACGGTCCTGAGTTCACAGATAATAAGCTTTACAGATCTGTGATTGGCTCCTTGCTATATATCAGCAATTGGAGCAGGCCTGACATAGCTTTAGCTGTGAATCTACTGTCCAGGCATGTGGAACACCCAAAGGATTTCCACTGGACTGCTGTTAAGAGTGTACTTAGGTACCTCAGGGGCACGACCGATGCTCTCCTTGTGCTGAAACCAGAGAAGGGGAAGACGGCCCAGCTCTCCGCTTACTCGGATGCAGACTGGGCTGGTGACACCAAGAGTAGACGGAGCACCTCTGGTTTCCTCATATTGCTAAATGGCTGTCCTATCCATTGGCATGTTAGGCAGCAAAAATTTGTTTCTTGCTCCACGGCCGAGGAGGAATATGCCAGCCTGTCAGACATGGCCAATGATTTGATTTGGTTCAATGCTCTGATAACGAGCATCTGGGCACCTCCTCCTCTGCCCATTCAAATTCAAGAGGATAATACGGCTGCAATTGCAATCTCGGGGGCATATGCAGTGGGCTCTAGGTCCCGCCACATAGACATAAGCTATAAAAATGTCAGGCAGCTTGCCAAAATGAGGTTTATACATGTTGAGCATTGTTATACAACTGACCAGATAGCTGACCTGTTCACCAAACCTGTTCCCATTGACCGGCACAACCTTCTGTGTAAGCGTCTGTGTTTGGTCTTCTGAACGGGTATATGCATGTCTACGACACCTGCTCGCCCCCTCAGATACATTCACTGGTCCCTGTCATTGGCTGGCAAGAAGGGGAATTGTTAGATGTTTTTGTGCCAACTTATAGCCAAGTCAAAAAAGACGCACACTGTGGCAGAGACATTAATACTTCCCGCCTGCAAAGCTATTGTAGAAGAGATGCTCGGACCTGAAGCAGCTAAGGAAATAGCCAAAGTCCCTCTCTCAGACAACACAATTTCCAGACATATTAATGACATGTCTGCAGACATCGAAAGTGTGGTTTTTGATGGTGCAGGAGCAGGAGGAACTAAAGCTGCTGCTTTAGTAGGAATAAGTGATTGGATCAATTTGACGCAATCGAGGTTATTAAATCTTGAGGGCCATGATTTGTTGTTTGGCTGGCATGCATATTTGTTGTATGATAAGAAGGTAGGTACTGTGTTTAGGACGCATATTTTAAGACAGGCATTGCTGAGAGTTTGGAAGAAGTATAGACATAAGCTAAGTTGTAAGATACCATTGTGGGCAATTCCAAAACACGCAATAGAAAATATACATGCTGGTTTCAAACACGATGAGACTACTTACAAGGAAATTTTAAGTTTGGAAAGGAATGTTTGGTGCTTGAAATCATATAGCTCCTTGCGAGAAGAGAAGGTTGTTCAAACATGGTTTCAATATACTCAGTTACGGGCCAGGTGGAAAGAAGACCAGAAAATTGGATTTGCAACGATTGATGAAAATTTGATAAAGCAAATTAGAAATCAGGGACCTGCACACATTAAACGGATATATCTTGCATTGATAGAGATTGATTCAGAAACAGAGCTTGTTAAGGACTGTATGATAA
The DNA here is from genome assembly GCF_947247035.1 of Vipera ursinii. NCBI lineage: Eukaryota > Metazoa > Chordata > Lepidosauria > Squamata > Viperidae > Vipera > Vipera ursinii. The sequence continues at coordinate 50,061,709 of NC_139517.1, forward strand.
AATGGGCCCAAAATATCCAGGAAGTTATTACAATGGACATGTGGGAGAAGATTTGGGTGAGGAATGTGAAATTTACTCAAGCTCAAAATTTAAGAGAGAATTTTTATAAGATGTTTTATAGATGGCATTTAGATCCTAAAAAGCTTGCAAGTATGTACCCGAATTATCAGCCTAAGTGTTGGAGATGCGGGGTTGAAGATGCAACATATTTTCACATATGGTGGACATGTAAAAAGGTTAAGGCCTTTTGGATTAAAATCTGGTGGAATATACAGAAGATTTTTAAAAGGAGGATAAAGTTTTGTCCGCAATTTTTTCTGTTGGGAATAATTGTTGATGCTACAGTGGTGGACTCTAAGTTGATGCTGAATTTAGTTACGGCAGCAAGACTTTTGATAGGACAATATTGGAAGAAAGAGGAGCTGCCGACCATAGAAGAATGGACTTTAAAGGTTTCCGACCTGGCAGAGATGGCGAAGATATCGGCTTATTTGAAAGATTACTCGCAAGATCGTTATATTATGGAATGGAGAAAGTGGATTGAGTTTATCCAGAATAAGTATAGGGTTAAGAAGTTTTATCTAGCATTCGAATAAGTCTTCTTTCGTGTTTTTTCTTTTCTTTTCCTATTTTCTTTTTTATATATATTTAATAATGTTAAGTTTTGTTTGTTCTTATATAAGTTAGAGAGTGATGGATTTTAGAATTTATGGTTGTTAGTATATGGTTGCTTATGATTGCTTTTATATATATATACCTTGTATTTAGCTCTGGGAAGTCCGGGGGGGGAGGGGGGTGGGGGGGAGGTAGGGGAGGGAAGAGGGAGGGGGGAAGGGGGGAGGTAAGGGGGGAGGGAAGAGGTAGGGGGGAGGTAGGGAGGGGAGGGTGGAGGGGGATGGGGGTTTTTAATGGAAAATTGTATTGTAAAACTTTTCAATAAAAAAAAAAAATACAGAGAGAGACTGAGAGCTGTTGACGAAGAGCTACGTGTGTGTCTTTCTTCGATTCCAGCCAGAATATCAGCTTTGTGTTCAGCCAAACAGGCCCAGGTTGCGCACTGAATAAAGTATTTTATAATTTTTCATATTTCTGTTTACTTACTATTTCATAATAAAGTAATTATAAAATACTTTCTTTGTGTTTATTTGATTCCTATTCAAGAGAATTTCTTTATATATAGTCAATATAGGCACAGAGTTAAATTTTTTAACATTTTTTAATGGTGGAGTGCCTCGTGATTTTTTTCATGAAACAAGTGTTCCTTTGCCCAAAAAAGGTTGAAAAGCACTGGTCTATCAGACTTTGATGAGGAGATTGAGGCTGATGAATGACAGGAAAGACAACTCTTAAGAGACTTTTTCCCTTCTAGGAACTGAACGTTTCAGAGGAGGAGTCAGCCCTTCTCTCTTTGGCTGTCCTCTGAAAACCAACTTTGTTTTGCCAGGCAACCATCTTTTCCTTAAAGCCTGGAAGAGGCATCTTGTTCTTCACCCTTGGTGTGGTCCTTCCACTTCCAAACTTCACTTTTCGGAAGCTGGCTATATTTTCAACACTGGGCATGTAATTCCTGGTGGTGTATGCAGAAGGAGAGGAAGGTGGCAGGATTTGAGGTTCTTCTGTCCCCTTAGAAATCCTTGAAGGCTGCACAGAGGTGGCTATGGGTGGATATGACAAGAGAGACTGGGATCCAGTCATCTCAAAGCAAGAAGGAGATCTGGGTGGCAAGAACAACCTCAGAGATCGTCGAACCCTTTCTGGAAGTCCCCATTGATGCTCTGATGTACGATGTCTCAGATGGGCCTCCAAGCATTCTTTCACCTCAATGCTGAGGAAAACAAGGTCTTGACTAAGGATCTGCACATCTATTTTTTCCCTTCTTGGTTTCCTAGATGTGATTTTCCCAGTAGTCCTCTCTGATTGAAGAAGATATGGGGCAAAGACATGGAGAGATCTAACCACCATCGATGGTAAGCCCCATGCATGCTGGATTTTCTTTCGTTGGATATGGAATTCCAGGAGGTCCCTCTCCTCATTGGGGAGGAAAGAGAGCACTATTTTGGGACATAAGAATCTTGTTGCTTCAGTAGTCCCCCCTGTCTTAACCTGTAATGCTTTGGGAGTTATCTTCATCGCCCCCAAATGGTGCTTTGCCTTTTGCAATGGCACTGAGATTCGGGGAGCAGATGATGTGTCTTGAAATGGTCTATACCTGCAAGGCCAGTGAGGCTGTGCTGGAACCTGGGAAGAGGGGAGAGAAGGCAGGAATGGATGAAATGAATGTTGAATCCGTTTTGGAATCTCCCACTTATGCTTTATGACCATGGTCCTCACACTGGTCTCCAGATGTTCCTGTGTATTTGTGTTGTTGATCCAAAGCTGCTGGGCCTTCGTTTCCAAATCTGCCTTGTCTCTTGGACTCCTCTGAGTTCTCTTTCTGGTGTGCTTCTGTAGGCCAAGTGGAAAAGGAGCAAAGATGCGCAGAGATTTCAAGATAGCAGATGGCAGTCCCCAAGCGTGCTGGATCTTCTTGTGGGTGACATGAAACTCCAAAAGATCCCAGGACATATGGATGTAGAAAAGCAGCCTCATCTCCGGGGATCTGATGGCAGCCACTGGAAAGCTGGAACTAGTTCTTGCATCTGGTTTCCTCTGGTGGATGTTCTTCATAGGCTTCATGGTGGCTTCTTTCCAGGATAAGGTCCACCATGGTGATCCTTTTCTTCTGGAATGGGAAGCATGAGCTCCCTCTTGCAGTGGGAATCTGAAATGACGTTCACAGTGGGGTTTTTCATCAGTGACCTGTGGAGGAGGAACCATTGCTCTCAACAAATCTTTACTCAGAGACGATGGCACTTGTACCCCCCTGTGTGTTTTTCTTCCATCTCCCAATCTCTGTAGACCTGGACCTCTGAAGGACCTCTTCTCAGGCTCAGGTGGGACTGGTGCAAAAGCCTGTAGAGATTTGTGTACAAGAGCAGGTAATCCCCACTCGTGCTGGATCCTCTTGTATTGTACATGTAATCCCATAAATTCCAGGTCTTCCTGTTTAAGGGACATCGGGGTGGTCTCTTCATCAAGTGCCATCTTTTCTCTCCCAGACCTTGAGATTTTTCCTGGGGATCTTTCTCCTAGAAGATCACCTTTGGGGAGATCCCTCTTGACTGTGGTTACATGATGTATGTCTTCTGCTTTGTGCCATGGCTTTGAGGCAGTCTGGAAGAGTCGGTTGTAGGCATGCCGTGGGGTTTTGGCTTGACCCTGGTTGCCCTCAACCTGGGAACGAGAAGCAGGGGGCAGAAACATTTTCAGTGATTCCTGGACATGCTTGGAAAGACCCCATCGATGGACTGCAGTTCGGTTCTTCATGTGAGCCTCCAGTAGTATGTGTGTCACAAGAGCCAAGAAGAACAAGCTGATGGTTATTTTAATTGTCACTTTTAATACACCCCACGAAGCGGTGATGGCAATGCCAAGTCCCTCCAGGAGCCGTTCTGGTTCTAAAGGGAGTGCAGCAAAGGCCTGAAGAGATTTTTGAACCATGGATGGTAATCCCCATTCATGCTGTAACTTCTTGTGCCGAATGTGCATCTCCAGAAGGTCCAAAATCTCTGTTTGGACAAAACATGGACCTGTCCTTGAGAATCTCAGTTCTTTTGTTCTGGAATCCATTACATTGGCTGTTTGACTCTCCTGGGCAACATTCTGCTCCAGAGTCCACCTCCTGAGCTTGGACATCTCTAGTGGTGGGCTTCCTACAATAACATTGCCAAACATCTTGTTTAAGGATTTAGTGTAGATACTGGGAAGACCCCAAAGATGCATTAATTGTTTGCATTTAATGTTCAAGTTCATCTTTTCCACAATGTCCTGTTCCATAAAATACAAGCAAGATGGCCTGGGTTTGATTTCTGAGGACACAAGGGAACATTTAGGAAGAAAAGCATGTTCGATGGGGCCATAAAACTTCTTATATCTTATTAACTGGAACTTAATCTCCAGAGATTTTTTCTTGTGGTGAGTCTCCAGAGTATATCTAAGCAGATCTTCTAGACATCCCGTGTTATTTGGGAGGAGAATGTTGGTTTCTTCCCACCTTCCACTCTCCACCTGAGTTTCTCCAAATGTGGCTTGAGGTTTCTCCTCTGGAAGTAGTGAGTGAAAAAACTTTACAAACTGATGGACTTTCTGAGGGATGCCCCACTTTTGCTGTAACTTTAGCCGTTGAATGTGGAACTCCAGGTTTTGTTTGACTTTCTCAGAAAGGAAATGCAACTCTAGATGAAGCAAGGAAATCTGAGTCACTGCCTTTGGAAGATCGCGATGCCACTTGGGTGGTTCTCCAATTAAGCTTCTAAGGGGCCCAGGTGGTGCTACATGACACAACCTAGGTCAGGGGTAGGCAACCTCAGCTCTTTTATGACTCATGGACTTCAACTTCAACTATGCTGACTCAGGAATTCTGGGAGTTGAAGTCCATGAGTCATAAAAGAGCCGAGGTTGCCTACCCCTGACCTAGAACTAAGGAGGGATTTCCTGACAGTTAGAACAATTAATCAGTGGAACAGCTGGCCTTCAGAAGTTGTGGATCCTCCATCACTGGAGGCTTTTAAGGACACAGCCAATTGTTCAGAATGGGATATGGTCTCCTGCGTGAGCAGGAGGTTGGACTAGAAGACCTCCAAGTTTCCTTCCAGCTCTATTAATTAATCAGTAGAATGGCTTGCCTCCTGAACCTGTGGGTGCTCCATTACTGGAAGTTTTTAAGAAGAGATTGGACAACTATTTGTCCAGGATGAAGTAGGGTCTACTACTTGAGCAGGAGGTTGGACTAGAAGACCTCCAGGATGTCTTCCAACTCTGTTATTCTGTTCCATGCTCGGTTGAAGAGGGCGGCTTGCAAGCTATTTCTCTAAGAGGACACGGGGTGAATGTTTCAGCTGAATCAAGGAATCTTAGGACTCGGAGGGACCTTTGAGGTCATCTAGTCCAACCCCCTGCTCAAGGCAGGAGACCTTATACCATCCTGAACAAATGGTTGTCCCATCTTTTCTCGAAAACCTCCGGCATCCATGACTCTGGGAGCCAAACTCTTACGCTGATTACAGGTAGTCCTCAAGTTACGACTACGGTTGTGTCCAAAATTTCTGTTGCTAAGAAAGACATTGGTTGGGTGATTTTTGCCCCATTTTGACAAGCTTTCTTGCTACAGTTGTTAAATGAAGCACTGCAATTGTAAAGTTGGTCACACGGTTGACAAGTGAATCTGACTTCCACATTGAGGAAAACTAATTCACTTAAAATTGCGGACTCTGCTTAACAAACACAGCAGTCACTTAACAACCGCCGCATAAAATGTTAAAAAAGCGTATCCAGTCTTGTGATGCCTTGACTTACAAGCACAATGACTTACGGCCATAATCGCAGTTTTGATTATGGTTATAACTTGAGGAGTCGTTGTATGCCCAGTTCTACTGCCTTTGTTTTAAGTTAAATAGTGACTTTTGTTCATTTTAAATGGTTAGTCCTGGAGTAAGGTACTGTTGATTACTTTTGATGGATATGCCTTGATTAATACAAGGTAAGCTGTCCTGGGTAGCATTTTTAGAGAAAAGCAAAATTGGAACGAAACAGAGAGGATCGCCCTTGGCAAGGATGACAAGCTCATTGGTGAAGTGATCCATATTTTTGGGAGACAGTTAGGTGTCATGATGATAGCATCAGGCTAGAATCCGGAATCTGGGATCCTGAGTTCTAATGCTGCCTGGGGCACAAAGCCAGATGAGTGGCCTTGGGCTAGCCACTTCCTCTCAGGCCTTGGAAGCAGGGAATAGCAAACCACTTATGAAAAACCTTGGCAAGAAAACTACAGGGCCTTGCCCAGAAGCGGACACAAGGGAACAGAAGAAAGAGACAGAGAGAGGGAGAAGATGATAGCTAGCTAGGGAGATAGAGAGATAAAGAAATAGAGAGATGATAGATAGATAGATAGATAGATAGATAGATAGATAGATAGATAGATAGATAGATAGATAGATAGATAGACATAGATAGATAGATAGATAGATAGATAGATAGATAGATAGATAGATAGATAGATAGACAGACAGACAGACAGACAGACAGACAGACAGACAGACAGAGAGAGAGAGATGGAGAGATAGAGGGATGGAGAGAAAGATGATAAATAGATAGACAGACAGACAGACAGACAGAAAAAGTACTGCAACAATCTGGTGGGTTAAATGCTTGGAAAAACTTAAAACCTTTTCCGATGGTTTTAGTTTCCTGCAGGCTGGCCTCACTTTTCTGCTGAACCTGCAAAGAGACAGAAAAAAGAAAAAAGAAAATCTTTTCTCCAAGTGATGACCAGGACTTAGGGGACAGTGAATGTGTCCAGATGCCCACTCTCTCTCTGGTCACTTGCAGGCCTCTGAATGCTGGGTCATGAAAGGACAGCAAAGGAAACACCCAATGTTCTAACTCAGGGCTTTTCGACCTTTTCACCCATTGTACCACTTTTAGGATATGGCAACATCCGAGTACCACCAATCGCCTAGCAAGGTGTCAAAAACTTGATGACAAAAAAAAGGGAAAAAAGTGATGAAGTACAGGTAGGCCTTGACTTACAACAGTTCACTTAGTGACTGTTTGAAGTTACAATGGCACTGAAAAAGTGCCCCCCAAGCCACAACCAAGCAAGACACCTGCCTGCCCACCTGGTGGCGCTCTTCCTCCTCTCCGAGGTTTTCATTGTTGTGAGCATTTCTGTTGAGGATTGGCAGTGGGGGTGGGGGGCTGTTTGGTTTTTATTTCTCCCCCTCTGCTGGGTGGTTGCAGCAGGTTTTGGTCACTTCACATGACCCCGGGATACTGTGACCGTCATAAATATGAATCAGTTGCCAAGACTCTGAATGTAAATCACAAGACCCTGGAGATGCTGCAACATTCCAGCTGATCGGCGCTTCTTCTGGGCTCAGAAGCACCGGGATCAGCGCCAAGCTCCAGCTGGAGCCTGGTGCTGATCCTGGTGCTTCCGCTGAGCCCTGACAGCCCTGCAGCTCCAGCCATGTTTCGCTCAGGCTTGTGCGGTGCTGCCACCAGTTCAGCTCATTCCCCTCCCCCACTACTTTTCTAGGATGGTCGCGTACCACCTGCCAGGTGCCAGTGTACCACAGGTGGTACCCAAACCACTGGTTGAAAAGCCCTGTTCCAATATTTGAGGGGCTGCCACAAAGAATAGGGGTGTGTGTCAACCTCTTCTTCAAAGCACCCAGAGGCAGAAGAAGAGGCAATGGATGGGAAACTCATCAAGGAGAGAAGCAACCTGGAACTAAGAAGAAATTTCCTGACTGTTAGAACAATTAACCAGTGGAACAGCTTGCCTCCAGAAGTTGTGAATGCTCTCCAACACTGGACGTTTTTAAGAAGAGACTGGACAGCCACTTGTCTGAAATGTATAGGGTCTCCTGCCTGAGCAGGGGGTTGGACTAGATGACCTCCAAGGTCCCTTCCAAGTCTGTTAGTCTGTTATACACCAGGTTTCTTCAGCATATTCAACTACAGACGTAAGACTCAGGCCTTGAATTCATCTTATTAAGAAAAGTCACATTTTTCTCCCTATGACTTCTTCCCTATGAAACAGATGTCTCAAAAACTTACAGATTCTGCCTTGGGAAACCATTTACGAGGGTCCAAGAGGAATTTCAAGCTGCTTTGGATCAGTTCAAAAGCCACACGCCACACTGTGAAAGTTTTCAAGATTTTCCAGATAATAAAGAAAACTAAGATCAAAGGGGCATTTTTGCCGAGAAGTATAATCAATTTCTGAAGAGCTAAAATGCCAAAACATGGAGCTGCCAGCTCCATACTGGAAAAAAAATATCCAGATAGCTAAAGTCCTGGGCTGGGTTTAAATATAAACAGGGTCTTTGTATGATGTGTTCTGAGCGCATCATAAAGGTCACCACACAGCACTATGCCAGCCCCATCTCAAAAGTCCCTCATCATCCTCTTCCTGGAAATTGTCACATAGAAAAACCCTCACCTACTTGCTAGAATTCATGATGCTCTACCCTCATGTCTATACATTTATCATCTGGAGTTTATCATCTTAGAAAATCAGAATAGAGCTGGAAGGGACCTTGGAGGTCATCTAGTCCAACCCCCTGCTCAGGCAGGAGACCCTATTCCATTTCAGACAAATGGTTGTCCGGTGTCTTCTTAAAAACTTCCAGTGTTGGAGCATTCACCGCTTCTGGAGGCAGGTTGTTCCACTGGTTAGTTGTTCTAACTCTGTTAGGAAGTTTCTCCTTAATTCCAGGTTGCTTCTCTGCTTCATTAGTTTCCATCTGTTGCTTCTTGTCCTGCCTTGGAGAGTAGGTTGACCCCCCTCTTCTTTTTTTAACAATAACAATCTTTTATTGCTTAGCAAACAGCATGTTGTCTGGGTTCGTATATTTAAAAAACAATCAATAATAATTAATTTCTAAAATTCTATAATATATTAATGATATTTTTCCTTGATCTTCTCTTCTTCCAGTAGTATTCTCCCTTTTGTCAACATCAAACAAATCCAATACTTTCAATGCATACAAGGTTAAATATAAACATTTTTCTTGGGTTTGTACAAATAACAATGACATCAACGTATAACATCTTTTCTAATTGGCTTATGTTTCAATTGCATTTATAAAGGCCATCTTATTGAGTCACTATGTGTCCTGTTTTCAAGATTCTTATTTAAGCTTAGTTTTCCCTCAGTGTTCAAACCATTTTTATCAGTCATGATTTTCTCAAAGTTAATTGCCTTTACACAGCTAAACTTTTCATTCACATACACCATCCCAATATTTTTACATTTCATATGTTATAAAAGATACTATACTACTTGCATGTCTTATCCCTCTTACTGTAGGGCCCCTCTATATCCAAAATTTATCTATTCTTTTAACCATATTCAAACAAGTGTTTAATCATATAGTACTCCATCTGGTAAATCGAGTCAAATCTCTTGAATCTAATTCTAGCTTTCTTCTTTTGCCTTGAATTCATCTTATTAAGAAAAGTCACATTTTTCTCCCTATGACTTCTTCCCTATGGCACAGATGTCTCAAAAACTTACAGATTCTGCCTTGGGAAACCATTTACGAGGGTCCAAGAGGAATTTCAAGCTGCTTTGGATCAGCTCAAAAGCCACACGCCACACTGTGAAAGTTTTCAAGATTTTCCAGATAATAAAGAAAACTAAGATCAAAGGGGCATTTTTGCCGAGAAGTATGATCAATTTCTGAAGAGCTAAAATGCCAAAACATGGAGCTGCCAGCTCCATACTGGAAAAAAAATATCCAGATAGCTAAAGTCCTGGGCTGGGTTTAAATATAAACAGGGTCTTTGTATGATGTGTTCTGAGCGCATCATAAAGGTCACCACACAGCACTATGCCAGCCCCATCTCAAAAGTCCCTCATCATCCTCTTCCTGGAAATTGTCACATAGAAAAGCCCTCACCTACTTGCTAGAATTCATGATGCTCCACCCTCATGTCTATACATTTATCATCTGGAGTTTATCATCTTAGAAAATCAGAATAGAGTTGGAAGGGACCTTGGAGGTCATCTAGTCCAACCCCCTGCTCAGGCAGGAAACCTTATACCATTTCAGGCAAATGGCTGTACAGTGTCTTCTTAAAAACCTCCAGTGTTGGAGCATTCACCGCCTCTGGAGGCAGGTTGTTCCACTGGTTAGTTGTTCTAACTGTCAGGAAGTTTCTCCTTAGTTCCAGGTTGCTTCTCTCCTTGACTAGTTTCCATCCGTTGCTTCTTGTCCTGCTTTCAGGTGCTTTGGAGAATAGCTTGACTCCCTCTTCTTTGTGGTAGCCCCTGAGATATTGGAACACTGCTATCATGTCACCCCTCACCCTTCTCTTCATTAAACTACACATACTCAATTCCAGCAACCGTTCCCTATTTTTGTCAGTGTTGTTGGGAATAGGAAAGACAAATTAGGTAGGATGTGCATTTTTTATCTCCCAAACAGTAATTCTCCTGGCAGCTCTATAATTCATTTTGTTAGATCTTTCTTATCCTCAAGGTGCTTTGGAGAATAGCTTGACTGCCTCTTCTTTGTGGCAACCCCTGAGATATTGGAACACTAGTTATCATGTTACACACACACAGTCCTTTTCATTAAACTTTGTTGTTGTTAGTTGCGAAGTCATGTCCGACCCATCGCGACCCTATGGACAACATTCCTCCAGGCTTTCCTGTCCTCTACCATCTTCTGGAGTCCATTTAAGCTCATGCCTACTGCTTCAGTGACTCCATCCAGCCACCTCATTCTCTGTCGTCCCCTTCTTGTATTGCCCTCAATCTTTCCCGGCATTAGGCTCTTCTCCAGTGAGTCCTTCCTTTTCATTAGGTGGCCAAAGTATTTGAGTTTTAGCTTCAGGATCTGGCCTTCTAAAGAGCAGTCAGGGTTGATCTCCTCTAGGACTGACCGGTTTGATCGCCTTGCAGTCCAAGGGACTCGCAGGAGTCTTCTCCAGCACCAGAGTTCAAAGGCTTCAATTCTTTGGCGCTCAGCCTTTCTTATGGTCCAGCTTTCACTGCCATACATTGCAACTGGGAAGACCATAGCCTTGACTATACGCACTTTTGTGGACAGGGTGATGTCTCTGTTTTTTAGTGTGCTGTCTAGATTTGCCATAGCTTTCCTCCCAAGGAGCAAGTGTCTTTTAATTTCTTGGCTACAGTACCCATCTGCAGTGATTTTGGAGCCCAGGAAAATAAAATCTGTCACTACCTCCATTTCTTCCCCATCTATTTGCCAGGAGTTGAGAGGGCCAGATGCCATGATCTTGGTTTTCTGAATGTTTAGTTTCAACCCAAGTTTTGTACTCTCCTTCTTCACTCGCAACAAGAGGCTCTTTAGTTCTTCTTCACTTTCTGCCATTAGATTCATTAAACTACACATACCCAATTCCAGCAACCGTTCTTTGTATGCTTTAGTCTCCAGTCCCCTAATCATCTTTGTTGCTCTTCTCTCTTTCTAAAGTCTCGACATCTTTTTTACAACGTGGTGACCAAAACTAGATGCAGTATTCCAAGTGTGGCCTTACCAAGGCATTGTAAAGTGGTATTAACACTTCACACGATCTTGATTCTATCCCTCTGTTAATGCAGCCTAGCATTGTGTTGGCTTTTTGGCAGCTGCAGCACACTTCTGGCTCATATTGAAGTGATTGTCCACTAGGACTCCGAGATCTCTCTCACAGTTACTACTATCGAGCAAGGTACCACCTATACTATACCTGTGCATTTGGTTTTTCTTGCCTAAATGTAGAACCTTACTTTTTTCCATCATTGAATTTCATTTTGTTAGATAGCACCCAATGTTCAAGTCTGTTAAGATCCTGCTGTATCTTAAGCCTATCTTCTGGAGTGTTGGCTGTTTCTGCCAGCTTCGTGTCGCCTGCAAATTTGATGAGTTCCCCATCTATCCCCTCGTCCAGATCACTGATGAAGATGTTGAAGAGCACTGGGCCCAGAACAGAGCCCTGGGGCACCCCACTACACACTTCCCTCCATGTAGATGCGGTTCTATTGAGGACCACACGCGGACTTTGCCTGCCGGTCAGCCAGCTACAAATCCATCTGGTGCGGCTAGCCCACATTTTCCTATCTTATCAAGTGGTAGGTTGTGGTCTACTTTATCAAATGTCTTACTAAAGTCCAAGTTGCACCCTTTTATGTTTACAGAAAATAGAATAAGAACTTTATTGTACTATAAATAAATCGGCATACATTAAAATGAGATTTTCGTTGCATATAGCTCTCAATATACACAAATAACAATTGCAAGAGCCTTGACTGCAAAAGAAATCTAAAAATATTGATGAAAGGGATCACCGCACCATAAGCAATCCCCAAGCAGATTTATACAAAAGCTGAATGATGGGAAAAACCCGAGTGATGATAAACCACGTTTCTTGGTCAAGGAAGAACCAAACCTCGCATAGTTTTTACAAGCTTCTAAAGCCATGCGACGGGGGCGTTCCGGAAGAGAGAGTTCCGCCCACAGCAGCTCTGGCCAATGGATCTGGATTTGGAGGAAACATGAGCAGAAGAGCAGAAGAGCGCTGACTGATGGATCTGGATGGAGACATGCGCAGAAGAGTGCTGAGTGTGACGGACAGCGGCTATCTGGAGGAGACAAGCGCAGTAAGTACTGAGTGACAGTGAGATACTGCAGTGATGGACAAGTTTTTGAAAAGGAAAGAACTGGACTCTGAACAAAATTTGGAGCCAGATGAGAGCCCAAGTATGAGTGGGGATCAAAAGAAAGCAAAGATGGTTAGCTCAAGGCAATATAGCGAAAGCTATATTTCATTTGGATTTACTTTCACCGGAGATGCAAACAAACCAACTCCACTGTGCGTGGTGTGTGGTGAAAAGCTAGCTAACAGTGCTATAGTCCCAAGCAAACATAAACGCCATCTCCAAACGAAACACCCTTCGCTTCAAAACAAGAATGCGGACTATTTTGTTCGCCTGCGTGAAAACACGGAGAAACAGGCAACTTTCATGAGAAAAACCACAAAGGTAAATGAAAGAGCTCTTAAAGCTAGCTATCAAGTTGCTGAACTTATAGCCAAGTCAAAAAAGTCGCACACTGTGGCAGAGACATTAATACTTCCCGCCTGCAAAGCTATTGTAGAGGAGATGCTCGGACCTGAAGCAGCTAAGGAAATAGCCAAAGTCCCTCTCTCAGACAACACAATTTCCAGACGTATTAATAACATGTCTGCAGACATCGAAAGTGTGGTTTTTGATGGTGCAGGAGCAGGAGGAACTAACTGAACTGAGACAAAATCGTGGTTTCAGGCTAAGATTTGCTGATCTACCTTTGGACAGTTTTGGGTTGTATACTGCCAAGGAGTTCCCCCTTCTGGCAAACAAAGCTATTTTGACATTGCTCCCATTTTCCACTACATATCTGTGTGAGATGAGCTTTTCAAGCATGATTGCTATAAAAACTAAATACAGAGAGAGACTGAGAGCTGTTGACGAAGAGCTACGTGTGTGTCTTTCTTCGATTCCAGCCAGAATATCAGCTTTGTGTTCAGCCAAATAGGCCCAGGTTGCGCACTGAATAAAGTATTTTATATTTTTTCATATTTCTGTTTACTTACTATTTCATAATAAAGTAATTATAAAATACTTTCTTTGTGTTTATTTGATTCCTATTCAACAGAATTATATATAGTCAATATAGGCACAGAGTTAAATTTTTTAACATTTTCTAATGGTGGAGTGCCTTGTGATTTTTTTCATGAAACAAGTGTGCCTTTGCCCAAAAAAGGTTGAAAAACACTGCCGTAAGTAACCTGGACCCATGCCATTTAGGGCTTTATAGGTCGTAACCAGCACCTTGAATCTTACCCGGAGGGCAACCGGAAACCAATGCAGCTCACGGAGTAGAGGTGTTACATGGGAGTATTGGGAAGCCCCCACCACCACTTGCGAGGCTGCATTCTGCACCAGCTGGAGCCTCCGAGTAGTCCTCAAGGGCAGCCCCATGTAGTAGTCCAAACGGGAGATCACGAGTGCATGAGTGACTGTGCGCAAGGCATCCCGGTCTAGATAGGGCCGCAACTGACGCACCAGGTGACCCTGAGCGAAAGCCCCCCTAGTCACAGCTCCTATATGATCATCCAAGGAGAGCTGTGAATCTAGGAGGACACCCAAGTTACGAGCCCTATCTACGGGGGGTAATATCTCACCCCCCATAATTAACGATGGAATATTCTGAAGGAACTGAGAGAATACATTGACAAGAACCTGGTCAGAGGGTTTATTCAGCCCACTAAATGACGCCCCAGTGTTATTCAAAGAGAAGAAAGATGGGTCTTTGAGATTGTGCATGGACTTTAAAGGGTTAAATGCTGTCAGTGTGGAAAATATGTACCCCTGGATTAAGGAAGGGGATGAATGGAAGACAGCCTTCAATTCCCTCTTGAGAAGTTTCCAGTTCAAAGTGATGCCTTTGGGCCTCCAAGTGGTTCCTGCTGTGTTTATACAGTTGATTAATCAGGTGCTACATGATCACCTATACAAGGGAGTTTTAGTTTACCTTGACAATACCATCGACCATGGTATCCTGCTGCGGCGTCTCAGGGGGTTGGGAGTGGGAGGCACCGTTCTACTGTGGTTCTCCTCCTACCTCCAGGGCCGCTCGCAGTCGGTGTTGACAGGAGGGCAGAGATCCGCCCCGAGGTCTCTCATTTGTGGAGTTCCTCAGGGGTCGGTCCTCTCGCCTCTCCTGTTCAACATCTATATGAAGCCGCTGGGCGAGATCATTCGTGGTTTCGGGGTGGGGTATCACCAGTATGCTGATGATACCCAACTTTTTCTTTCCACCCCGAACCAACCCAGCGATGCCCTCTCCGTGATGTCCCGGTGCCTGGAGGCGGTTCAGGTCTGGATGGGGAGAAACAGGCTTCGTCTCAATCCTGCCAAGACTGAGTGGCTGTGCATATCGGCATCTCGGGTTAACCAACTTATTCCACCTCTAACGATGGGGGGTGAGGTGTTACCCCCCGTTGATAGGGCTCGCAACCTGGGCGTCCTCCTGGACTCACGGCTCAATTTTGAAGACCACATAGGAGCCGTGACCAGGGGGGCTTTTGCACAGGTTCGCCTGGTGCGCCAGTTGCGTCCCTATCTGGACCAAGACGCCCTACGCACAGTTACTCATGCGCTTGTTACCTCCCGTTTGGACTACTGTAACGCTCTCTACATGGGGCTGCCCTTGAAGACCACTCGGAGGCTTCAACTGGTGCAGAATGCGGCCGCGCGAGTTGTAATGGGGGTCTCCCGATACTCCCATGTAACACCTCTACTCCGCGAGCTGCATTGGCTTCCGGTTGCCCTCCGGGTGAAATTCAAGGTGCTGGTTATTACCTATAAAGCCCTACATGGCCTGGGTCCGGGCTATTTGAGGGAACACCTGCTGCCGGCATCAAACGCCCTTCGCCCAGTTCGTTCCCACAGGGAGGGTCTGCTCAGGGTGCCGCCGGTGAGAGATTTCTGGCGGGTGACACCCAGGGATAGGGCCTTCTCAGTGGGAGCGCCTGCCCTCTGGAACCAGCTGCCGGTGGAGCTGAGGACTGCCCCCGACCTCCGATCATTCCGCCGGGGCCTGAAGACCTGGCTCTTTGAGCTCTCAGGCCCAGGCTGAGGAGAAATTTTTAATTGGGCTTTTAAGTATACAGGGTCAATTTAATATTTTTTAATTTGGTTTTTTAACTTTTGTATGGTGGATTTTTTAATTCCCTGTAAACCGCCCTGAGTCCTCAGGGAATAGGGCGGTATATAAATGTAACTAAATAAATAAAATAAATAAATAAATATCTTCATGTACACTGAAACCATGCAAAATATTTTTACTGAAACTGTTATTGGACTGTGTCCAAAGTTAATTTATTTACTGTCTTGTAGAGAAACAGGCAGGTTTTAGAGGGAACCATTCAACCTCATAAACTGTTATCTAGTCTTGAACCATTTAGCTGAAATATATATCTTGCCACCCAAAGACATCTGTTTTGCAATCTTTATGGATTTCAGATCAGGTTTTGATTTGATTTCAAGGCAAAAATTGGGTAATCGATAGCACCTTCTTATGCATATGCTTATTCTAACATCTCACTGAGAGACTGAAGTTTCCCCTGACAGCATCTTTTGGGAGCTATTTTTGCCAAAAGAAGTGCAAGGCTAAGGTATATTCTACCTTCCTTATTTTCAGTCTATACATTAATTCAATAATTTGAGCTCTTTCATCTTCTAATCATCACTTTCCAATGTTAGCAAATTGTGTGATTCCAGCCTTGTTGTAAGCAGATAATGTAGTAATTTTCTCTATCTCCCAGGTCAGAATAAATATGACATTGAGGATATTGTATTATTATTTTTGCTTTAAAAAGCTATTTGTAGTAAATTACCAAGAAAGGAGGAGGAAGCAGGTCACTGTATTTCTACCCCAAGACTTGTTGAAAAAGCTATATTCTGATTGAATTCTAAGTTATTTATATATCTCTGTTATATATCTCTGTATATTGTATAATAACCTTATTTTAAACATAAGGGCTTGGCAGCACAATAACCAATTGTCAGCCACCAACACACCAAATAACCAATAGGAAGGCACCATATAAATTCAACTCACAGAATAGTCTAAAGCACATATTCTAATAGAGAGAAGTTCTGAGGATGGGCTCCAGCATGAGTCTGAAAGCTCAGAAAAGTAAACCTCTGGTCCCGGTGACTGACCCAGATTCAATCTTGCAGAACTATCCTGGGACACGTATATTTGCCTTTATTCATGAGAAAAGTAAGATTTTACTCTTAGGCAAGAAAAATAAAATGTACAGGTACAGATTAGATGAAGGCCGACTCAATAGCAGTAATTGGTGGACAATCACTTAAATATGAGCCAGCAGTGTGCAACAGCAACTGAAAAAGCCAATGCAATTCTAAGCTGCACTAATAAAGGGATAGAATCAATATAATGTGAATTACTAGTACCACTTTATAAAGCCTTAGTAAGACCACACTTAGAATACTGCATCCAGTTTTGGTCATCACATTATAAAAAAGATCTTGAGAGTATAGGAAGATTGCTGAGAACAGCAATAAAAATGATTAGGGGCATGGAGGCTGAAATTGCTTAATATGCACAATGGTTCCGGGAATTGAGTGTCTAGTCTAGTGAAAAGAAGGACTAAGGATGACAAGATAGCAGTATTCCAGCATTTGAGGGGCTGCCACAAAGAAGAGGGGATCAACCTATTTTATAAAGTACCAGAAGGCAAACAAGAAACAATAGATGGAAACTAATCAAGGAGAGAAGCAATCTAAAATGAAGGAGAAATTTTCTGACAGTGAGAATAATTAATCCGTAAAACTGTTAGCCTTCAAACATTGTGGGTGCTCCATCACTGGAGGCTTTTAAGAAGAGACAGGAGAGCCACTTGTCTAGAATGGTAGAGGGTCTCCTGCTTGAGCAGGTGGCTGGACTAGAAGACCTCTAAAATCCCTTCCAACTCTGTTATTCTGTTCTGTTCTGCTTTGTTCTGATGACAGAATCTTGGTTTAGTACGTGATATTTTGGTACACATTTGTATTCTGGGTGGGACCTTGCACATTGTCTCCCCATATTTCACACCTTGCTCAGAATTTTAACTCCTAGATCCTTTTGTTTCTACCATGGGCTGAATTGTGCCACTAGGCGCCCTACCCAGTTTTAGGCAGGCTGAAACAGCAATACTACCCCACCTTGAGAGAGCTCAGTCAGGAATTCTGCTGTAGGGTGTTCCTCCTTAGGCTATTTGACAAAAGAAACCTACTCCTACCTGGACCTAATATACTCCCAATTGGAGAGCAGAGCTATAACCAGGAGAGTGACAAATTGGGAGAGACCTTTTTTTGAGCTGCAGACAATGTCATTGTCTGTTCCATCCCATAGAGAAGATACCTGAGACTCAGCTTATAATGCTACCTAAGCTTACTCAAAGGTGCTTTTTCCCCCCCAAAAGGCAACAGGACCTTGAGGAAGAAGAAGAAAACATTTTGCTTCTCATCCAAGAAGTCCACCCCTCCCCCACCATCAGAAATGATGAAGCTTCTTGGATGAGTAGCAAAACATTTCCTTCTTCCTCAAGAAAAAAACCAGTTTAATTGTCTTTTGAAGAAAAGCACATTTGAAACAACTATGACCTGGATGACTGAATCTCCACAGTCATTTATCTAAGCTTACACAAATGAAGGGAGGAATATTTCAAATGTTGATAAATAACAAATCACGAATTCCTTCATCTTTGGCCAGTCTGGTTATGAATTAAATGTTTAAACATACATTTTGGGCACTTCTAAAGGATCCTCTGTGTATATCAATATGCATGTATTTACAGGATTTATATGACTACCTATTTCATACAATGATTCTAGGTACCTCACAAAAATCCATAAAAATATATTAAAAACACAACTTTCCACCCAAATATCCTCCTACTAAACCCTGCTTGGGTGAAATAATCAGGTCTTTGCAGACCCAAGGAAGGCTAGAAGGATAGGGATCCCTCTGATCTCTTATGGGAAGCTGTTCTGAAGGAGTGGGGTGGCCATTGAGAAGGTATGCCTCTGAGATCCTGTCAGTTGGCAACATTTAAGGGAGGGGACCTGGAGTACACCCATCCTATATCACCTAGTAAAGCAGGCAAATATCTACAGAGACAGGTGGACCTACAAATAACCTGACTTTGTATCATATAGTGCTTGAAAGGTGATAATGAGCACTTGAATTACATCCAGAAAGTAGCTGAAAGCCATTGCAGCTCATGCAATGATATTTTTGCTTGGGTGAACTATGGGAAACCCAAAATAGTGTGTGCCATTGCATTTTGGACCAGTTGCAACTTCCAGATGGTCTTCAAAGAAAACCCAATGTAGATTGTAATGTATTAACCCAAACTGGAGGTGACTAAGACATGGGTGAGTGTGAGTGTGAGCAACCCAGCAGAGTCCACCTCCATACAAAATTGAACACTAGATGCCTAGAATAGTCTCACAGTGACCCTATATGGCAGGGGTAGGCAACCTCGGCTCTTTTGTGACTCATGGACTTCAACTCCCAGAATTCCTGAGTCAGCTGGGAGTTGAAGTCCATGAGTCATAAAAGAGCCGAGGTTGCCTACCCCTGCTATATGGTAAACTCCCCCCCCCCTGCAAAATAGCTGCTGGCTATCTATCTGTGAATGCAATAAGAATGGAGAAGCAAGTATGCTTTGCCTCTTACTGTCACAAGATATGTCCTAACAAAGGTTTGTACCAGCGCTCAGTTAGCTTCATCCCACATCTTCCTCCAGTTGGGCTCTAGGCATCTGTTGTGTCATTTCATTTCCCTGAGCATGGCTACAAACCAAAGGACCCCATGACATCTGGGTTTGCAAAGTCCAAGGCCTTTATTTTAGTTTTGCTAGGGCAGGGTCACAGTTTACTAGAAGAATTGTTCATGCCTTCCCACAGAAAATTCCATTTAGGTCTTTAGCATCCCTGGAAAAATTGATAGAAATTAGAAGAGGTTTTGTTAAAGGTCACCCTAAAAGCTAAAGCCAATCAGACAAAACAATACTGAGCTAGATGGACCAATACTATGACTCAGTAGTAAGCAGATTGTTATATTTTTATAGAGAACCTCACCTGTTCAGAAATGTGACTTTACCACATACCAAGTTGTTGGGGCCATTCTTACCTGGAAATTGCTATTTCCTTTATGATACCACATAATTTTACCTTTGAATTGCTGTATATATGGTATACAGTCATATGGATATTTCTGGATTTCTCTCATCAAAATCCTTATTGTATGTCCCGTTTGTACCTAAAGTCATTTTGAAAATGAGTTGAAATTTTCATTTTAATAGATGTTTGAACTGTGTAGATATTTTGAATACAATACAAAAGCCAACAATCATTGAGAGAATCTGATATTTGAAAAAATAAATAACAATTGAAAAAGAGGTGAATACCAGATAAAGGAGTTAGATACTGTTGCTAATGACATAAGGACATATTTACGGTTGTTGTTGTTGTTAGCTGCGAAGTCGTGTCCGACCCATCGCGACCCTATGGACAAAGTTCCTCCAGGCCTTCCTGTCCTCTACCATCTTCTGGAGTCCATTTAAGCTCACACCTACTGTTTCAGTGACTCCATCCAGCCACCTCATTCTCTGTCGTCCCCTTCTTCTCTTGCCCTCAATCTTTCCCAGCATTAGGCTCTTCTCCAGTGAGTCCTTCCTTCTCATTAGGTGGCCAAAGTATTTGAGTTTTAGCTTCAGGATCTGGCCTTCTAAAGAGCAGTCAGGGTTGATCTCCTCTAGGACTGACCGGTTTGATAGCCTTGCAGTCCAAGGGACTTGCAGGAGTCTTCTCCAGCACCATAGTTCAAAGGCCTCAATTCTTTGGCGCTCAGCCTTTTTTAAGGTCCAATTTTCACTACCATACATTGCAACTGGGAAGACCATAGCCTTGACTATACGCACTTTTGTTGACAGGGTGATGTCTCTGCTTTTTAGTGTGCTGTCTAGATTTGCCATGGCTTTCCTCATGAGGAGCAAGCGTATTTTAATTTCTTGGCTACAGTCCCCATTTGCAGTGATCTCAGAGCCCAGGAAAATAAAACCTGTCACTACCTCCATTTCTTCCCCATCTATTTGCCAGGAACTGAGAGGTCCGGATGGTATGATCTTGGTTTTCTTAATGTTCAGTTTCAAACCAAGTTTTGCACTGTCCTTCTTCACCTGCAACAAGAGGCTCTTTAATTCTTCTTCACTTTCTGCCATTAGAGTGGTATCATCTGCATATCTTAGGTTGTTGATATTTCTTCCGGCAATCTTAATTCCAACTTTTGATTCATCTAGCCCTGCCTTTCTCATGATGTGCTCTGCATATAAGTTAAATAGGCAAGGCAACAGTATACAGCCTTGTCGGACTCCTTTCCCAATTTTGAACCAATCAGTGGTTCCGTGTCCAGTTCTCACTGTTGCTTCTTGGCCCGCATATAGGTTTCTCAAGAGACAAATAAGATGTTCTGGTACTCCCATCTCTTTAAGAACTTGCCAGAGTTTGTTATGATCCACACAATCAAAGGCTTTAGCATAGTCAATGAAACAGAAGTAGATGTTTTTCTAGAACTCTCTAGCTTTCTCCATGATCCAGTGTATGTTGGCAATTTGATCTCTAGTTCCTCTGCCTCTTTGAAATCCTGTACTTCTGGTAGTTCTCGATCCACATACTGCTGGAGTCTAGCTTGTAGGATTTTAAGCATAACTTTACTAGCATGAGAAATGAGTGCAATGGTGCGATAGTTTGAACATTCTTTGGCACTGCCTTTCTTTGGAATTGGAATGTAAACTGATCTTTTCCAATCCTGTGGCCAGTGTTGAGTTTTCCAAATTTGCTGGCAAATTGAGTGTAGCACTTTTACTGCATCATCTTTTAAGATTTTGAATAGCTCAGCTGGAATACTGTCACCTCCACTAGCTTTGTTGTTGCTCAGCTTTTCTAAGGCCCACTTCACTTCACATTCTAGGATGTCTGGCTTGAGGTCAGTGACCACCTCATTGTGATTATCAGGGATGTTAATCTCATTCTTGTATAGTTCTTCTGTGTAATTTTGCCACCTCTTCTTAATCTCTTCTGCTTCTGTTAGGTCCCTGCCATTTTGGTCTTTTATCATGCCCAGTTTTGCATGAAACGTTCCCTTCATCTCTCCAATTTTCTTGAAAAGATCTCTGGTCCTCCCTATTCTATTGTTTTCTTCTATTTCTTTGCACTGTTTATTTAAGAAGGCATTCTTATCTCTTCTAGCTATTCTCTGGAATTCTGCATTCAGTTGGGTGTATCTTTCTCCTTCTCCTTTGCCTTTCGCTTCCCTTCTTTCCTCAGCTATTTGCAAAGCTTCCTCAGACAGCCGTTTTGCTTTCTTGCATTTCTTTTTCTTTGGGATGGTTTTAGTTGCTACCTCTTGTACAGTGTTGTGAACCTCCGTCCATAGTTCTTCAGGCACTCTGTCTATCAGATCTAATTCCTTAAATCTATTTGTCACCTCTACTGTATATTAATCAGGAATATGATTTAGTTCATACAGGAGTGGCCTAGTGTTTTTCCCTACTTTCTTCAGTTTAAGCCTAAACTTTGCAAGGAGAAGCTCATGATCTGAGCCACAGTCAGCTCCTGGTCTTGTGTTTACTGACTGTATAGAGCTTCTCCATCTTTGGCTGCAGAGCACATAGTCAATCTGATTTCTAATTTAATAAATAGATCTGATTAAACCTCATACTGTAGGTCTACCTATGTATCTGACCAATACATAATTAATATATATTATTATTAATAATAATACCTCCAAATCACAAGACATTGGCTTTATTCTTATTCTTCCCCTCTGCAGTTTGAATTTAAAGTATAAAAGACTAAAAAGAGATTTTCATAGACATCCCAAACTTTGAACTACCCAAGGAACTAAAACAGCAAAGTTTCGCTGTCGGGCAAGCTTCTACGCCAGCTGCCTTTCTTTCCTCTCACTTTGTCTCTTTTTAACCTCACACCCCACCTTCTGTAAGGGAAGGCAAAAGGATCACTCACCCTCTCATGAAAGATGGTCTCCATGGTCATGTGTCTTCCACCATCACCATCGGCTTCCACACCACATGGTTTGACCCAGCTAATCAAGCCATGCTCTGGCTGTGGTGCTCCAGCATCTCATAGCTCCTTCTAGAGGAGGCTGACAGCACCAGAGGGGACCCCACTCAAATCGTACCACCAGAGGGGCATTTTCAAAAACAAACTAGGATAGGAAGGGAAACAATACGAAAAGAACGTAATTCTGGGAAATCTGTCAAAAGAAGGAGCCGGAACTCTGTTCTGGTGTGTTCTATGACAAAGAACGCCCTGGCTTTTGTTGCTTATATTTTTCATCTTTGTCTTTTGAAAAATATCCATCAACCCCATCTTTAACTCCTTTTTCTCAGTCTTCCCTTTCCTCATGACTTTTTTTTGTTTCATTAGCAATTTGATCCTCATTTATTTTTTCTATTTGAATAATGTCATCTTTCATATTCAAGTCCAGCTCTAGGCTAAAGCTGAGTAGCAATGACCTAGGGTTGCCAAATTTTAGGGGACTGCCAATTGAAAGGACTTTTGAAAAATAAAAAAAGTGAAAAGTGCTAATGGTGCATTCTCTGTGTTAGCTTGCCCGCAGGAGGATTAAATATAATTTGGCAGAATTGATCTCCTATGACAACAATGGTTGCTGATGTAATTAAAATTATTTACTTTGAAAACAGGGTGAAAATACTCTACAGAGCTGAAAAGCAATTGTAAATCTCACAGATTCAGAAAAAAAGATAGGCAGACAGAATAAAAAAAGGAAGAGGGTGCTTTTTTAAAATTCCTAACAAAATTGGAAGATGAGCTAAACCATATAGGACTATAAATTTGCGTAGGGTGCCAAAGGTTTAAATTTGGCCCTATTCATACTGATACCTATTTGTGCAACTTCTATTCATTCTAAACCAATTTCTGTTTGCTTTATTACATATAGTACTTCTTAAATCACTCATTTCCATGCCATTTAACTTATTTTTATGTTTTCCCTGACATATCTTATTCTTATTTCCATATAAATAAATGAATTAAGGAACACTCTTCTACAGCCATTCATACAATTTTCAACATTCCTCAAGTTGCATAATGGCTGGATGGGCAGTTAGACATACAAATTGAAATAACCAACAAAAATGGAGCATATACTTCCCATGACCCTTATTTTTGCACCTGCATATTTTAAAATTGTTTGATAAAGTTCTCCATATTTAGTAAACATTCTACCAAGATTTACACATTCTTATCTTATTTTATCAGCACTTATGCATAACTGCAATTGTTTACTCAATTTAAACACCTGTGTCAAGCACAAGTACTTTGATCTTTGACACATTAATTTTCCAATCTATCCTCCTTGTTGTATTATAAAGATTTTTAACATTTGCCATAGATCATTTGGGTTGTCATCCAGCAAGATATTATTTGCATATAAAATAAGACATATATTCATACTTCCAAACAATGTATCTCTTCCAAACAACACCATAAATACATCAAACAATCAAGGGGATACCAAACATCCTTGTCTTACTTCATACTGACTGCTGAATCATTCATTAAGCACTCAGTTTATTATCACACATCTTTTTCTTCCATCATAAACTGTTCTTATAGTATTCAGCAATCAGATATTATTCATGTAAAACATTTCATAATTGAAATCTATTCATTCAACATATATTTTCTCCAAAGCAACAAATGCATAACAATGTTCTTCCTTGTGTTAATACTCTCTTCTGAAAGGCAAAAATATGACCCACGCCCCATGTTTGGTATAAGCCTACACTGCTTCTCCTTGATTGTAATTATTTCTTGTACCCTTTTCAATCAGATATCTGCCAAACAACTTCCCAGAGACACCCAACAAATTAGTCCCCCTCTACCTTTCCCTTCTTAAGAGGGGTTGTAATAACATTCTTCCAATTATCGAGTACAGAGACGGCTTTAGCATAACTTTAAGTAAACTGGACAATCCTCATGTACAAATGCAACCATATTTGACCTTTTCTCCATTAACAGTTGCAGTATAGTTATTTTTCATCATTCTAATAGCACCCATGACTCCTTTTTCATCATTTTTTCATGGACATGAACATATACAGTACTTGCTTCAATCTTACTCTTTTATATATTGTTATTATTTCCATAACTAGCTTTAAAATATCCTTTCCAACATTCCCTCACTCCAGATCTGTGCCACCTTCAATTCCTTACTTTTATTCTTAATCCTGTTAACTCCTTTGGAAAGTCCTTCAGCTCTCCTTACTGATTTCCAAAGCAAAATTTTATTTCTGTCAAAATTGCCTCTTTCGGTTGTAGTTGTTTCTTATTCTTTTTGTTTACATTCCTTGCAAATATTCTTCTTCTTTAGATACATTATAGTATTTTTTCCTAGTTATTTTTCTTTGCATTCAACCTCTCTCACTCATAGATTCTTTCACTTTATTATTCCACATAGTATCCTTTTTTATAATTTAATTAACATAATTTTACAGTGTTCTGCAATATATTGTAATTCTTTTCAATTTACTTCAGGAAATCTCTACATCCTTTTTATTTATGTCCACTTCCCATTCATCTCATTAAGATTAATCTGTCTTCTGATGTCTTTTAATAAAGATTTCTTAATTTTCCTGTGGTTGCTCTATATTTATTCTAGATTCCTTCTCTTTTTTCAGTGCCCCCTTTCCCCAATCTTTTAAAAATTTATTCTTTTATTGCTTTTAAAATAATGATAAAAAACAGAAAAAACACAAAACACAATGATAAAATTACATGTACTGTGAAAGGGAAAAACACATAGTACTTTTATTTTTAAAAAGTGGAAAAAGTTCAGCAAAGAGGCAAAGGAGTATGATATATCATTCTAGCAGTAAATAATTATAATTCTATATATAGTTATCTAGTGTAATTATTATTCAAATACATATATGTTTCTAATACAGTAAAACAATGTTTTTAACCTACTGTATTTTCTAAAAATTGGTCCATACAAAATTTATATCTACAGCGGTGTTTCTCAGCTTCAGCAATTTTCAGATGTGTGGACTTGAACTACCAAAATTCCCCAGACAGCATGGTTGGATAAAAGCTGGTTGCAGAATAGCTTTTGGCTTTAAAGGGCTGGCAGGTGAATGCTCAAAGTGGCTGAGGTTGAGAAACATTGGTCTGTAGGTAAATCCATTCATAGGTGGTGGGAAGTGGAATTAGGTCTTCAGTCAATTTGAGTGCAGGGGACCACAATATCTCTCCAATGCTTCAGTATTAGTATTTTGACCATAGTAAGGCACATAGAATCCATTTACATTATCCAGTTTTCAAATTTCAAGTTCAAAAAGAATATTATCATTTGAAAAATTTGCTCTTGTTACACAATTATATTTATATAAAGGTAGTCCTCAAATGACAATCACAATCAGCCCAAACTTTCTATTGCTAAGTGTTAAGTGAATGTTGCCCCGTCTTATAACATAACAGAGTCCAATAAATTGTAAATAATATTTTTTGCTTATAATTTTTTTTATTGAAAAGTTTTTTCTTATGTTAAATTTGAGATCCATTGACAGTCTTGGTAGAGAAGTTAAAACATTCTCCCATCTTCTTGGCAATACAGGAACCTCTAATTCTTTATTTCACTTGTTTCTTAGAAACTGCATATCAAATCAATTTATTTATAATACCTATAAAAACTAATACAGCTAGTCCTGTAAGGACCCACCTCAGCTAACCACCCAAGAAAGCAGAACTCCTGAAACAGGCATTGTCTCAAAAGGAAACTTTTATTATAAGATTAGTAACAATAGGGAAGTCAAGGCAAGATCTGGGGAAAATCCTGCTTAAACGGTATAGTTAAAATAGCAATATTCCTCCTCCCACCAAAGTCATAATGTCCATTTGAAATCCAGCCAATCCACAGGTGGCATAGTTGGCGTGCATCTCAGGATCTTCTCCAGTTTCATTTCTCTGTAACTGTCTCCCGGATAAGGGAGACACATTCCTTTCTCAAGTGGATAGAGTTGGGAGAAGAAAAGTAGAAAGCGAAAGTTATCCCAAGCAAAAGCAAATATCCCCCCTCCCCCCAGCAGAATGGCAGGCCCCAAAACAAAAGCACAAGAGTAAGGATTTGGGGACCTGACATATGTCCCCCCAAAAAGAAAGGAAATCTACCTAAAAGACAAAAAAAGAAAGGGGAACAAACAATACAGGCATATCAATTAGGCTTTTTAGGATATTGAGAGTGGAAACATCTTAGAAGTTTAGGGGCTCTAACATGTTTCTTGTACACCCACTCATCTGGGCAGAAGAGAGATTCTTCCAAGCTACTAAGTATTGTCTATTTGAGAGTCCAAATTGTCCTTGATCTCAAAGTGATTAATAGGTGTGGGTGCCTGGGGCACAGGAGTCCTAAAATTAGAAGTAAACTGCAGTGGAAAACGGTAGATTTTCTGCAAGTTCTTTAGCAAGTCCAATTCAATCATCACAGGATTGATGATGCATTTAATAGAGAAAGGTCCTACAAATTTAGGGTCTAATTTCTTAGAAGGTTGTAAAGACTGCAAATACTTCATGGAGAGGTATACTTGGTCTCCAACTTTATATGGTTTTTGCTCCACTCTCCGTTTATCAGCCTGAATCTTATAGGCTTTTCTGCCTTCATCCAGAGCTTTCCTGATTATTGGCCAGGTATTCTGCAACTGTTTAATCCATTCTTGCAAGGAGGAGATTTCAGACTCTTTGATAGGGAGTTCAGGCATGGGCACAAATGTTTGACCACTAGCTACTTGAAATGGAGTGAAACCTGTGCTGGAGTGCACAGCATTATTATAAACCACCTCAGCAATTGATAACAGGTCAGACCAATTGTCTGGCTGATAATTAATGAAACATCTCAGGTATTGTTCTAGAACTGAGTTCAGTCTCTCTGTCCCCCCATTCGCTTGAGGATGATGTGAAGATGATAACCCTTGACAAGAACCCATGAAGTCCAAAAATCTTTCCAGAACTTAGAGGTGAATTGAACCCCTCTGTCTGAAATTATGTGTTGTGGAGCCCCATGAAAGCAATATATGTTTTGCACAAAGAGCTAAGCTAAAGTTTTTGCAGTTGGGATCTTGGGGCATGGAATGAAATGAACTTGTCTAGAGAACAAATCTGTTATGACCCAAATTACAGTGGTTTCAGCACTTTCAGGCAACTCCACAATAAAATCCATAGAGATTTCTCTCCAGGGTGCTGACAGACTTGCTACCAGTTGTAGCAGTCCTGGGGATTTCCCTTGCTGCTGTTTAGCTGCTGCACATGTGAGCAACTGGCTTTGTAGCTTTCTATGTCCTTTTTCAATGCAGGCCACCAAAATTGCCTTTTAATGAGATGTAAGACCTTTACAAAATCAAAATGTCCAGCAGTTTTCGAGTCATGCCCTGCTTGCATTACTTTAAACCTTAAAACTGTTGGGACATAAAGTTTCCCCCCAATCCACGCTAATCTATCTTTTAACACACACAGGTTATTGTTGTTTCGAAACCACTTATCAGTCTCTAACACAGTTTTAAAGTCCTGCAGCAAAGTCTTTCCAACAGGAGCCACAGGTTTCGACTGGGCTCTGGTGGTTAATGGGGCTACTAATTGACAAGGATGTAAAAATGGTTTAGTCACCTCTGCTTTCTTATTGTTATATTGTGGTAACCTGGACAATTATTTATTTATTTATTGATGGGATTTATATCCCGCCCTATCTCCTGAAGGACTCAGGGCGGCTCACAATACAACATATAATAAGTACATAAATCAAGATAAAATGAAAATTGAGAACATCAGTGCAATAAAAATTAGAGAATTTTAAAATGAATTAAAAATACTAAATATAAATTAATTGAAATGCCTGTCAGTCTAGGTCAGCTTGGTGGAACAGGTGTGTTTTGAGGCCGCGGCGAAAGGATTGGAGGTTTTGGGCTATCCGAAGCTCAGGGGGGAGCTGATTCCATAGGGCTGGCGCTCCCACAGAGAAGGCCCTCCCCCTGGGGGTCGCCAGCCGACATTGCCTAGCTGACGGTACCCTGAGGAGGCCTTCTCTGTGTGAGCGTACTGGACGATGGGAATTTGTTCCCGGCAGCAGATGGTCCTGCAAGTATCCCGGACCTAAGCCATGTAGGGCTTTAAAGGTAAGTACCAGCACCTTAAATCTCACCCGGAGGGCAACTGGTAGCCAATGCAGCTCACGCAGGAGGGGTGTAATATGGGAGTATCGGGAAGCTCCCATCACAACCCGTGCAGCTGCATTCTGCACCAGCTGAAGCCTCCGGGTGGTCTTCAAGGGCAGCCCCATGTAGAGAGCATTACAGTAATCAATACGGGAGGTAACGAGTGCGTGGGTGACTGTACGTAGGGCATCTCGGTCCAAAAAGGGGCGCAATTGGTATATAAGACGAATCTGGGCAAATGCCCCCCTAGCCACGGTTCCAATGTGATCTTCAAAACTGAGTCGTGAATCTAGGAGGACGCCCAGATTGCGTGCTTTATCAATGGGAGGTAACATCTCTCCTCCTATAGTCAGAGATGGAACCTCTTGGACTAAACGAGATGACGGTATGTACAGCCACTCAGTCTTGGCCGGGTTGAGTCGAAGCCTGTTTTCTCCCATCCAAATCTGTACCGCTTCCAGACAACGGGACATCACATCAAGGGCATCACTGGGTTGGTTCGGGGTGGAGATGAATAGCTGGGTATCATCAGCATATTGATGATATTTCACCCCGAAGCTACGGATGATCTCTCCCAGCGGCTTCATATAGATGTTGAACAGGAGGGGCGAGAGCACCGAACCCTGAGGCACTCCACAATTAAGAGGCCTAGGGCTTGACCTCTGCCCTCCTGCCAACACCGTCTGCGAACGGTCCGAGAGGTAGGAGGAGAACCAACGCAGAACGGTGCCTCCCACTCCCAGCCCCTCAAGACGACGCAGTAAGATACCATGGTCGATGGTATCAAAAGCCGCTGATAGATCTAATAGGACCAGGACAGAAGAATAACCTCTATCTCGGGCCCGCCAGAGATCATTCACCAGCGCGACCAATGCCGTCTCCGTGCTGTGCCCCGGTCTGAAACCCGATTGGTACGGATCTAGATATTCAGCTAAAAAATTCTTCCCCCCAGGGAAATAATGAATAGTGAAATCAAAACAATGGAAATGTTGGGACCATCTTGCCTGCTTAGGGGAGAGCTTCCTAGGGTTTTTCTTGGCTTTGAGATTCTTATGATCAGTCTATACTCGAAATGGTATATTACTCCCTTCTAGGAAGTGCTTCTAAGTAAAAGAGCCCATTGTACAGCATAGGTCTCCTTCTCCCAAGCTGTCCACCTCTGCTCATTATCTGATAATTTCCTAGAGGTGTAAGCACAAGGTTGTAATTGCCCTTCCTTATTTCTCTGCAATAAAACCACTCCCACAGCCACATCATTAGCATCTGCTTGAATTATAAATGACTGTTCTGGGTACAGATGTTTCAAAACTTGCTCCATAGAAAAAAGTCTCTTAAGTTTCTCAAAGGCTGTTTGACACTCTCCTGTCCATTTTAATTGTTGAATGGGCTTTGGCCTATTCCCCCCCACTCTGGTTTTTAACAAGTTTATGATTGGGAGGGCAATCTGTGCAAAAGATGGGATGAATTGTCTGTAAAAGTTTGCAAATCCTAGGAATCTTTGGAGTTGTTTCCTGGTTCTTGGAGGAGCCCAGTCCTGGACTGCTCTCACTTTCTCTGGGTCCATATCTATTCTCTCATTGGATATTCAATAGCCCAAGTAATCAATATGATCTTTGTGGAACTTACACTTTGACAGTTTGGCGTATAGTTTGGCAGAGCACAGCTTTTTTAGTACTGCTCTGAGTAGTTTAATGTGCTCATCTTTTGTTTTGGTGTAAATAAGGATATCATCCAAGTGAACCAAAACCCCTTTATACAGGTGATCATGTAGGACTTCGTTAATCAGTTGCATGAACACTGCAGGAGCCCCTTGTAACCCAAATAAGAGAACTTTGAATTGGAAGCAACCATGTGGGCAATTGAAAGCAGTTTTCCATTCATTCCCTTTTTTATTTGTATATGGTAATAAGCTTCTCTCAAATCTAGTTTGGAAAAAAAATTCCCTTTTGATAGGTATGCTAAAGTGTCTTTCATTAAAGGTAGTAGATACATGTTCTCCATGCACACAGTGTTCAGACATTAATTCACACAGTTGAAGAGAGCCATCTTTCTTTTCTCTGAATAATACAGGGGCTGCTACCTGGAGTCTAGCTAGCTCTATAAAACCCTGCTCCAGATTCTTTTTGATAAACTTTCCCAGTTCATTTAATTCCCTAGGATCATAGAGTACATTTTTGACTTTGGCAGTTTCGCCCCTGGGATGATCTCAATAACACAGTCTGTGGGTTGGTGAGGGGGGAGTTCGTGTGTCCTCTGTTCGCTGAAGGCTTCAGCCAAATTGTGGTATTCCATTGGAAGGGCTTTCAAGTCTGACTCACTGAGGGCGGAGGCAAAATCGTGGCATAACCCACACCTCCTGCTGTTTTCTTTAGAAGCAGGTGGGGCTTCCCCTTGTGAGAATTTCAACTGTCTTTCCCTCCAGTTGATCATGGGGTTCCACTTCTTTAACCAATCCAGTCCCAAAACTAATGGCCACTCCATCCATGGGGTCACAATAAAAGCTAGAGTCTCTGTGTGGTCCCCCAGGTCAATTTATAACAGTCTGGTGGCAAAGCTGGCAGGTTACCCCCCCCCCCCGCAACTAAGCCATCCAATTGGCAGAAAGTAATTGGGGTTTTTAGCCTTCTGAGTGGCATTCCTATTTTCCCCACTAGTTCTGGGCTAATCATGCTGGGCTAATCACCCCGAGTCCAGCAAGGCAGCTAATTTTACTGTCTTCCCAGCGCCATGTATAGAAAGTTCTAGGAGCACTGTTATTGGGTCAATTGGCCCACTCACCAATGAGTTGTCCACGTAATCATCTTCTGCCCCTTCTGGGCCATTGGTTGTGATCCCAGGTGAGCTCTACAACTTCCTCAGATCGCATCACAGTCTCCCTGGAGTCTGGTGAGGCTCTCAGAGGTCTTCCAGCCAGTAGACAATCCCCTCTCTTGGCCAGTGTCTTGCTGCGGCAATCCACAGCTCGATGTCCCTCTTTACCACATTTGAAGCAGGCAGTGCTGTAAGATGGGGCAGGCGAACTCATGCAGTCTCCCCTCACTTCTCAGACTGTGGTTTGAAGCTTGATCTCACCAGGCAATGTAGGTGTTTGCATTGATCGATCTCTACTTCCTCAGCTATCAGGCATCAGTAGTATAGCCATCCCGGGGCTCCTCAAGCTATGCAGGCATTATATAGCTCTTTGTTGAGCCCATCCTGGAAACAGCTTACCAAGATGTCTTCTGGCCAGCAAAGATGACTGGCCAGCTCTCTGAATTCTTCAGTGTATTCAACGACTGGTCTCCTTCCCTGCTTCACTGTTTTTCTGCATTCCTGGACTTTTTTGTCTGCCAGCCTGTCTTCAAAACATCTGCAGAGGGCAGCCGTAAACTGGTTGAAATTATGCAATTTAGGTGCATTGCAATTGTACAGGATCACCATCCAGTCAGCTTGCTCCACCTTCCAAAGCTAGGGTAACTACCTGGACCTTTTCAACATTGGTAGGCAGTATTCTCCCATAGATTTGCATGTAGGTGAACACTTGTGCCAGGAAATACCCCAATTGCTTCGGATCCTCCATCAAAATTCACTCCAATCAGGATCGGCTTCACCTTGGCTGGTTGGGGTGGTCTGCCTCTGGTTCCTTGAGATGGACGGCGTTGCCGTGGTGCTGCCTCCTGGGCTCCAGTGCTGCCATCTCTCTGACCTCTGATTCCTCCTCCTCCGATTCACCCTCCCTTAGGGCTTTCTTTCAGCAGCATCTTAAATTCATCAAGGGCTTTTTTCACATAATTCAATCGTCCCTGATTTTGATTCTTCCTTTTCTCCATTTTTATCAGGAGAAGCAGGCTCTTGATTTTTTTTCTTTGCCTTTTTCTTTCCTCCACCATGGGTAAGGTTGACTTTTGGGGCTTTTTGTTCCCATCCTTCCTTTTTTTCCAACCCCGAGTGACCATCTTGCTCAATCTTCTTCACCAAAAGGCCTGGCTTCTTCCAGGTCCCTGGAGAGGCTTTCATCTGGTTTCAAGCACTGGAGATCCTCGGCCCACTTCTCTGCCTGGAATTTCTCCATGTGAAATTTAATTGCGACTCCCCCGGTAGGGAGGTTGAGTACTATGCAGATCTTGCCTTATGTAAGGACCCACCTCAGCTAACCACCCAAGAAAGCAGAATTCTTGAAACAGGCATGGTCTCAAAAGGAAACTTTTATTAGGGATTAGTGACAATAGGGAAGTGAAGGCAAGATCTGGGGAAAATCCCACTTAAATGGTATAGTTAAACCAGAAATATTCCTCCTCCCACCAAAGTCATAATGTCGTTTGAAATCTAGCCAATCCACAGGTGGAACAGTTGGCGTGCATCTCAGGGTCTTCTCCAGTTTCGTTTCTCTGTAACCGTCTCCCTGATAAGGGGACACATTCCTTTCCCAAGTGGACAGAGGTGGAAGAAGAAAAGCAGAAAGTGAAAGTTATCCCAAGTGACAGCAAATATCCCCTGCCCCAGCAGAATGGCAGGCCCCAAAACAAAAGCACAAGAGTATATATGCAAGGAAGACAATAAGGATTTGGGGACCTGACAAGTCCTTAACTTACAATAGTTCATTTAGTGACTATTCAAAGATACATCAGTACTGAAAAAATTACTTATGACCGTTTTTCACACTTATGACCATTGTAGCATCCCCATGGTCATGTGATCAAAATTCAGACACTTGGCAACTGACTCCTATTTATGAAGGTTGCAGCATCCCAGGATTACGTGATCACCTTTTGCGAACTTCTGGCAAGCAGAATCAATGGGTAACCAGATTCACTTAACAACTGTGTCATTAACTCAATGACTACAATGATTCACTTAACAACTACAGCAAGAAAGGTTGTAAAATAGGGCAAAACTCCCTTAACAAATGTTTCACTTAACAACAGAAACTTTGGGCTCAATTGTGTTTGTAAGTTGAGAAGTACCTGTAGTAAGCTTTTTTTTAGGTTTAAGGAATTTAATAAGTTCTTCTAGAACCTCAGGTCTCTTAGAAGCTGAGAATGTTTC
Organism: Vipera ursinii; assembly: GCF_947247035.1. Taxonomy (NCBI): domain Eukaryota; kingdom Metazoa; phylum Chordata; class Lepidosauria; order Squamata; family Viperidae; genus Vipera; species Vipera ursinii. The sequence continues at coordinate 50,095,153 of NC_139517.1, forward strand.
TGGTTCATTTGTTAATAAATTTTGTAGCTGTAAATATTGCCATTACATCTGATAGAAGATATTTATCTCTTAACATAGCATATGTTAAAAAATCATTTGTTCAAACAACCTCAGGTCAATTCTTAACACTTCCCTCCGGATGGTTTGTCCTGCATTCATATCCTCTCATTACCTTTGCATTCTTATTTATTTCATTTTTCTCAATATTAAACAGTCAAATGAGCCGCACCTTTAGAATGATATTCGTTAGTAAGCAAATGAATGTACTTATGTTTACACAATGTACAGTATTCTAAAGGAAAGACTTTTTTTCAGAGCAAATTGTCTACTATCACCATTCCCTTTTTCAAGGGGGTTGGGAGGTTGTCTCTAAATAGCCTCTTGTCTTGCTCCTACTCCCTAATTCCACTGAACAAAATCATATTTGTGTTCATTTAAAATGTTGCACAATTTCTCAGGTTCTTCAAACACCATTTACTGCAGTGTGATATGCAAGCATTAACAATGCATAGACTCTATGCAGACAAAAGAACCTGTATGCTACCACTCCATAAGTTCTGTCACACATTTTAGTTCCTTCATTTACAATTAAACCTAAACCTTCATTCTTTACATGCATTTATCAATTCTACAAGAATCAGACTACTTTTGTTCACATCCTAGTTTTAGAGAAAGAAAGCACAATTATTTTTTTCTTTCTCTCATTTAATTTCTTCTTTATTACTCTTTACCAATACTTTTCTTGCATTCCAAGTTTCAATTTTCCCTATGGAAAATGTGAATTTCACCAGCCCTTAGATATTGAACTCTGCTGCCCATTGTGGCTTTGGTCAATAGGGACTTTCCAATAACTTTTGTAGTGAGATAGAGAAGGTGTAGACTAGGTGCTCAACCTTAGTTACACCTGTACTGCATGCAGCATTTCCTGCTAGTGGTAGTTGTAGTATTGATAGGTTGGATACGTTCTTGCCAATATGTCACAGTGCAAGCAAGAGCCAGTTTCATTTCACGTATGACCATGCTACTCCATGCAAGCAAAGATATCAAATCTAGAAATCATCTTGTAAGTTAACATACCAAGACACTATGGTATATTTATTTATTTATTTATTAATGGGATTTATATCCCATCCTATCTCCCGAGGGACTCAGGGCAGCTAACAACAACAAAACTTAAAGGTCTCTGTACAGTAAATTAAAAATAAAATTTGAAATAAATTAAAATAAATTAAAGAATAGAGTTAGAATTGTAAATATAATTAAAATCCCTGTCAGTCTAGGTCAGCCAGGTGGAAAAGGAGTGTTTTAAGGCCACGGCAAAAGGACTGGAGATCTTGGGCCATCCGAAGCTCAGGGGGGAGCTGGTTCCACAGGGCTGGCGCTCCCACAGAGAAGGCTCTTCCCCTGGGGGTCGCAAGCCGACATTGTCTAGCCGACGGTACCCTGAGGAGGCCTTCTCTGTGTGAGCGTACTGGGCGATGGGAATTCGTTCCCGGCAGCAGATGGTCCTGCAAGTATCCCGGGCCTAAGCCATGTAGGGCTTTAAAGGTATGCAGTATTGTAGATTGAAAGACACTCAGGGGGAAGGACAGATGATTTCTATTACTATTTCAAGGGTGGGAGGGAGATTTTTTTTCATGACTTGTTTCTTGATTTCAATTTGGGTATCATTATCATCATCATCAAGTTGGAAGGGACCTTGGAGGTTATCTAGTCCAACCCCCTGCACAGGCAGGAAACCCTATACCATTTCAGACAAATGGCTGTCCAGTCTCTTCTTAAAAACTTCCAATGTTGGAGCATTCACTGCTTCTGGAGGCAGGTTGTTCCACTGGTTAATTGTTCTGTCAGGACGTTTCTCCTTAGTTCTAGGTTGCTTCTCTCCTTGATTACCGGTAGTTTCCATCCGTTGCTTCTTATCCTGCCTTCAGGCACTTTGGAAAATAGCTTGACTCCTTCTTCTTTGTGGCAGCCCCGGAGATATTGGAACACTGCTATCATGTCCCCCCTCATTCTTCTCTTTTTAAACTATGGAATAGAATAGAATAGAATAGAATAGAATAGAATAGAATAGAATAGAATAGAATAGAATAGAATAGAATAGAATAGAATAGAATAGAATAGAATGGAATGGAATGGAATAGAATAGAATAGAATAGAATAGAATAGAATGGAATGGAATGGAATAGAATAGAATAGAATAGAATAGAATAGAATAGAATAGAATAGAATAGAATGGAATGGAATGGAATAGAATAGAATAGAATAGAATAGAATAGAATAGAATAGAATAGAATAGAATAGAATAGAATAGGAGATGGAAGGGACCTTGGAGGTCTTCTAGTCCAGTCCCCTGATCAAACAGGAGAAACTATACCATTTCAGACAACTGACTGTCCAGTCTCTTCTTTAAAATCTCCAGTGATGTAGTGCCCACAATTTCTGTTGGGAAGTTTTTCCTTAATTTCAGGTTGCTTCTCTCTTTGGTCAGTTTCCAACCATTGTTTCTTGTCCTGCCCTCTGCTGCTTTGGGCAAGGTTGTGCCATTCATGTGGTTTTAGTCATTTTTTCCAAGGAGGTTATGGATTTTAAATGTGAAATGTCTATTTAATTTCCATGTATTTCTCACATCAAAATGGCAGACAACTGTGTTGTTTCGATAACCATGGTCAAAGGAGGTTCCGAGGTTTGTAAAAAAAAAAAGGAACTGCTGCAGAACTCTATACTGTTGGATTAATTGCTAATAGAACATTCAAAGTAATTATGAAACTAAGCTAAAGGGGGAAGTTCCTTATTTATGTATTGTCTCAACTATGTATTTTGCTCAAATACCAAATTCTTTTTAGATCCTTATGCTTTCTACTAAGGAAAGGAGTGGCTATGTTAATGTAAACAGAGATCTAAGACTTCAGAAACCTCATTAAACTCTGCCAGCGCCAAAAATTAAATAAGGAATGAAATAAGTACTGTAAATTTCAAGCTTTTCAGTTAAGTGCCAATTATATAGTCAACTACCACTCATCAAGGATTACATATATAATATATTTAATACATATTATAATCTTAACTGGGTATATAAGACTTACATCACTTTTTTTCTTCTCATATAATTGCAAATTTATTCAATGGAACTGGAGAATTTAATGTAAACTGATTTTGGAAGGCTGTCACATATGCTTACGTAGCAATGAGTTTTTAAAACAATGGTCAATCAAAGAAACTGTAATGGACTGATGGGGGTATAGTAGTAAATTGTTGTCACACATCCTTCTGAACTAAATATCAACAATATCTTTTTCATTGTTGTTAATCTTTAATACATTTCTACATGCTGTTGAGGCAACTCCAGATAAATTTTCAATAACCATATATGACTTGTTAAATGTCTGTCATTTTTAATACCAACATCATATCAAGTTCCTTGTCTTGTTCTACCAAATTCTTTTTCATTAGATTACAAACATAAGCTTTGTTCTTCCTTTTCACTGTTCTTTTGATTTATATTTACTTACCTTGCTGAAATTGTGATGCAAGGAACAATTAATTATTGCTTGTAAAGTCACAGAGATTCTTGGATGAATGTATTATGAATTAAGAGCATAAGGCACTGTTATGGTTATGATTCCTCCTGTGAAATCATACTACATAATGAAACTTTTGTCACCAAGACTTGTCCAACTTGTTTTTATTTATCTCATTGGTAGCTTCTTTTTTTAACCTAATACAGCTCATAAAGAATCTAGCCCTTGCAGTGATGCCACACTACCTACTGTGAACGCAGCCCAGCACAAAAGGAGCTGCTTGGCTACAGCTGGCACCAACAGGTAAGTGCTCTTCTCCTTTTTCAGAAGGCAAGACAAAAAGCTGCCACAGCAACAATGGGCATTGTATTATTTGACTTCCATGCCATACTTCCTAGATGTGGCAGACTACCTTCCCCAGCTGGCAATGGCTTTCTGGTCAGAGTTTTGACCAAAAATCTGGTTTTTCTCCTAGAGCTACTTTTCCACTTGTTGATTATGGGAGGTAGCTGAAAGGGCAAGAAACACTTTATAATAAAATAAATAAATAAAATAAACAAACAACCACCCTAGAGTTATGGGGAACATTATTACTGATTTCTCTCAGGCTGCACTTGAACAGAAGTATGGAAAAGTTACCACAAAATGAGAACTTAATGTCTCATCTTCTCTCCATAGATTTTCAGATAGGTGTAGAGAGTGAGAGAAAAAACAAGAGGGTTCAAACTTTTATTCCACTTGGAAATCAGTTTCATTGAATTTAGTGTGATCAAGCTTAGGAAAAGACGTAATCCTCTGCAGAGTTTTTCATTTAAGTCAGTTTTCTCCCCTTCTCACTTCCTCTCAATATTTTAACAGTGCAGACCTTGTTGTACAGGGTGACTGTATTTGGATCTGAACACTCATCATTTTTCATTTGTAAAGGAGTTAATTAATAAACTATTAATTAATTGTTACCATTATGGGATTTTTTTACTTCTAGCATCTATTCTTTTCTTGAAAAGATGAAATTGTTGTTTGTGACAATTTACATCTTGAGACAAAACTATGAAGGGGTTATTTATTTCAGAGATTTATAGGTGTTTTTCAGTAAAATGTCCTGGGAAATTTGCAAAAAAGTAGGTTACTTGTGTATAAACCTTTTTTTTTGGGGGGGGGGGGTGTTACATGATATCCTGAAAATGTTCCATACTTGCTGCTATTGTACGGACACTATTGAACAATGATTGTATTGTATTTGTTTGTATTACATTGTGAAGTCTGAAGATGAGTTTCTGTAAGCTCTGAAAAGAGGAGTTTCAGTGTTTTATGCCAAGAAATCTGGATGATGGGTGTTGAAAACAGCATAGTAAACTAGATACAGACTTTGGGCTCATGCAAGGAAGGCAGTTAGTTAACAATTGCTGTTTTGTCCAGAGGTCTTCTATCAAGGAAAGTTGTTTATTATAGGAATAACACATTCCAAAGCTTAAATATTTTGTTTTGTAGAGGAAAAAACACATTTATCTTCTTTTTTCCAAAAAGTATCCCCATAAGTTTATTTTTTTTTCTGAATTGGGGCACGCCCTTTGAATAGCCTATTCTGAAGGAATGCTGGTCTTAGAGATAGGGAAGGAATGAGTGAATGGGGGGGGAGAGGGCTTCCAGAAAAGGTTACATAATCCTGGAAAGAGGCAAGATAAGGGGGAAAATCCCCCCTCAAAAAACCTGCCCTTATTTTCTTTAGTATAAGAAAACCCTGATTGTTTTTTAAGGTTATGTTTCTGTACCTAATTTGAAGATATTGTTGCTCTACTTACCTAAAGAGCTAACACCTAGAAGGGGAAACACACTCCCCAAAATTATAGATTGGACTAAAACATAAAGTAAACCTGATATCAATTCATCTGCATTTCATTAATTAATAATAATCTAAAATTTTATAATTCCATCCTTTCCTGGACGGATAGCAGAGCGTCCCTCATTTAAGCCATAATCTTCTATCTGGGTCAGGCAATGAGAACAGAACACTGTTCTGCATACCTGCAATTTTTACTTAGAACTTTCTCTCCTTTTCATCAAACTGCAAATGTTAAAAGAGCAGAAAGAAATTTCAGCAGTTCTGTTTGCTTCAGTGTTTATCATCTAAAATCTAATCTTCTTACAGTACATAGGCTTCTTTTATGAACCAATAACTTGACCAGGATTGTTTTCTTTTCTAGTCTAGGCGTCCTACCTGATTTACAAGTAAACTCCTCAATATTAGGGTTGTAGAGTCCCACAAAAAAAGAGAACACATTTGCCATTGGTCAAAATGTCTTACCCTTTCTTCCAGCAATTCATACATTTTGAAAGAGAGCACCTACCCTTCTTGATGGTAGCCTGTTGATTGGCTTTAATCCCTGTTTACCACTTGAATGGTAAAATGAACAGAGACTACTTCCTCCACCTCTGCAACAGCCACTCCGAGTCAATTCCTCCTAGAAAATAACTCAGCCTGAGTTATTGCCAGAGAAACTTTCAAAATAGTGCTGAAATAGGACTAGCAAAATTATTGGACGATGTGTGCCCAAGAGAAGTTCTTAAAATCATTTTTTTTTAAAAAAAGTGTGTATTGCTTCTTCTTTTTAAAATAGATATTAACATTAAAAAGCTATTAGAAATAAATACACTGCAATGAACTGAACAAGTATTTTTAGGAAGAGTTTGGGTTTCCTTTAATGAAGATTAGTAAAGCAGAGATAACTGATTATTAATATCTCTCTAATTTCTGTTCTGGCATTTGTGCTTCCTCTTTATTCAATTGCATTCTTGCTTTTCTACTTCTGAGAATTAAAAAGTAGTAGAATGGAATTTAGAATCAGTGCAGATGAATTAAAAGGGGGAATGGACAGATATAATATTTATGTGAATTGTACTACTTTATAAAACAGTGTCTATGTACAAAAGTAGTTTCATGTTACTTTGTAGTATCAGATTTATAAGTGGATAAAATTATGGCTCAATATAAAAAGATAGCTGTTTTGTGTGTCCCCCCACTTCTTTATTTTTAAATTTTAATTTATTTATGAAAATCTTTGTATGTCATATATCCTATTATATTTCAGTGGAGACTTTTACTACCACAATTTTAGTCTATGTATGATGAACAGGGAAGGTAGTGTGGTGGACTGCAGGTAGTGGCAATTTCACAGGAAGAAGGGAGCACATTTCAGTTGGGGTGGGGGGAGGAGGTGAGACAAGAGGCAACACAGCCTGGTGCTGGTTCAAGAGATGGCGACAGAGTTAGGAAAGCCACTCCCTAGAATCTCCCAGGCAGTGCTTTTTTTGTAAAAGAGAAAAGTGCCGGAACTCACACATGTCATACAACCCACCTTGCCTACCCTACAAGGTTCTATCCAGAAAAGGTGCCGGAACTCCGTTCTGAGCGTTCTATGAGAAAAAAAGCCCTGCTCCCAGGAAATATCCTTTAGGGAGAGAATAGTACTGGTTTAGTCTGGCAAGATCCTTTCTTTCTTTCTTTCTTTCTTTCTTTCTTTCTTTCTTTCTTTCTTTCTTTCTTTCTTTCTTTCTCTCTCTCTCTCTCTCTCTCTCTCTCTCTCTCTCTCTCTCTCTCTCTCTCTCTCTATCTATCTATCTATCTATCTCAGCAAATAAAGAGCTAAACTTTGGCTGGATTGTTCTAGGTAACTTTTCAGCTGGGCCTGACACTCTGCTGGCTGGCAATTACTGGAATTGGTCCAGCTGTTTGGATGATATCAGTTAAGGCAGACATGTCAAACTCGCGACATCATGTGACGTCATGCAATGTATCGGGACAGTTTTGCCATTGCCGGGAATGGGGTGGACGCGGCTTCCAGATGATGTATTTGGGGCACGTGCCAGCCGTTTGAAACCCCTGAGTTAAGGAAAACTGATACCAACATAAAACAGAAATAAAATGCTAAGGACTCCCCATATTTACTTCTTCAGATGTCCTAAATGAATGTATAGAAATTGGAGAAGTACAGGAGGGGCCAGCATATGTGACCTACTTTCTTCTGATTTTCAAACTCTTATATTTTCAGGCAAATGTGGGGATTATTCTTTAAATTCTTAAACAGTTATGCTTAAAGTGGATTTGGGTCAAAATATGATTTCCATTCTAGGTTAAGTGATTTTGAAAAAAGAAACAATATACTACCTGAGGAGTTAAATAATTTTTAATAAGGCCGAAGGCAAGCAAGGTAGCAGTGCCTATTAATCTTGGCTGAACTGGGGGAAAAAAGAGTCAAATCTGATTATGGTTGGATGGGAGATCATCATGAAATGTCAAAACTTGTACATATGTTGGGAAACTGAAAAAAACATCTAAAGGCATAACTTCCATATTTTTGCTTAGCAAACTATAAGGACACATAGCCATCCACAAACAGTTAGAAGCAGGGAAAAGTGATAAAATGCACAGTGTGGATTTGCAGGACAAACTCTGCCTCTTACATTATTGTGTGAACAATCATACGAGCACGGACAAAAATGAGGCAGTCAAGAAGAACATTTTGAGACTTTGACCTGTACTATTGCACCTATTATAATTGCAACCATAGCAGAAAGAGTAAATGTAGACAATAAGTTACGCAGCTGCTTGCTAAATTCTATTAAGGCCACATTTCTGATTAAACTTAAATAAAGCAGCAAGACTTTTTCATGGTTTTTACATTAAAGAAGTCTGCCCAGAAAGCTATTGAAACTCCAGTTGTTTCCTACCATTATCCCAAAGTGCATAGCTAAATGTCTGTGGAGATTCTCAGTCATCCAGGTCATGGTTGTCCCAAAGGTGCTTCTTAAAGAGGCAACTGAACTTTCTTGTTTTTCCTTGAAGACATTTCATTTCTCATCCAAGAAGCTTTCAAGAAGGCTCCACACCCATTTGCACTATTCAGGTGACATTGAGGACACAGATTAAACCTCCAAGTTGCCTCAACAATTCTGTAAAAGAATGCAAATGACCAGCTGTATGCAATGAATATACATCTTTCCATTCCTCACTATCCAGTCAGAGCTGAAGAAGCTTCTTGGATGAGAAGTGAAACTTCTTCAAAGAAAACAAGAAACTCCAGTTGCGTCTTGAAAAAGCACCTTTGAGTTTCCTATCATTACTTTTCTTACTTGCTGACCTAATCAATTATGTGCTAATCTATTTAACCATTTCCCCTTGGGCATATGGACTTTCTTATATGGACATATAAGGAGGAGCTAAAATGGTATGAGCAAAATGATCTTGCTATCAGCAACAACAGTGAAAGGAGAACGGTATTACAACCCAACAATATGTGGATGTCCCCATGAAAAGAATACATATCCTGATGAATCTTGAAAGAACACAAGAGTACAGAAAAAAATAGAGAATATTCCTATGCCCTAATCAATATGGTTCTTTCAATATAGTCATTAGGACCTGATATGCTTTTATAGATAATCGCGCCTCCCTTTTATCAACAGTGTTGGATTAGCTTTGGAAGGATGAATTACTTCCTTAGATAATAAGATATAGTAGTAGTATTTTCCCAAGAAGCCAATCTACTGTAACAAACACTACTGTGTTTATGTAGCAAACATATGGAACCAATACATTCTGAGTTAGACATCTTATACAAATAATACATTCTGTTACAGTACAATTTGGGTTTGTACAGCACACCAGTGTTTGCTATCACTTCCCAATTCTGACTTATCTAGGTTAGAATTCATGGTTTTATAACATTGTCAGCAAACTATATATGGGCTGTCCAGGTTCATTAGTTGATGTCGAGAAAGGTAATGGAGCAGATGCAATATTTCTGTTGAGTCCAACTCAACTGATTCAGTAAAGTTACAGATTCAAGTAAAAATTCTTAACTTACTGGATTGTACTAAACTAGGTCATTTCTGATCCACACCATCACAGTTAAAGCTACTCCTAAGAACAAGTAGCAAACCAGATAGGACTGGAATTCTTTTGTATGGGAAACAAAGTCCTCGGTGTAATTGGAGAGCTGAGAATTCTGCCTTATTTCTATAAAAAGTTGAAATAAAAGGGGTTGGCTTGTATTCATTTTACATTTCACCCTTACTGCTCTTTTCACATAGATACCTTTTTTTTCAAAATCTCCAAGGGAAAATCTCTCTTTGTATCATTGTAGCAAACTTTGTGAGGTTAGGTAGCAGGTAAAAACTTGCACAGAACCACCCTCTTAGACACACAAATGAGCAATTCTAAGTCCACATCTTGTTCTTCTAAATCTAACATAAAATTACTCTGTGCTATTTGGCTTGGCACTGTAGCATTAAGGATTGGCAGGAGGGGAAAAATAAATTTCCTCTTTCCCCTTATAGGTGAATATGCTTAAGCCTGTTGATAAATAAACAGTCCTGGTTTTTCTTCTCTTTTGCCTCATCTAGGTGCTCTGCAAATTGAACCCCAGTATCTTAAATGATGTTGAAGATCTGCTGTCATTTTAAACTCTGAAATATTGTACATCTTTACATTGAGAATGAAAATGAATAATGGTTGAAGCTTTTTTTATTTTTAATTGTATCTGAAATTGACTTGGATTCAAGGATAGAACTTTAAAAATTCTTTATTTTTCTTATAATGAACCGAACCATTAGGACAGGTTTTGACAAAGGAATCAGAATTCCATTGAATGCACAGAACTTAAACTGTTGTACAAAAAACCTGGATTCTGAGTAGAAAAGTAACAAAGATATCTTTTTCATCTACAATTTCCCTTTTAGGCTCCAAAAATGACTTTATAAAACTGCATGTAATATATAGTTTACAAGTAGTATGAAAGAAATCTCAATGGATTTTAGTTTTATTCAACCTGAAATTTCAGACACTTTATTTGTAGCTTTAAGATTGCCCAAAAATGAAGTTGGAATCTGGTTAACCAGAATGTGGAGGTTTTAAGGTTTTTATGCATATCAGAGAATGGATCTGGTTCACTCCTGGTTCTGTGTATTTCAGGAGCACAATTTAGGGTAGTAAGAAAAGTATTTTGTTTCTGCTTTTTGTTTGACAGCTGGAAGATTGAATGATTGCTGATCTACAGTATTGCATATTTCTCAGAAATTACCCATAGAGCGAAACATATATTCTGTGAATTTAGAGAAATGTAGAGAAAGGATATAGCAATATTCCCTGAATTCAGCAATAGGGGGTCTTCCTAATAATTAAAATCATGCCTTTATGATATAGTACAGATATTCTCTTATTCCTAGCTCATGGTTGAGGTTGGCTAACTTGGGGTATTTCTGATCTTGTGTGAAAATAGTGTTTCCATCTTCTGTCTACCCATAACTTGCTCTATGTTCCATATATGGTCTTAAGAGAGCTGGTGATGAGTTGGAAGCTGTGATCTACCCAGTTCCTCTTGTCACTTTAGGCAGGATTGCAATTAGGGTGGTGCAGGAAGTCCCTAAAGAATTGTTGTTTTTTGCTTTCATTTTAATCTCAGTTACTACTATATGACTAACTTGATCCAACTGATGTTGGTATACTTAGGGACATTCAGGGAGGAAAGGAAAGCAAGTTAAACCAACTTTCTGGATGAGCCTAAAGACTGATCTATCCTCAGAGGAGCCATTGTCAAAGTGTCTGGAAGAACTGTTCTTCTGAATGTATCACTTGATTTTCAACAGAGCAGAATCCATTTCAGAGCAGTCATTAATGAAGACAGTTTGCAAATTCTTATAAGGAAGCTGAAAAATTCTATCTCCATGTAAAGAGATGTATATAGGTCAATTATTGATATGAATAGCAACTTGCCAATCTTTATAGCTAAATAAATTGTTAAGTCATGTCTTTCCTTCCATAGAGATGAACTATAATTCATGTATGATTTATGGTATTCAGAAGATGAAATGCATAAAACCGTATGGTACAAAATGCTTCCAGGGCACATATGGAAATTTAGTAATTACTATAATTTATTTAGTATTTATAAGAAAAAAATAACTTCAGAAAAGTAACGTCCCAGCCAAATCATACCAAAACTTTTGTAAAATACTTTCCACTCCATTTTGGATTTGCCCAAATTGATAATTTCTTTTTTATTAAAAATATTTTTAACAAAATCCAGAGAAAGAGTCATTTATTTTTATGAAACCAAAAAGAGGTTTTTGTAGGAAACCCAAGTTGTACAATTTTGATAAAAGGATAAATACAAGAGCAACATAAAAAGGTTATATTAGTGATAGAGTCCTGCAAGGAGACAGTATTTTCCAAGATCTCCTTTGGCTCTTTCAGCTAAGAGCAGTCAGACATATAATACCAGTCAGCTGGTATTATTAGCTGACTGGTATTATATTATTAGCTGGCTGGCATTAGCTTCATCAAACTAAAAATGAAAAGGAAGTGTAGGTTTGATTTCATTGGTTGCCTATGTGGTCTTGAAGTGATTTTCCATAATATCAAACTAAATTGTACTTTTATTTGAAGAACTGTTTGCTGGCCTTATATAAATCTTTATGGAATCTTTCTCTTAAAGTTAAATGAAGTCCTGTGATTACCCACAACCTCTCAAGGCAAGCTGTTCCACTGGCTGATTGTTCTCAATAGCAGGAGATTTCTCCTTAGTTCTAGGTTGCTTTTCTGCTTGGTTGGTTTCCATCCATTACTTCTTGTGTTGTCTTCTGTTGCTTTGGAAAATAGGTTGGCTCTGTCTTCTTTGTGCAGTTCCTCAAATATTGAAACATTGCTAACATATCACTCCTAGTCTTTGTTTTCATTAGACTAAACATACCCAATTCCTGCAACTGTTCTTCATATGTTTTAGCCTCCAGTCCCCTAATTATCTTTGTTGCTCTTCTCTGCATACTTTCCAAGGTCTCAACATCTTTTTTTTTTTTAATATTGTGGTGTCTAAAACCAGATACAGTGTGTGTGATCTTCCTAAAGACTTATACAAGTGCTAATAACACTTCATATGATCTTGATTCTATCCTTCTGTTAATGCAGCCTAGCACTGTGTTGGGTTTTTTGGCAGCTGCAATATGTTGCTGACTCCTATTTAAGTGATTGTCCAGTAGGAATCCAAGATCCCTCTCACAGTTACTACTATTGAGCCAGTATACCTATACTGTGCCTGTGCATTTGATTTTTCTTGCCTAAATGTAGAATATTACTTTTTTCACCATTGAATTTCATTTTGTTACATATGGCCCATTGTTCAAGTATGAGATCCATCTAGATCTTGAGCCTATGTTCTGGGGGGTTGGCTATTCCTGCCAGCTAGGTTGTTTTGATGAGTTCACCTACTAGAGTCACTTATCTAAATCATTTATGAGGATATTAAAGATTACTGAGCCTAAAACAGAACCTTAGGATACCCCACTTCTTATTTCTCTCTATATGGATGTAGTTCCATTAAGAGTAGAACTCAAATTAGAAATTATTAATTAAGGACTAGAACCCAAATTAGGAAGAACCCAAGATACTATGTTGAAAGGGGTAAACCCGTGATATAAATCATATATTTTGCATAGCCCTATTCACAATGAAGAAAATGAGTATCTATGTCAGAATAGCTTTAGGCATAAGCAACTTTGCTTTGATTTTGCTCATTAGTTTACCCATTAATTTGTGGTTTGCCTTTGCAATCTTTTAAATTTCATAGACTATCTGAAGCAGCACAAAGGGACAAAGTGTCTGTTTTATGACATTTGAATAACAGTTTATGGCAGTATAGATTCTCTTTTTAGCAGGTAACTGGAAGGAATATGCAGACTATAGATAATACAATGATTTAAACATATTCATTTGCTGTCATCTAATCAAATTCATAACTGAGAATTTGAAGTTGGTTATTTCTGGTTTTTAAGGGGCTCCTGTGGCTCAGCTGTTAAAGATGCTGAGCTTGTCAGCTGGAAAGCTGGAAAGCCTGAGTTTGAGACCTGAATGCTGTGTAACAGGGTGAGCTATCATTACTTGCCTCTACTCCTGTCTACCTAGCAGTTCAAAGGCATACAAACGTGAGTAGATAAATAGGTTCCACCTCAGTGAGAATGTAACAACATTCCATGCACCTCAGCATACAGTCAGGCTGGCCAATGGATATGTCTTTAGACAGCACCGACTTCCTTGGCTAAGAAATGGAGATGAGCACTGACCCCTAGAGTTTATTGATTTATAAAAAATTTCTGTTGTTACTTGATCAACCACCTCTATTGCGCTGTTCCCCCAGTGGGGCCCCAAGCCCACTGGAAGAATCACATCTTTAGGCCCTTACAAAAAGATAGGAGGGTTGGGGCCAACCTCACATTGGGGGTAGCAAGATGTTCCAGAGAGCAGGAGCAACAGCAGAGAAGGCCCTCCTCCTGGATCTGACCAGCCAGAATAATGATGGGCTGATGGGACCCACAGCATGCCTCCTCTGCAGTGTGAGTGGGACAGGCCAATCCCAGTGGAGTGAGATGGTCCCTCAAATAACCTGGCCTCAAATGCCATGAAGGGCTTTAAAAGTGATCATCTTGAATTGCACCCAGAAGCAGACAGGCAACCAATGCAGCTCACAGAGCAGCGGTGCTACAGGGGCCATTCTTGGGGGCCCCAGAATTACCTGTGCTGCCATGCTGTGCACCAGCTGCAGCTTCTGAATGCTCTTCAAGGGTAGCCCCATGTAAAAGCACATTTCAATAGTCCAGCCATGAGATGACTAAGGACTGAATGACTGAATTGGAAATGATTAGAGATCTTTACTTTTATTTTTGGTTTTATTCCAACATCACATTGATTATGTGTCATTGCAACCACATAGACAAATTTTCTCTATGACAATCTGTCCCTAACCTTAAGGTCTTCCAATTGTGCACTTGTCACTACTGCATTTACATCCACCCACCTTGATTCGGAATGCCCTCTTCTTTGCTTTTCTCCCACCATTCCCAGTACAAGAGTCTCCTCCAGATTGCTGAGTCTTTGCATAATAGACACAAAGTGGAATAATTTGAATCTGGGCATTTGTGCCTCAAGTGAGAGTTCTGGGTTGAACTCCACAGTATTTTTAAGCACCCAATGAATTATTGCCAATTTTTAAAATTTGGAAATATGAGCCAATAGAATAAGTAATGGAAACAGTTTTGCCAAATTGCTGTTTCTTCATGACTTTTGTGATGTAAAGAGTCATGATTTTTGCCCGTCCTAATATACAATTTTATAATGCATTAAAGCTGCTAGTTGGTGACATTCTGGTCTTACATTTACTGCTGTGCAGCCAAGGCTAAAAGGTAAAAGGAATTTTGTGTATGATTTTGAAGCAGAGGATATATTTGAATTACACTTTTATTGTTTTGCCTTTAAAAATGCAGTATGATGTTTCAGGGGAGACGTATATAGCCTATATTTATGTTCTTGTTGAAGAAAATATATTATGTGACTCATAAATATTTTGCAAAGCAAACCATTTTGCTTAGTTTATCACTTTTTCATCTCTGCATAATTTATTTTGTTTCTAATTATCAACAGGAGAAGCAATAAATTTTGCAGCCATGGGGGGGGGGATGAGATGAGGACAAAGAAATATGCTTTTGAATTCCCTTCCCCCCCACTTCTTCTTTTTCCATCTAGCATCTCAAAACCATTCCTGAAAATGCTCCTGCAGTCCAGCAAAATGGAACTCTTTTTCTCTAGTGACAACTGCCCTGGAAAGATTCCTCATCTCTCTCTCCCCACACCCCACAGTCTCAGTCCTATCCAATTTGTTCAAAGTGTATTTCAGTGGATGAATAGAGCATTTATTTGTCACTGATTGAAAAAGTAGGAATTATAAAATCCTTGGGAAGGGTTGATGCTGGAGAAGGAAGGGTTAATTTCTAATGTATATTGCAGCCCTGTTTACAAAATGCGCCGGAAATTAAGTTCTATAGAGCAAACAATCCTCTCACAAAGTGTGGATTTACCAGAAAGCACATTGACAAGATGGTTCCCTGTGATCCTTAGATATCCATAAAGCTTTCTACTTGGGGGCTACTAGATTTGAAGTGGAACAATCCCAATCAACAGATGGCAGCAAAGAGCTAGAGATTACTGTATCTCTTTGCTGCCATCTAGGGGTGATCTGTATTTTTGCAGGCCAGACCTGCTAGGTCAGACATGTCAAACACAAGGCCCTGGGGGCCAGATCCGGCCCGCGAAGTGGTTTCATGCGGCCCACGAAGCCATCCTGGAAACAGTGAGGGAACAGCCCCCACTGTCTTGGCCCTGGCCCAGAGACCCTCCTTCTGCCAGAGACCTTCAGATCTGTCCCACTCCGGCCCAGGCCCCCATAGGCACCCTGGATGCGAACGATGTAGAGCTGGCCACGCCCACCCAGTAGGCCATACGCACTCTAGCCACGCCCACCCAGTAGGCCACGCCCACCCAGGCCACACCCACCAGGCCCCCTGAGGGCAACCGCAATGCTGATGCGGCCCTCAATGAAATTGAGTTTGACAGCCCTGTGCTAGTTCATATAGTCTGGAGCAACCCACCAGGTCAATATATTTCCTATTTCCTTTACATAAAAATCAATCCCGGTGCAGTTTGTGAAATAAATTTTAAAAAAGTGATCAAGAGAACAACCAAATATTTAAGTCTTTTGAAAATCTAACAAGGATGGGGCTCAGCAAACGAGAGAGGAATGTGGTTCCAGAGGGCAGGTGTCACTAGTGAACGAAGACTAGTGAAAGAAGACTTACAGTATCTTCTAAGTCTTGCTAGTTGATTCTGTTTCACAGAAGGATTTCAAGCATGCCCATTCGCTGGATCTGGTAATATGAGCAGAAACAATCAGAGGGAAGCAATCCTACAAATAAGTAAGTCCAGTTTTGCCATGTAGGGTCTTACAGATAACCAACATCTTGAATTGTACCTGGAAGTAGTGCAAGTTAGGAAGCAATAGTATTATGTGGGCACACCTGCTTGTGCTGTCATATTCTGAACCAATTACAGTTTCCAAATTCTGTTCAAGAGCACCCTTGTGCCAAATTAACTGCAGTGGTCCAGGTAAGGAGTATATAAAACACGAGTGATTGTGAATGTGGCCTCTTTATCTCAGAATAGGTTGATATGGTATACAAGATTGGTTCTTCTATCCACCACTGCCTCCTGTTTCATGAGTAAGAGCTGTGTTTCTAAGAGGACTGCCAAATTGCACACCAAATGTTTTTAAGAGAGTATGTTCTCTTTCAGAGTTAAATACAGAGCCTCTCCATATCCAGGAGGCCCACACCCTTTCTGCTCTTTCTCATCCAGACCCCAACAGACTCCAAACACTGGAAAAGAACTTTGTTTTCATCACTTGATTGATCCAAGATGGAAATATATAATTATGTATAATCAGCTTACTGCTGACATTTCACCCCATGTTGACAAATAACCTGACCCAGCAGTTTATTGTAGATGTTAAATGGGAGTGGGAGACATAGGAGTAGTCTCCCCTCCCCCATCACAATGCTGTATGGAAGCAGCCTTGAACAAAGGAGGAAAATTAGCATAGAACAATGCCCACACTCCAAACCTTCTAAGCCAACCCAGAAGGATATCATGACAAATGATACTGAAGATTTCTGAGATCAGCACAGAAGTACCATCCCTATCCTGTGCCCACCAGGGATTATGAAGAAGTTCGATTGATCAGTGTTGTCTCACTGCTATACTCATGTCTCAAACCTGAAGGAAATAATTTGTTGCCTTCAACACCTTCTGATCCTGCAAGCTAAGCTGAGTATCTGCCTTTCTCCCCTTGTTATTCATCATCATGCTTGTGAAAATGTGCACAATGTAAGCAATCAAGCCAGGACTAATAGTGGACATAATTAATCCAGTACATAAAAGAAAAATCAATTTCTTTTCTATTGAGCCAAAAAAGGCATTAAAAAATTTTGCTCCTCACCTAGATTACTGTTAGAATGTGAAGAAGGGGGAAACACAGGACAAGCTTATTCAAAGGTGAAAACTAGCATTAAAATTAATAATTAATAACAAGAAAAAAGTAGTTTTAGCTGAATAACATGTATGCAGACTTACATACCTAATACATACATACCTAATCTCATCAGAGCCCAAGCAGAGTATACAAGGTAACAGGAAAGATTGACATATTGCAGTTGATTCCAATGTACATTCAGGATATGTGCTCAGGATATGTAGTCTGACCACAAGAATAAGAACAGTTGAGTCTTGATCATGAGGCCAATGAGGACCCAGATTATTGGGGGCAATAAGCTGACTTTGTAATAATGCCGCTTGGGGTGTGTGTGAAAGCTCTAATAAGCAGGCATATACATAGAATGAAGGCTACTGCTAAGCTTGTAAGCCGCCCTGAGTCTTCGGAGAAGGGTGGGATATAAATGTAATAAAAATAAATAAAATAAAAAATAAAATAGCTGTTAGCATTTAGGATTCCAAACCACATTGAAAAACATAATGGAAAACAAAACTCTTTGGATTCTTAAAGTGCTTCCCTTCTCTCCCCCCCCCCCGCCCCTGCTGCCCCAAGAATAGAAACTTTGACATTGCCAAATCTCAAGCAAGCAAAGCAAAGGAAGGAGACAACAAATGGAAAGCCCTGAGGGAATCAAGGCAAAGATGAAGGGTTCAAATACAAAGCAGAAAGCAGATTTAGAGGATAGTTCCTACTCAGTCTGCACCAGGGTTGCCAGAAGTTTGAGTAGAAACTATTTTGCAAAGTGAGTTTAGCTCTGAGGCAAACCAGCAAATATACCCCCGTGCATCAGCAAGTGAACCTTAATGAAAGTTTAAAGCCAGGAATTCCTACAATGGTCTATGTACTCTGTATATTTAGTTCTTTTTTACTTCTGTAGTAGATTGCTTCTCTCAGGAGTTAACAAAGGAGTTAATAAAAGGAAAGAGAAGAAAGATGATACTGCACTTGATATTGGGCTTGGAACAACAATAAATAATTTATAAATTTGTTTCTTAATTAACACCATATTTATAACATTGAATGAGCTGATTTATCACAAAAATACTACACTTTAGATTTAAAACCTGAGAAGTATTATACGTTGCACTAGCTTCTTAGTTTTTAGTTAATAGGCTATTTGCTCTGGAAGTCTAATGCTAAATATACCGTATTTTTCAGACCATAAGACGCACCAGACCATAAGACGCACCCAGTTTTTAGAGCAGGAAAAGAAAAAAATCTTTCTCCTTCTCTCTCTCTCCCTCTCTTTCTCTCTCTCTCTCTTTCTCTCCCTCCCTCTCCCATTGTCCCTTCCTTCCTTCCTTCCTTCCTTCCTTCCTTCCTTCCTTCCTTCCTTCCTTCCTTCCTTCCTTCCTTCCTTCCCTCCCTCTTTATCCTTCCCTCTCTGCATTAGAGCAGTACCCGCGGAGGCGGCCCTGCAGCCCGGCTTTCTCTTGCAGAAAGCAAGCTGAAACGGAGTGAGGGAGATTGCCAGAAATGCGAATCGGCCGATCTTGCGCTCCTGCAAACTCCCTCGCTCGGTTTCAGCTTCCCTTGCTACAAGAGAAAGCAGGCTGAAACGAGGCAGATTGCAGCAGCGCGAGATCAGCCGATTCGCATTCCTGGCAATCTGCCTCACTCCGTTTCAGCCTGCTTTCTCTTGTAGCAAGGGAAGCTGAAATCGAGCGAGGGAGAGTGCAGGAGCGTGAGATCGGCGTTTCTCAGCACGTGCTGATTCGTGCTCCACTTGCAGAGGTTGGGGCTGGCCATACGCATCACCTTCTGACCATAAGATGCACCCTCGTTTTCCCCCCCACTTTTGGGGAAAAAAAGTGCGTCTTATGGTCCGAAAAATACGGTATGCCATTATTTTCAAAATCTGATTTAAAGTGATATGTGCAGGCCCTTCATAGCAATAAGTATAAATTGGAGGGAATTAATAGGGAGATTATGTAACTTAACTGAGGCCACATATCTTGAATTAATTTTTAAAAATATGAATAAGCAGAGCATTGTTTGCTTTGTGCCCAGTAAAATACAATCTTCTAGTTAAGCAAAGGGAAAAAAGGAAATGAGTAGAGAGGAAGTGGAAAAAGTCAGAAAATGGAAGGAATGTGGGAGGAGTGATGGAAAAGAAAGAAGATTGGAGACATTCCTTTCAACATGTCATTAGATTTAAATATTAATAAAAATGATTATTTATAGTTAACATAGCTGTGTATGCTTAATTATGAAAACACAACACAAGTTATTTCAGGAAGAAAGAACTAATCAGGAATGGATTTAGCCATTGCAGCCTGAACAGTGTGGTGACCTGTATGGATGATGCAATCATGAGTATTATTCAGCTATCATTGCTACAATGTCCTGCCTCTGAATTTGTGCATGGCTGTCAGTTCTGCCATCTTTGGTTTGGCACCTTGCTGGGATCCTGCCATCAAAGGCTAGAGGGGAGGAGGACACAGGGAACAAATGGGCAATAAAGATGCATGGGGATGTGATGGGAAATAGGGAGGGGGGAACATCAGGTTGACAAAGAACTTAAGGGACACCCTAAAAGCGGCACTGGAGAAGGACAAATTGTTCCAAGCCCATAAGGATGAATGCACGATACAGGATGGCTTAGCATGGGTGGGAACCAAATTATATGTTCCCGAAAGTCAATGACTAATGGTCCTACAGAAAAGCTATGATTCAAAAGTAGCAGGGCATTTTGGCTTTGTCAAAATCTTGCACTTGCTTAAATGCAACTTTTCTTTAGTGGCTGTCACTAAAGAAAAACATAGAAAGATATGCTGTTTCTCTGAAAATAAGACCCAACCAGAAAATAAGCCCTAGCATGATTTTTCAGGATGCTCATAAGATAACCCCTACCCCAAAAATAAGCCCCAGCATTGTGGTTGCCCGGGGTGTGTGTGTGGGGGGGTGAGGCCAGCTCAACATTTTTCACATTGAGGGGTGCCTGTGGAGGCCCAGGTGGGACTGAGGGGGATTAATTTCATTTTCATTTCATTTTATTAAATTTGTATACCGCCCTTCTCCCGAGGGACTCAGGGCGGTGAACAGGGCATATATAAATAGCAAATACAAAAATTAAAAGAGAATTAAACAATTGCCCAGATTAAAAAAAAACAACAGTAACAATATAAAAAACCCATTAAAAACCCTAACGTCCCCCATCAGGCCAGGCCAGCTTGTACAAATAAATGGGTCTTCAGACCGTGCCAGAAGGAGCGAAGGTCGGTGCCATCCGGAGCTCAACCGGCAGTTGGTTCCATAGAGCCGGAGCGCCCACAGAGAAGGCCCTCCCGACATTCTCTGACCGGAGGCACCCTGAGGAGGCCCTCTCTGTGGGAACGCACAGGGCGGAGGGAAGTTGACGCCAGCAGCAGGTGGTCCCCGAGGTACTCCGGACCCATGCCATGTAAGGACTTAAAGACCATAACCAAAACCTTGAATCTCACCCGGATGACTGGTAACCAATGCAGCTCGCGGAGCAAAGGTGTAACATCGGAGTACCGGGAAACTCCCAAGACAACTCTCGCGGCCGCATTCTGTACCAGTTGGAGCCTCCGAGTGGTCTTCAAGGGGAGCCCCATGTAAAGAGCATTGCAGTAGTCTAGGCGAGAGGTCATGAGCGCATGAGTGACCGTACACAGGGCATCCCGGTCCAGATAGGGCTGCAACTGGTGCACCAGGCGAACCTGGGCGAAAGCCCCCCTAGTCACAGCTACTATATGGTCTTCCAGGGTAAGCCGTGAATCTAGGAGGACTCCCAAGTTGCGAGCCCTATCCACGGGGGGTAAAAACTCATCCCCCCTCAGGGGTCTCTGGCAGAAGGAGACAGGACCAGGGTGGGCGCCAGGACCTGATTCATAAGAGGAGCCTCGCCAACTCTCTCGGGCCCCTTAGGGCAGTTCCAGGGCTGGGCTCTGGCAGGGAGGAGAGTCCTGGGTGCCTCTTGGGGGCAGGGGCTCCCTGCCCTTCCCATTCACCCAGGGCCATTGTGGGTGAGGCGGCAGGAGGCAGACGTTGGAGGATGAGGTTGGACAGTGGGGGCTGGGTGCACAGGGGCCATGGCACCATTCCCGCCCCACTACCTGCCTCACCTCAACTGTTCAGGAGTGGTTTCTCCCACTTTCTCCTTCCTCCTCTTTGAACAGCCCTTCACTCCTGTTGCTGCTTTTTCAGTCTTGGATCTCAGTTAGTCTGGAGCCTGTGCAGAGGGTCTTTGGAAAAGAAGCCCCGCAGCAACTGGGTGGGGTGGGAATCATTCCCTTCACTTTTGGACCAGCTCTGAAATGGACTGGAAGGTACAGCCTGAAGGCTCCAATCTGGCTTTGCAGCAAGCAGGGGATTGCTGAATAGTTTGTTGGGTGAATCCTAGCTGAGGTGATCAATTTAGTGGTAAGGTTTAACAGGTCGAGCCATGACAGGGATGAGGTACATGACAGGGGCCATGACAAATGGATGAGGTACATGAATGCACACTAGTCTGGCATTTCAAAGAAAAGGGATGTGAAAAGGTGCCTTTTTTGAGGGAGGCTGCTAGAAAAGGTTCCAGGTTAATCCAATCAACTCAGTCATGGTTTGTCGGAGAGCAGGCCTGCAAGGTCGTTTGAGGTGCTTCAAATCCCATGAAGCATCGGAGATGGGGCCTAGAGAGCTGTTGGAGGTCCAGCCGATCTGAATCCGACCAATTGCGACTAAGAACCTATATTAGGTCTTATCTCGCAGCGATAAGGGCAGCGAGGTCTAATCACTTCTCCGCCCTTATCGTGTCCGCAGATAACTGCCCAGCCGCCCTGTTTAGGGTGACCTGCTCCCTCCTTAATCAGGAGGTGAGGGAGGAACCCTTGCAGGGTCATGCCGAGGAGTTTAGTCAACATCTGTTGGACAAAATCGCTCGGATTCGGACCGGTCTCGACTCCGACTGGGCAGAGTCTGATGATCAGGACACAGGCGGTCTTGTCGATGTTATCTGGGAGGAGTTTGATTCTGTGACTCCGGAGGAAGTGGACAGGATTATGGGGAGGTTGAGCTCCACCACATGTTTATTGGACCCGTGCCCTTCCTGGCTGGTTTATGCGGCTCGGGAGGGGACACGAGGCTGGTTCCAGGCTGTTATAGCTGCATCTTTGAGTGAGGGTAGTTTCCCCGCCGTCTTGAAGGAGGCAGTGGTGAGACCTCTCCTCAAGAAGCCTGCCTTGGACCCAGCTGTGTTAAATAACTTTTGTCCAGTCTCCAACCTTCGCTTCCTTGCGAAGGTTGTTGAGAGTGTGGTGGCGCATCAGCTCCCTCTAGCCCTGGATGAAGCGGATTATCTAGACCCGTACCAATCGGGTTTCAGGCCCAGGTACAGCACGGAGATGGCATTGGTCGCTCTGGTGAATGATCTCTGGAGGGCCCGGGACTAGGACAGGGGATATTCCTCTGTCCTAGTCCTATTAGACCTCTCAGCGGCTTTCGATACCATCGACCATGGTATCCTGCTGCGGTGTCTCAGGGGATTGGGAGTGGGAGGCACAGTTTTTCAGTGGTTCTCCTCCTATCTCCTGGGACGTTCACAGTCGATGTTGGCAGGGGGGCAGAGGTCGACCTCGAGGTCTCTCGTTTGTGGAGTTCCTCAGGGGTCGGTCCTCTCGCCTCTCCTGTTCAACATCTACATGAAACCGCTGGGTGAGATCATTCGTGGTTTTGGAGTTGGGTATCATCAGTATGCTGATGATACCCAGCTTTTCATTTCGACCCCAAACCACCCCAGTGATGCCCTCAATGTGATGTCCTGTTGCCTGGAAGCGGTTCGGATCTGGATGGGGAGGAACAGACTTCAACTCAACCCCTACAAGACTGAATGGCTGTGCATACTGGCATCCCGGGATATTCACAATATTCCATCTCTTTCCATGGGGGGGTGAGCTATTACCCCCCGTAGATAGGGCTCGCAACTTGGGAGTCCTCCTAGATTCGTGGCTTACTTTGGAAGACCATATAGTGGCTGTGACTAGGGGGGCCTTCGCCCAGGTTCGCCTGGTGCGCCAGTTACGGCCCTATCTAGACGGGGATGCCCTGTGTACGGTCATTCATGCACTCGTGACCTCTCGTTTGGACTACTGCAATGCTCTCTACATGGGGCTTCCCTTGAGGACCACTCGGAGGCTCCAACTGGCACAGAATGCAGTCACGAGAGTTGTGTTGGGAGTCTCCCGATACTCCCATGTTACACCTCTGTTCCGTGAGCTGCATTGGCTGCCAGTTGTCTTCCGAGTGAGATTCAAGGTTTTGGTAATGGTTTTCAAGGCCCTACATGGCATGGGTCCGGAGTACCTCGGGGATCACCTGCTGCCGGCGTCAACTTCCCTCCGCCCTATGTGTTCCCACAGAGAGGGCCTCCTCAGGGTGCCACCGGTCAGAGAATGTCATCTGCTGGCCCCCAGGGGGAGGGCCTTCTCTGTGGGCGCCCCGGACTTATGGAATCGGTTGCCGGTTGAGCTCCGGACGGCGCCTGACCTTCGCTCCTTCCGACGCGATCTGAAGACCTATTTATTTGAACAAGCCGGCCTGGCCTGATGGGGGATGTGTTGGGGTTTTTTATTGTGGTTTTTTATATTATTATTTATTGTTTTAGCTTGGGCTTTGTATTTAATTCTCTTTTTAACTTTTGTACTTTGTATTTCATATGTGCCCTGTTCACCGCCCTGAGTCCTTCGGGAGAAGGGCGGTATACAAATATAATAAAAAGAAAAAAGAAAAAAAGAAGGGCACGAGAGGAGGGATGTGGATGTGCAGTCACTGCTGCTGGCGATCAGCCTTCCTGGCCGGCTTGCCATACTGATCCACTTTTCCCCAGTGAGGAATCAGTCTCAACCCCGAAGGGAAGGGTCCACATTCTGCTCAGCCTGCTAAACCGATCACTCTGGCTAGAATTCACCCAACAAACTAGCCATCAATCCACTTGCTCCAGACAAACCGAGATCCAGGACTGAAAAAGCAACAATGGAAATGAAGGAGGAGGAAGAAGGAGAAAGTGGGAGAAGCCATTCCCAAACATACTAGGCAGAGGGCAGGGAGAGGTGGTGCCATGCCGTGACCCCTGAACGCTTGACCCCACCTTCCAACCTCATCTTCCAGCTCCACTGCACACACAGGACGAGCCCCCTGCCTGCCACCCCACCTGCAACAGCCCCGGCCCCGGCCTTCCCACCTCCGCCTGCTCTTGGAGGGCAAAAAAATAAGACATCATCTGAAAATAAGCCATAATGGATCTTTTGGAGCAAAAATTAATATAAGACCCAGCTTATTTTCAGGGGAACATGGAATCTAGTTGCCTTACCTGTGTCTCTGCCAAAAGGCAGTAATGTAAAACACCAGGGCTCCTCCCGCCAGTGCTGGAACTAAAGCCACATGGAAAGAGATCTCAATGGGTAGAATTACCCAAAGGTTCAGGGAAATACTGTGATCTGGATGATAACGGATTTATTTTTCCAAACAAGTGCATTTTGTGCCTGTCAAAAAATTCTTTCTGCCTGCATGTTGGCCAAAGAGTTCGTGCAGCACATCTATAGATTGCACAGGATCCCAGAAAGAATAATTTCGGATTGTGGGATTCACTTCACTTCATGGTTTTGGCAAGAGTTCTAAGAAAATTTGGGGGCCATCAAAGGGCTTAGCTCCTCACATGATCTGGAAACAAATGCGGCCTGTGAATGTGGAAATGGGTCCTGGAGCAGTATCTCAGACGTTACATTAACTACCGGTATTAACAGGATAGATGGACAGACCTTCTCTCTTTTGCTGAGATTGTTTACAATAAATCAACTGACAGTTAGAACAATTAATCAGTGGAACAACCTGCCTCCAGAAGTCGTGAATGCTCTTTTAAGAAGAGACTGGACAGCCATTTGTCTGAAATGGTACTATAGGGTTTCCGCCTGAGCAGGGGGTTGGACTAGATGACCTCCAAGATAACTTCCAACATTATTATTATTATTGTTGTTGTTGTTGTTATCATCATCATCATCAGTGTTTTTTTTTTGTAAAAGAAAAAGGTGCCGGAACTCACACATGTCATAAAACCCGCCTTGCCTACCCTACAAGATTCCATCCAAAAAAGGTGCCAGAACTCCGTTCTGAGCGTTTTATGAGAAAAAAAAGCCCTGATGATGATTATTATTATAAAACTTTTATTCATAAAATATGAAACTCAGTCAACTGAATACTCAAATTGACTGGCACTAATGGTTGACATGGGTTGCTGCCAGCATCCTAGGTATCAACCAGGTATCTCCTTAAATGTAAGATGTTCCGAGTAGCGCAGTTTTTTGTAGCTTTGCTGGAGTTATTGCAGGAAGCTGCAATTTCTTGATGTGTTTTGCAAAGTTTTTGGACATAATTCCCAGTGCCCTGATGACAATGGGTATCACTGTTACATGTTTCATCCATAATCGCGCAGTTTCGATGGCCAGGTTGCGGTATTTCATAATTTTTTCCAGTTCTTTTTCTTCGACTCTGGCATCTCCTGGTACAGTGATATCAATCAACTGTACGCTTCGGTTCTCTACAGCTGTGATATCTGGCATGTTGTGTTTCAAATGGCGATCTGTCTGTATTCGGAAGTCCCACAAGATCTTCACCCTCTCATTCTCGACAACTTTTTCCACCATATGTTCCCATAACTTTTCGGGCACAGGCAAGTCGTCTTTTTTACACAATGCCCAGTGGATTAGTTTAGCAACTCGGTCATGTCTAGCTTTGTAATCAGTTTGCATGATTTTGCTGCACTCACATATTAAATGTGAAACAGTTTCAACTTTGTTGTTGCAAAGTCGGCAATTTGGATTGTCGGTAGATTTTTGTATCTTCGCTTTCATGGCATTTGTTTGTAGTGCTTGTTCTTGAGCAGCCAGTATTAAGCCTTCAGTTTCTTTCTTGATGGTTCCCATCTTAAGCCATGCCCATGTCAAGTTGTTATCACATTTTCCTTCAATGTTTTTCAAATGTTGTCCATGCAAAGCTTTGGTTTTCTATCTATTTAATCTATCATCCAGCCATTTTTCCTTATATTCTGCCTTTGTTTCTGTTATTTTGATAATGCTCTCTGTTTTCACAGCCTGCAGCAATTTTTCTGTACTTTGATTCACATAGTCATTCAAACTTCATTTTTCTTCTTCTACAGTTTGGTGGATTTGCAGTAGCCCTCTGCCCCCTATTCTTCTTGGCAGGTACAATCTGTCGATGTCACTTCGTGGATGTAGAGCACGGTGCATGTTCAAAAGTTTACGCATTTTCCAGTCTAGGTGTTCCAATTAAGCCAATGTCCAGTTGATAATTCCAGCTGGGTAGTGTATCACTGGGACTGCCCATGTATTAATGGCTTTAATTATATTTCCAGCATTCAGCTTTGATTTTAGTATTTTGCGGACTCTTCTTATGTATTCCTTTTGTGTTGATTCTTTGACTTTTCCATTCAAGATGTTATCTGCTTCCAATATGCCTAGGTGTTTGTAACCATCATCCTTTGCTAGTGCTTTCATAATACTTCCATTTCCCAGTTCTATTCCTTCTATTTTTCCCATTTTTCCTTGTTGCATGGATAATATAGCACATTTTCCAAGTCCAAAGTCCATTCTGATGTCGCTGCTAAACAGTTGAACTGTGTTGAATATTGATTCAAGTTCAGTGTGGCTTTTTGCATACAGTTTTAAATCATCCATGTATAGTAGATGGTTTATCTTGCCATGCTGGTTTGAGATGTGGTATCCCAGTTTTGTGTTTGTAATATTATTGTCAATGGAATTAATGCAATGTTGAACAGTAGTGGTGAAAGTGAGTCCCCTTGGAAGATTCCTCGTCTGATGTTGATTTCACCAATGTTCTCCCCATTTGCTGTTAGAACTGTTTTCCATTTTTGCATATTTGCTTTCAAAAATGTACAGATGTTTTTGCTAATTCCAAAGTTTTTCAAACATGCATTAATCCAACTGGGGGGTTAATGAGTCAAATGCTTTCTTGTAATCAATCCATGCTATATTTAAATTTGTTTTCATCATTTTGCATTTTTAAGTACCATTTTGTCAATGAGCAGCTGATCTTTTGTTCCTCTTGATTTTTTATAATTTCCTTTTTGTTCTGCTGGATACAAATTGTTTTCCATCAGATGATTGAATACTGAATTTGCCAGTATTCTTGTAAAAAGTTTGAACGTTGTTGGCAGACAATTAATTGGGCGGTAGTTGCTTGGTTCTGTGAGTAATTGGGTGGTAGTTGTTTGGTTCTGTGTTGTTGTTGTTGTTGTTCTTGTTATTATTATTATTATTATTATTATTATTATTATTATTATTATTATTATTATTATTATACACAATAGCACTGGATTCACTCCTTTTAAGATAGCCAAGGGGCAGGATTTTGTATCTATCTCTAAGCTGCCCCAGGCTACACCACTGACCGCCTCCTTAAAAGAATGAATTACACAATGTTGAACTTGAATTACCAAAGACCCTTAGCACGTTCATCCAGTATTCCACTGCAGCCTCTTAAAACCAGAAATAACCTCAGCCCTAGGCCCGATGACAAAGCCACCTCCTGATCCCATTTTGATCGAAGGGGAGCAGCATTTCAAGGTGAAGGACATATTGGATTCTTGCACTCATTGGAGGAAAATTCAGTGTTTAGTGACCTGGAAGGATTTGCCTCCCTCTGAAACCAAAGGGGTAGATTCCAAACACATTAAAGCATCCAAGAGGTTTCATGAAAAGTGCCTCAATAAACCTCACTGACCATCTAATTACTTATGCAATTGCATGTGTCTCTTCCTCCCCCCCTTTTTTTTGTTTCCTCTACAGACTAACGTCTCTACCAAGGGGGCCAATATGTCAGTTTGCCATCTTCAGTTTGGTGCCTTGCTGGCATCCTGCCATCAAAGACTAGGGGAGGGTGGACATGGGAGGTCTGGAGACCAGTGGGCAATAAACATGTATGGGGACGGGATGGGACAAAGGAAGGGGGGATGATAGCTTGACAAAGACCAGAAAGCCACACAACCAGTTTGTGCCAGTACTCAAGGCCACATACCCTGAGAATAGAATATGGATTGCCCCAAATATCTCAGCAAGTCTCAAAACACCTATGCATGTCTCAATTGGCTGAAGGTGAACTGGTCATGGAGGGAAGGCTGGGATGACAGGAAAAATGGATTAATCCTCCAGCAACTTTTAGTAAAAGAGCCTAGCACTTCACACAAATTGAGTTGAGGGTCTTTCTTCCCAAAGGGATCTGACTGGGGCAAGTCTTTCAATTTAAATCATTTAGAAAACAGATCAGCCAAGTGATGATCAGAGCCAGAATACAATTGCAGGAGATTTAATTGATCTTCTCAGTAACAAAGAAAATAAAATAAATTTGAAGACTATTTCTTGAAAGATCCATTGAAGGACCTTAATACTGAGAATCTAGTACCTGCAGCAAATTTTGTTTCATTTAACTTAGTAGCACAGACAATTAATCTCACAAATCTTACTTGCTTCTGACAGAAACCTCATCTCTAATTTTGATGCCTAAATCTCTCTGATTTATATCTTCAAGCATAAACCCTTCCCAAAGTATTTGGTAGGATTAGCCATAATTATTCCTGAGGTGATTGCCAGGTAGTTTTATTCCATTAAGTCTTGCTTAAATGTTTTTGTCAATATAATGTCGTCATGATTAATAAACTATAGATTTCTTTTGATGATTGATTCTTGTATTAAAACAGCAACAATCCAAACCAGCTATATTATTGTCTCCAAGTACAGTGGTACCTTGGTACACAACTGCTTTGAAATTCATCGAATTTGGTCCCCAACACATTTTGAAAATTTTGTCCCAATACTCATCATTTGTTTGGTACTCAAAGTACAAGCTAGAACTTGTCAATGTCAGCTTCCTTGTCACTCAATACATTATTCCTTATGGGAACAATTTGTTTGGTATTCATCATTTTCTGGTACTTATTGTGCCTCCCAGAACCAATTACTGATGAGTGCCAAGGTACCACTGTATGTTTTAATGCTTCTAAACATCTCTGAGCCACTCCAATCTTTAAAATATATTGATATCATGTGGGTTTATTTGACTACATTACACTTTGACCATATTACCCTTACTGCTGTATAGCAAGTAATTTTAAGCCATGACCCTTGCTAACAAATGGGGAATGATTTTATATTGTAAAATTTGCCTTATTTTGATATTCATTCCTCAAATGCTTCTTTTGTTTCCCCAGATCTGGCAAAGTCACTGAACTAGGCATGAGATGCAGATCTTGAGCTGCAGACTCTCTTGATTTGGCTACAGGGAGGAGTAAGACAAAGTGACAACTCAGCATATTGCATCACATCATTTGTATCAGGTATCATCAAGACCTTGAAGTGATGTCAGCTCTAAAAGTAATTTCTTAATGAGAACATCAGAGTTGAAAGGGACCTTGGAGATCTTCTAGTCCAACCCACTGCACAAACAGACAAATGGCTATCCAGTCTCTTCTTAAAAGCCTCCAATGATGGAGCACCTACAACTTCCAAAAGCAAGCTGTTCCAGTGGTTGATTGTTCTCACTGTCAGGAGATTTCTCCTTAGTTTAGGTTGCTTCTCTCCTTGGTCAGTTTTCATCCATTGCTTCCCATTTTGCCTTCTACTTAACATTGTTATAGAATGAGTCTAAATCAAGATTCTCCAATCTACTGTTTGTATTCTGCCATAAGCAAGAGTGATATGTAATTGAAGTTGGAAGATAAGAAAACATATTAGCAGGAGAAATTACTTATATAATTTTGGAATGGGGTATTTTCATAATTTGTGATGATGTCTGTCATCTTCAAAGATCTCTGCAGTGGAAGTCAAAAAGGAGAAAATGAGAAAAGAAGTCTTGCATCAATGGCAATTCATTTCCTTTTGTATATGTATCATGCTGTGTCATGCCTGTATAAATTAGGTGGTGTTTGTGATGTGAAGGTACAGAGGTTTGTTGTGAAAGCGCAGTGCTACTTTTGCTATTTTGTTGGATGCATTGGATTCTGTCAATGCCTCTAGACATCTTCCTCTTTATTTTTGAAAACAAATCTTAAAAGTTTGCTGGAAGAGAAAAAGAAATAATTAAACATTCTAACTAAATTAAAGGGAGAAAATCTTTCACTGATTTTGTTTTCAGAATAAAATGCTTTCAAATCTTCTAGATATTTTTGGATATTGGGGATGAATATACCCATGGCAAATATGGACATTATTAAGTAAGATGTTCAGTTATGTATGTCTACTTGAAAAAGTGTGTGTTTTATATTTCTCATGCATTTCAGTTGTATTATCATGGTGGTGTACCACACACAGTGACATTACATTGAAGAATTAATTATCATTCCTCATTATCTGTGCTATAGAATGTTAACAAAAAATAGCAATGTTGATTTTAATTCACTACATATTTATGCTTAAAATATTCAGTGCACCACAAATAATAATATTCTATTTTGAGCAGTAGCATCTGGGGTGTGATGGGTGAGCTTTCAGAAAAAGTCAAAAAAATGGTTTTGATCCTATCTCTTTTTTGTGTTGTTGTTTTTAGTTGCGAAGTTGTGTCTGATCCATCGCAACCCCATGGACAACTTTCCTCCAGGCCTTCCTGTCCTCTACCATTTTCTGGAGTCCATTTAGGCTCATGCCTACTTCAGTGACTCCATCCAGCCACCTCATTCTCCATTGTCCCATTCTTCTCTTGCCCTCAACCTTTCCCAGCATTAGGCTCTTCTCCAGTGAGTCCTTCCTTCTCATTAGGTGGCCAAAGTATTTGAGTTTCAACTTCAGGATCTGGCCTTCTAAAGAGCAGTCAGGGTTGATCTCCTCTAGGGCTGACCAGTTTGATCACTTTGCAGTCCAAGGGACTCACAATTCTCCAGCACCATAGTTCAAAGGCTTCAATTCTTTGACACTCAGCTTTTCTTATGGTCTATACATTGCATACATTGCAACTGGGAAGACCATAGCATTGACTATATGCACTTTTGTTGGCAGAGTGATGTCTCTGATCTTTAGTGTGCTGTCTAGATTTGCCATGGCTTTCCTCCCCAGGAGCAAGCGTCTTTTAGTTTCTTGGCTGCAGTGATCTTGGAGCCCAGGAACATAAAATCTGTCACTACCACCATTTCTTCCCCATCCCTTTTTTGTGTATGCATGCAATTATCTAAGTGACAATAAAGCAAGTCTCAATTTATAAATTGGCAACTGAACCATATCAAATATTTCAAGAATTATGGGACCACAAATATAATTTGATGGCTAAAATCAAACAGATAGCTTAATTTACCATTGTGACACATGCTGAATGGGGAGACAGCTCAGATTATTTAAGTTAAATAATGGAATAACAGAATAATAGAGTTAGAAGGGACCTTGGAGGTTTTTTTATTCCAACCCCTGCTCAAGCAGAAGAACATACCATCTCAAACAAATGGTTGTCCAGTCTCTTTTTAAAAGCCTCCAGTGATGGAGCACCCACAATTTTTGGAGGCAAGCAGTTCCACTGGTTCATTGTTCTCACTGTCAGGAAATTTCTCCTTAGTTCTAGATTGTTTCTGATAGTCAAATTTGGCTCTAGGTTCTTCCTTGGTTTACCTTCCCAATAAGCAACCAATTTAGAAAATCATTTAAAAGCAATTTATTAGGGTGCCTTGATAATGTGGGATCTACTTATAAAAAGGAGAACCTCAAGATCCATCTTACATTCCCTTTTATAGTTAACACAAAAAAATGCAAAAGGAAAGTTGTTTGGATAGGATAAAAATAACCTCTCCTTTGCACAGTAAAGCAACTACAAAGGTTGTTTGAAGTTCAAGAAGAGACATACCATATGCCAGTTTTGCATTAAAATAGTATCCATCTGTTCTTCTGTAGTTACCTTTTCAGTTTAGGAATGTTAGAAGTTTTCTTACATTCCAATCTATAGTAGTTTGATAAATCCTCATAAAAGAGAGATAAGTTAAATTCAAATACAAAGTAACTATGTTAGTTACAAAATCCATGTCAAGTGCCCCTCACTTCTCTCCTTGATTATTTTCCATCCATTGTTTCTTCTCTTCTCTTCTGCTGCTTTGGAAAATAGATTGACCTCCTCTTCTTTGTGGCAGCCCCTCGAATATTGGAATAGTGCTATCATGTTGCCCCTAGTCCTTCTTTTTGCTAGATATATCCAATCCTGCAACAATTCTTCATGTGTTTTAGCCTCCAGCCCCATAATTATCTTTGTTGCTCTACTCTGCACTCTTTCCAGAGTATCAGCATCTTTTTTATATGGTGATGGCCAAAAAAGGATGCAGTATTCCAAGCATGGTCTTACCCAGGCCTTATAATGTGGTATTAACACTTTGCATTATTTTGATTCTATTCCTCTGTTAATTCAGCCTCGGATTGCATTGACTTTTTTGGCAGCTTCAGCACACTGCTGGCCCATATAAGTGACTGTCCACTGGGAGTCCTCCTCATCTCTACCCACACTGACACCAGACAATACCAGTTTGATTGGAGCAACACTAAAATCATCAGCCACACTACCACCTGCCTGCTTGTGAGTTCATCAGAGCCTGGCACTCCATAAGCAATTCCATCAACAGACACATTGATCAACAACCAGCCTACAAACCCCTCAGAATCCATATCAACTCCACAGCCAACCAGAGACAGCACCGACCCTCAACCAACCCACACAAGCCCCACCACCACCAGCAGTTCACCTCCCAATGACTGTTATTCCCCTGGACCATGTATTTGTTTGGGATATTTGGAACTTGAGATGACAGACTGAGTAGAGGGTGGATCAGGGTGATTTGGGAGGAATCTCTCAGACTCAAGGTCTAGAGGAAGGCACATTAATGGAACTTCAAAGAAGACGCTACACTATCATGACTTTATTTGGTGATCTTAGCCAAGAAATTCTTTCAGATCGCATACACAACATGGAAGTAATAATATTTAGACATTCTTGCAAAGATTACAGCAATAATCTATATGAAAAACTAGATCAGGAAATTCTTCCTTAGGAAAAATCAGTTTGAGACATGCTTTAAGGAGAACAGAGCTGGACCAGAGACAGAGACAGAGTCAAATCTGAATGGAATTTACAGCACTGTATGTTTAATTTGGAAAA
This sequence comes from Vipera ursinii, assembly GCF_947247035.1. NCBI lineage: Eukaryota > Metazoa > Chordata > Lepidosauria > Squamata > Viperidae > Vipera > Vipera ursinii. Next base: position 50,128,748 of record NC_139517.1, read on the forward strand.
GGAAGCACAGTTAAAGTTTTAAAACTGCAAATCCAGGATGTAGCTGAGAAGCTACAGGTTTCCCACTTTATTTTAAGCATAAATGTTGATCTTATAGTTCAGAATGAATACACTAGTGGCCACTGTATATAACAAAAGATTTTTTTTAAAAGGATGACTAGATTTCTTCACTTGTGCTGAGCCTGCCTATGTTTGTAGTACAGAATCCTCTGCATGAGCATGATCACAAGTGGACTAGGTAAAACATTCCCATTTTAAATGAGAGTAATTGAATGTAGAATAATACTTTATGTAGTTTCGAAAATATGGGAACTAAGTTAAATAGTCAAATATCTCTATAGTGCACTGCCTGAATTATGATTTCTGTATTATAATTTACAAAGGAGATGGCAAAATGATTTCAAAGTAAATAATTATTTGTGAGATTGCTTTGTTCTAATTGTTTCTTCCTAACCTACTAGGTCTAACAGGGAGGCTGTGCTCTGGGTCCACTTATTAAACAGGACCATCAGACTGGCCCAAAGAAGCATGGCTTTTCTGCTGCAGAACTTGCCTTCTAAAACACCCTACTCCTGAAATTCATGGAGTCCTAACCCTGCTAGCATTTCAGGAGTTCCTGAAGATTTGTATATTCCTTTGAGTTCTAGAGTTTAGACAAGCTCATTACTGTGAATTTGTCTTTTTTAGGAATAGAGCTAAGTTTATTTTCAACTGCCATTACTTTTCTTATTTTTCTTATCAAGCATTCTGTTCACTTTAAACCAGTGTATGCCTACTACTATTGAAATTGTAATATGCCATTGCAATTGGTATAATAAATAAATAAATAAATAAATAAATAAATAAAGATTAATGCAGTTAATTTATTGTTAGTTCAGTAATATTTTTAATTTATTCATTTGTGAAATATTTAATGTTCATAAACATTAAACAACAACAACCCAGAAGCAGATTATAGCAGAAATTAACTGCACTACTTAAGGTTCACTGCATCTTCTACAAAATCTTATGTTTGCCCATCTTTTCAGAATGGCTAGTTCAAGAACCAGACCTTTGGAGCCATGGATGATTGCTTTGATTGTGTTAGCCACATTGCTGATCTTAGCCACTGCCATTGGCTTGCTTGTGTACTTTTTGATATATGGTAAGTATATTTATTTTTCAGTCCATATGATTTGAATGGGTTGGTGCTTGAAAATCTTTCAACAATCAGAAGGAAAAAAATTATGTAGTGCAATTCTTTCCTGAAGGATTTATAGCTACTTTTATTCCAACTGGACCATTTCAAGGAAGTTCATCTGCCAAACAACATAACATATTCATTATGGATCGGCAATATTTTCCTACATCTGATCTCTATCTTGGTGTATCATCCAAGGCAAAATATGATCCTGTTATATCCTGCCAGATATAGCATTGGGTAATGGGCGGAAAGAATAATCCTGAAGAATAGGATGAAGAGCCACAACCAAGACAATGGTCAGATAAAAGACGCCTGAGTCCAGGGCAAAAATGTAATTTGAGAAAGCATATCAGATATGACATCACTAGTTGTCATGAAGAAAAAAGAGAGGAGGGAATACTTCCAGACTTCAAAATTCTGTTACTATAACCTTATGCAAGTAGTCTTTGACAACCAGTTATTTATTTAGAGACTGAAGTTATGAAGACATTGAAAAAGTGACTAATAACCATAATAATACATTTATGACCATCCATATAGTCACATAATTGTGATTTGGGTTGCTCATAAACAGGCTCACACCTATGACAGTTGTGGTGCTTTGCAGTCATATGGTCATTATTTCTGACCTTCCCAACCAGTTTCCAAAAACAAAATCAATAGGGAAGCTGGCATGGAAGGTCACAAATGGTGGTCAGGTGATGTTTCAGTTAATGCCACAGTTAAAAAAAGGTTGTCAAATTGGATGTGGTCATGTGATACCTTTCTTAATGATTGTTCTTGTTGCTAGCTGCGAAGTCATGTCCGACCCATCGCGACCCTATGGACAATGTTCCTCCAGGCCTTCCTGTCCTCTACCATCTTCTGGAGTCCATTTAAGCTCACACCTACTGCTTCAGTGACTCCATCCAGCCACCTCATTCTCAGTCATCCCCTTCTTCTATTGCCCTCAATCTTTCCCAGCATTAGGCTCTTCTCCAGTGAGTCCTTCCTTCTCATTAGGTGGCCAAAGTATTTGAGTTTTAGCTTCAGGATCTGGCCTTCTAAAGAGCAGTCAGGGTTGATCTCCTCTAGGACTGACCAGTTTGATAGCCTTGCAGTCCAAGGGACTCGCAGGAGTCTTCTCCAGCACCAGAGTTCAAAGGCCTCAATTCTTTGGCACTGCAGTCCCCATCTGCGGTGATCTTGGAGCCCAGGAAAATAAAATCTGTCACTACCTCCATTTCTGCCCCATCTATTTGCCAGGAATTGAGAGGGCCAGATGCCATGATCTTGGTTTTCTTAATGTTAAGTTTCAACCCAACTTTTGCACTCTCCTTCTTCACCCGCAACAAGAGGCTCTTTAGTTCTTCTTCACTTTCTGCCATTAGAGTGGTATCATCTGCATATCTTAGGTTGTTGATATTTCTTCCAACAATCTTAATTCCAACTTTTGATTCATCTAGCCCTGCCTTTCTCATGATGTGCTCTGCATATAAGTTAAATAGGCAGGGCGACAGTATACAGCCTTGCTGGACTCCTTTCCCAATTTTGAACCAATCAGTGGTTCCATGTCCAGTTTTCACTGTTGCTTCTTGACCCGCTTATAGGTTTCTCAAGAGACAAAAAGATGGTCTGGTACTCCCATCTCTTTAAGAACTTGCCACAGTTTGTTATGATCCACACAATCAAAGGCTTTAGCATAGTCAATGAAGCAGAAGTAGATGTTTTTCTGGAACTCTCTAGCTTTCTCCATGATCCAGCGTATGTTGGCAATTTGATCTCTAGTTCCTCTGCCTCTTCGAAATCCTGCCTGTACTTCTGGTAGTTCTCAATCCACATACTGCTGAAGTCTAGCTTATAGGATTTTAAGCATAACTTTACTAGCATGAGAAATGAGTGCAATGGTGCGATAGTTTGAACATTCTTTGGCACTGCCTTTCTTTGGAATTGGAATGTAAACTGATCTTTTCCAATCCTGTGGCCACTGTTGAGTTTTCCAAATTTGCTGGCAAATTGAGTGTAGCACTTTTACTGCATCATCTTTTAAGATTTTGAATAGCTCAGCTGGAATACTGTCACCTCCACTAGCTTTGTTGTTGCTCAGCTTTTCTAAGGCCCACTTCACTTCACATTCTAGGATGTCTGGCTTGAGGTCAGTGACCACCTCATTGTGATTATCAGGGACATTAAGCTCATTCTTGTATAGTCCTTCTGTGTAATTTTGCCACCTCTTCTTAATCTCTTCTGCCTCTGTTAGGTCCCTGCCATTTTGGTCCTTTATCATGCCCATTTTTGCATCAAACGTTCCCTTCATCTCTCCAATTTTCTTGAAAAGATCTCTGGTCCTCCCTATTCTATTGTTTTCTTCTATTTCTTTGCACTGTTCATTTAAGAAGGCATTCCTATCTCTTCTAGCTATTCTCTGGAATTCTGCATTCAATTGGGCGTATCTTTCTTTTTCTCCCTTGCCTTTTGCTTCCCTCCTTTCCTCCTTTCCTATTTGCAAAGCTTCCTCAGACAGCCATTTTGCTTTCTTGCATTTCTTTTTCTTTGGGATGGTTTTGGTTGCTACCTGTTCTACAATGTTGCGAACCTCTGTTCATAGTTCTTCAGGCACTCTGTCTATCAAATCTAATTCCTTAAATCTATTTGTCAGCTCTACTGTATATTCAACAGGGATATGATTTAATTCATACCTGAGTGGCCTAGTGCTTTTCCCTACTGTCTTCAGTTTAAGCCTAAACTTTGCAATGAGAAGCCCATGGTCTGAGCTTAATGACTGTATCAGTGACAAATTTTTTTGTTCCAATTGTGGTCATTGAGTCAAGGACCATCTATAGTATGACCACAGTTGAGCCCAAAATTTCCATTGCTAAGCAAGACAGTTATTGAGTTTTATGCCATTTTATGAGTTTTCTTGCCAAAATTGTTATGTAAATCACTGCAGTTATTAAATTAGTAACACTAGTAGTTATTAAGTGAATCTGGCTTCTCCAGTGACTTTGCTTATCAGAAAGTCACAAACGGTGATGACATGACCTTGGGACATTGTAACTGCCATAAATTCATGCCAGGTGCCAAGTGTCTGAATTTTGATCATGTGACCATGGGGGTGATACAATGGTTGTAAGTGTGAAAAACAATCCTAAGTCCCTTTTTTCAGTGCTGTTGTAATGTCAAACAGTCATTAAATGAATGGTTGTAAGTCAAAGACTCCCTGTATTAACTTCCCTATCTTTGGTTTCCATGTCTAGTCTATATTGGAGGGCTGAAACATTGTTAGAGCTGCTGCAAGTCTTAAAATTTAGATATAAGTTAATAGAATTAGTAAGCTGCGTGAAAAACCACCCTTGGCCAAATAAACCCTATTACGCTGATGAGATGGTGAATGTTGTCTGATAAGTCAAAGGAAGAAGCTGCTCATGTATTGTTTTACAGACCTGGAACCTGACTGAAAAGGTTCTCTGTATATATCAATGTGCATATACTAATATACTGTACATATACATTGCATCATTTGCATCTTAGCAGAAAGTAGACAACTCCTGATTCTGGACTTTCACCAAGAAATTTTAATCCATTCACTGGAGATTCTAAAAAGAGGAAAGGAGGATCAATTATGAGACTTGCCAACCATCAAGCATGAGAAGACATAGTTGATTATTTCTTTGTGAATGAGGAATTGTTTGAACTAGCATGGCATACACTCTATCTGGTAGCTCCAAAACTCAATAACTTATCTAGGACCAATTTTTGAGTTACCATTCATAATCCAGGTCAACCTATTCTACATGGCCTTTGTTCTTCCCATAGAAAATACAGAAGTATATTAAAATCCTTTGCTTCAGAGTTAAAATATGTCTTTCACATGATAGTTACTCCTCTAAAACCTCTACATTATTAGAAAATTTCCTCTAATGATGATTGTTCAATTGTGTTTCATTCTTGAAAGTTAATTGATATTATGATATAAATGTTTTCATTCTTTCCCTTCATATGCAGATCAGAAGTTATTCTTTTACAATGCTTCCTTTAGAATCAATAATGTGAAATATCAGCCTAACTTTGAAAAACAGACTTCAGCAGAATTTAGAGAACTGAGCAGAAGTATTGAGATTTTGGTAAGTGATTTGTTTTTGTTTTTAAAAATGCTCTAAATTCTATTCTGAAGAAGGAAAAGAACACAGACAGACACAGAAACTTTGGGAGCGAACAACCTTTCCCACTGTCTTTCTGTTTCTTTTATTTAAAAGTTGATACAGAGATTTTGCATGTTGTAAGTCGTTTCTTCCCCTTTAGTAAGCTTCACAAACTTCCTAGCAGCCTTTATGAATCTCTATCTCTTCTGTACCTCACTTCAAGCCAGCTAAAAGATATCCCATAGCAAACCATGGGTTCTCTTAATAATCATGGAGTTTGCTTTATCACCACCAAGTTCACTTAGCAATCACTGCCAAAAGGATCATAAAATCAGACACAGTAATGTATTGACCTGCTTTATGACTGAAATTACAGTCTCAATTACAGTCATAAGTTGATTACTTTTTTATATTGTGGGTTATGAAGCCTTGTTAGAACTTGATGCAGCAAACTGGCTGCAAAGAAGTGAAGTAAGCTGAATACATTCTCCTTATTCATTAAAATAAATGTATATGCTGAATATATATTGAGGAAACATAGATTAGAAGAATATAAGCATGATTTTAAAATTAGAAAAAGAGACATCAATAACCTGAGTTAATGGATGGTACTATTCTGAGAGTCAAAATGCATATGATCTAGTATCTCTAGTAATAAAAGTCAAGGACTGCAGTCAAAAATTGGGATTAAGATTAAATATAAAGAAGGCCAAACTAACAGCAACAGATGCCCCAAACAACCCTAGAATTGACAATGAATTAAAGTGGTGGATCAGTGCCTTTTAGGATCAGCTTATTTAAGAGAGTAAGAAAGATTATCTTATTGGATCGGGCAAAGGAGTTGAAGTATTTCTTAAATCTATAATAGATAACATTTGGAAGTGACTCAGGCAGATGCTTCCCTATTTCATGGAACTATAAAAAGGAGGGGGAAGTACAGCACAATCAGACTTGCAAGATATAGCAAATGTCAGTAAAAGTAGTTTTAGCTTATCTGTGAAGCTGATTCCTAGTCTGGTCTACCTAGTGGGGTCATTGCAATCAACAGTAAAAGAACCAGCAGTCAATAAATATACTTTATTTTAGCAGATTGTAGAGTACCAGTGAAGACCTTGAAAAAATATGCAGATTGCTGGTACAGTATATGCCAATAGCTACAAAGATTGAAATGGTGCAGTTAATATTTTTCAATGTGACACTTTATGGACTATGAAAGTTGAATTTCCAAGAAACAGGAGAGAATAAATATTGATAATTTTAAATTTTGATGATGGAGAAAACTCCTGAGAATACCATGGAAACCCAAGAAAACAAACAAATGGTTCATAGAATAAATCAACTCAAGGCATACATGAACAGGCTCACATCATCACGTTAAGGATATATTATGCAAATATCCAGCTCTCTTAAAAAAGTCTGTAATGCTGAAAAAGATGAAAAGAGAAAATGAGGATGCTCAGCAGCAAGGTGGATGGAATATTAGAGTAGCAATGGGTGCACTGTTTGGAAGATCTGGATGACCAGGTTGGGGACACAGAGTTTTGGAGAAAAAATATCTATGTGGTCATGGACAATTGAACCAACTTGATTGCAAATCTCAATTCAAAGACAGTATTATCATATTCCAACACGTGGAACTATTAGCAGAATTAGCAAGCATGAAGATATTTTTCCAATTGGGTGCATTAGCACATGCCACGTGCCAAAGGATGAAGGAAGCACATACCTACATATGCTTAGAACATTATGCAGTTGACACACTTTAAATATATGTCCTTTGGGTTGAGTTTAAGTGTTTCATAACACCATGCAATAACAAAGATTATATACTTGATATATAATTATAATTATAATCTATAATATAATATATAATTATAATTATCAAGTTTATAATTATAAACTTGATTATATAATAGATTATATACTTGCATTGGGCGCCATGCATTGGGCGCCATGTATGAATACAGATAGTCATAATAACAGTTCATTTAGTAACTGTTCAAAGTTATCACAGCACTAAAATGATTTATAACCATTTAATCATGGTCATGTGATCAAAATTCAGACACTTGGTAACTGACTCATATTTATGATAGTTGCAGTGTCCCAGGGTCATGTGATCACTTTTTATGATCTTCTGACAAGCAAGGTGAATGGAGCAGCTAGATTCACTTAACAACCATGTTATTACCTTAACAATAACAGTGATTCATTTAACAACTCTGGCAGGAAAGAATGTAAAATGGGGCAAAATTCACTTTACAACTATCTCACTTAGCAACAGAAATTTTGGGCTCAATTGGTTGTAGGATTACTGTTTAATCAATGATTAAAACTGAACCTCAAAAAAATCAGGTCCTCAAGCATGAAACTGAAAAAGCAAACAATATTTTAAAGTTCAAGAAATATAATATCAGGGAGAAATGGTAACAAAATATGGCATTAAACTACAGTAGATTGGCCCAAAGTTAAGACAGCGCTAACAAGAAGGCATTCAATTAAAAGTTAACGCTTACAACAAGTCATAGTACCAGCAAAATAGAATTGGGTGAGATACTTAAATTAGCTCAACATGCCAGTCCTTTGGTAAGACAACTGGGCAGAGATTGCACCAGGGTTTGTTATAAAGTTGCACAGTTTTGTCACGCTTATTTCAAATATAAGCTGATGGCTAGCTTAGAGGACCCCTTCATGGATTACTACCTTGTCATGGCGAAGGGGCTTGCGTAATTCAATGAAGCTATGAGCTATGCCGTGCAGGGCCACCCAAGACGGACAGGTCATAGCAGAGAGTTCTGACAAAACGTGATCCACTGGAGAAGGAAATGGCAACCCACTACAGTATCTTTGCCATGAAAACCCTATGGACAGTACCAAAAGGCAAAACGATATGACGCTGGAAAATGAACCCCTCAGGTCGGAAGGCGTCCAATATGCTACTAGGGAAGAGCAGAGGGCTAGTACTAGTAGCGCCAGAAAGAATGAAGCGACTGGGCCAAAGCCGAAAGGACGCTCAGCTGTGGATGTGTCTGGTGGTGAAAGGAAAGTCCGATGCTGTAAAGATTTTTTCTCCATAGGAACCTGGAATGTAAGATCCATGAATCAAGGAAAGCTGGAGGTGGTCAAACAAGAGATGACAAGACTGAACATCGACATCTTAGGTATCAGCGAACTAAAATGGACAGGAATGGGTGAATTTAATTCAGATGACCATCAGGTATACTACTGCGGGCAAGAATCCCTCAGAAGAAATGGAGTAGCCTTCATAGTCAATAAAAGAGTAGGAAAAGCAATACTGGGATACAATCCTCAAAATGACAGAATGATCTCAGTTCGAACCCAAGGCAAACCATTCAATATCACAGTAGTCCAAGTCTATGCCCCAACCACCAGTGCTGAAGAGGATGAATTTGACCAGTTTTATGAAGCTCTACAGCACCTTATAGAACTAACACCAAAAAATGATGTCCTTATCATCATGGGGGATTGGAATGCTAAAGTAGGAAGCCAAAAGATAACCGGAATAACAGGAAAGTTTGGCCTTGTAATGCAAAATAAAGCAGGGCACAGGCTGATAGAATTCTGTCAAGAGAATACGATGGTCATAGCAAACACTCTTTTCCAACAACCCAAGAGACGGCTCTACACATGGACATCACCAGACGGTCAACACAGAAATCAGATTGACTATGTGCTCTGCATCCAAAGATGGAGAAGCTCTATACAGTCAGTAAAAACAAGACCAGGAGATGACTGTGGCTCAGACCATGAGCTTCTCATTGCAAGTTTAGACTTAAACTGAAGAAAGTAGGGAAAAGCACTAGGCCACTCAGGTATGAATTAAATCATATCCCTGTTGAATATACAGTAGAGGTGACAAATAGATTTAAGGAATTAGATTTGATAGACAGAGTGTCTGAAGAACTATGGACAGAGTTTCGCAACATTGTACAAAGGTAGCATCCAAAACCATCCCAAAGAAAAAGAAATGCAAGAAAGCAAAATGGCTGTCTGAGGAAGCTTTGCAAATAGCTGAGGAAAGGAGGAAAGCGAAAGGCAAAGGAGAAAAAGAAAGATATGCCCAATTGAATGCAGAATTCCAGAGAATAGCTAAAAGAGATAAGAATGCCTTCTTAAATGAACAATGCAAAGAAATAGAAGAAAACAATAGAATAGGGAGGACCAGAGATCTTTTCAAGAAAATTGGAGAGATGAAGGGAACGTTTCATGCAAAAATGGGCATGATAAAGGATCAAAATGGCAGGGACCTAACAGAGGCAGAAGAGATTAAGAAGAGGTGGCAAAATTACACAGAAGAACTATACAAGAATGAGCTTAACGTCCCTGATAATCACAATGAGGTGGTCACTGACTTCGAGCCAGACATCCTAGAATGTGAAGTGAAGTGGGCCTTAGAAAAGCTGAGCAACAACAAAGCTAGTGGAGGTGACAGTATTCCAGCTGAGCTATTCAAAATCTTAAAAGACAATGCAGTAAAAGTGCTACACTTAATTTGCCAGCAAATTTGGAAAACTCAGCAGTGGCCACAGGATTGGAAAAGATCAGTTTACATTCCAATTCCAAAGAAAGGCAGTGCCAAAGAATGTTCAAACTATCGCACCATTGCACTCATTTCTCATGCTAGTAAAGTCATGCTTAAAATCCTATAAGCTAGACTTCAGCAGTATGTGGATTGAGAACTACCAGAAGTACAGGCAGGATTTCGAAGAGGCAGAGGAACTAGAGATCAAATTGCCAACATACGCTGGATCATGGAGAAAGCTAGAGAGTTCCAGAAAAAACATCTACTTCTGCTTCATTGACTATGCTAAAGCCTTTGATTGTGTGGATCATAACAAACTGTGGCAAGTTCTTAAAGAGATGGGAGTACCAGACCATCTTATTTGTCTCTTGAGAAACCTATAAGCGGGTCAAGAAGCAACAGTGAAAACTGGACATGGAACCACTGATTGGTTCAAAATTGGGAAAGGAGTCCGGCAAGGCTGTATACTGTCGCCCTGCCTATTTAACTTATATGCAGAGCACATCATGAGAAAGGCAGGGTTAGATGAATCAAAAGTTGGAATTAAGATTGCCAGAAGAAATATCAACAACCTAAGATATGCAGATGATACCACTCTAATGGCAGAAAGTGAAGAAGAACTAAAGAGCCTCTTGTTGCGGGTGAAGAAGGAGAGTGCAAAAGTTGGGTTGAAACTTAACATTAAGAAAACCAAGATCATGGCATCCGGCCCTCTCAATTCCTGGCAAATAGATGGGGAAGAAATGGAGGTAGTGACAGATTTTATTTTCCTGGGCTCCAAGATCACTGCAGATGGGGACTGTAGCCAAGAAATTAAAAGACACTCCTGGGGAGGAAAGCCATGGCAAATCTAGACAGCACACTAAAAAGCAGAGACATCACCCTGTCAACAAAAGTGCGTATAGTCAAGGCTATGGTCTTCCCAGTTGCAATGTATGGCAGTGAAAGTTGGACCATAAGAAAGGCTGAGCACCAAAGAATTGAAGCCTTTGAACTATGGTGCTGGAGAAGACTCCTGCGAGTCCCTTGGACTGCAAGGCGATCAAACCGGTCAGTCCTAGAGGAGATCAATCCTGACTGCTCTTTAGAAGGCCAGATCCTGAAGCTAAAACTCAAATACTTTGGCCACCTAATGAGAAGGAAGGACTCACTGGAGAAGAGCCTAATACTGGGAAAGATCGAGGGCAATAGAAGAAGGGGACAACAGAGAATGAGGTGGCTGGATGGAGTCACTGAAGCAGTAGGCATCAGCTTAAATGGACTCCAGAAGATGGTAGAGGACAGGAAGGCCTGGAGGAATGTTGTCCATAGGGTCGCGATGAGTCGGACACGACTTCGCAGCTAACAACAACAACATTTTAGTCTTGAATCACAAATAAAATTTTAACTAAAAAGATTAATTAAAAATCTAACAGTGCAAATCTAACGCAGGCAGAGCGATTAGAGTACAAGGAGAAAAATGTCTGAAAATAAGAAATATTTTCCCTTAAAAAGAGGACAAAATTGCTTAACATTTACATCACAACCAGGAAAGATCAAATTAATAGCACTAAAGAAAGTATGCACATCTTTCTCTTTAAATTATAAGAATGGCATTGGGACAATGGAGTAGCTTTCTAGAGGGATTTATATATATTTTTTGTACATCTAGTGCAGACAAACCTGAAAATAATTTTATAGAAACATTTTTGGACAAAAATACATTATTCTTTTGGAGACGTGAATGAATCCTGATCCAATCTTGTAAGTTTTTAATGAGTTAGGACCTTGTGACTTTTGAATTGCTCAGGGAGTGAAATCCTCCATTTTAGGGTGTACTGAAAGCTGGGCAATAGCAAAACAAATGTTACCAGTATCATCATTCAAAATATCGAGATTGTTCACTAACATTTCTGATATTGAGTTCTAGAGTAAAATACTAAAGAGGAACGTTCATTTTCATCTTGCTAGTTAGCCACCCACATACAATTCCTTTCTGTCCCATTTCTTCTCCCCATTCTATCCATCCTCATAGCATCGTGATATCTATTTGGAGCCACTCAAGGTTTCTTCTGTTGGGCTTCTTTTAGCAATCTGGTTCTCTTCCTTTCCTACCCTGCATCTTTTGCCATTCTCCAAATCTTGGTTTTCCTCCAATCTCTTTGTGCCTCTCCTATCTAAGGATGGGTGGTTTATAAATAAGATTGTTTCTTTTTCACAATTTACCACATTTTTATTAGTTTATAATATAAAATACAAAAGCAAATAGTAAGATAAGATAACCTTTATTGTCGTTTTTTTTACTGTGGGTACACTGGCACACATTAAAAATGAAATTCTGTTGCCTGCTCTCAAACGTGTACATATACATAGCAGACATAAAAACATGCTAAATGGACTCCAGAAGACGGTAGAGGACAGGAAGGCCTGGAGGAATGTTGTCCATAGGGTCGCGATGGGTCGGACACGCCTTCGCAGCTAACAACAACAAAGCTTACAGGAAACTCCCATTCATATGGTCAACAAAGACTAGTTTGTTAAACAGATGTGCAGCTCTTTTTACAGCTCAATTTCATTCTGATTAGACCATCTAATACTGCAATTTAATAACTTCCATTTGTGGGAGGATTTTAATGGACTTCTCAAGTAGGCTTATCTTTTGTGTGCATGTTTGATTTACTTTAATTTTTATTTCTTTATTGCAGATCCAGATATATTCTTTTTAGAAAGAAATTCTCTTAGGTGAATGGTAAATTTGTGAGGTTTCCTCCCCTATTATCCAACCAACCATAATTAGAATAATAAAGGAGTAGAATAGAAGGAATGGAAGAGACCTTGGAGATCAAGCAATCCCTGCTTAATGTAGGAATTCTCCACTACAGTATTGTTGACAGATGGCCATCTAGTGAAAAGTTGACCACTTTCTAAGGCAGTCTATTCCAATGCTAAATCGCTTCTTCTCCAAATATCTCCAAATTCTCTGTGTTCTTTTTAAAATGTGTTGCCTGGAACTGGGTGTAATATTCTAGATGTGGTCTGCCAAATTCTGCATAGAGTGAAATAAGACTTCTCTTAACACTGTGTTTTTGTTGAGGCACCCTGATTGTTCATTTGTTTTTTTCCCATCTGCTTTACAGTACTGGCTCATATTCAGTTTGTGAGCTATGGCACTTAGATTTTTTCCAGCTATATTCCTCCCAGCATGCTTTTCCATCCTGTACTTGGGCCTTTCATTTTTCTTATATAAATCTAAGACTTAAGCTGCTTAAAGTCACCTCCAAGTGACTCTAGGCAGCATGTAAGTTGAATAAATAAACAAAATATTCCTGTTAAGGTACATTTGCTGTTTTTTATCCATTGTCCCAGTTTGTTCCTGAATCCTGATACCATCTTCTAAAGTGTTTATTATTCCTCCTAACTGTGTATCAGTGGCATTTTTTGTCATCAAATTTCAAACCTCTCGTGTCAACTCAGATGATAAAGAAAGAATGGCCAAGTTTGTTCTTTAAAACCTTGCCAGATTGTTTTAATTGACTCATACTATATTGTTTTTTTTTCATTGCTACATGAATGTCCATGAAAAAGAGTGGTCAAAATCTGCAAAGATGACGGACTATGTTACGTTAGAAGCCCCACCCCTTTCCCAATGCATGTGATTCTTAGCCAGTAGTGGGATTCAGCCAGTTTGCACCACTTTGGAAGAACCAGTAGCTAATTTTTTGTTGCACAGGCCCAGAATGGACTTCCGGAAGCAGCATCCACACAGAGAACCAGTTGTTCACATATTTGAATCTCACCACTGTTCTTAGCATGTACAAAACAAGTATGGCTATGATTGGGATATTGTGTCCATCATCTTGCAGACTTTGAGATATAGACCTAGTGGCACTGCTGCATTCCTACTCTGTTTAATAAATTTTCTATATGAAACATAACTTTTCGTTCCTTTCAACAGATTAAACAAGCATTTCAAGCTACTCCCTTAGAAAAAAGGCTCATTAATTCACGTGTTGTCAGGCTAAGGTATGTAGATGAACATTCCACTTAGGAACAGATGAATTAATTGCTAACAATGACCTGAGAATGAATTTATAAATCAAATGGCCAAGATAGCATTAAAAAATAGATCTGGGTTACTTCCCCCAAATAGTGTTTCTCAGTTCTCACTCTCATTAATCAGCATTCAAAACTAGTATAATTGTACCAGTTGTAGGCTAACATCTAGGAGCTGGAGGCATGTTAGAATACACTAATCTTTTTTTCTCACAATTTAGAATGGAAGCTGAAAATAACCCAACTAACTGATATGTCCTTTGATGTAACTACTGCCTGATACCTTTTATATTCCTGTCTTTTGATAAACTTTTATTCATGGAATCAATATCATCTGTCTCATAACCACAAAACTAGCAGATGATTATTTCAAAAATGTTTGGGACAATTTTAACATAATTAAACCTCCACAACTGTTATATTTGAATTACATTAATTGAATTCGTCTCTCACTTTTTTGGTAACTGACAAATTGGGAGGGTCAGGACTAAATTCTACCTTCTCATCCTGAAACATATAAACATTTGGGGGAAATTTCAAGGCAAGATCAGCAAGTGAACAACTACTAGGACTCAGATAACTATTGTACAGTCCACAGTTTTTGCTGAAGAATCCATGGACTGAAGACATTCCATAATAATAATCAAAGTGATGGACGAAATTAGGTTTAATTCTCTAACTGCTATAGATTGGAGAATATTTTAGGAAAGTTCTTGAAGTTCTTCCCACAGAAGTCCTATGTATGTTAAACTATAGATTTGCAATTTGCTTTCCTATCCTCAAAACAGGAGCCCTTTCTTACTATGCAATGACCATATAACATCTTTTTTTAGTACACCTTCCTTTAACAATTGAATAGATCCTGAATTAGGACAAATACATCCCTCCAGACATATTTGTTGAATCTAAAATCATATTAAAAGTTGACGGTATTCCAGTAAGCGAGTGGCAAGGGTAGGCTTCTGTGCAATACGGTGTGATATTATCTGGCTCAAATGGATCTAATTGATGGGGCTAATAAATTCACAATGCACAGTATGTTCAAACACATATAAACATGTGATTAGGTTTATTAAAGTGAAACTGAAGCAAGCAAACAAAAAAGATCCTCACAGTGTGAAGTCTAATTGCCAAAGCAAGAAATAGATACTGAAATTTGATTTATTATTTGAACCATTTGTACAAGGAATGGGACAACTTGCCATGGCTGACTTGCTCCAGCCAACATTCCCCAGCTATCTTGTCACAGCCAACTTGCTGCAGGACAACTCATTGTCACCAACTTGCCTTGGGACAACTTGTCCTGGGAGAACTCACCATGGTCAACTCACCGGGACAATTCAACATGGGATAGCTCAAGAGAGGGACAAGTGAACTGCATTCAGTCTCAAGAACTTCTAAATTGAGAAGATCCAAATCTAAAGCAAGACACAAGTTGCTGCAAATTCACTTGTTCCTCTCTTGAGTTATCCTCTGTTGAATTGTCTCGCAGCAAGTTGGCCACAGCGAGTTGTCCTGCGGCATGTTGTGCAGTGAGTTGGCAGCAGCAACTTGTTCCATAGCTAGATGGCCATGGTGAGTCAACCAGGATAAGAGAGCCAGGGTGAATCGGCTGGAGTGAATCAACTGCAGTGATAAGACCTAGAGCCATTTGTACAAGACTCACTTAATTTTTCTGTCTGGCCAAAGAGCATAGTCACTATTAAAACTGTTCTTTTTCTGCTGAAGAATACTCATAAATTTTCAGAAACATAAAGATGACATCATTGGCAATGCCTGGAAATGATAGTTTTGTTTCTCTTAATCCATAAGATTTTGGCTTTAAACTGAGCATATAATAATTTGGCATTCTTTTAGGACTGTCCCAAAACACCTCATTTATTGAAAGATTACTTTGGCAGATTAGCATTCTGTAAACTCTGACAAGTCTGCAATGTGGCCTTATTTATTTACTTACTTATTTAGGCAGATGAATGGCATTATCTTGCTTCTGTACACACACACACACCCATTTTTCAGCACAATAGTATCTCTGGGAATTGTGGGGCAAACAACAGCCAGTGCATAAAGCTTATGTTATGTTCTTGGTTTGGTTAGCATTGACAAGGCAGAGCGGTGAAACAGCAAGCATGTTTATTAAGTAACAACAGAAGCAGCCCTAATGGCTGCTGAACAGCTTTATAAACAGTTTGCCTCTAGGCAGCAACCAATGGATTTAAAGTAACAATTCCCACCCAAAATGTAGTTAGCTTGGAGACAGGCAGTCTGGGTTGCAGCAACAAGAACCATTAAGCAATCATTCACTTAAGTACAGCAATTAAGGTCACTACATTGTGCAACTGATTTCAGCAATTAGGCCAATACATTACACTCCTTCCCCCTAGATAGCTCATACTCTCAAATGCTTGACATAGTCCTGCAAATACTTAGGCAGTCGTCCTGAGCATTCCTATTGTCTAGGGGTTGCTGGAGGCTCCCGGTCTACCCACCTACCAGGCTGGGTAGGCCAGAACTTTGAGGCCCGCTTGCTTTGGGCTGACTCGAGTCCCCTTGTCTGGCATGTTCTGGTAGGCCCAAACCAAATTCCATTTGGGGAGCAGAGTCTGCCAGGCTGGAACTCGGTGCCGCTTGCTGATTCTGCTTAGTAGACACAGTTTGTGTGTCTGGGGAAAACTCACCACAGATCACTCCCCTGTCTCCTCGGCAGAGAGTCCTGTCAGAGCATGTGGACTCCTCTGTTGAGCCGTTGTTGCACTGCCCCTGTGGACATCCCTCTTGAGAGTCCTGAGCCAGCGACTGGTTCGCTAGCCTTTGACACAGTTGGTCGATGTGTCGGTGAATGACATGACCATCTTCCAGGACCACCTTGTAAGAAAGTGGCCCTGACACCTTAGCAACCACAGCTACCACCCACAAAGCCATGTGACCATAATTCTGGCCCCAAACCCGGTCACCAACTTGCAGACTTTACAGTAGTTTTGGCTGTGCTGTGTCTGAGGCAACTCAGTCAGGGTGCAGCCAGTCCAGCTTCATAATTAAGCTCTGACCCCATCTGAGCTCAGCTGGACTCCTGCCCATGTGCATTGGCAGAGTAAGAAATCTGCCAGCCTATGGTGCCAGTTGCCGGTGACAATTCTTTTGAGGGATTCTTTGGTCATTTGGACCATGCATTCCGCTTGGCTGTTCAAGGTCAGGTGAAAGGGAGCCAAAGTGGCGTGCCTTATTAGATTAGCCCTGAGGAAGGACTGAAATTCTGCGGTGGTGAACTGGGCCCCATAGTCTGAGACCAGCACGTCTGGTAACCCGTGCGTTGCAAAGATCCTGCGCAGTTCCTGGATGGTCCTGGCAGTAGTCATAGTTGGAACTGGTGCGACTCTAACCATTTGGAGTGGACTGTCCACTACAATTAGGAACATTTGTCCCTGAAAGGGCCCAGCGAAATTAATGTGGATTCTTGACCACGGTGTGTGTGTGTCCTCCCATCAGTGGACAGGGGCTTGCGGCATCTTGGGCCTAGATTGCTGGCAAGTGTAGCAGCCATGTACTTGGGCCTCAATAGCTTTATTTAGCCCTGGCTACCAAAGGTAGCTCCTCGCAAATGCCTTAATCTGGACTATTCCTGGATGTCCCTCATGCAGGGATTCTAAAACCCTGGGCCTTAAAGAGCTTGGGACTATGGCCCAACTCTCCCAAAGAATGCAACCTTTATGAGCTGAGAGCTCATCTCTCCTTGTGTAGAAACTGGAATTCTGGCCCTGGACATTTGTCCAGCCATCCTGTGTTTACCCAGTTCAACACGTGGCTAAGCACCTTGTTATTGGCTGTTTCAGCAGCCACATCCCCAGTGTGAAAGGGAGGCTCCGTCAAATCCTGGATAGCCAGGATGCATGCAGCCAGAGCAGGATCTGGCTCTACATGAGGCAGGGGCAATCTGCTAAGGCCATCTGCATGGCCCATTTCCCTGCCTGGTTTGTGAATCAGCCTGTAGCTGTAGGCTGAAAGGAAGATAGACCACCTCAGCATTCGTGCAGACAGAATCTGAGGTGTCTGCTTGTTCATGGTGAACATCCCTAGAAGAGACTTGTGGTCCGTGAAGACCATGAACTGGCAGCCATACAAGTAATCATGAAACTTTTTTGTGCTGGCCACAATGGCCAGAGCCTCCTTATCTATTTGCATGTAGTTGTGCTCTGTGGACGACGGGGTCCTAGAGCAGTAAGAGATGGGAGTCTGCCTCCCATCAGCCATTAAGTGGCTCAACATGGCCCCAACCCCATCGGGAGATGCATCACATGCAATGCAGACAGGCAACTTCTCATTAAAATGGGTGAGGACTGAGTTCGAAGACAGCAGTGATTTGACTGGTGTGAAACGTCTCTCGTGTATGCTAGTGCACTGCCACTATGCCTTTTTGTCCAAGAGCCAGTGATACGACTCTGCCACTGCAGCCTTGTGGGGAAGGAAGGCATGATAGAAATTCAAAACCCCCCAAAAGGCCTGAAGCTCCCCCTTAGACTTCAAACTGGGGGCCTACTGGATTGCCTTTAGTTTGGAGTCTGCCGAATGAATGCCTGCAGCACTGATGCGGAAACCAAGGAACTTGGTTGAATCTACCCCGATCTTATACTTCTCTCTTTTTAGTTTCAGCCCTGCGTCGCGGAACCGCTGAAGGACGGCTTTAAGCCGTTCAGCCAAAATCTCCACTGATTCCCCAGCTATGAGGACATCATCAAAATAGGGGCACACCCCTCGAATGCCCTTGAGCATTCACTCCATCACTTCCTGGAAAAGCCCTGGGGCTACACTCACCCTGAATTGCAGGCGCTTAACCTTGAAAGCCCCTTTGTGGGTGACAATGGTCTGAGCAACTGCCATGGCCTCGTCCACGGGCAGTTGCTGGTAGGCTTGCGCCAAATCTAATTTGGTGAACATGCAGCCTCCTTGTAGCAATGCCACAATATGGCTGACTACCGGCACCAGATATGCGTGCTGTTGAAGTTCCCTGTTGATAGTGCACTTCTAATCCATGCATATGCACACCTCACCATTGGCCTTAAGTGGCGTGAGTATGGGGGTTTCCCAGACCCCACTATTTATGGGCTACAATACCACTTGTTGCACTAGCTTGTCCAACTCTGCATCTATTTTGGGCTTGAGGGCAAAAGGCACTCTACGAGGTTTGATCCATATTGGGGTTACAGTAGGATCAAGATGAAGGGCAATAGGAGGACCCTTGTACTTCCCTAGATTTGAGCTGAAGACATCAGCAAACTCTTAGCAGATTGTAGACAGGTCTGCTGCTTGTGTCCTGTGAATGCTGGTTACTTGGATGCCTAGAGCATCAAACCAATCGAGACCGATGAGGCTTGTGCATTGGCCCTCCACCACTATGACATCTAGTGGACCCTCAAACCCCTTGAATTGCACCTGGAGTGTGGCTTCTCCCTTGACACTTACATGGGAGTTTTGGAAGTCTGTTAGTAACAAATTAGACAGCCTGAGTTTGGTCCGTCTACTGCTATGATTGCAAATGTGCTGGAATGTCCTTTGAGAAATGATAGATAGGGCTGAACCTGTGTTTAGTTTCATGTTGCATGGAACTCCCTGAAGCTTGACCCTGAGCCTAAGCTTCTCTTTAAGGGGGCAATGGGCACCAGTGCAGAAAACGCTCCTCCAGTTGGAGCAAAAGCTGGAGGCCCGGGGCCCCGGTACCTCTCCTGAATGCATCTTCTGGTGAACCGTCCCTCTGGCAACCTCTGCAGATGGCAGCAATGTGGCCTGGTTTGCCACATGCCCAGCAAGTTGCTGCTCGGAACCGGCATTCCGAGTGAGGATGGTGGCCTCCACAGCCCATGCATCTTGGGAAAGGGATTGCCTTCTCAGCTGCCCTCTGTCCCTTCTCTGGTTGTTTCTGCAGCTGATCAACTTTGAAGTCCAATTCGGAGTCTTCCACATGCTCGGCGTCCTCGTGATGGATGGCTTCTGGGCTGGACGTGCTTTTGGAGGGCCGCAATGCTTTAATGGCCCCTCTGGTGGCTTCAGCGGCCATCACCTCCTTCAAGGGAACTTGTAGTGAGAGGGTCTCCTTTGCAAACAGCTTCTGCTGGATCTCTCGATTTCTCAGGCCACAGACTAAACGGTCTCTCAGCCTTTCCTCCAAGTCTGCAAAGTTGCAAAGCCGAGACGCCTGACGGAGGGCGGCTATTAACTCGGTTGCAGACTCACTGGGCTGTTGCTCCCACTGCTCAAATGCATGCCTCCATGCTATGATGGATAGTTTTGGTCCCTGAGCTTCTTCTTCAGATCCGCGTAGGTGACTGACTTGAGTGGAGCAGGGGCGACCAGGTTCTCAGCTATGTTAAAGGTAGCCAGGCTGCACATGCACAGGAGTGTCGCGGCTTTCAACTCATCTTTGCTAACCTGGTTAGCGCGGAGGTAATTCTTGATGCGAGAGATGTAAGAACTCCACCTCTCGTGGTGCACCACATCGACTTCCTCCAGTTTTCCGACTTTCGCCATGGTGAGTTGCTTCTTGCTCACAATGCCTTGTGCTGTTGGCTTCTGTGCTGGCCCTAGGATGGATCCTCAGGGCATGGTGGTCTCCAGCGAGACTTGCTGGCAGACCTTGGGGGGAAACATAGTTCTTGCCAGGCTCTGGTGCTGACCTCACCCCCTAGTGACTTCAGGCTCTCACATTTAAGCAGCACATCCCACCTTCGTCGCCACTGTTATGTTCTTGGTTCAGTTAGGCATTGACAAGGCAGAGCAGTGAAACAGCAAGCATGTTTATTAAGTAACAACAGAAGCAGCCCTAGTGGCTACTGAACAGCTTTATATACAGTTTGCCTCTAGGCAGCAACCAACGGATTTAAAGTAACAATTCCCACCCAAAACATAGTTAATAGCTTGGAGACAGGCAGTCTGGGTTGCAGCAACAAGAACCGTTAAGCAATCATTCACTTATGTACAGCAATTAAGGTCACTACATTGTGCAACTGATTGCAGCAATTAGGCCAATGCATTACAGCTTAATTGCAAGATGGGCACATGAAAAGAAAAGGGGGAAAAGAGCTAAAACAGGGGAAAAGTCTGTGACACTAGAAGATCCCTATATTTTCTAGTCCCAAATCATAGCTATTTTTGATGGCATCATCCAAATTTATGCCAAAACATTTCCTATTGCCTGCCCAGTCCCATCCATTTCTAAGACGCAATGAGTTGAACAGCAAATCTCCTGGTGCTTGTACTTGGTGTTCCTTTATGGACCAATGCAGTATTTTAATTTTTCTGTCTTACTTGCCCCAAAGCCTTGAGTGAATATATATTCTGGCTGGTTTGGTCAGCTGCCTGTATTATTCTTTTGCAGCCCAGGGAATGATGGTGTCCTGGCAGATGTGGTGCTGATATTTAAGTTCATTGCCACAGATAATAAAGAGATACTCTGGACAAATATTTATCATATTTTGCTGAAAAAGCTGAAGGCATCAACATGGCCTTTAAGTATTGATCTTTCTTCTTATAAGCTCTCAGGTAAGTGTTACAGATGTCCTTTGTAATGATGATCAATTTTTTTAAACTGCTTACTTTGCCTTCATTGTCACCTGAAATATATTTGTTGACTTAATCAAAACTGCATTACCCATTTCCTATTCTTGCTTAAGATATTTGTGTAGTATTTGCACTTATTTTCCTGTGGGGAATAAAATACTTACAGCTTTCAGATTTCCAGCCAATTTTTATTAATAATTGTTCCCTGGCTTTCAATTTGCTTATTTGTTTAATATTTAAGGAATAAATATTAGGAATTAACAGAGCATTTTGCCAAAAAAATATTGAGAAAATTTCATTGAGCCAAAGCCAGTAATCTTTATTTTATTTGATTATTTTTATGAACTAGTCACCCTTATATAGTAGAAGTCAATAAATGAGATTGTCAGGTGGTTGGTTAATTCATGATGATAACACACTAAATGGGTTATAAGGGATTTTCTGACATAGTTTTTGTAAGAACCTATATAGAGAACAAATAGATATCTTATTTTCTTTCTTTTGATTGTAATAGTAGAAAGAGGCAAATTTAAATGCTTTAAATTACATAAAAGTAGTCCAGGAAAAAGACAATTAAAGACATTTAATTAGGAGGAAAAGTTTAGAAACATGGCCTTGCAGTCTTCAGATTTTCTAAGGCTAATATGATTGTAAGATCATTTATATTGCATTTACAAAGGTATTTTGTTTTGCTCTGAGCAAAAAAAATTAAGCAAAATTTTCACTTCTCTTATTTAAAATGCTGGGTATTCAGCCTTACTGGAAGGGAGATACTGTTTTGAAAACATCCTTTGCCAATATTCCCAAATTACTAGTGATTATTGAATCATGTACTTTAGGATGAAGGATGGATGAAGATATTGTTACTGCAAAATTAATATTTGTTTCTCTATCTTTTCAGAGATAAATGAAGAAAATGGTACAAATCTTCTCAACAGTTGTAAGTATCAGAACAACTATCTGTTTGAAAACAGATTTGTTTAGCCTTATTTTCCTCTGGATGCTGTTCTCCAGATGTTTTTAACTTTATAACTGGGGAAACTGGACACATCTAGTGTATAAGATAAGACTGCCCTATTGAGGAATATTGCCTTGGCACCATCATTCTCAAACTTTTTTTATCGACTAGTATAACATATAACTAGTATAACATGTCTATTTCCTTTCCTGAACCCAGAAATGCAATTCTGTATTTATCTGGTGGTGAGTCAGGGTGTTCCAGGAAGACAGTTCCTAGCGTTTTACAGTTGCAGCATTCTGTGGTCACCTGAATACCATTTGAAACCTGCCCAGTTAGCTTCTGACAGGCAAAATCTGTGGGGTAAGCTGGATTCATTTAACAGTCATGTGAGTCATTTAACAACTGGAGTGATTCATTTAAGAAACAAGGCTAAAAGATGATAAATTTGGGTGCAACTCACTTAATAACCAGCTGGCCTAGCAACAGACATTCTGTCCCAATTATAGTCATACCACCTGTATTCAAAAGAGATTATGCAATTATTTTCTTGTTTTGCTGTGAATAAATAATTTAGGGCAAGAAAAAAAGCAATATCAAGACAGCACATAAATAGAAACAATTGTGTTTTGATACCCCCTTGCCTGTTCCCTTAATGTTCAGTGAATGAATAATCTATGGCTGTTTAATACATTCCACCATCTTTAGCGAGAATGTCTTCCAGGCAAACATGAACAAAATTAGCCCATTCTCCATATTTCCAAAGAAGAGTACTTTGTTTATTTTTTTAAAAATTAGAAATTATGTTCTAATAAATTGTGATTTTTATTCTTCTAGCAAACCCCCAGATCCCCTTTAATAATGTGTTCTGAAATGAAACGAAATGAAATGAACATTCTTTTTGGGGGGCTGGGAGTAGGTTGTGGGACACGACTGGACAGATCAGTGGAGAGAATCTACGGAGGAAGTATTGCAGGGGAAGGGGAATGGCCCTGGCAAGCTAGTCTCCAGCTGAATGGCATTCACCGTTGTGGAGCAACACTGATCAGCAATAACTGGCTTGTGACTGCTGCTCATTGTTTTAGAGGGTGAGTAAATCTTTCCCTATACCTCTAAGACAGAGGTATCAAACTGCCAGCCCATGGGCCGGATGTATCATGGCGAAATTGCGCCCACTCCATTGCTGGCAATGGAAAAAAAGTTGCGATACATCGCGACACATCACATGATATTGCGAGTTTGACACACCTGCTCTATGACTACACCTGAATCAACATATTTAAGCAATAAAATTTTCCCAATTCATTTATGCACAGATGTTACCACTAATAAAAATTTGTCTCGTATGTTCAAAACTAATAAAATTGTAGAAGGGAGAGTGATGTTTAACCATCTCTGCTCTCAGCTGCTGTTACTCCTAAACACTTCATTTTATGAATTTATTTCTAATCTTGAAGTCTGATGGTAGTGAGATAGTGCAGGAAAAGCTGGAAAACAGTTAGCAAGGAACCATTGTGAAGTTTTGCTTACAATAAATGAAAATGCAAATAGAGTTCTTATTGTATAATCTGTACTCTCTAATATTTTTCAGTGTCCGAGATGTCAGAAGTTGGACAAGTAGTTTTGGGGCTCGTCTAAGACCTCCAACAATGAGAAGGAATCTTCGCCAGATCATCGTTCATGATCATTATGCCAATAATGTCATGAATCATGAATTTGATATTGCTGTTGTAGAGATTTCACCCCCAGTGGAACTTACAACTGCTGTACATCGTGTTTGTCTTCCAGAAGCTTCATATATTTTTCCAGAGAATACCACTTGTGCTGTTACAGGATTTGGTGCTCTTAGAGATGACGGTTAGTAGCTTCCTCTTTGGGACTAGTTAGCTTATGTGAATAATCATTATTTGATCATTTGTTAACCACAGCAGGCTTGGTTCCAGATTATAGAGACACCAAATTACACTATTAAGAGGGCTTATCTCCTTTCCCAACCAGATATATCCGTGAAGATTTCAGGGAGAATAGAATAGCAGGACAACCTATACCATCTCAGACAGGTAATTGTCTAGCCTCTTGTTAAAAATCTCCAGTGATGAAGCGCCCACAATTTCTGGAGGCAAGCTGTTCCACTGGTTGATTGTCCTTACTATCAGGATGTTTCTCTTTAATTCCAGGTTGCTACTCAATTTGGTCAATTTCCAACCATTGTTTCTTGTCCTTCCCTCTGGTGTTTTGGTGAACAACATGACCCCCTCTTCTTTGTGGCAATCCCTCAGATACTGGCACACTGCTATCATGTCTCCCCTATTTCTTCTTTTCTTTAGACTAGCCAAACCCAAATCCTGCAGCCGTTGTTTGTACGTTTTAGTCTCCAGGCCTTTGTTCATCTTAGTTGCTCTTCTCTGAATTTTTCCCAAACTCTCAATATCTTTTTTGTGATATGGTGACCAAAATTGGCTGCAGTGTTCCATGTATGATCTTACTAGGGTTTTATAAAGCGGTACTAATACTTTATGTAAGGGACGTGGTGGCTCAGTGGGTTAGGACGCTGAGCTTGTCGATCAGAAGGTCGGCAGTTTGGCAGGTCGAATCCCGAGTGCCGCGTAACAGAGTGAGCGCCTGTTACTCGTCCCAGCTTCTGCCAACCTAGCAGTTCGAAAGCACGTAAAAATGCAAGTAGAAAAATAGGGACCACTCCGGTGGGAAGGTAACAGCGTTCCGTGCGCCTTTGGCGTCTAGTCATGCCGGCCACATGACCACGGAGACGTCCTCGGACAAGCGCTGGCTCTTCGGCTTTGAAACGGAGATGAGCACTGGCCCCTAGAGTTGGAAACGACTAGCACACAAGTGCGGGGGAACCTTTACCTTTACCTTTAATACTTTATGTGATCTTGATTCTATGCCTCTATTTATACAACCCAGGATTGTATTAGCTTTTTTGGTTGCTGCTGCACACTGCTGGCTCATAGTCAAATGATCGTCCACTAGGACTCCAAGGTCCCTCTCACAGTTGCTGTTGTTAAGCCAGATCTCGCCCTTTGGGTTTTCCTGCCTAAATGTAAAACTTTGCTTTTCTCCACATTGAAACTCATTTTGTTGGATAGGGCCCATTGTTCAAGTTTGTCAAGATCTTTTTGGATCCTGAGTTTGTGTTCTGGGGTGTTGGCTACTCCTGCCAGTTTATTGCCATCTGCAAATTTAATGAGTTCCCCTTCAATTCCCTCATATAAGTCATTTATGAAGATATTGAAGAGTTCTGGGCCTAAGATGGAGTCTTGTGGTAATCCACTGCTTACTTTTTTCCATGTGGATGTAGTGCTATTGAGGACCATTCATTGAATACAGTTTCTCAGAGAAACACTCAACATCATGGCAATTTGGCGTAGTGTTAAAGCAAAAGACTAGAATGCAGGACACCATGCGTTCAAGCCCTTCTTAGCAATGAAAGCCAGCCACAGAATAACAGAGTTGGAACTTTTTGACAATATGCAATTAAGCCTTTTGACTGATATGTTGCTGACCAGATAGGCTGTTTGTGGACTGTCTTGAGGGACGACAGGAGACAGCAGGCAGGTCCAAAACAATGCGTTTATTGGGCAGAGGTCCCGGGCGAAGCATCGCCGGGAATCCCCCGTTTTTATAGTCAACAGGGACAACAACAACAACATCAAGAACCAATAAACAAGCAGGGTTCTCTCGCCAAACAAGGACGCCCAATAAGAGAGAGACCGGCTAAAGGTAGGCGTGGCTGAAGCGGCTTGTTGCCGGGGCCAGCTGGCAGCTTTGACAGCTCTGGCTGAGCTGCGCATGCACGGTTCTCTGAAGTTTGACAGTTGTCAGTGTACTGCGCATGCACGGCAGTTTGACAGCTGTCAGAGTCGGCCGGTTTGACAGCTGTCAGTGTACTGCGCATGCGTGACAGTTTGACAGCTGTCAGAATCGGCCGCTAGCCACGTGTGTGGGGGGGGAATGCCGCGGCAGCCTTTTGACGGCTGTCAACGGCTGCCGGGGATCCCTTATAGATGTGAGGGGGTTGTTGTGTGTGTGAATATGTAACACCCCTTCCCCCCTTGCCCCTGGAAGTTTAGCTGGGGTCAGTTCCACTAGTCCTGCTGCCGGCCCATTCATAGTCCTCCAGGTACAAGGGGGCCTTCCGCGGTCTGGTGGAGCGGCGGAGGCTCGGGCTGGGCTGGCTTGTGCTGGGCTGGTCTTCCCTTTCTTCGGCGGGGAAAGTTTCGGGGTTTAGAGGTTGGGGGTCATCGGCGATGTCTGGGACGAGTGGTGCTGGGCTAGGTGGCGTTGGTGGTGCCGCTGGGGAAATTGGTGTGCCCGGTTGGGCTCGGGAACTGCAGTCCTGCGGCACCCGCTTCCTCAGTTGGTCAGCGTGTCGCTGGATGAGCCTTCCGTCTCCTAAGTCGATGAGGTAGGAGACTGGGCCAGTCTGGTCGGAGATCACGCCCTGTAGCCACTTGTCGCCGGCCCCGAAGTTCTTTGCCCAAATGGGCTGGCCGGGAGGGAAGACTTTGACAGTCGGTGTGTGGGTTTGTTCGGCGGCTGCCCTGTCGGGGTGCAAACAGTCCAGTTTTGTGACCAGACGGCGCCCCCAACAGAGTTCGGCCGGAGACTTGCCGGTGGTGGTGCAGGGTGTGGAGTGCTGGGCCAGGAGGTATTTCGCCAGTCTGCAGTGCCAGTCGCCGGAGATGATTTTCCTTAGGGCTTCTTTAGTCGCCTTCACCATGGCCTCTGCGAGACCGTTCGTGGAGGGGTGAAAGGGCGCGGAGGTGGCGTGCCTAATCAAGTTGGCCCTGATGAAAACCTAGAAGTCATTAGAGGTGAATTGGGGCCCGTTGTCAGATACGATGACATCAGGCAACCCATGGGTGGCAAATACCCTCCTTAAACCCCTGATTGTGGCTGCTGAGGTTGTGCTGGCAACTGGGATGACCTCGAGCCATTTGGAAAAACTATCTACTATTATTAGAAAATTTTGTCCCTGGAAGGGGCTGGCGTAATCGATGTGAATTCTGGACCAGGGGTTTTTTGTGACCTCCCACTTATGGACAGGGGTGTGTGGGAGAGGTGGCCTGGTCTGTTGGCACATGTTGCAGGTAGCTACAAAGTTTTCCATGTCTCCATCGAGCCCTGGCCACCATAAGTAGCTGTGGGCGAGAGATTTCATCTTGACCACACCGGGGTGGCCTTTGTGAAGGGAGGTTAAAGCTTGTTGCCTGTGCGGGGCAGGTACGATGACACGGCTGCCCCAAAGGACGCAGCCGAGGTGGGCTGACAGTTCAAGGCATCTTAGGAAGTACGGCTGAAATTCTGGACCCGGGGAGGTGGATTGCCAGCCGGTTGAGACCCAGGTTAGAACCCTTCCCAGGATTTTGTCCTTGCTGGTTGCTGTAGCTATTTCTTTTGCAGATACGGGGCGGTCAGGCAATTCCTGGATAGCCAGGAGTTGGCCAGCGGGTGCGGGGTCTGGGTCGAAGTTGGGCAGGGGCAGTCTACTAAGGCCATCTGCGTGACCCATTTCCTTGCCTGGTTTGTGTTCGATTTTAAAAGAGTATGCTGCTAGGAATGTGGTCCAGCGAAGCATTCTGGGGGATAAAATTTGCGGGGTCAATTTGTCCCAGGTAAAGAGTCCTAGCAGGGCTTGTGGTCAGTAAAAATTGTGAAGTGGTGACCGTATAAGTAATCGTGAAATTTCTTCACGCTCGCCACTAATGCTAGGGCCTCCTTGTCAATTTGCGCGTAATTGCGCTCGGCTTTGGACAAGGTCCTGGAGTAGTATGCGATGGGGGATTGAGTTCCATCGCTATGGAGGTGGCTGAGGACGGCGCCTATGCCATAGGGGGAGGCGTCGCAAGCGACACAGAGAGGCATTTTCTCCTTGTAGTGGGTGACAGTTGATTTGCTTGAAAGGAGTTGTTTTAATTTGTTAAAACTGTCGTCGTGGGCTTGGGTCCAGAGCCACTGGGCTCCTTTGTCTAATAGCCTGTGGAGCGGCTCTGCTATGGAAACTTTGTGGGGGAGGAAGGCATGATAGAAGTTTATGAGACCCAAAAAGGCTTGTAGTTCTGCCTTATTTTTGGGAGGTGGTGCTGCCCTGATGGCTCTGACTTTAGAATCCATGGGGTGGATTCCATTAGCGTCAATTTTGTACCCCAGAAATTTCGTAGAAGGAACTCCGATGGAGCACTTCTCTTTTTTTAATTTGAGGCCGGCGGTGCGAAATCTTTGAAGCACCTCTCGCAGCCTGTCAGCTAGTATTTCCTCGGATTCCCCTGCGATGAGCACGTCATCGAAGTAGGGGCAGACCCCGGGGATTCCTTTAAGGGTTCGCTCCATGGTTTCCTGGAATATTCCAGGTGCTACTGCGATCCTGAACTGCAGGCGATTCACCCTGAATGCTCCGCGGTGGGTGACTATGGTTTGGGCATTGGCCGTTTGCTCTGAAACTGGCAGCTGCAAAAATGCATGGGCTAAGTCTAATTTGGCAAATATGGTGCCTGCCTGAATAGAAGAAAGCACGTCCTTGACAGCTGGAACTGGGTAGGCGTGGGGGTTCAAAGCACAATTCAGGGTGGCTTTATAGTCCATGCAGAGGCGGACCTCCCCGTTAGGCTTGACAGGGGTGACTATGGGGGTTTCCCAAGTGCCTCCTTCTGTGGGTTCTATGACTCCCAGTCCAATTAGCCTGTCGAGCTCTGCTTCTATCTTGGATTTGAGAGCGAAAGGGACTCTTCTTGCCTTAATCCTGATGGGCAGAACCTCTGGGTTCAATTTTAGGTCAATGGGGGGGCCATTGAATTTCCCCAGCGACCCGTCAAAAACGTCTGCGTATTGTTGGCAGACGGCTTGTAATTGGTGAGGCTGGAAATGGTTCACGCCCAAAATTTTTATCCCCATTGGTTCGAACCAGTCGAGGCCAATGAGGCTGGCTCGTTTACCTGTTGCGATCTGGGCTGTTAATTCTCCCTGGAAATGTTGATAGCTAATAGAGAGCCTCGTTTCCCCCTTTTAATTTGATAGGGGCGCCCTGGAAATCAGCTAGCAGAATTTTTGAGGGGGTAATAGGAAACCGGCGTCTGCACTGATGCGCGATCCCTTGTAATGTGTCCCAGGACAGAATGGAGACTGAGGACCCAGAGTCCACCTCCATCTCGCAGGGGATTCCCTGAATCCGGACCTGAATTTTAATTTTGGGGCGGATGAAGCTGGTGGTTAAGGGCCCCTGGTCCGTACTAGTGGTCATGACGGATGACCATAGGGCCTTCCCTGACAATTTGGGGGAGGGAATATTACCTTCCGGGGCCGCCTCCAGGTCGTGAAGGGTCTCGCGGCCGGTGCTGCGGCAGGGGGAGCGAATGTGGCCAGTTTTGCCACAGCCATGGCACTTGGCATTTCGAAATTTGCATGATGCCCTGGCATGGTTGCCACCGCAGCTGGCGCACTTAGAGCGGTTGGTGGTCTCCCTTGGGCCTCCGGCCGGACGATCTGGTCTTTTGTCACCCTCTCGGCGAGCCTGGGGGTTGGCGGGTCTCGGACGGATGGCGTCCACTTCAGTCTTCTGCTCGGCCGTTCCTGGGTCGGCATTTCTAGGGCAGTCATGGTGGACTGACCCTGTGAAGGGATTTCCCGGTGGCAGTGTGTCTTCCCGATGGCTATCTTCATATGCCATAATTTCAATTGTTAACTCGGCCAGGTCCATCGTCGGCTTAGTAACGAGCTTCTTCTGGAGCTTCAGGTTTCTCAGACCGACGATGACCTGGTCCCTTATGCGGTCATTGAGGTCTGGGAAACGGCAGCGTCGGGCCGCTTGTCGGACCGTTGCTATGAATGATTTGGCCGGCTCGCCTGGTCGTTGGTACTGGCGGGCGAAGTTCAGGTGCCAGTACAACTCGGACCGTCTTGGGGCAAAATGACGATTGAGGCGGTCGACCAGCTCGGCGTATGGCACAGAAGCCACTGGAGCAGGGTCGCAGAGCCCTACGGCGACATCATAGACCACCGGGCCGCTGAGGCAAAGGAGCGCCGCGGCTTTGGGGCGATCCTCGACAATGTTGTTGACGAGGAGGTACCCCTCCACTTGCCCGAGATGCGATTCCCAGCCCTCGGGCTGGGAGACATCGAATTCTCGGACGTGCCCAAGATTTGCCATACTGTCAGGTCCACGGGTCTGCTTAGGGTGGTGTGCGTGGAGGGCTCTCCCGACCAGCAAGTGACTTCAGCGATGTCAGCTGGTGGGACGGCTTCCCTCCTTCACTTGTGGCTTCAGCTAGTGACTTCAGATAACAAGCAGACCCGCATCCCATCCTCGTCGCCAGGTGGACTGTCTTGAGGGACGACAGGAGACAGCAGGCAGGTCCAAAACAATGCGTTTATTGGGCAGAGGTCCCGGGCGAAGCATCGCCGGGAATCCCCCGTATTTATAGTCAACAGGGACGACAACAACAACAACATCAAGAACCAATAAACAAGCAGGGTTCTCCCGCCAAACAAGGACGCCAATAAGAGAGAGACCGGCTAAAGGTAGGTGCGGCTGAAGCGGCTTGTTGCCGGGGCCAGCTGGCAGCTTTGACAGCTCTGGCTGAGCTGCGCATGCGCGGTTCTCTGAAGTTTGACAGCTGTCAGTGTACTGCACATGCGCGACAGTTTGACAGTTTGACAGCTGTCAGAATCGGCCGCTAGCCGCGTGTGTGGGGGGGAATGCCACGGCAGCCTTTTGACGGCTGTCAACGGCTGCCGGGGATCCCTTATAGATGTG
The DNA here is from genome assembly GCF_947247035.1 of Vipera ursinii. NCBI lineage: Eukaryota > Metazoa > Chordata > Lepidosauria > Squamata > Viperidae > Vipera > Vipera ursinii. The sequence goes on from NC_139517.1 coordinate 50,159,903, forward strand.
AGGGGATTGTTGTGTGTGTGAATATGTAACACCCCTTCCCCTTCTTTTAGGCAGAATATATGTATTCACATGCATGTTCACCTGTAAGAAAACTAAATATAGAATTGCAAAAGTGGCAGAAATGCTGCAAAAATTGGGCTAGATGGGACAGATATATTGGAAAATCACAGGTTAAGGAATAGCCACCGCAGTTACTATATTCCTTTCAATTTAGCTCATTCCAAAAATCTTCCTTATTCAGAGATCACTAGAGATAACAATATTTCTTAACAATCATATTCAATTGCATTAGAAACTTTTCAGAAATATGCAAAGAATTTATTTTTGTTCGTTCTAATCCAGACATGTCAAACACAAGGCCTGGGGGCCAGATTCGGCCCGCAAAGTGGTTTCATGCGGCCCGCGAAGCCATCCTGGAAACAGTGAGGGAACGGCCCCCACTGCCTTAGCCCTGGCCCAGAGACCCTCAGATCTGTCCCACTCCTACCCAGGCCCCCATAGGCACCCTTGATGAGAATGATGTAGAACTGGCCACACCCACCCAGTAGGCCATACGCACTCTAGCCACGCCCACCCAGTAGGCCACGCCCACCTAGGCCATACCCACCCGGCCCCCTGAGGTCAACTGCAATGCTGATGTGGCCCTCAATGAAATTGAGTTTGACACCCCTGTTCTAATCTGAATGAACAAATTTCCCATTTAACTAGCCTTAAAGCAGGATAGCTGTAAACCTGAGAGCTGAGTGACCAAAGGAAAGTTCTGAGCTACCGGGGAGTCTCAGTCTAAGCAGGTGCTTCCAAAGGTTTCTATTTAGATGCTTTTTTGGAGGGAAATTTCCTGGCAACTGCATTTAAATATATGTTCTGCAAACTATGTGCATTACTTATATGTTTCCTTTTCTTAAGTAATGTGAGGCAATTTTGTTATTCCATGAATTTTCAAGGATAAAATACCCTATTATTATTTGAAAACCAGGTCCCAGTGTTGGGGAACTTCGTCAAACAGAAGTGAAAATTATAGGTAATGAAATTTGCAACAGAAGAGAAGTGTATAATGGAGCCATTTCACCTGGAATGCTGTGTGCTGGTTACCTGGAAGGAGGAAGTGATGCTTGTCAGGTAGGTGTAATAATAACTTAGAAGTCAGCAAAAGGCTCCTGCATATATTGTGATTTGATAGTATTTTTGTACTGGAGCAAAAACCACTTATTTATACACCACCACCTCTACAACTAAGTAACAGAGTTTTAGATGAAAAAGAACAAGTTTGGTGTAGTATTTAAAGGCTGACCAATAAACTAGGAAACTATGAGTTCTAGTCCTGCCTTAGGCATGAAAGCCATCTGGATAATTTGGGTAATCCTAGCCCAATCTACTTCACAGGAGAAAATAGAACAAGGAAGTATTATATATGTTAGCTACCTTGAGTTATTCATAAAAAAATAAACACAGAATTTTAAAAAAATCTTTTAAAAAAGAGGTGATTCAGGAGATGTAAAATGTGGAAGCTCATTTTTTCTGCAGTTCCAAGGTTATGATGCATCTAGGGAGAGGAATGGGGAAGCTGTGGTTAAGGGTGAGAAATATGTGGTTTTTATTTTTATTGTTTTGTTTATTCTATTCCATTTCTATATTAATTTGTTGGCTTCTCCCTCTAAGAAGATTTTATGTCAAGGGAAAATCATTTTAGATGGTATCATCTTTGATAAAACAGCTCTATCATATGATTACATAAGTTAGAGATTTTTCTCCTGGTCTTTCTAAAGTAATCTTTCATCCCTTTTAGGGTGACTCTGGTGGACCATTGGTTACATCTGATTCAAGAGGAATATGGTACCTTGTTGGCATAGTAAGCTGGGGAGATGAATGTGCTAAGCCAAATAAACCTGGAGTCTATACACGAGTTACTTACTATCGAGATTGGATTGCTGTGCATACAGGAATCTGAAATAATGAGTAACTTTATATTAATGTATGAGATCCAAGATGTTTTTCTTACAAACAGTCATACTGATGTGGTAAATTCTGTTGAGTAGGGATTTGTTTTTCTGCTGGAGGCATCAATACTATTCTTTCCATGTTATTTCATGTCCATGTCTCATTATATTATATTATATTATAAACACTGTTCACGTGTTATTCAAGAAGATGAAAAGATTGAAGCATTCACCTGCAACCAACAAAATAATTTTATTTGTAGTTCTTTATGAATCCCATCCTTAAAATGCTGCATTGTTTGATTACATTGAATGTTCAACTCTCCCAAAAGCTTTGATAATTTGGCCAGTCTTTTGTTTTGTTTTGAGTTCATGGTATTATTCAAGGAGAATTGCTGCATCATCCCTTCCAGGGATTGGAATATTCAAACACATAATTTCTTTACAACTATATTGCAAAAATGGAGAGAAGTCTTGGGTGAAGGATATTCCACAGTCCTCCTTAATTCATGAAGTCTAGAAAGAGACATGCCATGCAGATTGAGAAAGTATTGAAGTAAGGATCAGTTAGTTCTGCTATCATATTTAGCTGTGTTCTTGGGTAGAATTATAATGATAAAAGCTGCAAAATGCAACTGCTCATCTTAGAATAATTACATGGTTTCTAATGGTCTTTCAGTGGCCTTCTCCTAATCTGATAGCCTCCAGAATGCTTTGAATTGCAATTCCCAACATGGACCATTTTGAGAAACAGAACTAGAAACATTTAATATTCAGTCAATTCAAACTAAAAAGCATTTACTTGGAAAAGGAAGGGGAAATTTGCAGAACAGAGCAACCACAGAACAAAATGTTAGTGAGTTACCATACTAAGTTGATTTTTATTATAAATAAAATTTCCAGTGTTTTATTTATCATTCATTTCAGTTAGAAGAAATGCTGTGGTAATATAGTTTTCCATGTTTGTAATAGCTTCCTCCAACACTGTCCTTTCCTTTTTCTGTGTATTTCCTGTTGCTCAGAATACATCCCCAAGATTATTTAAGAATTAAAAACAGTTTTTAAAATACATTTTCTTCCATTCCTTATTTTTATATGGCAAAATTTAAAGAAAAGTATGAGACAAAGAAGAACCAATGTAGCGAAAACTTTGTGTTTTAATTACACCATTCATAAGGCTCTATTCTGAAGCTATCTAAGCACGATTAAGGATTATTATTATTTCTAAGTTATAATGTTTAAAATGCAGTAAAAAATTTGAATTCAATGAGATTAACATTATTAAGACATTTTATATCAAGGAGTTCAACTGGTTCTTGCTTCAATTTAACAAAAATATTATTTTGCATTGCAGTCCATCTGTTATCCATTAATGATCACAAATCCCATAAATAAGCACCATATGAACAGGGAAAAATTTATCATTCTGGTATCAACATATGTGTTACAAATCATTTACATCTCCAGTCCTTGGATGGATGGCTAAATTTGACATTTCAAACTGTATAAATCAGCCTTTCTCAACCTTCTGAGCCTGGCAGAACCCCTAAAATATTATTCAGGCTTCAGAAAACCCCTGAATATTTAGGTTCAAATATATGCCAGAAGTTACAAAATTACTATATTCATTTTATGTGTGTTGTCCTGTATATATGTATTAATAGTGTTCTTAAACTAAAAATAAAGAATTAAACTTTCCCTTTCCCCTGCCTCTTTCTCCCGTGGATGGGTCCTGCTGCCACTGATATCTGGGCCAACCCAGCCCTAGATTTCCTGTACCCACCCTGAGATGTAGCCGTTCACTCCCCAAGCTATTGCACCAGCAGAAAAGCAGACTGGCAAACTGGCATGCTGGCAAGGAGAGGCCCATCACAGAGGCCCAGAGGTCACTCTCTCTTGAGCACGCTCTCTCTCACCATTTGCTGCTCTTTTCTTCTCTTCTCCTCACTCCTTGCTCAGCTTGGATTTTGCTCACCTCCTCACTTACATGCATGTGCAAAATCCTGGCCCTCTGCTCGCTACAGTGAGCCAACTTACAGTTGGAAGTTTGAAGGCTTTTGTTGACTTAAATGACAAATTCCCAGATGACCTCTCATGGAATCCTAGGGTTCCACAGATCAAGCTTGAGAAACCTTCATCTAGATACAAGAGATGTGCTTGTATGCAAGAGAATGAAAGTTAAATAACCATCTATGTCAGAGGTCCCCAACCTTTTAGGCACCAGGGATTGGTTCTGTGGAGAGAGGTTTTTCCGCAGACCGGAGGGGGCGTGGTTTTGTATGCTGCCTGCATCTTGTTGATGGGGCTTTGTTTGTTTGTGCGGACCAGTTGCTGGCATGCCATGGCCCGGTACTTGGGGATCCCTGATCTAGGTGGTTGGGGATCCCTGATCTAGGTGGTTATTTAAACAGCAGGTGGCTGTTTTCAAAAGTATCTCTGGAATCCTTATCAGCCTATAAAGTTATTGTTATAAATATTTTCTCAGCCTATTGCATAGATGAAATACATCTTGATCACCTAGATTTACAGTTACAATGTACTGCTCACATTCCACTAGACTAGAGTTTCAAAGACTTTCATCCCTTATTTGGCTGAATCTAATGAAATCCATGTAACAGGTTTATTTGCTGAATGGTGATAAATACAGTAGAGTGGAAATATAAGCGCTGTCAGTAATACATATTTACAGACTTCTGGATTATACCAGAACAGCTACCATACCCTTTGCTCACATTTAAATGCTGTGATTCAGTTGTGTATATTCAAACTGTTCAAATTTATTTATTTATTTATTTATTATTTATTTTAATTCCATTTATATCCCGCCCTTCTCCGAAGACTCAGGGCGGCTTACAAGCTTAGCAGTAGTACTATACCTACTGCAGTGAAAACAAATAAAGCATTGAACAAGAGGAGTTCAGTACCCAGGAATGGCATCCTTTAGGGCAAGCTTAGAAAACAACAACAACAGCAACAATAAATCTTTATCTTTCTAAGCTAAAATAATTCAGAGTAATAATATCTCTGTCCTGCCAATATTAAAGAGCTTAAAAGAACTCCTTTCTAACATGAAGGGATCATATGTAAGGATATGTAGATAGGGAAGAAGCCTTATATGAATCTTCTTTATTCTTATATTTAAAATCCTCCATTTTCACATAGACCCTTTTTATTCCAAGCAACCAAGGACTGTCAGAAAATCATTCAACATCAACAGATTATAAGACCCAGACCAAGTCCAACTCTTTCAAGATGACCTGCCTCATTCTACTGATGAAATCAAGAAAGTGATCTTGCAGAGGAACTCATATAAAACAACAGGGCTGGGTGGCATTCCTGCACTAGATGCAAACACCTTGCAAGCATTCCAAGATGCTTTGGAAAACATTTGGTCCATGGAGGAGATGCCTGAAGACTTCAGTGATGCCCTCATTGTGTATTCTATAAAAACAAGGGAAGCAAATTAGATATTATAAAGGTATCTTGCTGTTGTCCACCACAGGCAAAATCTTTGCCCACATTTTTCTGAACAGAATAACAAAAAAATATTTTTCAGCTAAAGTAGGCTACGAGGCAGGAAGGTAAAAGACTTTAGGAGCATATTTTCATCCATATTTCCAATGGAAAGTCAATACCCAGTGAGGGAATGGACGATTCTAGAGGCAAATTGCTTGCTCAACAGATGATGCCATCAAGACAACTTTGAATTTTGGGACCATGGTTTTCACTGCTAGAGGACTGGAAAAAACCTGATGTGGTTCCAATCTTCAAAAAGGGAGAAAAAAGAGGGTCCAGGAAACTACAGACCAATCAACATCAATAACTGGGAAAATCTGGAAAAGACAATCAAGCAGTGGATTTGTGAGCAACTAAAAACGAACAGTGATTACTAGAAGCCAGCATGAGCTTGTTAAAAACAGGTTATGCCAAACAAAACCTATTGCCTTCTTGGTTAAAGTGACTGTGTTGATATGTAAACTTTTAAATATAATAGAATATTGATTTACTTGTTATTAAGGTTCCATTGTGAATATTCCTTGTTATACAGCACATCTATTAGGAAACTACAATACAAAGCTTAGTTTTTACAAAAATGCTACAGGACTTTACTGCCATCAAGTGGCACTGAATTGTTTAGTGTTTCATTTAAAATAAAATTTTAAGAAGTTTCAACTAATACAGTGCATACATACTGCAGAAAAAGTGGTTTAAGTAAAAAAGAAAATGTCAGTTACTAGAACTTTATTGAGATATTTCTGACAATGGCATTTGGATTATATACTGATTTCCTAATGAGATCCATAAAATCTCATTTCAAGGTTGACTCAGCCTTCCATCCTTCCGAGGTAGGTAAAATGAGGACCCAGATTGTTGGGGGCAATTAAGCTGACTTTGTAATAATGCCGCTTGGGGTGTGTGTGAAAGCCCTAATAAGCAGGCATATACACAGAATGAAGGCTACTGCTAAGCTTGTAAGCCGCCCTCAGTCTTTGGAGAAGGGCGGGATATAAATGGAATTAAAATAAAATTTAAAAAAATCAGAGGAGAAAAACAATTAATAAAGAGAAAAAATGGTTTGGAATTGGAAAATTACCTAATATAAAGCCTTCTGTAACTTATCTCTATGTGCTTCACAAGTATGTCCTTTGCCTTCATCTTTCTTCTTTTTCAAACAGCAATCCTCATTCTGTCATCTATATGCCATCTACCCATCCCAGGATTGTAGCAGTAATATACAGTTGGTCCTTGTTTAACAAAGGCAAAGGAAAGCTGAATTAAGATCTTAAGCACTGTTGCAATTTTACTTAGCAACTACTTTGACTAATAACCAAGCTGATGGTCACAATGTTGTCACTAAATGAAGACTGTCTCTATATTAACTGATTCTACTTCCTAGCGTTATTCCTGCGCTATAGAAGAATCCGCTTTCTGTATATCAACTGATTAACCAAAGCAAAATGATCTCCCTTTTAATATTTTGTGGGAAAATGTCCATCTAGACAAGAAACCAAAGCAATTGGAGAGAGATGCAATATTTTTTTATTGGCATGTACAACGGCAGTGATCACTGGGCTCCTTGCCAGAAGAATGCAAGAGCCACAGAGTTACAACTTTGTCAGGTCCCCAAAGTAATGTATTTTAACCCTATGCCTATTTTCTACTTCTGTAGCCTTTCTTTGTGTCCTGCCATTGTGTTGGGAGGGGGGAGCTTTTGGGATTGCTTTGCACTGCCTGCTGTGATGCCCTTCCCCCAGGGGATGGAATGTCTCTCCCTTATCTGAGAGACAGTTTGCTCTTGGAACCAGAAGGAATCAAAAGTGAGAAAGACCTTGAGGAGCCCGCTGAAATGACCAATTACCAAAAGACCATGCCACCTGTGGATTGGTTGGGATTCAAATGAACACTGGGATACTGGGGGGGAGGAATATTGAATGTTGCTTTTAATATAGTGCTTCGTGGGTTTTTCTCTCAGATCTCACTTGATTCCCTGCTGTCACTAGCCCCTAATAAAAGTTCCTTTTGAGACAATGCCTGTTTCAAGAGTCCTGCTTTCTTGGGTGGCTTAGCTGAGCTAGATCCTTACAAACCTATATAATCTCTGAAAAGAATTACAAAGATAATGTAAATTATTGTACGGCTCTTAGAACTTATCATCTAAGCAAATAGAGGCTACCCTGGCACCTCTAAATCCTACATTTCCAAGAAGAGCTCCACATCTGCCCTTCTTTTTTAATACTAGCACTTTTTAAGATAAACAGTGTTTTTATTATGCTTATATATTTGACTCCTTTCATTAAAAGGAAAAGACAATCCCCCTTTTTTAACCCGTCTTCCTTCCCCTGCAGATTCATTGTTTCAGGTTGCCTGGATATTCAAAGTACCCATATGGACTTTTTGCATAAATTCTGTATTATTAACCACAAATGATTATGTTAAAAAAAAAAGAAAATGGAAATGGATGCAATTTGGGGGAGTTAATTGAACAAAATCACTTTTGAAATCCCTGTTCAACATCTACATGAAGCCTCTGGGTGAGATCATTCGTGGTTTTGGAGTTGGTTATCATCAGTACGCTGATGATACCCAGCTTTTTATTTCGACCCCAAACCACCCCAGTGATGCCCTCGACGTGATGTCCCGTTCCCTGGAGGCGGTCCGGGTCTGTATGGGGAAGAACAGGCTTCGACTCAACCCTGACAAGACTGAGTGGCTGTTCGTGCCGGCATCCTGGGAAATTCCGATTATTCCATCTCTGGCCATGGGGGGGTGAGCTATTACCCCCCGTAGATAGGGCGGGCAACTTGGGGGTCCTTCTAGATTCACAGCTCTCTTTAGAAGAGCATATTGGAGCTGTGACTAGGGGGGCCTTTGCCCAGGTTCGCCTGGTGCGCCAGTTGCGACCCTATCTAGACCGGGATGCCTTGCGTACAGTCACTCATGCACTCATGACTTCTCGTCTAGACTACTGTAATGCTCTCTACATGGGGCTGCCCTTGAAGTCCACTCGGAGACTCCAACTGGTGCAGAATGCAGCCGCACGAGTTGTGCTGGGGGCTTCCCGATACTCCCATGCTACACCTTTGCTCCACGAGCTGCATTGGCTGCCGGTTGCTCTCCGGGTGAGGTTCAAGGTGTTAGTGATGACTTACAAAGCCCTACATGGCATGGGTCCGGATTACCTACGCAACACCTGCGGCCGGCGTCAACTTCCCTCCATCCAGTGCGCTCCCACAGAGAGGGCCTCCTCAGGGTGCCTCCGATCAAGGAATGTCAATTGGTGGCCCCCAGGGGGAGAGCGTTCTCTGTGGGCGCGCCAGACCTTTGGAACCGCTTGCCGGTTGAGCTCCGGACGGCCCCCAACCTTCGCTCCTTTCGGCGCGATCTCAAAACCTTTCTTTTTGAACAAGCTGGCCTGGTCTGATGGGTTGGGGATGGGTTTTATAATCGGTTTTAACTTTTAATATGTATTAATTTATTACGGGCATTGTAGTTTAATTACTTTTTAATTTTTGTATCCTGGTTTTTTATTATGTATTGCCCTGTTCACCGCCCTGAGTCCTTCGGGAGAAGGGCGGTATACAAATTAAATTATTAAATTAAATTAAATTATTAAAAGCACTAGGCCACTCAGGTATGAATTAAATCATATCCCTGTTGAATATACAGTAGAGCTGACAAATAGATTTAAGGAATTAGATCTGATAGACAGAGTGCCTCAAGAACTATGAACAGAGGTTTGCAACATTGTAGAACAGGTAGCACCCAAAACCATCCCAAAGAAAAAGAAATGCAAGAAAGCAAAATGGCGGTCTGAGGAAGCTTTGCAAATAGCTGAGGAAAGGAGGGAAGCGAAAGGCAAGGGAGAAAAAGAAAGATACGCCCAATTGAATGCAGAATTCCAGAGAATAGCTAGAAGAGATAAGAATGCCTTCTTAAATGAACAGTGCAAAGAAACAGAAGAAAACAATAGAATAGGGAGGACCAGAGATCTTTTCAAGAAAATTGGAGAGATGAAGGGAACGTTTAATGCAAAAATGGGCATGATAAAGGACCAAAATGGCAGGGACCTAACAGAGGCAGAAGAGATTAAGAAGAGGTGGCAAAATTACACAGAAGACCTATACAAGAAAGAGCCTAATGTTCCAGATAACCACAGTTAGGTGGTCACTGAGTCAGACATCCTAAAATGTGAAATGAAATGGGCCTTAGGAAATCTGAGCAACAACAAAGCTAGTGGAGGTGGCAGTATTCCAGCTGAGCTATTCAAAATCTTAAAAGAGGATGCAGTAAAAGTGCTACACTCAATTTGCCAGCAAATTTGGAAAACTCAACAGTGGCCATAGGATTGGAAAAGATCAGTTTACATTCCAATTCCAAAGAAAGGCAGTGCTAAAGAATGTTCAAACTATCACACCATTGCACTCATTTCACATGCTAGTAAAGTTACACTTAAAATCCTACAAGCTAGTAAAGTTACACTTAAAATCCTACAAGCTAGACTCCAGCAGTATGTGGATAGAGAACTTCCAGAAGTACAGGCAGGATTTCAAAGAGGCAGAGGAACTAGAGATCAAATTGCCAACATACGCTGGATCATGGAGAAAGCTAGAGAGTTCCAGAAAAACATCTACTTCTGCTTCATTGACTATGCTAAAGCCTTTGATTATGTGGATCATAACAAACTGTGGAAAGTCCTTAAAGAGATGGGCGTACCAGACCATCTTATTTGTCTCTTGAGAAACCTATATGTGGGCCAAGAAGCAACAGTGAGAACTGGACACGGAAGTACTGATTGGTTCAAAATTGGGAAAGGCGTCCGGCAAGGAGGTATACTGTCGCCCTGCCTATTTAACTTATATGCAGAGCACATCATGAGAAAGGCAGGGCTAGATGAATCAAAAGTTGGAATTAAGATTGCCGGAAGAAATATCAACAACCTAAGATATGCAGATGATACCACTCTAATGGCAGAAAGTGAAGAAGAACTAAAGAGCCTCTTGTTGCGGGTGAAGAAGGAGATTGCAAAAGTTGGGTTGAAACTTAACATTAAAAAAACCAAGATCATGGCATCCGGCCCTCTCAATTCCTGGCAAATAGATGGGGAAGAAATGGAGGTAGTGACAGATTTTATTTTCCTGGGCTCCAAGATCACTGTAGATGGGGACTGTAGACAAGAAATTAAAAGACGCTTGCTCCTCAGGAGGAAAGCCATGGCAAATCTAGACAGCACACTAAAAAGCAGAGACATCACCCTGTCAACAAAAGTGTGTATAGTCAAGGCTATGGTCTTCCCAGTTGCAATGTATGGCAGTGAAAGTTGTATCATAAAAAAGGCTGAGCGCCAAAGAATTGAAATATGGTGCTGGAAAAGACTCCTGCGAGTCCCTTGGACTGCAAGGCGATCAAACCGGTCAGTCCTAGAGGAGATCAACCCTGACTGCTCTTTAGAAGGCCAGATCCTGAAGCTAAAACTCAAATACTTTGGCCACCTAGTGAGAAGGAAGGACTCATTGGAGAAGAGCCTAATGCTGGGAAATAGATGGGGAAGAAATGGAGGTAGCGACAGATTTTATTTCCCTGGGGTCCAAGATCACTGCAGATGGGCACTGCAGACAAGAAACTAAAAGACGCTTGCTCCTGGGAAGGAAAGCTATGGCAAATCTAGACAGCATACTAAAAAGCAGAGACATCACCCTGCCAACAAAAGTGTGTATAGTCAAAGCTATGGTTTTCCCATTTGCAATGTATGGCTGTGAAATGTGGACCATAAGAAAGGCTGAGTGCCGAAGAATTGAGGCCTTTGAACTATGGTGCTGGAGAAGACTCCTGCGAGTCCCTTGGACTGCAAGGTGATCAAACCGGTCAGTCCTACAGGAGATTTATTTATTTATTTATTTATTTATTTTATTATATTTATATACCGCCCTTTCCCGAAGGACTCAGGGCGGTTTACAGGGTGATTAAAACGAAAAATACAAAAGTTAAAAACAATTAAAAAAATTATATCAATCCCTGAACAAATAAAAACCCCAGTTAAAATTAAAATTAAAATTAAAATTCTCAGCCTGGGCCAGAGAGCTCAAAGAGCCAGGTCTTCAGGTCCCAGCGGAATGAACGGAGGTCGGGGGCAGTCCTAAGCTCCACTGGCAGCTGGTTCCAAAGGGCAGGCGCACCCACTGAGAAGGCCCTACCCCTGGGTGTTATCCGCCAAATTTAATGGGTATGTGTATTTGCTGAGTTTGCCATTGAATATGTCTGCAAACGTTTTGCAGATGGATTCGAGGCTTTTGGGCTGGGTATTATGGATCCCTGAGATCCCTATTCCCAGAGCCCCAAACCAATTCAGCCCCACTAAACTGGTCCTCTGACCCTCGGCTACCAGGACGTCCAAGGGACCCTGGAAGTCCTTGAACCCCACTAACATGGTGGCCTCCCCCTTAACTTTAATAGGAACATGCTGGAAGTCAGATAACTGAATGCTGGTAGGCTTCAATGGAGCCCACCATTTGCTCCAGCTGCAAACTACTTTAAATGTCTCATAAGAAATTATGGAGACTGCAGAACCAGAGTCGAGTTCCATCTTGCAAGGTACTTCTTGCAAACGGACCTCCAGTTTGATTTTTGGTGTGAGTAGCTGGTGGATCTCTGTGTGAGACACGGTCCTCCTGCTCTCAAAAAAATTGGTAGAGGTGAGCTGAGGGGACTCAGTACCTTGTGGCAATGCGTCCATCGATTGAAGTTCATACAGGCTGTCTCGTGTGCGACTGGCAGACGGCTGCAATGTGTCCTGTCTTGCCGCAGGACCGACACTTTGCAGATTGGAATTTGCAGGTTGCTCTCGGATGATTTCCTCCGCAACTGGCACACTTTTGGACGGTTTCTCTGCAGCTGCAGCCAGTACATTTGGTACATTTGTTGGCTGTTGTGAGCTTCCGCTGGCTTCCATTGTTGTCGCGCCGCGTTTGATGTCTCCCTTGCTTTTGATGTATTACATCAATCTCGGCCTCTTCCAACGGGTCCCCACTTCTGCCGTTCACAGCCCCTCCGAAATGAATCTCTTACCGGCGGTACCCTGAGAAGACCCTTCCTGTGGGAGCACACTGGACGAAGGGAGCTTGATGCCGGCATCAGGTGTTCCCTCAGATATCCTGGACCCTCACCATTTAGGGCTCATCCTCGCTCCCGGTACCACGGGCCGAAATCAGAGGGTCGGAGTGCATCACCGCTTGAAGTCAGCGGGGACGCACTCCCAGATATTGATACGGCCCTCTGTTCATACACCTGCGGCCATTCCCTACCGCCGTGGGAATAGGCAATCCCACACCCCGCTCCAGGGCCCCGTAGGCCCCCAACCCAAGCCCCACCACGGCGTGAGCAATCTTTGGCCTGGTCTGAGAAACGGTTGGTGGAACCCCCTACTGTCTTCAGTTTAAGCCTGAACTTTGCAATGAGAAGCTCATGGTCTGAGCTTAATGACTGTATCAGTGACAAATTTTTTTGTTCCAATTGCGGTCATTGAGTCAAGGACCATCTATAGTATGACCACGGTTGAGCCCAAAATTTCCATTGCTAAGCAAGACAGTTATTGAGTTTTACCCCATTTTATGACTTTTCTTGCCAAAATTGTTATGTAAATCACTGCAGTTGTTAAATTAGTTACACTAGTAGTTATTAAGTGAATGTGGCTTCTCCAGTGACTTTGGGATGGTTTTGGTTGCTACCTGTTCTACAATGTTGCAAACCTCTGTCCATAGTTCTTCAGGCACTCTGTCTATCAGATCTAATTCCTTAAATTTATTTGTCAGCTCTATTGTATATTCAACAGGGATATGATTTAATTCATACCTGAGTGGCCTAGTGCTTTTCCCTATTTTCTTCAGTTTAAGCCTAAACTTTGCAACGAGAAGCTCATGGTCTGAGCCACAGTCAGCTCCTGGTCTTGTTTTTACTGACTGTATAGAGCTTCTCCATCTTTGGATGCAGAGCACATAGTCAATCTGATTTCTGTGTTGACCGTCTGGTGATGTCCATGTGTACAGCCGTCTCTTGGGTTGTTGGAAAAGAGTGTTTGCTATGACCATCGTATTCTCTTGACAAAATTCTATCAGCCTGTGCCCTGCTTCATTTTGTACTCCAAGGCCAAACTTGCCTGTTATTCCGGTTATCTTTTGGCTTCCTACTTTAGCATTCCAATCCCCCATGATGATAAGGACATCATTTTTTGGTGTTAGTTCTATAAGGTGCTGTAGGGCTTCATAGAAGCGGTCAATTTCATCCTCTTCATCACCAGTGGTTGGGGCATAGACTTGGACTACTGTGATATTGAATGGTTTGTTTTGGATTCGAACTGAGATCATTCTGTCATTTTGAGGATTGTATCCCTGTATTGCTTTTCCTACTCTTTTATTGACTATGAAGGCTACTCCATTTCTTCTGAGGGATTCTTGCCTGCAGTAGTATACCTGATGGTCATCTGAATTAAATTCACCCATTCCTGTACATTTTATTTTGCTGATTCCTAAGATGTCGATGTTCAGTCTTGTCATCTCTTGTTTGACCACCTCCAGCTTTCCTTGATTCATGGATCTTACATTCCAGATTCCTATGGAGAAAAAATCTTTACAGCATTGGACTTTCCTTTCACCACCAGACACATCTACACATCCTTTCGGCTTTGGCCCAGTTGCTTCATTCTTTCTGGCACTACTAGTACTAGCCCTCTGCTCTTCCCCAGTAGCATATTGGACATCTTCCATCCTGAGAGGCTCATCTTCCAGCGTCATATCATTTTGCCTTTTGGTACTGTCCATGGGGTTTTCATGGCAAAGATACTGGAGTGGGTTGCCATTTCCTTCTCCAGTGGATCACGTTTTGTCAGAACTCTCTGCTATGACCTTTCCGTCTTGGGTGGCCCTGCATGGCATAGCTCATAACTTCATTGAATTATGCAAGCCCCTTCACCACGACAAGGCAGTAATCCATGAAGGGGCTCCTTCATGCAGAACAAGCCAAGCATTTATATTTTTCCTGTTGGCGAAGTAACCAGATTACCTGTGAAAAGGGACAGCTTGAATTTCCATTGCAGAAGATGCAAAAAATCTAACTTGGTTACCTTTGTTCCTTTCATGGTTGTGATCCATTGCTTACGATGAGGCTGCTGGTCCGATTTTTAGAGACAATAAATCAGAAGAGGTTACTAGCTTCAGATAGTTTCTTTGTTTTTCCTTCTCCTTCCTTCCTTCCTCCCTTCCTTCCTTCCTCTCTCCCTCCCTCCCTCCCTCCTTCCATCAGTACAATCCAGTCATGAGTTTCATCCCACCAAGTTTCAGTAATGGCAACTATATCATATCTGCCTTCAGTATTTCTAGTTCATTTCTAGTTCATCCTATTTGTTCCCTAAACTTTGAGTGTTAATGTGTAGGCATCTGAGTCCTTTATGGGTTTTGGATATGTTTCTTACATCTCCTACAAACTTTGTTTTACATTCTTTCCATCACTCTCTACTTCATTATGTTTATTTTCTTTCTTCTTTCTCTTTGTTCTGTATCTCCTTTTGTGATTAGTTATTTAATGTCTTTTGCTTGGAATTAGGTTCTAAAGGTCATGAAGATCACCTCTCCCCCCATTTTAGTTTAAAGCCCTTTTGATAAGATGAGCCAGTCATTTCCTGAATATATTCTTTCCAATACTTGTGAGGTACAGTCCATTCCTTGCCCTTAGCACTTCATGTAGGTAATGCAGGCCATGGTCTAGGAAGCCAAAGTTCTGTTGACAACATCTGTTTTTAAGCCAGTAGTTCATTTCTAAAATCCTTTGCTCTCTCATTGGATGTTGGCCTTTTGTTGGAAGTATAGATGAAAACACCACTTGTGCTCCTAGGTCTTTAACTTTCTTCCCTGCTGTTCATAATCTGTTATTATTGTTTTCAGATTCATTGTTGTGTCATTGGTCCCCACATGTAGGAGAAGAAAGGGGTAATAATCTATGGGGTCAATTATTTTAATGTTCTCAGTTACATCTTGATTTTTTCTCCAGAGAGACAACATACCTCCCTAGACTGATTGTTTGATGTGTAGACTATACAGGTAATCCCTGAGTTATGAGCATTCACTTAACGTTTGTTTGAAGTTACACGATAAGCGCCCCTAGTGCTTATGAGCAAGTCCTTTAATTACAAATATTGCAGCACCATGGCAGTCATTTGCCCTTACGAGTGACTGAACAGGCTTTGCAACATTCATCCTGGTCATTCCCTCCCTCCTCAACCCCACCCTGGGTCTCTTTAGGCACTGGGCCTTCAATACTCACCCTGCAAAGATTGAGATCCTTCACTTTCTTGGCTGTCCCAGGCCTATGGTGTGTTTGCAGAGAATGGAGGGCTAAAGTAACACAAGATCACATGAGATCAGTGGGGCGAGATCTCCCACTACTGATCTTACGTGATCTCATGGTACTTTAGGCCTCTGTTCTCTACAATAGAGAATGGAACCGAACCCAGGGAATGCTTCTGCATGCTTCCAGAGGCTGGATCAGGACATCAGAGGCCTTTTCCAGGCTGCTGCTGCCTAGATCTGAAGCCAGGGGGCACTTCTGCAGCCCTCTGGTGGCCCAATCCAGGTGCTGTAAGCCTTCTCCAGGCCACTGTTGCCCGGATCTGAGGCAGGGGACATTCCATGTGCCTCCGGCAGCCCAATCTGGGTACCGGAGGCCTGCTCTAGGCCACTGCCTTTTCCAAGCCACTGTCGCTTGGAAACAGGCCACTGGAGGACCATGGAAGCATCCCCTGGCCTCAGATCCAGGCGGCAGCAGGAACTGCAGCAGAGTGGAGATGGATCTTTTCAAGGTGAGTCTGGCACAGCAGGAAGGGAGGGGGAAGCATGAGGTATCTTAGTTGGTTGGGGAGGCCTTGGGGTCCTGTTCCATCACTAGGTCCTCCATAGCCCTCCCCACCCTGAGATACCTCATGCCCACTTAACAAGCTGTGTGCATCTTAACGAGCAAGGAAGTAATCTTGTTCGAGGTACAAGATTCATTCCCATGAGTTTTCAAGTTATGAGTGGAATGGGCAGGCTCCATTACACTCATAGCTCGAGGACTAT
Source organism: Vipera ursinii (assembly GCF_947247035.1). Lineage (NCBI taxonomy): Eukaryota > Metazoa > Chordata > Lepidosauria > Squamata > Viperidae > Vipera > Vipera ursinii. Next base: position 50,176,440 of record NC_139517.1, read on the forward strand.
CTGTAGTTTCTGTTCTGCAAAAAATTAAATCACCTATTACCAATATTCACCTTTTTTCCTAGGGAAGTCTAGGACACTATTTTTTCCTATCACTGGAATGCTAGGTTGTGTCCCCTTTTTAGAAACTATTGATAACTGCACTTTTATAGGTGTCTGTGTATTTTCTTCCAGGGGGAGGCTATGAAAGCAATTGTTCAGTTGCAGAGAGGCTTCATTGGAGTGGGCTAAAGTAAATGTTAGAGGCTTTATTCTTGGTTGATGTTTTCTTCTAAAAGTGACATTTTTCTGTTGGTCTTGCTCTTTAGGTACATATGCAGGGTCATTTTTTTAAGGGAAGCCATTTGTTCCCTATTGTGTTCAATTTTATCAACCTCGGAAGGATGGAATACTGAGTCAACCTTGAGCTGGTCAGGATGCTCAGCTGCTCAGAATGTGCAAAGACTTGCAACAGAAATCAAGGATAATTAAAAAGAAGTTTCTTCCAACATATTAACAACAAGAAAAAAGTCAAGGAAACTGTAGGTCCACTAAAGAGAGAAGATGGCAAGGAAATAACAGGCAACAGGGAGAAAGTAGAGCTCTTTAACTCATTCTTTGCATCAGTCTTCACACAAAAAGGAATTATAGCCCAACATACCAAAAAGGCAAACTAGAAACAAAAATTAAAATAAGCAAGAAAATAGTAAGAGAACACCTATCTGACCTTGACGACTATAAATCACCAGGACCCGACAGATTACATCCCAGAGTTCTGAAGGAGCTGGCAGATGTTATCTCAGAACCATTGTACCCTATCTTTCATAAATCCTGGAGCACCGGGGAAATATCTGAGAATTGGAAAAGGGCTGATGTGGTTCCCGTCTTCAAGGAAAAAAAACAGACCCAGGAAACTACAGACCAATCAGTTTAACATGAATACCTGGGAGGATCCTAGGAAAGATAATCAAAAAATAGATCTGCGAACAACTAGGAGCAAACAAAGTTATTAGTAGCCAGCATGGGTTTGTTAAAAACAAATCATGCCAAACCAATCTTACTTCATTCTTTGATAAAGTGACTAAACTAGTAGAACAGTGAAATGCTGTGGATGTAGTATACTTAGATTTCAGTAAGCCATTTGATAAAGTAGACCAAAACCTACTCCTTGGTAAGCGAGAAAAAGGTGGAATAGACAACATCACCACCAGATGGATCTGTAGCTGGCTGACAAACCGTATTCAACAAGTAGTCCTCAATGGCACTACATCTACATGGAGAGAAGTAAGCAGTAGGATACCACAAGGTTCTGTCTTAGTCCCAGTATTCTTCAATATCCATAAATGACTTAGATGAGGGAATTGAAGGGGAACTCATCAGATTTGCAGATGACACCAAACTGACAGGAGTAATCAACACCCCAGAAGACAAACTCAGGATCCAAAAAGATCTTGACAAACTGGAACAATGGGCCCTATATCACCATATCACAAAAAAGGTGTTGAGAGTTTGGGGGAAAATTTCAGAGAAGAGCACTTAGATGATCAAAGGCCTGGAGACTAAAATATATGAAGAATGGCTGCAGGACTTGGGTTTGGCTAGTTTAAAGAAAAGAAGAAATAGGGGAGGCATGATAGTGGTATTCCAGTATCTGAGGGGCTGCCACAAGGAAGAGGAGTTATGTTGTTCACCAAAACACCCGAGGGAAGGACAAGAAACAATGGTTGGAAACTGATAGAAGACAGAAACAACCTGGAATTAAGGAGAAACTTCCTGACAGTGAGAACAATTAACGAGTGGAACAGCTTGCCTCCAGAAATCATGGGTGCTCCATCACTGGAGATTTTTAAGAAGAGGCTAGACAATCACTTGTCTGAGATGGTATAGGTTCTCCTACTTGATCAGGGGACTGGACTAGAAGACCTCCAAGATCCCTTCCAGCTCTATTCTATTCTATTCTATTCTATTCTATTCTATTCTATTCTATTCTATTCTATTCTATTCTATTCTATTCTATTCTATTCTATTCTATTGGGTTGAACTGCTGGCAGTTGGCAGAATTAGCCCTTAATACTGCACTCTGGCCACTGCACCATCACGGATCTTTTAGTGCAAAATTCACTTAACAGCTGCTTAGCAATGGAAATTTTTGGCTCAATTGAGGTTATAAGTCAAGGACTACCTATAAGTCCTACTAAATTGTTTTATGTTAGGTAATTAAATTAAGGATTGCAACCTAACAAGAAATGCCTATTTTTTCTTCAACGTGAACATTGTCAGTTAGGTTCTTAATTGCTAGTTGAATATTTGGGTGGTTGTTCAAGAAGAGATAAGCTGTTTTGAGAGGGAAATATATCAGTGATGTTATGGCTCCTGTGATCTTAATATCCTGGGCCACAGCCAGCAGTTCAAATTCAGGAATACAGACAATTGGTGAGAACAGCAATTGGTATTCAGCAAATAATGGCCAAAAATATACACATCAGAAAGGAGAACCAAAGCTCCCATCACCATCTTCCTCACGAAAGTGAATTGTTTTACATTTTGCTTGAATGTGACTTTTTGCTGGAAAGGATAGCAGGCACTTAGAGAATTCTGGGATTTCCAATTCCCAATCTTTACTTTTTAAAGTTATCACAAAGATGGTTTCTGGCAAGTGGTTTACTGAAAATAATGTTTTTTATTGAGAATAGAAAGATTAGATAATAAAAGTTTGAGTTTTTAAATGGGAAGCACCTCCCATAGGAAGTTCCTTATTTGTAGAGCATAACACATAATTAGTAGATTAGGTACATCCAATGACATGGAAATGAGGGATGTCTCTAGAACAGTGAGCAGCTGGAAGTATGTAGACAGCCGTATCATTGTTTTATGTATTATTGCATCTGGCTGCTGCGGGCTGACTTTAAACAAAGAATGGCAACAAGTGATCATGAAAGAAAATATTATTAGAAGGTGCTAGCCATTAGAACTAAGTGTGCTGGCATATTTAGAAAAACTAGAAATCTTTCTAGAAAAGGTCAAGACTATAGATTCCTGGCTGGTTTGATTGATTTCATCCATGGCTATGTGGGAATTTTTATTGTGCTTATCAAAATCCTAAAGACTCATAATTTTCTCCATGCTGACATCTTTCTTTTACTTTAATTTGCTCTGTTTCACCCACATTTTGCATTTCCACACATTGCTGGGTATTTTATTACTATTGCAATGAAGACTTTTCCATTAGCAGTCTACCCTGTCTGTCAAACCAGACAGAGTAAGAACTGTGTATTTCAGCAGCATTCTCCTTGTGGTCCTGATTTTGTCCAGACTGGTTTAGGAACTCCTATAGGCTACCTCAGCTACCATCATGGGCCTCGGGGCCTTCAGAGGTAAGTAATATGAGCTTGATTTGAATTGGGGGAAGGTCTTCTGAAGAATACTGGTAACAGTAAGACTGCAAAGTTGGATAACACTGAAAGATGTGCTCACTCATCTTTTTTTTCTTTTGTATGTTTCTTGCATTAACCAATTCTGTCTTTATTAGTATGTAAGGAGAAAAAGTGCATGTCAAACTTTTTCTGTTTAGGAAGAATATAATTGTGCATTTTAAGTGTTCCCCTACTGAATTATTTTTTAAAGCACAGGTGTATTGCTGGAAATTGTGGTGAGAGGATTTACTTGTATTTTTATTGTGGTGTAAATATCTCTATTTGGATTTATTCTGATGATCATTATTGAAATTATATTTACTGAGTATATTATATTTTGATCAGTAATGCAACAGAAGATAATTTGCAATATCCTAGGTTTTTTTAAAATATAATATCTCCATTTGTACAAAAGGATTTACAGCTTAAAAAATAATATAGAGCTTGCTACAGTATCAGTAGTGCTTAGTGACTATCAGAAAAAGAAAAAGAAGGGAAGAGAATATAAGAAGGATGCTTGGATATACACAGACACAAACACAGACAGAGATATACTGTACATGCACACAGATATATATATATATATATATATATATATATATATATATATATATATATATATATATATATATATATATATATATATATATATATATATATATATATGTTTTCGTAGATTCTCGCGGGTGTCTGTATGTGTAGATCTAGAGTCTCGGGTTTCTTCCCGCGTTCCTTTCATCTTCAGAAAGTTGTGGCGACGTTTCGACGAAATCCCATCCGTCATCATCAGGCCGGAGTGAACACTCCAGCCTGATGATGACAGATGGGATTTCGTCGAAACGTCGCCACAACTTTCTGAAGATGAAAGGAACGCGGGAAGAAACCCGAGACTCTAGATCTATCTATCTATCTATCTATCTATCTATCTATCTATCTATCTATCTATCTATCTATCTATATATATATATATATATATATATATATATATATGTTGTTGTTGTTAGCTGCGAAGTCGTGTCCGACCCATCGCGACCCTATGGACAACATTCCTCCAGGCCTTCCTGTCCTCTACCATCTTTTGGAGTCCATTTAAGCTCACGCCTACTGCTTCAGTGACTCCATCCAGCCACCTCATTCTCTGTCATCCCCTTCTTCTATTGCCCTCGATCTTTCCCAGCATTAGGCTCTTCTCCAGTGAGTCCTTCCTTCTCATTAGGTGGCCAAAGTATTTGAGTTTTAGCTTCAGGATCTGGCCTTCTAAAGAGCAGTCAGGATTGATCTCCTCTAGGACTGACCGGTTTGATCGCCTTGCAGTCCAAGGGACTCGCAGGAGTCTTCTCCAGCACCATAGTTCAAAGGCCTCAATTCTTTGGCGCTCAGCCTTTCTTATGGTCCAACTTTCACTGCCATACATTGCAACTGGGAAGACCATAGCCTTGACTATACACACTTTTGTTGACAAGGTGATGTCTCTGCTTTTTAGTGTGCTGTCTAGATTTGCCATGGCTTTCCTTCCGAGGAGCAAGCGTCTTTTAATTTCTTGGCTACAGTCCCCATCTGCAGTGATCTTGGAGCCCAGGAAAATAAAATCTGTCACTACCTCCATTTCTTCCCCATCTATTTGCCAGGAATTGAGAGGGCCAGATGCCATGATCTTGGTTTTCTTAATGTTGAGTTTCAACCCAACTTTTGCACTCTCCTTCTTCACCCGCAACAAGAGGCTCTTTAGTTCTTCTTCACTTTCTGCCATTAGAGTGGTATCATCTGCATATCTTAGGTTGTTGATATTTCTTCCGGCAATCTTAATTCCAACTTTTGATTCATCTAGCCCTGCCTTTCTCATGATGTGCTCTGCATATAAGTTAAATAGGCAGGGCGACAGTATACAGCCTGGCCAGACTCCTTTCCCAATTTTGAACCAATCAGTGGTTCCGTGTCCAGTTCTCACTGTTGCTTCTTGACCCGCATATAGGTTTCTCAAGAGACAAATAAGATGGTCTGGTACTCCCATCTCTTTAAGAACTTGCCACAGTTTGTTATGATCCACACAATCAAAGGCTTTAGCATAGTCAATGAAGCAGAAGTAGATGTTTTTCTGGAACTCCCTAGCTTTCTCCATGATCCAGCGTATGTTGGCAATTTGATCTCTAGTTCCTCTGCCTCTTCGAAATCCTGCCTGTACTTCTGGTAGTTCTCGATCCACATACTGCTGAAGTCTAGCTTGTAGGATTTTAAGCATGACTTTACTAGCATGAGAAATGAGTGCAATGGTGCGATAGTTTGAACATTCTTTGGCACTGCCTTTCTTTGGAATTGGAATGTAAACTGATCTTTTCCAATCCTGTGGCCACTGTTGAGTTTTCCAAATTTGCTGGCAAATTGAGTGTAGCACTTTTACTGCATCGTCTTTTAAGATTTTGAATAGCTCAGCTGGAATATTGTCACCTCCACTAGCTTTGTTGTTGCTCAGCTTTTCTAAGGCCCACTTCACTTCACATTCTAGGATGTCTGGCTCGAGGTCAGTGACCACCTCATTGTGATTATCTGGGATGTTAAGCTCATTCTTGTATACTTCTTCTGTGTAATTTTGCCACCACTTCTTAATCTCTTCTGCCTCTGTTAGGTCCCTGCCATTTTGGTCCTTTATCATGCCCATTTTTGCATTAAACGTTCCCTTCATCTCTCCAATTTTCTTGAAAAGATCTCTGGTCCTCCCTATTCTATTGTTTTCTTCTATTTCTTTGCACTGTTCATTTAAGAAGGCATTCTTATCTCTTCTAGCTATTCTCTGGAATTCTGCATTCAATTGGGCATATCTATGTTTTTCTCCCTTGCCTTTCGCTTCCCTCCTTTCCTCAGCTATTTGCAAAGCTTCCTCAGACAGCCATTTTGCTTTCTTGCATTTCTTTTTCTTTGGGATGGTTTTGGTTGCTACCTGTTGTACAATGTCGCGAACCTCTGTCCATAGTTCTTCAGGCACTCTGTCTATCAGATCTAATTCCTTAAATCTATTTGTCACCTCTACTGTATATTCAACAGGGATATGATTTAATTCATACCTGAGTGGCCTAGTGCTTTTCCCTACTTTCTTCAGTTTAAGCCTAAACTTTGCAAGGAGAAGCTCATGGTCTGAGCCACAGTCAGCTCCTGGTCTTGTTTTTACTGACTGTATAGAGCTTCACCATCTTTGGCTGCAGAGCATATAGTCAATCTGATTTCTGTGTTGACCGCCTGGTGATGTCCATGTGTAGAGCCGTCTCTTGGGTTGTTGGAAAAGAGTGTTTGCTATGACCATCATATTCTCTTGACAAAATTCTATCAGCCTGTGCCCTGCTTCATTTTGTACTCCAAGGCCAAACTTGCCTGTTATTCCAGTTATCTTTTGGCTTCCTACTTTAGCATTCCAATCCCCCATGATGATAAGGACATCATTTTTTGGTGTTAGTTCTATAAGGTGCTGTAGGGCTTCATAGAACCGGTCAATTTCATCCTCTTCAGCTCCGGTGGTTGGGGCATAGACTTGGACTACTGTGATTTTGAATGGTTTGCCTTGGATTCGAACTGAGATCATTCTGTCATTTTGAGGATTGTATCCCAGTATTGCTTTTCCTACTCTTTTTTTGACTATGAAGGCTACTCCATTTCTTCTGAGGGATTCTTGCCCGCAGTAGTATACCTGATGGTCATCTGAATTAAATTCACCCATTCCTGTCCATTTTAGTTCGCTGATACCTAAGATGTCGATGTTCAGTCTTGTCATCTCTTGTTTGACCACGTCCAGCTTTCCTTGATTCATGGATCTTACATTCCAGGTTCCTATGGAGAAAAAAATCTTTACAGCATCGGACTTTCCTTTCACCACCAGACACATTCACAGCTGAGCGTCCTTTTGGCTTTGGCCCAGTTGCTTCATTCTTTCTGGCGCTACTAGTACTAGCCCTCTGCTCTTCCCCAGTAGCATATTGGACGCCTTCCGACCTGAGGGGCTCATCTTCCAGCGTCATATCGTTTTGCCTTTTGGTACTGTCCATAGGGTTTTCATGGCAAAGATACTGGAGTGGGTTGCCATTTCCTTCTCCAGTGGATCACGTTTTTTCAGAACTCTCGGCTATGACCTGTCCATCTTGGGTGGCCCTGCACGGCATAGCTCATAGCTTCATTGAATTACGCAAGCCCCTTTGCCACGACAAGGCAGTAATCCATGAAGGGGATATATATATATATATATATATATATATATATATATATATATATATATATATATGTGTGTGTGTGTGTGTGTGTGTGTGTGTGTGTGTGTGTGTGTGTGTGTGTGTGTGTGTGTAAATTACTAACAAAGAATTTAGGGAGGCTGATATGCATTTCGGACTCATTAGTCTTCATCAGTCAGTCATACCCTTCTGAGATTACATACCGGTATTCTTAAGGACTTTTTACAAACAAAATAATGTTAAGTTCAAATAATATCTATGAAACAAGTGTTCAATACTATACAATCAAATACAGAAACAATGAGGCAAGAAATTACAGAATGGGATAACTCACCATGGTCACCTGGCTGCTGCAACCTGGCCATAGCCAATTAATCACTGTTATCTTGCCGTGAGACATCTTACCTTGAGCAGCTCACTGCAGGGACAACTTGCCAGGAGCCTGGGCCTTCCACTTTTGTTTCCAAAACTGGCCTGGCTTAAGGGAGATGAAAGCTCCTGCCAGTTCTGAAGTTTTTCTTCAAAGACTTCATCCCCTCTCTTTCTAACCCCCCCCCACTAAGAGGGAGTCATTGTTCTGCACACAAACACTCACTCACACTCACACACACACACCATTCCAAGCTTGGGGACGTTTATCTGTTATCAGAGTTGGGAAGCTGCCAATTGTGCCCAGGCTTGGGAAGAAGGACCTCTTCTTCGACATGCAGAGCTGGACCCTGACAGATCTCAGGCTGAGAGAGGGGAAAATAGGGACAATGACTGGGTGACTCAATTTGGAACAATGACTCCCATTGGAGTGCGGAGAAATGCTGAAAAGTGAGACGAGGACACCTCTGGAGAAGATGTACAGGAGGGCTATGTGGGAGTCATTATTGCAGGCTGGACCTTTCATTGGGAAGAACCCTTGCAGGGATGGGCATTAGGAGCAAGTTGCCCTGTCATCATTCCTGCTTGCCCCTTTCCCTACCCAGGAATCAAGCACGAGCATGGAACAATGACTCCCACTTATCCTGCCTTTCATAGGGGGGCACTGGAAAGCAAGGTGAGGAAGCATTTTGAGAAAGAATGCGGCCCGGCAAGAACCTTCACCTCCCTTAAGCTGGGCTGCCTTTGGAAACCTGAATGGAGAGCCCAGGTTCTCAGCGAGTTGTCCCCTCAGCATGTTGGCTGGAGTAAGGTATCCCATTACCAGGTGGTAGTGAGTTGTCATCAGTGCTTTTTTCGTAAAAGAAAAAGGTGTCGGAACTCACACATCATACAACCTGCCTTGCCTACCCTACAAGGTTCCATCCAAAAACGGTGCCAGAACTCCATTCTGAGCATTCTGTGACAAAAAAAAAGCCCTGGTTGTCATAGACCCAGGAAATTTATATTCTTGTTCTCTAAATTCTTTAACAATTAGTAAGTTGTGAGTGTTCTAGTCTAGTGGATATAGTATTTAGTACCTGCTAAAGTAAGAACAGGATTGAGTCGGAAGCAGGGGCTAATATTTCAATTAGCAGCATGATACTCCTCAATAAGAATCCTCCCACTCCAAGTGACATGAACTAGATCTAATAGGCTAGATAAGATATCAGGGAAAAGGTTAAAGATCTGCATGGATGAAGCTCCTGCTTGTGAGAAAAAAAAGGAAAAAAAGAAAATTCAGCCTTAGTTTCTCTGAGATCATTGATGTTTAGCAGCTTTTGAATCGCAAACACAAATAAAGCTTTCAATATGACATTGAATAATCAAGCTGTATGACTGTTATGTAATAGAGCATGAAGGAATAAGGCTGCTGTCACAGTTGATCAGGATAATAACCTGGACCAATGATGCTGAACTTATGACATGTCTGTCAAAGGTGATAACCCACAACATTCACCAATACTATTTTCAAAAGCACACCCCATTCTCAATTATTTTAAGAGGCTGCTGGAGAATGGGGTGTGCTCTCCAAACTGTTCAAAAATCACACGAAATGGGGCATGCTTCTATGTGGATTTCAGAAGCAACAGAGGCCATCGAAGAGCATTATTTGAATGTATTTCAAGAATGAATGCCTTGTATGTCCTAGTCTCATTCTGTCTAAAAGTATGGTGCCTGAAGGATACTGCTTGAAAGATATGGTGGCAAATTCTGTGGAGCAGTGGGCCATGGAAGCAATTGTGCTTTAAACAACAGCACAAAGTGGCCTTTTTGAGTGGCAGCAGTAGTGCTAGGTCTGAAGTTGAAGTTAGATCTTAAATCAGGCCCAGCTTCAACACTGCTGCTGAGTGCCATTGTTCAGGGTGGCCTAGATGAATATATATGTGGGATAGAAATAGAGAATTGTTTCTGTTTTGTTGTGGGATGTGTGTGTGACAATCAAGTTACCGTAGGTGTTTTCCAAATTTTTGACTTGCTGAGCCAGAAAGGTTCACCATTCAATAGATAAGCCAACAGGTAATCTACAGCACAGTGTTCAATCTGACTGCCTCAAATTAAAAACCTATCTCCAATCACATATCTCCAAAGATAAGGAGTCTTTGGGTTACAGCATGCCATAGGCTTATGTCTGTGCAGATCAATATAAGAGAGATGTTTATCATCTCTGAGAAGAATCATTGCCTGTACTAGGCATCATTAAAGAGATGGTAATTTTAAGGTTAAATAATAACATCACAAAGGAAGATTGAACTATTATATCCTTGGAGCAGAATCCATCAGGAGTCCTCCTCTAGAAGCATCACTAAAAGAAGTTTTGTAGCTACTTACTGCAAAGAGAAACGCAGGGCAAAAACTTATTGCCCTTTTGATTTTACACCCAAACATCTTTGCTTAATAATTGTAACTCACTTGTGTGACCATTTCTGTGAGAGAAAGTCATACAAACCTCTTGAGATCTGCCACTTTTTAGACAGAAATGTGGGCTTTTGACGATTTCTTAAAGGGGGAAATGTACATGCAGATCTTGAGACACAAAGATGATGCAGAGGAAAAACTGTAAACTGGAAGGTGTCGGTCTCAATTTTTCAAAAGCACAAAGGTTTGAGGGAGGGAAGAAGCAGTTTAGGGTTTTTTTTTTCCTGTTAAACATTAGTTCCTAAAGTTTTGTTCTTGAAGATTGGCTAGGTGACTGAATTTCTCTAAATAATTATTGCTTCTAACCAGTGAAGATAACAAGAAGCACAAAGAACACACCCTGCAGAGATTTTTGTTTGGCTTGTTGTCTTCCTTGTTTGCTGTTCAGGTATCAGAAAAACAAGGAGCAAATCCACTTTTCTCCACATTTTTAAAGAGCTTCCTGACATTTTAAAAACTACTTTGCTGTAAGTAAAATATAGGAAAGTACTCTCCTTTCAAATAAATCTTGAAACTACAAATATTGCAGCACAGGGATAGAAAATCTAGGCAGAAGGACTTTAAAAAATCGACTGTTTGGGAGAGAAAAATCATAGCTTCCCAATTATAAAATAAGGCAGTATTTTTACCCTGCATATGGGTGTAGCTGATAAAGCTGTGTAACTTGAACCAATTTGGCCCTTAGTGGGTGGGTAAAAAAAATGACTAAATTACAGCAGCTAAGTGTTGCATAACAGGAAACGTAGCTAACAGAAACTAGTCAAATACAGCAGGCCCCCACACCCTTCCCTTGCTCATCTCATGAAGTTGTTTAAAACCAGACAATGTGATGCAATATGAAGATGTGCATTGACTTGTTGTTTTTTTCTTAAACAAACCTCTAGACTAGTGTTTTGCAATGTTAGGAATTTTAAGATGTGCAGAGTACAATTCACAACATTTCCAATCAATGTGAAACTGAAGAATTCTGAGAGTTGAGGTCCTTACAGCTTAAAAATTGCTAAGATTTAGAAATACTGCTCTAAATGTGTTTTCGGTGGAGGGCATTTAGTATATGAACTCAGACATCCACAGGTGTTCCCACAGGATACTTTGGGAAGCACTATAACTTTTTTGAGATAGTACTAGCCCAGGAATATAGGAAGGTGAGAGCATTCTTTCATTCGTTAAATTAAAACACTCTCCTACCATATTTCTCAGGTGCAATAGAAATACAACATTTTCAAACAACAATTTGTTAGTTTGAACATTATTTTAAATAAATTTGAACCTCTTGTTGGAGAGAATCAGGTTTGGTTTGGAAGATGACACCTTGTTTTCTATAACAAACTTTTCTCATTCTAATGATAAGAGAAAGATTAGAGTTTAGATTTACAGAGGAATTAGGTTATAATTCAGCCGATCCGAATCCGACCGATTGCAGTTAAGAACCTTTATAAGGTCTTATCTTGCGGCGATAAGGACGGCGAAGTCTAACTACTTTGCCGCCCTTATCGCATCCGCAGATAATCGCCCGGCCGCCCTGTTTAGGGTGACTCGCTCCCTCCTTAACCAGGAGGTGAGAGAGGATCCCTTGCAGGGACGAGCCGAGGAGTTTAGTCATCATCTGGCGGACAAAATCGCTCGGATCCGGACCGGTCTGGACTCTGACTGGGCAGAGTCTGACGTGGAGGAATCAGGCGGTCTTGAGCACGTTATCTGGACTGAGTTCGACCCTGTTTCCCCTGATGATGTGGACAGGATCATGGGGAGACTAAGCACCACCACCTGTTTGTTGGATCCGTGCCCCTCCTGGCTAGCTTATGCAGCTCGGGAGGGAATACGAGGCTGGTTCCATGCAGTAATAACTGCTTCTTTGAAGGAGGGTGTCTTCCCTGCCGCCTTGAAGGAGGCGGTGGTGAGGCCCCTTCTCAAGAAGCCTGCTTTGGACCCGGCTGTTTTAAACAACTATCGTCCAGTCTCCAACCTTCGCTTTCTGGCGAAGGTTGTTGAGAGTGTGGTGGCACATCAGCTCCCTCTGTTCCTGAAACTGATTATCTGGACCCGTACCAATCGGGCTTCAGGCCCGGACACAGCACGGAGACGGCATTGGTTGCACTGGTGAATGATCTCTGGAGGGCTAGGGACAGGGGTTGCTCCTCTGTCCTGGTCCTATTAGATCTCTCAGCGGCTTTCGATACCATCGACCATGGTATCCTGCTGCGGCGTCTCAGGGGGTTGGGAGTGGGAGGCACCGTTCTACGGTGGTTCTCCTCCTACCTCCAGGGCCGCTCGCAGTCGGTGTTGACAGGAGGGCAGAGATCCGCCCCGAGGTCTCTCATTTGTGGAGTTCCTCAAGGGTCGGTCCTCTCGCCTCTCCTGTTCAACATCTATATGAAGCCGCTGGGCGAGATCATTCGTGGTTTCGGGGTGGGGTATCACCAGTACGCTGATGATACCCAACTTTTTCTTTCCACCCCGAACCAACCCAGCGATGCCCTCTCCGTGATGTCCCGGTGCCTGGAGGCGGTTCAGGTCTGGATGGGGAGAAACAGGCTTCGTCTCAATCCCGCCAAGACTGAGTGGCTGTGCATATCGGCATCTCGGGTTAACCAACTTATTCTACCTCTAACGATGGGGGGTGAGGTGTTACCCCCCGTTGATAGGGCTCGCAACCTGGGCGTCCTCCTGGACTCACGGCTCAATTTTGAAGACCACATAGGAGCCGTGACCAGGGGGGCTTTTGCACAGGTTCGCCTGGTGCGCCAGTTGCGTCCCTATCTGGACCGAGACGCCCTACGCACAGTTACTCATGCGCTTGTTACCTCCCGTTTGGACTACTGTAACGCTCTCTACATGGGGCTGCCCTTGAAGACCACTCGGAGGCTTCAACTGGTGCAGAATGCGGCCGCGCGAGTTGTAATGGGGGTCTCCCGATACTCCCATGTAACACCTCTACTCCGCGAGCTGCATTGGCTTCCGGTTGCCCTCCGGGTGAAATTCAAGGTGCTGGTTATTACCTATAAAGCCCTACATGGCCTGGGTCCGTGCTATTTGAGGGAACACCTGCTGCCGGCATCAAACGCCCTTCGCCCAGTGCGCTCCCACTGCCGGTGGAGCTGAGGACTGCCCCCGACCTCCGATCATTCTGCTGGGGCCTGAAGACCTGGCTGTTTGAGCTCTCAGGCCCAGGCTGAGGAGAAATTTTTAATTGGGGTTTTAAGTATACAGGGTCAATTTAATATTTTTTAATTTGGTTTTTTAACTTTTGTATGGTGGATTTTTTAATTCCCTGTAAACCGCCCTGAGTCCTCAGGGAATAGGGCAGTATATAAATGTAAATAAATAAATAAATAAATAAATAAATAAATAAATAAATAAATAAATAAATAATGCCGTATATACTTGAGTATAAGCCGAATTTTTCAGCCCACTTTTTGGGCTGAAAAACTCCACTTCGGCTTATACTCCAGTCAACAAAAAAAAAAGAACTTCTACCCCCGTTTGGAGAGCTGCTGCTTTCATCAAACATGGACGAAGGCAGCAGCTCTCCAAACGGGCTGCGGCGGTTTGGAGAGCTGCGCGCGCAGCTCCGCCGCCACCTCTGCAAGCCTCCGCTAAGAGAATGGGGCGGTGGAAGCTTGTCACCCATTTTCTCGGCGAAGACTTGTTTCGGGGGATCCAGCCTCTGTCACCCCCTTCTCTCAGCTGGGCAGCTGAGAGAAAGGGGCGGCAGAAGCTGCATCCCCCGAAAGAAGTCTTCATTGCTGAGAGAATGGGCGGCAAGCTTCCCCACCCCACACTTCGCGGAGTGCCCCAACGCCTTCTTCTCTCGTCTCATGGAGACTTGTTTCGGAGGATCCAGCCTCTGTCACCCCTTCTCTTAGCTGGGCAGCTGAGAGAAAGGGGCGGCAGAAGCTGCATCCCCCGAAAGAAGTCTTCGTTGCTGAGAGAATGGGCGGCAAGCTTCCCCACCCCACACTTCGTGGAGCGCTCCAACGCCTTGTTCTCTCGTCTCACGGAGGCTTGTTTCGGAGGATCCAGCCTCTGTCACCCCTTCTCTTAGCTGGGCAGCTGAGAGAAAGGGGCGGCAGAAGCTGCATCCCCCGAAAGAAGTCTTCGTCGCTGAGACAATGGGCGGCAAGCTTCCCCACCCCACACTTCGCGGAGCGCTCCAACGCCTTGTTCTCTCGTCTCACGGAGACTTGTTTCGGAGGATCCAGCCTCTGTCACCCCTTCTCTTAGCTGGGCAGCTGAGAGAAAGGGGCGGCAGAAGCTGCATCCCCCGAAAGAAGTCTTCGTCGCTGAGAGAATGGGCGGCAAGCTTCCCCACCCCACACTTCGCGGAGCGCTCCAACGCCTTGTTCTCTCGTCTCACGGAGACTTGTTTCGGAGGATCCAGCCTCTGTCACCCCTTCTCTTAGCTGGGCAGCTGAGAGAAAGGGGCGGCAGAAGCTGCATCCCCCGAAAGAAGTCTTCGTCGCTGAGACAATGGGTGGCAAGCTTCCCCACCCCACACTTCGCGGAGCGCTCCAACGCCTTGTTCTCTCGTCTCATGGAGACTGGTTTCGGAGGATCCAGCCTCTGTCACCCCTTCTCTTAGCTGGGCAGCTGAGAGAAAGGGGCGGCAGAAGCTGCATCCCCCGAAAGAAGTCTTCGTCGCTGAGAGAATAGGCGGCAAGCTTCCCCACCCCACACTTCGCGGAGCGCTCCAACGCCTTGTTCTCTCGTCTCACGGAGACTTGTTTTGGAGGATCCAGCCTCTGTCACCCCTTCTCTTAGCTGGGCAGCTGAGAGAAAGGGGCGGCAGAAGCTGCATCCCCCGAAAGAAGTCTTCGTCGCTGAGAGAATGGGCGGCAAGCTTCCCCACCCCACACTTCGCGGAGCGCTCCAATGCCTTGTTCTCTCGTCTCATGGAGACTTGTTTCGGAGGATCCAGCCTCTGTCACCCCTTCTCTTAGCTGGGCAGCTGAGAGAAAGGGGCGGCAGAAGCTGCATCCCCCGAAAGAAGTCTTCGTCGCTGAGACAATGGGCGGCAAGCTTCCCCACCCCACACTTCACGGAGCGCTCCAACGCCTTGTTCTCTTGTCTCACGGAGACTTGTTTCGGAGGATCCAGCCCCTGTCACCCCTTCTCTTAGCTGGGCAGCTGAGAGAAAGGGGCGGCAGAAGCTGCATCCCCCGAAAGAAGTCTTCGCCGAGAAAATGGGCGCTGAGATTTTCTCGGCGAAGACTCACCTTCTCCCGTTCACCTTCAGCAGCTCCGCCAGGCCCGTCCAGTGCCCTGCTAGCAGAGCTTGACAAATGCAAAAGCTGCTTTGGTTAAACACTGGAAGGTTTAGTGATTAACCCACCCCACCCCACCCGGTCTTCTTGCTGTTTCTCCCCATCCTCACTCCTACCCACAGGGGCTCTCTGCCTCTTCTACTACTTCTTTTTCTTTCTTTCTTTTTTGCTGAGGTGTGCGTCTCTCTCTCTCTCTCTCTCTCTCTCTCTCTCTCTCTCTCTCTCTCTCTCTCTCTCTCTCTCTCTGTGTGTGTGTGTGTGTGGTGTGTTATCTCGAACCAGATGGGATGGCAAAGTCAAATGCAAATGGGGATCTTGCAGATCTTGCCCTGCCTTTCCAACCACGGTTACCTTCTGTTCTTGATGAGCTCACGAGTGCTCAAGGACAAAATAGGGCAGGGCAGAGCCGGCAGTTAAAAATAGGATGCAGATAAAAGGAAAGGTAAGGAGGGGTTCAGGTTGAGAGGAGAGGCTGCGTAGCCTTAGTGTAACTCCTGTTTGGGCTGACTGGGTTGCCTCCGATGGGCTCTGACAGTGGAACAGAATGGAATAGAAAATATGGAATGGATTGGAACAGAACGTAGAACAGAACAGAACAGAACAGAATAGAATAGAATAGAATAGAATAGAATAGAATAGAAATATAGAAAGTGAATAGAATAGAATAGAATAGAATAGAATAGAATAGAATAGAATAGAATAGAATAGAATAGAATAGAATAGAATAGAATAGAATAGAATAGAATAGAATAGAATAGAAATATAGAAAGTGAATGGAATAGAATAGAATAGAATAGAAATATAGAAAGTGAATAGAATAGAATAGAATAGAATAGAATAGAATAGAATAGAATAGAATAGAAATATAGAAAGTGAATAGAATAGAATAGAATAGAATAGAATAGAATAGAATAGAAAGTGAATGGAATAGAATAGAATAGAATAGAAATATAGAAAGTGAATAGAATAGAATAGAATAGAATAGAATAGAATAGAATAGAATAGAATAGAATAGAATAGAATAGAAAGTGAATGGAATAGAATAGAATAGAATAGAAATATAGAAAGTGAATAGAATAGAATAGAATAGAATAGAAATATAGAAAGTGAATAGAATAGAATAGAATAGAATAGAATAGAATAGAATAGAAATATAGAAAGTGAATGGAATAGAATAGAATAGAAATATAGAAAGTGAATAGAATAGAATAGAATAGAATAGAATAGAATAGAGAATGGTAATAAGAATAGAATAGAATAGAATAGAATAGAATAGAATAGAATAGAATAGAATAGAATAGAATAGAATAGAAATATAGAAAGTGAATGGAATAGAATAGAATAGAAATATAGAAAGTGAATAGAATAGAATAGAATAGAATAGAATAGAATAGAATAGAATAGAATAGAATAGAATAGAATAGAATAGAATAGAGAATGGTAATAAGAATAGAATAGAATAGAATAGAATAGAATAGAATAGAATAGAATAGAATAGAATAGAATAGAATAGAATAGAGAATGGTAATAAGAATAGAATAGAATAGAATAGAATAGAATAGAATAGAATAGAATAGAGAATGGTAATAAGAATAGAATAGAATAGAATAGAATAGAATAGAAATATAGAAAGTGAATAGAATAGAATAGAATAGAATAGAATAGAATAGAATAGAATAGAATAGAGAATGGTAATAAGAATAGAATAGAATAGAAATATAGAAAGTGAATAGAATAGAATAGAATAGAAATATAGAAAGTGAATGGAATAGAATAGAATAGAATAGAATAGAATAGAATAGAATAGAATAGAATAGAATAGAATAGAATAGAATAGAATAGAATAGAGCTGGAAGGGACCTTGGAGGTCTTCTAGTCCAGCCCCTTGCTCAAGCAGGAGGACCTATACCAGTGGTGGTGAACCTATGGCACGCCTGCCAGAGGTGGCACTCAGAGCCCTCTCTGTTGGCACGTGCGCCACCACCGCTGCCAGCAGCAGGTCCTTGTTGGTTGGTGGACTGGAAGAAAAGGGAGGGGGAAGCATTTTACATGCGTGCATGCGCGCACGGGGCCACGAGCAGGCACATGCTGCAAAGGGGGCGGGGCTAGTGCCTGCGTGATACTCACTAGCCCAGCCCCGTTCTCACGTGATGCGGTGCCTTGTATCTGCACCCTGCGGCACGGCGGTTGGCGTTTTTGTGCCTTGCGGTACGGTGGCCCATTTTTTGCTCCCCCTTTTTTTTCGTGCCAGAGACGGCACTCAGAGGCGCCTCCCTGTCCCCTCCCCCGAGGGCACCAGAATGCCGATGCTGCCTTGGCACTTTGTGATAAACAAGTGGGTTTTGGCTTGCGGTTTGGGCACTCGGTCTCTAAAAGTTTCGCCACCACTGACCGATACCATCTCAGACAGGTGAATGTCCAGTCTCTTCTTAAAAACCTCCAGTGATGGAGCACTCTTGATTTCTGGTGGCAAGCTGTTCCACTGGGCAGCTGAGAGAAAGGGGCAGCAGAAGCTGCATCCCCTGAAAGAAGTCTTCACCGAGAAAATGGGCGCCGAGACGCCTCATTCTCTCGCTCAGCGGAGACTTCTTTCGCGAGATCCAGCCTCTGCCGTGCTGCACCAAGAGAACAGCAAGCTGCCCCATTCTCTCGGCGGAGCACTCCACCGCCCCATTCTCTCGGCGGCTTGCCACCCCGTTCTCTCATCTCAGCAGGGGGATCCAGCCTCCAGCTGCTGCATTTCCCAGCCTCGGCTTATACTCGAGTCAATAACTTTTTCCAGTTTTTGGGGGTAAAATTGGGGGTCTCGGCTTATACTCGAGTCGGCTTATACTCAAGTATATACGGTATTCCAAAAAGCAAACAAATTTTAGTCATTTTAAAGATATAAAGTAGACAGGAAAATTTCATACTCAACTTAATTGTTTCTCTCACTGCACATGTCAAAGTTCAAATTTTCAATCCATAAAATAAGGGCAATATCAATTACTGCATTTATTAATATATTCAGAATTATGTAAAAAAAATCCTTGATTTCTATTCTAAACAATAATTTAAGAAGCATATTAAGAATTAAGAATCCTATTGAAATTCCTGGCAGAAAGTTGACTTTCCAAGCATACCTATAAAATGATAGCCCCTTGCCTAATTACTTTTAATTGGCAGATACATTTATTCATTATGGTAAATGTGTTCCTAATGTTATTAATGGCTTCATGATTGAATTGCTCACATAATCTAGTTTAGCTGATTTATTTATTTTATTTATATCCCATCCTTCTATTCAGTTTTAGCATTCAGGGGAGCTACCACTGAACCAAAAATATAAATTTAGCTTTTACAAACAATACAATTATAAATATTTAACTGAGGAAAAAAACATATGAAACCTGTTCTTTTTAACAAACAGAAGATAAGTTGAGAGGTATTTCAGCATTGTAAGAGAAGTTGGTCTTGAGATTGTCACATCAGCTCTTTGAGGTAGACCAGGTCAGGAATCAGATACCACAAAGGTAATTGGAACTTTATTATTACAGAGCATAATAACAAAATATTTGACAGTTTCTCTTTTCTCTCTTATCCCATGAGGAATCAAGGTAGAATCTTTTCCAGGGCAGAGATTTGTTTATTGTTTCTTTTATCTCCCAAGGCTTTGGCATTTTATTTATATATTTTTATTTGTTTTACTCTCACTGCTTCCTTCAACAAGGTCTTAAAGATCTGGCTGTACCCTCAAATCTTGAGTTAAGATCTTAAGACAGATTTCTTATATGATTTCTACATTGGGAGTTTTTTGAATTAGATTTTAATGTCTTTGTGCTTTATTGATGTGGCTATAATTCTTTTACTTTTCTTACTGTTGGTATTTTAAATTGTTGTAAGTCTTGCAGTCATATGCTGAGATAATCTTTTAAGCAAATTAATTAAAATAGTAATATATCTTATATTTTAGTCTTGAATCACAAATAAAATTTTAACTAAAAAGATTAATTAAAAATCTAACAGTGCAAATCTAACGCAGGCAAAGCGATTAGAGTACAAGGAGAAAAATGTCTGAAAATAAGAAATATTTTCCCTTAAAAAGAGGACAAAATTGCTTAACATTTACATCACAACCAGGAAAGATCAAATTAATAGCACTAAAGAAAGTATGCACATCTTTCTCTTTAAATTATAAGAATGGCATTGGGACAATGGAGTAGCTTTCTAGAGGGATTTATATATTTTTTGTACATCTAGTGCAGACAAACCTGAAAATAATTTTAATAGAAACATTTTTGGACAAAAATACATTATTCTTTTGGAGACGTGAATGAATCCTGATCCAATCTTGTAAGTTTTTAATGAGTTAGGACCTTGTGACTTTTGAATTGCTCAGGGAGTGAAATCCTCCATTTTAGGGTGTACTGAAAGCTGGGCAATAGCAAAACAAATGTTACCAGTATCATCATTCAAAATATCGAGATTGTTCACTAACATTTCTGATATTGAGTTCTAGAGTAAAATACTAAAGAGGAACGTTCATTTTCATCTTGCTAGTTAGCCACCCACATACAATTCCTTTCTGTCCCATTTCTTCTCCCCATTCTATCCATCCTCATAGCATCGTGATATCTATTTGGAGCCACTCAAGGTTTCTTCTGTTGGGCTTCTTTTAGCAATCTGGTTCTCTTCCTTTCCTACCCTGCATCTTTTGCCATTCTCCAAATCTTGGTTTTCCTCCAATCTCTTTGTGCCTCTCCTATCTAAGGATGGGTGGTTTATAAATAAGATTGTTTCTTTTTCACAATTTACCACATTTTTATTAGTTTATAATATAAAATACAAAAGCAAATAGTAAGATAAGATAATCTTTATTGTCGTTTTTTTACTGTGGGTACACTGGCACACATTAAAAATGAAATTCTGTTGCCTGCTCTCAAACGTGTACATATACATAGCAGACATAAAACATGCTACATACAAAATATGTATAAAACTACACCCTTACATATAAATACATATAAATATTAAGCACTGTCCATCCTGAATACATAGCGGAAAGAGGAAGCATACATAGTAGAAGAGAAAAGAGGGAAAGGGGCAAGAGAAGTAGAAATGAAGGGAGAAAAGGGAAAAAAGGCATTGTCTTCCCCAGCTAAAACATTAACCTCTTGTGAAGATAAAACATTGATGAAAAGATGTATAAGCATGGATCGGCAATCTAGCATTGCTATTATATAAGATCCTAAACTCTCTGAAGGAGAAACATGTTAATAATCTTATTTATTGATTTGTTTGGTTATTTCAAATAATCATATGCTGTTTCACTATAAAACTAGGATACCATAAGAAAAAAAAGAAAAAAAATGAGAACAGTCCACAGGAACTTATTTTTATGACTTTCAGATTGTTTGATATACATTATATTGATTCAGTAAGATATATACTGAAATGAGAACAAAAACTCAGGGAACTTTTAAAAGTGTACTATCTTAACTTTTCCAGAGTGCAGCCAACAAGTACAAAACTGAGATATTTTGAACCATGGAAAATTCTTGTCATCCTTTTCGCCAGCACAATTGCAGCAGCAATCTTCATCGGATTCCTGACTTATTTTTCACGATATGGTAAAAAGCATCTTACTGTCAATTTATAGAGCTGCTTTTTGAATAGATCTGTAATTGGTTTTATTTTATAAATAGGTAAACTCTGCTTTCTCTGATTTTATAACATAGAAATAATTTGGCTTATTTTCTAAACCAAACAGATGTTAAAGGTAAAGGTAAAGGTTCCCCCGCACATGCGTGCTAATCATTTCCAACTCTAGGGGCCAGTGCTCATCTCCGTTTCAAAGCCGAAGAGCCAGCGCTTGTCGGAGGATGTCTCCAGCATGACTAGATGCCAAAGGCGCACGGAATGCTGTTACCTTCCCACCGTAGTGGTCCCTATTTTTCTACTTGCATTTTTATGTGCTTTCGAACTGCTAGGTTGGCAGAAGCTGGGACGAGTAACAGGCGCTCACTCTGTTACGTGGCACTCGGGATTCGACCTGCCAAACTGTTAACCTTCTGATCAACAAGCTCAGCGTCCTAACCCACTGAGCCACCGTGTCCCTTTAATCAGATGTTCTTGCTCCCCAAATAGGGACATCCTTGCTCACTTTTTTTCCTTGCTGCAATCCTGCTTGTAAAATGTAAGATGATGGATCACATTCTGTAAATGTGTTGTTCTACATCCTATGTAGATAAAGCAACCTCAGTTGTTTGAATCCACCATTTATCTTTGATATGAACTTCTGAACACATCTTGAAAGATTAAATCATGAGTTATGGCCTAGTATTATTTAACCTAACCTATTTTCCAATCTTAGTGGAATTTTGACTGAACATTTTTTTCAAAAATCTGATCATGCCTACCTAAATTATCAATTAAAACAATTTTATTACTTTTACTAATCACTTGAAAGAAAGAAAGCTGGAATTTCCTAAGATGTTTTTTAAATTTCTATTAATGAAGGGATGTAGATATCCCAGTCTCCCAAAAGACCTTTTTTGATTCCTATATTAAAAATCACAAAGTTCTCCCTTCCTGTCTCTAGTCATAACACTTCTGCCTCCCCCCCCCATTTGCAAAGTCACATTCCTGCATTCCATTCCTGCCTCTGGTGATAAACCTCTGCCTGCTCCATTTATCCTGTCTTTAGAGATAAACCTTTGTCTCCTGCTTCATTTATAACAAGACTTGTCTCCTGTATTTGTCCTTGCTTTACAACCCTTGTCAACTTTGTTAACATTTGTATAAGATAGCTATGCTTTATTGTTTCCTGTGATGACCTTTGCTCTCTTCATTTGCAGATGTATACCATGAGTTATGTTTTCCCTTTGACCTTCCATATTTCCATATGTTGCTCCCTCATGTGTACTTTCTCCCTCCCAAATGAAACAGCCTAATAAAAGGAGGGTGTCCGGAGCTGTTCGGGGGGCACACCATCCACCCCGGGCACTCCGTGCTCTCTCACCTTGAGCAAACTTGTATTGGTGCCTCAGTTTGTCCTAGGACTCTGCCTCTGAACCATCGCAGTTCCCAAGTGTGACCGTTGGAACGTCCGGCACACTGGGTCGGTGGCAAAGGGCAAGATCCTTCCATATTCAAGGTGTTCACCCTTGCGAGGGTCCCTCTAAATTCTCACCCCTGTTACGGGGCTCTAAGAGTTGAGGCCAGAACCCTGATCAGTCGCTCAGCGCAACAAAGGGAAATATAATGTATTTATTAAATTTGTATGCCTCCCATCTTTTTACAGCTTACAATATTTTATTTTTTTTATTTTAATTCCATTTACATCCCGTCCTTCTCCGAAGACTCAGGGCGGCTTACAAGCTTAGCAGTAATAGCAATATCATAAATAACATAAAACAATTACAGAATTAAAACATTAAAACATCAGACATTAAAAGCATTTAGATTTTTGAAGCACCTGTTTGTAAAATGTCGAAAGCCTGTTAGTGTTCATGAATTATACACACACACACATACACATACACACACACACACGTGTGTGTGTGTGTGTGTGTGTGTGTGTATGTGTGTGTAATTTTAGTTTTTTGCTAAAAGAGAAGTAAGCCGTTATCCTCTTTAGTACTTTCTTTCATCATGCTTGGATTTTGTATGTCCTTCATCTTCGTTTCCTTCAGCATGCTCCTTTTAATATGAGATTCCTTTTAATATTTCCCCTGCCTTATAAGCAAAAGGACTGCTGTCCTCCGTCCTGTTTAATGTGGTCTTCTGACTCTAAGGATAGGAATAGTGAAGAAAAATAAGTAACGTGGATTATTTGAGAGAACTTGGTAGTATATTGGAATTGCTAAATTAATAGAAATCTTACTTTTTAGGTATTAGAGATCAAAGGCTATCATATTACAAGGGCAACTTTAAAATCACTGGTTTACAATACAATGGTGCATTTTCTCGGCAGACTTCAGACCAGTTTAGAGATTTAGGAAATTGGATTGAAAAACTGGTAAGTCTCTGAATTTTTATTTGTCCACATACTAGATTCATAAATGTAGGTTTCTGGTACTTTGTAGATGTAGACTTGTAGATGTGAATTTATTGCTTTGTGTGTGATATGGAAACATGAGTAGTTGTGGGTTCTTCAACAAAGCAAGCTTTAATATAACAGCACTTAAAACAATTTTGAAACTCAGCAGTTTTTGGATTTTTCTCAGAATATTAATTGAAAACTGTGGATAAGCCAAACCATGATGGATTAAAACTTCTGACCATACCCAGGAATGTGCATTTCTGAATTCATCTAATCTGTTTAGCATATATTTTGAAATTAGGCAAAGATCTTGCTAATTTCTATATAACAATATGACTGTTGTGGCAATTTCCCAAATATTTTATTGGTTAATTTAATTAATGGTTAACTTCCATTCCCTACCTCTTTGTTCCTAGTCCAATCCTATAAAATCAGTTCAATGCAAACTGATAATTACCTTTACTTCTTTACTTCTCAGAATGCTGGGAAGAAGCAGAGAATAACATCAGACAATAAGGCAAATATAACATTCAATCAGTGGCCCACAGTTCCTGGGGTATCCTACCACTTTCATGCTAGACAAAATTAAACAAAAATAAATTGGTACTGGCTCCTGTTCTACATTTTTGGTACACAGCATGTTTATCTTTGTGGTCATTTCATCATATTCATTTGAGCTATCACTACATGGGAAGTCTACCTATTTCTTCTGTTGCTACAGGTAGTGCTTGATATGTAATTGTAACTGAGCCTGGAATTAGTGTCATAAGCTGTGTTGGTCATGCCAAATTTTATGAACTTTTTTGCAGTGGTTGTTAAGTGAACTGTGGTTGTAAAGAGAATCCATTGTCCAGGATGGGGTTTTTTTGCTGGAAACTGGAAGTTTAAAAAGTAATAAATTGTGGGATTATGAGACTGTGGGATACTGCAAATGGCTATAAATACAGGCTAGCTGCCAAGTGCCCAAAATGCAATGACAGGATTATTGGGGGGGGGGGGTTGTCCATTGGAATCTAGGTCCTACATAGCCCTGGGTCGATCCATTATAACTTTGATGGTCACTAAGCAATCAGTTGTAAGTCAAGGACTACCTGTATTAAAAAGTCAGTAAAACCTAAAGGATAACATATTGGCATTTTTCCAACAGGGATTTCTCATAATAACTATTGTTAAAATGTCAATAAAATGACTGTTTATTACTTTATTAATAGGGGTGAGGCTAGTACAGGTAGAATTGCTCTGAACTGTCAGGATTAATTATAAATCCTTGCAACTCTTCAAGACTGTGTAGTAACTCATATAAAGAGAATAAGAGTGATGTTGAGAAAAGTTCTGTCATTTCCTCCTCCTATTTGGTACTCATCAGTTAGCTACATTTTTATAAAAAAAAATCAACTGCTTGAAACAGGAGTTCCCTGGAGAAATATTCTCAACCAAGATTCAATGAGAAAGAGGATGAAACAAGAATTCTTGACAGTAGGAAAACTGGATAGCTCAAAAGTGCAACTTTTCCAAGCATTTAAAGAAACAGCTGAGCCAGCAACAAAGTAACTCAACTCTCAAATTCTGTCCAGGTTGTAAGATCTCAGAAGTCTGAAGCTACTTTCAAACTGATGGCAATTCTCATGTGGGGGTGTTTTAAGCTGATGTTGAAGGGGCCACCTCCCATGCTTCTTGCACTGCAAATCTGTCTCTAGCTGTCTGGGAAGAAATAGGCATTTCATTGATGAATTCTGTTTTAGGCATAATCTTTGTCCAGTTTTGCAAGCACAGATAAATTGCTGCTGTGTGGGGTTATAATAATTGCTTGTCAAATATGGAATGCCATCTGGGATATCAATCTTGCTCTATTATTTGTGAAGAAATATGTTGACCACAACTTTGGTTGAACCAAGATGAAAATATGGGCTTTGACCCAGAGATTAATGCTTGGAATACCATTGGAAAGGAGAAGCACAACTGACACTCCATCAGTAAACATTGGAACACAGCAAAAATAATTATTTAGCTCCTTATCATGCCAAAGAGGTGCAGGAATGTAGGGTTTCTTGCTAAGAGGATGATTAGCCAGGTATGCCAATCAGCTTCCAATATTAGTGAAAGATCTGGAAAATATGCTTTCAAGGTGAAGCTGAAAAATATTCTTATTGTCAAAATTAATAAAATTAGCACTTTGTTTCTGATTAGATACTGCTTACGTAAGAACCAAAGCAGGTAATATCAACTGAACAAGCCAATATTTTTTAAAAATGCAGTCAGTTAGGACTGGACAAAGTAAATAACTCTTCGAAGAGAAAAAATATGCTGCTTTGCTTTGTAATGCTATGTAGAGCGAACAGCCTCTGAAGGCTGAGTTGCTGATCCAAGCTCTTTACACAAAAAGCTTTTTTGAAAGATTGGTTTTGGTTGGACTTATTATTTGAGAGAGCAAGAACTATGCCTGCCATTATGATGTGCTTTTCTAAAGCTGCCAGTCTGATTGGTCTGTGTGTTTGTGTGTGTTTGTATGTGCGTGTGTGTGTGTGTAGGAAATTGAAGGGCATCACAAACACATGTGGAACTAAGCAAGACTAAGCAAACTGGGCGGGGAGAGGCGAAGAATGCAACATGCTTATGTATTTAATTCTGAGTATTCAAAAAGAAAGAAATGAAGTCATATGACCTTTGTATGGAGAATTCAGTTAGTAAAGAATGCAATAGTGACACTAAATCATATATACCTTAATATACGAAATAAAGAAATATAAAAATATTTGCAGAAAAAAGAACCTTCAAAGTATGCAACAGAAGATCAAATTTAGGTCCAAATGAACATACACTGACCACACACATAGATACACAAACACAAACTCACTCTCTCACATACTGAATATACAGTATTCAAAATATTGGGTTTTGCATTAGTTGTTATTATTCCCTCTCAACTCTTGAGTTGATGTAATTCCACTGAATTCCACTGAAATTCTAGCATTGTCTTTGGCTTCTGAAATGTAATATATTATGCTCTGAGCTGCATTTTATTAGGGAAATTAATATATTCTATTAAAAATACTGGCTCTATGATGTGTCAGCTATTATTAGCATACTAAAAGACTGGTATTTTTACATGTAAATTATTTCTGCCACTCCTTTGAATAAAGTTGTAGTTCTTGTCATATGGTTTATGAGAGGATGTGTTGGAATTTCAAAAGGAATAAACAAAGATAATTAAAGCTATCAGGACATGAAATGCTTTCATCAGCTTGGTTATGCAGAAGTACATGTTTAAGAAACAGTATAATTGCTAGAATAATTATGTATCCATAAGTGAGGCTCCAGGCAATTCCATACCACAGCTTAAGCTGCTTGTCTCCTATGTTGCTACTACTTGTTTCTTATGTCAACTTCAGAAATTCCAGTCCATTTGGCAGTGGGCTGGCAAAGGTGCTGGGCTGTGTAAATCTGGTCTGACTCAAGATCCAATTGGTTATTCCCCTCCTACTTGCCCTTTCCATTCCTTAAGGGATGATAAATTCACTGGCTCTCAGGTGGATTGATCTACCAGAGTCTGCCTTTCATTTGAGTGGTTGTCCCTTCACCAATTTTGCAATCAGGAAGTGATGAGTAGCCCATGTTGGCAATGAATCAATGGGAAAATACAATCTTATTCACCAAAATATTTTGGGTTTTTTTGCATGGTGCAGAATAGAGGAAAATCACCTAGAGTCCTATTTTCCATCTCTATTCTATAGATAAAGAGATTAAGTCTGAAATTATCAATAATGAAATAATCTTTGGGATTGTCCATAGTAATTACTTACCATATTGTTTCCAGGGGCTCAGTGTCTTTTGATATATAGATAAGGTGAGCTATTTCCTGTTGTTCATGCCTTTCTTTCTCCACTTTTAAATGACTTTAATGCTTGCTGATATTTAATGAATAAACATCAAGTTATTTTATTGTTGTTGTTGGTTGACTTGTGTATATTTGTTGTGATCTGGCTATAGGGTTATATGTTGGGAGGAAACTAAACTAGGAATTATCCACAGTAATTTTCCAACAGTATCTAATCATTAAAAATAGTAGTTTTAATACCTTAATCCCCCGTCTTTCATTGACACTCAGGACCAGCTTTCCATATTCCAGTTTCAGTTAACTTTTTCAGACAAATGTAATTATGTTTTTAAAGAATGGTGAGGGGACATTGAATATGCTCCTTTCTAAAAAAAAAGATTCCCCTATATGGCTAATTAGCAATTTTTGAGGCAGACAATATTAGCAATTTCCACCAGATAGAAATCTGAAGAATGTAATTGTGTTAGGATTATCAGAGTGCTAGTTCAAAATTTGCCTAAGTCAAAGCAATAGATTTTAGATTTGATGTGCCACAATCAAGTGTGACAACCCTGCTCACTGTACAGCGCAACATTATCTGACTAAGCTTTTTAAAAAAATTAGTTAATAAATTCAAATTTCAGAATTCAGTTATGATAGTAGCAATATTTCATGTAGGTAGTTATGAAATGTCTAAACAGCTAGAGCCAGTTTCATTCTAAATGGTTTCCCAGAAGTAGCATCTATGATGACATTGCGTTTTCAGTAATGGAAAGGAAATGAGGCTTTGTTAAACTCTGGACCTGGAATGTTTTCCTTAACTTGCTGGTCTACAGAGTAAGAATAAAAGTACTCCAGAACTGGGAGTAATCCTAGCCACCATACACAAATGCTTGCTTGGAGCTTTACATATATGACAGGCATTAGGTTGGTAAAGGCAGGAAAACACAATCCATCCTCTTTCTAATTCAGTACATGCATTCTGCCATTTTTATGCTGTTGAGTCATTTTCTTCTAAAGACATCTTGATTGATAGGAAACCAGTCACAGCCATAGTAGTTAAGCTGAGACACTTAAGAGTACAAATTTAGAACATTTAAAATATGAAGCCTTGTTCTTGAGATTATTGATGCTAAGGTATGTCAAAAATCTAAAATATTACCCAACAAGAATAAATCATTTCTCTATAATCTTTCTTAAAGAAGCTTCTGCAACATGTGGACTCATTTCTACCCATGATATCTTCTTTGGCCCCCAACAAACACTGTTCTCCAACTGTGCATTTTAGATGGTTTTAAGCAAATCTACTATGATTTTGAAGTCATCTATACTGAAAACAATAACAAAAGAAATCTGCCTCAATGGCATTCCAAGAGTGTTTCCAGATTTTAGATGAACCCACACATTATCCTTAGCTGTAGAACAGAGCTGTAGCTCTGGGATTTCTTTACAAAAATGCCAGATACCTGAATAACAACAATAATTATAAGCTAAGTGTGTGGGGGAATTCTGCTAGGAGACTAGGGAGTGGTGGAAAGCTTTTAAATAAATAAATAGTGTAGTACGGTATTAATTTTTAAGCAAATTAAATTTATTCAGTGTTCCTGTGTGTGTTTTGCATAGTTTTAACCTGTATGTGTGTGGTATTTCCTTTGGGTTTTGTTGCATTTGTGAGTGGGTAGATGGCCTATCTGCATGCATGTTTCTGTGATGATCACCAGTGTATTTGGGCAAATAAGAAATTTGATACTTGGCTGTAGGTATGTACTAAATTTCCAGACAACAAATGTGTGGTCCTGAACTTTGACATCCTTATGGAAACAGTCAGGGGGAAATTGATATTTACAATGTCATATCAAAATATTTCACTCTTAAACCTTTAAAAAATAATTTGAAACCTTAAGAAAGTAAAATATATGAATATGTAATTAGACACCACTGTTGTCATAAGGCAACATTTCTGAGAAATTTTATTTAATCCTTGAGTGGATAGGCTGGCTCACAGAGGACACTTATTGCTTTTTGCTTTTGTGTTGTGTTTTATAGATGTCTTTTGGTGCTTCTGCAGTTTGGTGCTTCTAGACCAGTGCCTACTTGGCCATAGCGAAGCTCTGTTATAAAGTTATATGGAAATCATTATAACTGGGTTTTAAAAAAATATTTTATTGATTTTCTCATTTTACAACTGGATATTTAAAAAGCAAAATGATGACTGGGTTAATCAATAGTTCAATAGTGTACATAAATCTTTAGTATAAATCTCATTTTACAACATCAGATATTTCCTCTCTTTTTCCATTAACATCTGTTATCTCGTATTAGGCTAGTACAATTCTTATTGTTATCAACTAAAAACATCTTTGTTACAATTACCAATAATCTTTAGCTTATACATATCTTAATTGTGTTTGCACTTAATCCTTGTATACAATCAATGTCCTGTTATTGCTCTTTTTCAGGCTTTAATTTCCCATCTATATTCAAAGTAACACTATTATTTATGATTTCCAAGTATTTTATGTTTAGGTGACCAAAAGTTTCCCTTATCTCAACTTCTCCCTTTTCCCCTTTTCATACCAAAGTCTAATGTTCTGGTTATACATCTTATCTATTTGATTATAATATTGCTCTATTTTCTAAAAAATTATCTATTTTCCACCATGTTCAATCATCTAATTCAGACATGTCAAACACAAGGCTCGGGGGTCAGATCCGGCCCGCGAAGTGGTTTCATGTAAACAGTGAGGGAATGGCCCCCACTGCCTTGGCCCTGGCCCAGAGACCCTCCTTCTGCCAGAGACCCTCAGATCTGTCCCACTCCTACCCAGGCCCCCATAGGCACCCTTGATGCGAACGATGAAGAGCTGGCCATGCCCACCCAGTAGGCCATACGCACTCTAGCTACGCCCACACAGTAGGCCACGCCCACCCTGGCCACACCCATCCGGCCCCCTGAGGGCAACTGCAATGCTGATGCGGCCCTCAATGAAATTGAGTTTGACACCCCTGATCTAATTGATAATACAGTATCCCCTAATAAATCAAAACCATTATAGGTGTTGTCTAGGTTAACCAATAATTCAGTAATATACATACATTTTTAGTTTAAGTCTAATATTAGAACATCAAATACTTCCTCTCTCTTTCCAATAATAGCTGTTATCTCACATTGGGCAAACACATTTATTATTTTCAACTAATTAGAAACATTTTTATTACATTTATTGATAATTTTTAGCCTATACATATCTTGATTGGGTTTGCACTTAATGTCCTTGTATAAACAATACCATTATTGGGTTTTCCCTCCCAAACTTTAATTTCCCATCAATATTCAAGAAAATACTATTATTTATGATTTCCAAGTAGTTTATATTTAGTATAAGTTTATAGTTAAGTTGTGGGTAGTTTTCATCCATTTCTACAGTGTTTACAGATAGGTCTTTGGTGGAGGCTATTTTTCATAAGGGTCAGCAAATGTCCACCACCATAATTCCTAGAAGTTGTTTTCACTGTCAGGTGTTCCAAGTTTTTTTCTTTAAAAATAGTGCCAAGGACAAATCTGGGCTGCAGCCAGATCTCACAATAAATGGAAAGTTTCCTTGCTATACTAGGCTTCACCACAAGATGTCCTCAATAGCATGTAAAATCTTTTTCCAGACTCAAATAAAGCTTTTATCCAGTTTAGATTTTTTCCATTTTTTTCTTTTCCAGCTTAAAAGGTAAATAGGGTAATAGGTCCCCGTACAGATAAGAACTTTTTGGTACCCAATATTCCAAAGGCGCAAGTTCAGTTGTTTAGTTATTTAATTTAGTTATGTTTTTCATTTCTTTTGAGGCTTTAATTCCCCAAGTACGCAGACGTGGCAAATCCAAAAGGGGGGGGAAAGAAATTTTCAGAATGCTCCCACAGGAAAGTAGTTGGGGAAATAAGAAAGGTAAGATCTCACCCAAATCCTCCATGTTGCTTCATTGTGCTTGGTAGTAATTTTGGCTTTTGGCAGAAACGGCTTAGTGATTGGCCATGTTAATGGCGGATCTTTTCTTCATCAGTCCAAAGGAGCTGCTCCGGATCAAACGAAGGGCTGCTGCCCTTCCACGATCCTCCAGGATGACTTTTGACCCTTTCCACAGTCTCAATGAAGAAAAACTGGATGCCAGAGAGAGTGATTTCCCCGTACGTCTACCAGCGCTGCGCGTGCAAACCAGAAGCCCCTTTTCCCCTTTTCATACCGGTGTGGAGAGGCAGCAAAGGCTGTAAAGAGCTCCTCCAAAAGTAAAGGTTTTATTTTATTTTACTTTATTTTTATTTTAACTTTTTAACCTCTTTTAATATTGTATTTTAACCTACCTCTTTTAAACTTTTTAAACCCATTTTTAACCCATTTCAACTTTTTAAACCATAGTGTTAAACTTATTTTTAAACCTGTTTTAACAAACCTGAATGGGGAAAAGAAGGAAGAGACAGCACTCTGCAGCAGAAAGTATATCCAAGCCTTTGAAGCAGCAGAAAATGGAGGATTATATTGCAAACAGACAGTCTGCTCCAGTAAGTAACTCATTCGCAGGCACCTTATCAGATAAAGTTAATTTATGTGACTCATTGGAATGGGACTTACAAACTGAACTGGAGAGCAGACGGCGTGTGGAGTTGTCTTCCTCCCTCTTGGAGAATGGCTCCCCTCCTTGGAATCTGGCAACAGCCTCTTTTACACAGGAGGGAGATGTAGCAAATTTGAAGGGGGAAAATGTGACAGACTTCCTCTCTAGACAATGTTTGCTTACAGCCCAAACTGTAAACTCAATATATAATCTCTTGTCAATTGTCATGGATAAGGTTGATTGTCTGAAAGAGTCTTTTGCAGAGTTTGTTAGGAGCCACCCAAATACTGTGGAAGGACTTGGGAGGATAACCATGGACAGACATGGGATGGCTAACTCAGAAGGTGAAAGTAGAGAAGGACCTTGTTCTCCTCCCAAAAATTTGAACACCTACAGAGAAAACACTCAATCAGGCAAAGGTCTAAGAGATGACCAATATAACTACAGTCTGCAAACTAACCAGGTTACTTTGCAAATTTATGACAAGAGAGTAAATAGAGGGCGTTGGAGCAACAGAAAAGCTATTAGGCTGTCTCTGAGCCAGCTGCTCCGCTGTGAATTCACTCTGATAGATCTACTACACGCAGAGTGGCTGCCAGCAAGATCACAATGTATGAGAATTCTCCTATCATTCAAGCAGCCCACAATTCCCTCCATGCTCTTCAGAATGAAGCCCTTTCTGAGCTTTTTCTCAATATTTCCAATAAGGGTCTTTTGCTCAGAAAAAGTGTGCCCACTCCTGAAACAGCGTCACCAAGAGGGAACTGTCGCTTTAAATCTAGGCTGCAACAGCCCTCACACTACTAGGCCTGAGGCTGCTGCAACTGAACTGACCCTGAGAAAGCAAAGAAGCAATATACGAACTGTGTTACCCACAGCTGCAGGAACTGCTGAGGATGTGCCAGAGGAAATGTTGATTGACCTATTCAGTGCATTGCCGGAACCTGAGCAAGTTAACATCATTCAAAGACTGGACGACCTAAAAGAGGCACTGACAATAACCCAATCTACAGCAAAGCCTCTATTTAATTTGGATCCACTAAACACGCAACCTTGTGACAAGATATTTAATCAACAATCTGCCTTTACCTCAACAGTAAAAAAAGGTGTTGTCACACAGGCTGAGAGTGGAGTAACTGCACTGACTGACCCAGCCTCTGAGAAACAACTGAAAGACAAAGGGCTTCATCACACAGTGCCCCCTAAGCTAACAAACACTAAGGATATAATCCAGCTTCCATCCTCATTTGATTTAGAAGTTCCCACAACATCTCTCCACAAGATGAACCCTCAGCCATGCCCCTCCAAAAATGGACATAAATCTACATTTATTGACTTAAGCCAGAGTACCTGCTCTTTGGGGAAAAAATCATTCTTGGAGCAAGAGCAGAGGCACACTGGCAACCGAGATATAGAGGAGCAACAACAAGTTCTGCAACCCACGAGGAGAAATATCGAACCTCACAACAACTGTGTTTATATGGGAAGCTTAGATGATATTGACCCAGCTCCATTGTCAAGTTGACATCTGGCATTTCCACCATCTAGCCAATCAACTAAGTCAGACCACGTTGCTTCTGAGAACCCCATACAGTTGATGACCTGGAACATAGCTGGCTGGAAAAGGATGGTTGATAGTGGACTAATGAGCTTTCTTTCTAGATTTGATGTAATAGCCTTTCAAGAAACCTGGCTAACCGAAGTGGATGAACCAGTACAATTGCCAGGCTTTCAGGGATGGGCCTCCCCAGCCCTAAAAACAAAGAACAAAGGGAGACCCTCTGGTGGGCTATGCATTCTTATAAAGGAAGAGTTGCAATGGCAGGGAGAGAAATTATATAACGAAGATAAGTATCCGTACTTTCTAGCTGTCAAATTTGAATATGACCAGTTTGAGTTAATATTGGTAAATGTGTACATTCCTCCAAGCACATCCCAGCACTATAATTTTGAATATTGGATGGGCTTGGAAGTTATCTTAGAAGATTTACCTATATTGTACCCTCAGTCCATAGTGGTATTATTAGGAGATCTGAACGCTAGACTGGGTCCCTCTCTGTATGAGCTTGCCCAGAAGAAGGGAATCCCAGGGGAGTTCTTTGATAACCATCCTCAGTGGCTCTCAAGAGACTGTAAAAGTAATGCCGCTGGCCTGCTCCTAGTCTCCTTAATTTTTAAGGGTAATCTCCAAATTTTGGGAGGTAAGGACAAGAATTATACATATCCTTATACATACCACTCAGCCAATTCAAGTAGTGTACTGGATCTCTTTTGTGTGTCTAGAGATAAGGCTGACCTCTTCTCAGAGGTCACAGTACACCTTAGCGACAATAGCGACCATCAGCCTGTAAGTGTGACATTGCGAGGCCGCTCAGATTTAAGACCATATAACATGGCTGACAGATGGCTCACCAAAAAGGTAGAGGTGACCCAAAATAAAAGGTTAATTTGGGCCAAAGTTGATACTAAGGCAATATTAGAATGCCTTAAAACAGAGAATGCTACTAAGTGGGCTAGAACAATACAGTCATCTACTACTGACTGGATGTCAGCCTTCAATGCATTCTCCAATCTGTGTAACATACTGAAGAAACACCTAACAGCTAAACCTACTACAAAAAGAGCCCAAGTGGGTAGACCTCGCTGGTTTGATCCTGATTGCCAGCGACAGAAAAAGAAATTGAAGGCAGCCATGAGGCTTGCCCAGAGGAATCCTACTGCCCATATACAAGCTAAGATGCTGCACACAAGAAGCGAATATAAAAAACTATAACATTAAAGAAAAAACGTTTTGCCATTTCAATCTGGTCAGAACTTGAGTTGGCTGCCAAAAGTCATAATTCAGTATTATTTTGGCACTCAGTAGCAGGTATTCTGAAGGAACGGAGATTTGCATTTGACATACCAATCTCTGCTGCGGACTGGGAGAATTATTATCAGTGCTTGTTTGCCCCCACCGAACCAGTAAAGAAATTATTTTTAAACAGTGATTTGGTAAATCCGAGAACCCTCCCCCCTTGGCCACCAGTTTCAGAAAAGGAGATACAGTCCATCATTAAAAGCTTAAAGAGCAATAAAGCCCCAGGCGAGGATTTTTTACCAGCAGAATTATTTAAGAAATTTCCCAACTGGTGGGGCCCTGTATTAGCAGGTCTTTTTACACACATAAATAACACCTGCCATATACCAGACGGGTGGAAGATGGCAATAGTTGTCCCTATATATAAAAAAGGGAATAAAAAGGATCCTAGTAATTATAGGCCCATCAGCCTGATTGACATTGTAGCAAAAATATATGCTAGGTACCTTTTGAACAGAATTGAAATCTGGGTAGAGGAAAACAACATCCTCACAGAAGAACAAGCAGGTTTCAGACAGAACAGATCTACTATTGATAACTGCTTTGTTTTGAACCATCTAATTGCCAAATATGCCTATAAGAGGAGACCCCTGTTTGCTGCTTTTATAGACCTTACAGCAGCATTTGATATGGTAAATAGAGACGTACTATGGAGTAAATTGACATCTCTTAAAATAGAACCCAGACTTCTGGCTTTGATTAAAGCCCTTTACACAAGTTCCTGTTTGAGGGTGCGGTATGGGGTTAATGGGGCCCTGACTAATAGGATTCACACAAATAAAGGGATAAGGCAAGGGTGTATCCTGGCCCCATTATTATTTAATTTATACATCAATGATTTGCCAGGGTTAATGAAGGATACCATGGTACACATGCCGATGATCCTAAATACTTACTGTAACAGCTTGCTTTATGCTGATGATATGATTTTATTATCATACTCACAAGTAGGATTACGTAGGCTATTAAGAAGATTCAGCTCTTATTGCCAGGATAACCCCCTAATTATTAGCAAATCCAAATCGAAAATAATGGTGTTTGGAAGAAACCATCAGAGACATAAGTGGCAATTAGACGGTGAACCAATTGAACAGGTTAATACCTTTGTATATTTGGGAGTAACTTTTTCCAAGACTGGATCTTGGGCCTGCCATCATCAACGAAGTACATTTAGAGCAAAAGCCCGTTTGAATTTATTGCTCAAACTAAAGAATCATAGTTACCCAGGGTCCCTAGCTCCACTACTCTAAGTTTATAAGGCTAAGGTTACGACAATGCTCTTGTATGGAGCAGAAATTTGGGGTCTTTATTCAACCACAACTTTAGAACGAACACAGTCACAGCATCTGAGATGCATTTTGGGTGTAGATCCAAGAACATCTGCTGCAGCAGTTAGAGCTGAATTGGGAATTCATACAATTCAGGCATTATCTAAAATTAGAGTTTATAACTACTGGTGCAAAGTTAATGAAATGGAGACTGATAGACTCCCCAAATTATGCCTACTAGAGCAAATAAAACTACAATCACAAATCTCCTGGATCACCAAACTAACAAATTTTGTAAGAAGCTGTGGCCTTCCTGTTTCTTGCGTAACAGGAGAACAATCTAAAAAAAGAGTTGCCCAAAGAATTAAGGATATAGAAGCACAAACTGATATAGCTATCCTTAGTAAGGTGGGTAACTTGAAATGGCTGAGTAAATACAAATGTACTTTTCAAGTGGACAGTTATTTGAAGTCACAACTCCCAAAACATCTTAGGGAGATATTTACGAGAGCAAGATTTGAACAGCTTGACACAATGGTCAGATATGGGAGATTTCATGCTATACCGTACAATGAGCGTCTCTGCATTTGCGGAGCGGCAGAGGTAGAGGACCTGGCTCACATCCTATTTGACTGTTGTCTGTATAAGAGGGTGAGAGACAGGTATCTTGGTCTATATACCAAACGAATGACCCATTGGGATCCCCATATCAAAATAACTTACCTTATGTCCGGCCAGAACCTGAAAATAACATCCAATGTAGCACAGTATTTGAACAAAATGATCCAGTTAAGATCTGCATATGTGGGACTGATTGGGGTAGATTGTAAGGGCGACTCCGAAATATAATGTTTCCATATTTTATCTATATCTTAAATTTGCATTTTATTACTATTTTAACTTAAATTGTATTTTAATTCCATTTTAAATTGTATTTTATCAAATTCCATTTCGGATTGCTTTTATCTAGTTTTGGTGACGGTTTGTTGCTGGAACTTTGTACTTTGATATGACCCAAGGGCTAATCAATAAAGTTGTTGTTAATTTTCATACCAAAGTCTAGTACTCTAGTTACACATCTTATCTATTTAATTATGTTACTTTATTTTCTAAAAGTTATCTATTTTCCACCATATTCAACCATCTAATTGGTAATATAATATCCCGTCTAATAGGTCAATGCCCTTATTTTCTTCAGTCTTACTCTGCTTTCTTCCTTTGCCAGCTAATCTTCCATGTCAATGCCTTTGAATCATCAAATAGTTCTCCCTTTATTTTTATATAAGTTATTTGGAACAAGAAAGAACATTTGGTTGAAGTTTTTTTGAAAGAACAAACCCATTGGTATTTACTAAACCGCCTCCCTGTTACTCCAATTTCCCACAATTGTCCTGATAACTTTATCTTCCATTCAATCTGTTCTTTCTTTTCCTCAAATATATTCTGATTTCTTGATTTGTGAAGTCTTTTCCATTTTCAATATTGTCACTCCATTTTCTGATTTTTCAGTTGGCTGGGTCTGTTGTCAGTTTTGGTCCTCTGTCTTAGTGTTTAGTTGTTCCAATTTTCCTTTTGTTTTCTGCATTGTTACTGCTTTGCTTGCAGTCAAGATCTGGGTTTGTATATTTAAGCTAGAACATTGTTCCTTTGTGTTGCTTCTTATTTTATCACAAGCTGAAAGGATAGTTTTGTGTATTGATTTCAACATAGAAAGGATTTTTTCCTGATCTTCACCCATATTTTCTTAATAAAATGTTAAGTTGAAGACTTTAGAATCAAATGTTAAAAATAATTTTTGTCTTTTGTAGCTGGGTATGGGACATCTATTTCACATTTTATAGGTGGTTTTATAGGTGGCCTTTACAGTAGAAATTGATAATCAAGTAAGAGTTTATACTCCAAGGTGTTCCATCATCTTGTGTAATAATATATGCTTCTCATTCAGGGATGTAGGAAAGCAGTTCCCCAGGTATAGCTCTAAGAGTTAGTAAACTGTACATCATCCCTGCCACACAGATAAGCTGCCCAGAAATCCCTTCTTTGCAGCTGGGTTTTTCAAAGTTAGTAACTGTCAAGGCCAAACAAATTTTATCTGAAATCTGGGCTTCAAGCCAGGTTTCTTTTAAGCAATAACAAATTGTAATACCATAATTTACACAAGATGTCACCAATGCTGTTTTATAGCTTTTTAAGTCCAAAACTTACATGGTGGTTTTTCAAATCTTATTTTTTTAAGAAAAAAAAAGAGTTTCCAATAAGAAAAAGAACACTTTTAGCCCCTAAGTTTCAAAAGATTATATATCCAATGAGATTAAAATTAATATTATGGTTGCTCTGTTTCCCCTGGGTAGTTAGTTGCTGCTTTTCTTAGAGAGTGGGGTAAAAATTCACTTCCCTCTCTCCTCACAGGGGAAAAAAATGCTTTGGGCAGCTTTTTCAGGAAATAAAACTTAGAATCTTAAAGAGAGGATCAGGTCTCACCCAGTTTCATCTGCATTGCTTGAAAGTTGCTTGGTGATGCTTTTGACTTCGTCTGTAAGCAGTTTTGTGACCGGCCATATTAATATGGCCGATCCTTCCCCCGCTGGTTTGGAGGGCTTCCCCAGATCAAACAGAAGGACCACCGCCCTCCTGCAATCAAACGGTGGTCCCCTCCTTGCTTGTCGCCTCTATGGGGCAACTTTCAACCCTTTCCAGGATCCCCCAGCAGAGCGAATTCAGGTGTGAAAAATGGAGCCCCATCTTCCTGCGTCCACAGTGCTGTGATGTCAAGCCGAAAGTCCCCTAACTGTTATTATTGTTTTTGGAATGCTGGCATACAGAAAGTGCTTTACCATAGGGCACATTCCCAAGCTATACATGATGCAAACATCTACTATTATGGGAGATATTCTTAGCATAAGACTACTCCTCTCAATGTTGGGAGAAGGGACAGAATGAGACTACAAATGTATATATGTATCTACAAATGTGATGGCAATTACTGTAGAACTCTCCCCTCTGCAGTTACGTGCTATTGCTAAATTAGGCTTCAATCTTTGGCTATGATTAATCTGGTTTTGGTACTAGCATGTTTAATGGCCTGCAAACCCTTGCCTTAGTTTACATGAGAAAGCCCACAAATTGTATTTGAGTGTTACTATTCATCACAAGTGATGCACTGTTTCTTTTATGTATGTAACACATTGATTTATTTGTGTCAAATTTTAGTACTGTGGGTACTGCTATTTATCTGTATAGATCTAAGAGGACTATGAGTTCTGTAACTTTCCACAGACACCTTTTTTAAAATAATATATACTGCTCAAAAAAATAAAGGGAACACAAGATAAGACATCCTACTATTAAATTCAGTACATTGTGTTGTTTAAGTGTTCACTTTATTTTTTTGAGCAGTATATTTTATTAATTTTTTAACATGGTCACTTAATATTCAGTAAACAGTGTGTTGTCTGGGTTTACATTTAAAAAACATTCGCTAACAATTGGTTTCTATGATCTATAAGCTTTACTTGATTTCCTCTTCTTCCTTTATGTTCTCTTTTACCAACCTTAAGTTAATACAAGTCTTATTGTTTTGATAGATAACAATTGAGTATAAATTTTTTTCTAATATTTCCACAAATAATAATCACATCAATATAGTATTTCTTTTCTATCTAGTCATTCTGGCTGCCTCATCATAAATAAATCTAATCATCTGGTCTTTTAACTCTTATTCAATCACATTTAAATATCTAAAATATGTCCGTATATATAAGCCATTCTACCTCTTTTATATTGCTCATATCAATAAATAAGAGAAGAGAGATTACTATGTTATTTGAGGGGCTCCTCCCTCTTAAAGTAAAATTTATATTCAAAATCTTTCTATTATTTTAACCATATTCAAACAGGTGTTTCTTTTTAAAATATTCTCTCTGATAAGTCCCATTGTCTATTTTCGTAATTTTCACTTTGGCCGTCTCCTTTTGCCCAATACCTTTAATCAATATATTCTGCTAAATCAAAGAGTCTTTCCATATTCTTGTAGGTGTCACTGTAGATATAAAAAATAAGTCAAGTACAATATCTTTGTAGGAGGCACTTGCTCTTTCATGTTTGTTGAAAATCTTTTTCTTTTTCTCTCTGTATCTCTTATCATTTTTTGTCTCTCCAGTTCTAGTGGTATTCTTGACATTCTGCATTTTGACCAGTCTTTTTTCGTATCCTCAAATTTGTCCTGTGGTCTTAAAGTATAAGTTGCCTTTTCCAAAAGCAGTATTTCTTATACTTTTTTCCCCACTTGGGTTAAATCATACTTCTTTGTTGTGTTAAATTCCATCTTTGACTCTCCATCCTCGAATTTGTGTTCAGTTATCTGTTTTATCTGCTCCTTCTCTATTGTTATTTCCTGGATTTTTTTTGTTGTAAAGTTAAATTGGAGATGAATTGATTTATGTTTCCAAGTTATTTTGGATTTCTTTGTGGTTTGAAGTATTGTTGTTTGAATTAGTTGCAGCATCTGATATGTCTCCTCTTGAAAGATATTTATTTTTTCTTGATAGGTTCTTTCTGCAAGTCTCTGATTTTCCATAGTGGTCAAGAATCAATGTTTTCTTTTCTCTGCAAATAGCTTTAGAGTCACAGTTTAGTAGATATTTATAAACGAAAAAGGTTCAAAAAGGTTTCCTGAAGTTTATAATCCTGTCTTTGTCTCTGCAGACACCTTTTGCATTGCAGTGCCATGGCCAGACCATGCAATACTGTTTTTTTGCTTGATAGCTGTTTGTCATTTTTTTCAAGGCACAAATATAGGCCATGAGAATGTCATTGAATGACTTCTATTTTTTTCTTTGAGAATTATGAATGATGGAGGCCCTTCTGCAGGGATCATTTTTCTCTTCTCTTTTTGCACTTTTTGCCTTTCTTCCTCTTTAGATACTGTTTATCTACTTATTATATTCTTTCTAATTTTGGTTGAAGATGATGAGAGTGGTGATGAGAGTAGTTCAACTGAAAAGAAATGAATTTTAATTTCATAATGAGCTTAATCCTAGTAGTGAATCCTCTTGTATTAGTTCCATCCTGCCATAGATAAATTTTCTCCATTAAGATCCATCCCATATTTGTATTTTGAGTCTTCTTCTAACTGTGCATCCATTGCCATTTTGCTGCTGGTTTTCTTCTTCGTTTTCTTCCATTTTTCCCAGCACTACAGTCTTTTCCAGACAGTTAGCATAAAATGTCGAATTGCTGATTTTCTTAGTGGTTTTTAGGAGTCTTCTCCAATATCAATGTTCAAAAGAGTCAACTAGTGTCACATGGAATGTCATGGCTTCTACAATTCTGATTTTTGTTGATATGGAGACATCAATGCATTTCAATATCTTTTCCAACGCCTTCAAGTGTTAGTCGGCAACATATTTCTTGACTCCTTATTCCTTAACTGTTGATCCCGAAAGACAGAAGTGATTCACCACTTCAACATTTTCATTGCCGATTCTAAGGTTGGTTGTTCTACATCTTGTCATTAGCTCAGTCTTCTTTATATTTAATTTTAGTCCATTTTTTCACCTTGCTTCTTAATTTTTATTACCACAGTAGAGCTTGTGAATCCTTTGCACTGTCAGTTCTCAGGGCATAGGTTGTTGCTGTTTCTTTCCCCAATTTAAAACTATGTTTATATCTTGTTCCAATCCACTTTCCTTTAATATATATTCAGCATATAGGTTGAATAAATAAATATACAGCATTGTCATACCCCTTTGCCAACTTGAAATCAGTCTGTTTTATATATTCTATTTGTACTGTACATTGCTGTTTTGTCATGTATTTTTTCATGAGGTAAACAGATGTTCTGGAATTGCCATTTTTCTGGACACATTACACAACTTGATGTGATTAATACAATCTAGGGTCTTTTAATTATCGATTAGGCACATAGTTTTTAGAATTCTCTGTTTTTTCTAAGTAGGCAGGATGTTCTTTCATGTTCTTCAGCTTTTCCTAAAGCCAGCTTGAACACTCATTTTTCATATGGGGTTCTAATCTGCCTTGGAGGATCCTATCCATTATTTCTCTAGTTCTCTAGCATGTAAAATTAAAAACAGATGTAACATAACACAGTAGTTCTTAACATGTTTCAAAAGACTAACTCTGTTAATGGCATTATTCTGGGAACCACCCATTACCACTATCAACTTCTGTTCTAATGCAAACTTTAAGATTTTTATGGTGGAACACAGGAAAGTATGAAGTTGTAATTTTCACCTGCTTAAAGTAGGCTGTAACTTATATACAAAATTTGACCAAATACTTGTATTTTTCTAACATGTCCTTGAGGGAACTTTTTTGCCTTCTTGATTGAGATTACATTTATAATACTATATATTATTTCTAAATATCTTACCACTATTAAAGAACAAAATTACATGTAGCTATCAGTTTTTTAAAATAATGCTAAACAACAAAGGCATAATTTGGGAGAACAGAGATAGCATTCAAATAAGGGAATTGCTACATGTGATTACATCTTGAATGAAAATACATAGTCAAATACAGATATAAATGTACTGTATCTCATCTGCTGATAAGAATTATACATAATATATTCTCAAGATTGGAAATGGTTAAGACCACACTTTATCCTATTGAAACAAATTGAATGTAATTAGTCCTTAATTAATTTCCATCAACGATCCTAAATGTAGTCTTATGCATGCTTCTTTAGATTATTTTTTTTACCTTTTCATTCCTTAGAATTTTGTCCCCTTGTGCTTGGTTTACCTGAGGTTCCAGTCTTTCAAAATATAGTATCTGTTTACTCATTTATAAAAAATATTGGAAGAAAAATAGCTCGAGATATATTTCAGCTGTGAAATGGTATATATCTTTTCCCATCTTTAATTGAGGTAGTGCGATGGCTCAGCGGTTAAGATGCTGGGCTTGTCAGCTAGAAAGCCAACATTCCAGGTTTGAGACCCAAGTTTCATGCATTAGGGTTAGCTCCTGTTTTCGTTTAGCCCCTGCCTACCTAGCAGTTCTAAAGCATGCAAATGCAAGTAGATAAATAGGTACCACTTTGGTAGGGAGGAAACAATTCTCCATAACGTCATGCTGGCCACATGACCATGGATACATTTTGGACACTGCTGGCTTAGTGGCTCTTGAAACAAAGATGAGCACCATTCCCTGTAGTGGGCTATGACTAGCAGAGTAAAATCCTCAGGGATTCCTCCTTTATTTAACTTTATCCATATGGAGAATTAATTTAATTTAATTTAATTTAACTTTTAATCTAGAATAAATAGAATTAGAATTATGTAATCTGATTAGGGATCTTTTTCACAATCTTCTATTGGCATATTTTTCAAGAAACAAGAAATGCCTTTCTCAGCTTTCAGTTGTTAAATTATTTTGCAAAATCTTCAAGTTCCCAAATAACTTACTGTGTAAGGTTCTAAGACTGATAACAGTCATATGTGGAGTCTAATTCATCTTGATTATCATTATTTTTTAAAAAATAAAGACAATAACTTTAATATTAATATAGTTGCAGTGTAATATAACTGTAAAGAGCGGTGGGAATGAGGCTTCTTTAAAACTGGTTTTTTAAGCTGGTGTGAGGGTTAGAACTAATTTAGACACAATAGCAGAAGACTAAACAGGTTTGC
Organism: Vipera ursinii; assembly: GCF_947247035.1. Classification (NCBI taxonomy): domain Eukaryota; kingdom Metazoa; phylum Chordata; class Lepidosauria; order Squamata; family Viperidae; genus Vipera; species Vipera ursinii. The sequence goes on from NC_139517.1 coordinate 50,220,352, forward strand.
TACAATAACAATGGACACATATCAATGTACAGTATATGGAGATTCTCAGTTCCCCTGGTAATGGTTGTTCCAAAGGTACTTTCTCAAAAGGCAGTTGGACTTTTTTTTTTCCTTGAAGACATTTTGCTTCTCATCCAAGAAGCATGGCAAGAAGTGAAATGTCTTCAAGGAAAAACAAAATTCAGTTCCCTTTTGAGAAAGCACCTTTGGGACACATATCAACTACCACTCTTTCCATTCAGAAGCAATCTGCTTTAATTCCTTAAGGTGCACTGCAAGACAAAAAGAAAAAAAAGAGACAACAAGGCTTAAAAGTAGAGACTGCTAAACGAAGACTGGAGGCTCATAGCTGGCAGTTGCTAGTTTCCTGAGCTATTGTAGTTTTTTGAGCATCTGTAATAAAGCCAAATTAGATACTGAATAGCTATCTCGTTTAACTTTGGCTAGCTAGCTTTCAGCTAGGGTTGCATTGCAAGCCTGACAGTAGAGCAATACTGTATTACATACTGCTTGATCTTGTTGTAATCTTACAGTTAGATAGGGAGTGAATTTTGAAGAAGGTAAGGAATCTGCTGCCCTTGGTAATTTAAGCTGATTCAACTATCAAATAACTCCTTTTAACTTGTTCATACTGTTCTGGGTTATTGAGCAATTAATCTGCTGGAAAAAACAGAAAGTCCCATCTTTTGATGGAAGATGGTTTTGCTATTTCTTTTTCTTTTTTTGTTGGAGTTAGAATATTATTGATTTGTTGGAGTAATAAAAGGAAATGGAATGGTATACACAAATAATATAAAGGAATTGTCTATCTATGAAATAAAATTATTTGATTTCTTTTTTAAGTGGATGTCTTGGAAGCTGGCAATAAGTGCTTAAAGCCACATATACTTCTGAACTATCTGCTTCAAAACATAGATCAGACATGTCAAACACAAGGCCCGGGGGCCGGATCTGGCCCGCAAAGTGGTTTCATGTGGCCCGTGAAGCTACCCTGGAAACAGTGAGGGAACGGCCCCCACTGCCTTGGCCCTGGCCCAGAGACCCTCCTTCTGCCAGAGACCCTCAGATCTGTCCCACTCCTGCCCAGGCCCCCATAGGCACCCTTGATGCGGACGATGTAGAGCTGGCCACGCCCATCCAGTAGGCCATACGCACTCTAGCCATGCCCACCCAGTAGGCCACGCCCACCCTGGCCACACCCACCCAGCCCCCTGAGGGCAACCGCAGTGCTGATGCGGCCCTCAATGAAATTGAGTTTGACACCCCTGACATAGATATTATCCTTTGCCAGGGGACTGAAAGATCAGAATTGTACCATTAATGATGATAAGATAAATTAATGATAACAAAATAGAGCATTTCAATTATTTAGGAATAATGTTCCATTCATCTAGGTGGAGAAATGTCCATTTAGACCATGAAGCACTTGCAGCGAAAAGAAACACCAAAGCTATACTTACTTATTTTTATTCCAGGGAAGGGCAATGTATTCCCATGGCACTGAAATTATTTGAAGCAAAAGTAATGATACCGGTATTGCATGGCATGCATGCAGATCCTTATTCTAACTTTATATCAGCAGAGAGGGTGCAATCCAAATCCCTGAGACTAGTTTTGCAAGTGTCTAAACGTGTTTCTAATGTAACTGTAATGTTAGCCTTCCACCTTAAGAGAGTTTATACCAGGTTCTAGTTCACATAGCAGGGTATCCATGAAATGTTTAAAATTATTTGATTTAAAAACTACACCACTGCCAAAAGCCTAAGTTAACAACATAATAAGTCTGGATTCAAATCCTAGAACCAAGAAATTAAAGTTTTGGTTGAAATGATGGCTGCTATATTGTAAAGATAGGCCAATGCTACTTCTCTTTTGCTGCCCATCTGTTCTATTATTGTTACTTTACTTACAATATTTGTTGTTATTTTGCTGTATTTAGCAATTCTATATATGTAGCTGGTAAATTTTTACATTGCTTGGCTAAATCCAGGTTTTCTTTGTTCAAACCACTTTTTTTCCCAACAGATGTATGAGACATTTCACAATTCTGTTTTAAGACATAAATATAGAGGTTCACGGCTTGTCAAAGTGAGGTATGTAAAACCATTATTCGGAGACATGCCAGAAACTTCAAGTTCATTCTTCTAAAATAATTTGTGTACTTATGTGTATGTATGCAGCTTGTTCAAGGTACATATTTTCTAAATGCCTTACCACAATTTTCTTCTTTATGTGCAATATAATTTTTCCTTTTCCTTTGTAAGATGGTCCCTTTGGTAACTTAATATGATCTGTCTGAGTCATTTCATCTTTATGTATTTATTTTGTTTGTCATCCATCCCTGAAGGCTTTTGGAAGCAATAATAAAATTGTGATCAAAATTACCATAAAATAAAGTGTAACCTTCACAAAACTATTGAATACCTTCCCCCCAAATAGATATAATTAACAATATGAAAATATACACCACAGTATTTTGTTAACCTTTAGGTAAATAGTGAAATGTATTCAAGTATGTGGTGAACTGCTGTGCAGTATCCATGCTGTTGTTTTTGTGACAATTACTTTTTGTAGATCCCAATCCTTAGGAGGGTCAGGGTGTTCTCATATGGTGCAGTTAAAATTAAGGGATGTTGGAGAGTCTTTAAAAAATAAAACATCATTTGAATTACTTCACAAATTGAAGAGGTTCACAATAACTTACACAGATAAATTCACAGTATTTTCCACTATGAAATAGGACACTGTTTCTTAATTCATACTTAAGTCAAACCCCCAATTTACTTCAGTCTTATTTTAGCGTTCTTTCTTTGCCAACTTGCCTTCCATGTCTGTGCTTTTAAGTCATCAAATAGATTTCCCTGTGTTTTATTATATATATTGTTTGAAGTAGAAAAGGCCATCAGGTCGCCATTTTTTTTGGAAGGACTAACAAATCATCTCTCTATTTTCCCATCTCAACATAGTTGTCCTGAAATATTTATCTTCCCTTCAGTCTGTTCTTCTTCTTGATCCTCAGGTTTCTTCTGGTTTATATAGAAAGTCTTTTCCCTTTTCCATGTTGTCAGGCCTTTTTCTGGGTTTTCCATTAACTGTGTTTGTTGATCAGTTGAATCTTCTATCATAGTATTTAATTGTTCCACTTCTTCTATTATATTCTTTGTTGTTGATTCTTTAGTTGTAATCAAAGTTTGGGTTCATATATCTAAGCTGACATCTTGTTCCTTTCTGTACCTTATTTCATCACTAGCTGTAAGAATAGTTTCATAAATTGCTTTCAACATTAAGAGAATCTGTTCCTGATCTTCATCCATGTTCTTTTAGTAGAGTTTTAAGTTAAAAGCTTTACAATCAGAGAACGAAAATATTTTTTTGCTGAGGAAGGGAGATGGCATACTGCCGGCGAGGCCTGGCAATACAGGGATCACTGTCACCTCCTCCTCCTGCTTCTCTGCATGGTCAGCAGATGGTGTGCTGTGATGCATGGGCAATGCATGGGACTGAGAAGGAGGAGGCAGCAGCGACGATCCCTGCATCACCAGGCCTGGCCAGCAGCATGCTGTTTCCCTTCCGCAGCACAACATCTGCCTGTGTGGCGGTGGTGAGGGGCTGCAGGATGATGTGGAGTGGAAGCAGCAAGGGGTGGGTGCACGCCAGAGCCCCCCTTCCCCTACCCTCATCAACGCGAGGATGGATGACACAGCTTTGTTTTTGGAGCTGCTGTTGGCCAGGTCTGGCGATGCAGGGATCATTACTGCCACCTCCTACTTCCCTGTGTGGCCAGCTGATTGAGGGGCTCAGAGCAGCAGCTGCCACCCCCCTCAGATCTGCCGAGTGGATGGGTCCCAGGCCAGGCAAGGGCCCACTTCTAGCTGTCCCGGGGCTGTCTCTACCATGCCGATGGGGCTGTGCTGAGGAAGGGAGATGGTGGCTGCTCTGATTCCCCCTCTGCTGGCAGCTCCCCCTCCAGCCCCGTGCCCGGTACCCCTTCTATGCAATCCTACCTGACCACGGTGAGGATGACAGGCTTGGCCAGTGGGGCGCGGCTTTCCCTGGCAGAGGCTCTACATTTAATACTAAACTGTTTGTCAACAAATTAAGAATACAATATGATATCCTTCCTTTTTGTTAGTTTTTGATTTTTTAAAGTAGTAATCAAAATTTATTTTTATTTCAGTATTTAATGCTTCCTCTCTCTTCCTCTTTGTATCTGCTATCTCTTGCTTAAACTAATAATTTTTGGTTTTGATGTTCCATATAGACCTGTTTATTACTTTCATCAATAAGTTTTTAGCTCATCTACATCCTATTCACCTTTACATGACCTTTATGCACAGATATTCAAATTTAGCTATTAGTTATACTGCTAAGTTTTAATGACCAAAAACTTTTGTTTATCTCAGTTCATAAAAATGTCTTGTGTTCAACATGCACATCTTATCCATTTAAGTATATTCTGTTTTAGATTTCGATAAGATAGTTAAAACTCCATTCTTCTTCAGTCTTATTCTAGCTTTTTTCCTTTGCCAAATCATCTTCCTGTCCTTGTTTTTGAGTCATCAAACCAATCCCCTTGTAATGTCATATATATTAATTGATGTTGGCGAAACCATCTGATCACCACTTTTTTGAGAGGACTTGTAGATCTGGTGGATTTTCTCTTTACTCTTCTATATCGACATGGTTGTTCTGAATTGTTTATCTTCTTATCCAACGGTTCTTTTTCTAGATCCTCCAATTCCTTCTGATTTGTATAGCAAACCTTTTCCTTTTTCCAACTTGTCGGTGTTTTTTCTAGATTTTCAAATGTCAGTATTTGTTGAATAGTTGATTCTTCTGTCATGGTATTTAAATGTTTCATTTTTTCTATTGTATTTTGTATAGATGATTCTTTAGTTGTGGTCAAAGTTTGGGCTTTCATATCTGAGCTGTCTTCTTGTTCCTTCCCATAGCCTTTTAGTTTTTCATTGTCTGTGATAAGAGTTTGAATTATTGTTTTCAACATAGAGAGAATTTGTTGATATTCATCCATAAGGAAATTTTGTTCCTGGTCTTCTTCCATATTAGTATTTTAGATTAAAGCCTTTACACTTAGGAAATCCAAAAGAAGGAAAAGTTTTTTTTCTCAGTAAAGAACACAGCCTTTCACAGCTGTTGTTTCAAAAATTTTAAGGTTATGTGTCTTATCTATTTTCCTAGGCTGTCAGCCAGGCCCCTGAAGAATAACAGATTAAAATACCAAATTTGAGCACATGGTGTTGCCTCTACCTTTTAAAGTTTCCCTTTAAGTCCCAAAGTTATTTTAATCTTTTCAGTTTTTCTTCTTTTTTATAAGGAAAAACTCAGATTTTCAACAGAAGTAGATAATGAAAAAGAAAAAAAGTCTTTCAGTCCACAAGCTTTAAGAAATAAAATTCCAATTGGGATTCAGTTATTTTTTCAACATTTTAAATTCCCCTGGGTGGTTGGTTGCCGCTCTTTCTGGAGGGAGGGCTAAACTCTCTCTTTCCTCACCACAGGGGGGAAAATGCTTAGCAGCTTAAGGAGGCACAGAAAATAGTTAGGGTGTAAATGAGGTAGATCTCACCCAGTCTCTTCTGCACTTCTTTAAGAGTTGCCTGGTGGAAAATGTGACTTCGGCTATTCGTAGCCTAGGGATGAGCCATAATGGCCATTCCTTTCATCCGCCGGTTTGGAGGGATCACCAGGTCTAACATGAGAGTTGCGGCTCTCCCACAACCAGCGAAGGCCCCTCCTTGCTGGTCTTCGGGGCAACTTTTGGCCCTTTTCAGGCCCCCCCAGTGATGTAAAACTGGATGAGGGAGAGCAAGTCTCCTAGCTGTCCATGGCGGCTGTGAGGCAAACTGGAAGTCCCCATTTGCATACTTTTATTAAGAGACTGCATGGTTATGTCCATATAATAAGCTGGAATTAACACAGTTTGAGGGCATTTTTTGTTTTTTATATCTACAGAAATTAAATGTTTAAATGTGGACCTTATAAATATATCAACATGTTGACTAAAGTAAGAAGTTAACAAATATTGCTATTAACAATCATTAATTATGTTTCATTTTACCTTTTTTCTTTTTCTAGTTCCTTATTATAGAATCTACTGGTAATCACATAAGCACATTGATCACTTGTGATTAATAATTTGGTTGTCTTTCAGTCCTGATTCTGATGGAGTATTGGCTCAAGTTGTGCTAATCTTTTTCTCTCATACTGAAAGTGAAGTATCACTCCACATAGCAGCCAATAGAATTTTGCGGCATAGGCTGCAGATATATCCTGGGTCTGCACACATTGATCTCTCCTCTTCCTCTGTTACAGGTAAGTGTTTTGAAACTTTTAGTAGTAACTGAGGTGCAATTTATTGAGGTTTTATGCTGTATGTTTTGCACTATGCATCCACTAAAAGACTATCTGTAAACATCATAGAAATGGAGGATGTTGTACAACAGGTAGCAACCAAGACCATCCCAAAGAAAAAGAAATGCAAGAAAGCAAAATGGCTGTCTGAGGAAGCTTTGCAAATAGCTGAGGAAAGGAGGGAAGTGAAAGGCAAGGGAGAAAAAGAAAGATATGCCCAATTAAATGCAGAATTCCAAAGAATAGCTAGAAGAGATAAGAATGCCTTCTTAAATGAACAATGCAAAGAAATAGAAGAAAACAATAGAATAGGGAGGACCAGAGATCTTTTCAAGAAAATTGGAGAGATGAAAGGAACGTTTGATGCAAAAATGGGCATGATAAAGGACCAAAATGGCAGGGACCTAACAGAGGCAGAAAAGATTAAGAAGACGTGGCAAAATTACACAGAAGAACTATACAAGAATGAGCTTAACATCCCTGATAATCACAATGAGGTGGTCACTGACCTTGAGCCAGACATCCTACAATGTGAAGTGAAGTGGGCCTTAGAAAAGCTGAGCAACAACAAAGCTAGTGGAGGTGACAGTATTCCAGCTGAGCTATTCAAAATCTTAAAAGACGATGCAGTAAAAGTGCTACACTCAATTTGCCAGCAAATTTGGAAAACTCAACAGCGGCCACAGGATTGGAAAAGATCAGTTTACATTCCAATTCCAAAGAAAGCCAGTGCCAAAGAATGTTCAAACGATCGCACCATTGCACTCATTTCTCATGCTAGTAAAGTTATGCTTGAAATCCTACAAGCTAGACTCCAGCAGTATGTGGATCAAGAACTACCAGAAGTACAGGGAGGATTTTGAAGAGGCAGAGGAACTAGAGATCAAATTGCTAACATACGCTGGATCATGGAGAAAGCTACAGAGTTCCAGAAAAACATCTACTTCTGCTTCATTGACTATGCTAAAGCCTTTGATTGTGTGGATCATAACAAACTCTGGCAAGTCCTTAAAGAGATGGGCATACTGGACCATCTTATTTGTCTCTTGAGAAATCTATATGCGGGCCAAGAAGCAACAGTGAGAACTGGACACAGAACCACTGATTGGTTCAAAATTGGGAAAGGAGTCCGGCAAGGCTGTATACTGTCGCCTTGCCTATTTAACTTATATGGAGAGCACATCATGACAAAGGCAGGGGTAGATTAATCAAAAGTTGGAATTAAGATTACCGGAAGAAACATCAACAACCTAAGATATGCAGATGATACCACTCTAATGGCAGAAAGTGAAGAGGAACTAAAGAGCCTCTTGTTGCAAGTGAAGAAGGAGAGTGCAAAAGTTGGGTTGAAACTAAACATTTAAGAAAACCAAGATCATGGCATCTGGCCCTCTCAATTCCTGGCAAATAGATGGGGAAGAAATGGAGGTAGTGACAGATTTTATTTTCCTGGGTTCCAAGATCACTGCAGATGGGGACTGTAGCCAAGAAATTAACAAGACGCTTGCTCCTTGGGAGGAAAGCCATGGCAAATCTAGACAGCACACTAAAAAGCAGAGACATCACCCTGTCAACAAAAGTGTGTATAGTCAAGGCTATGGTCTTCCCAGTTGCAATGTATGGCAGTGAAAGCTGGACCATAAGAAAGGCTGAGCACCAAAGAATTGAGGCCTTTGAAATATGGTGCTGGAGAAGACTCCTGCGAGTTCCTTGGACTGCAAGGCGATCAAACCGGTCAGTCCTAGAAGAGATCAACCCTGACTGCTCTTTAGAAGGCCAGATCCTGAAGCTGAAACTCAAATACTTTGGCCACCTAATGAGAAAGAAGGACTCACTGGAGAAGAGCCTAATGCTGGGAAAGATTGAGGGCAATAGAAGAAGGGGATGACAGAGAATGAGGTGGCTGGATGGAGTCACTGAAGCAGTAGGCGTGAGCTTAAATGGACTCCAGAAGATAGTAGAGGACAGGAAGGCCTGGAGGAACGTTGTCCATAGGGTTGCGATGGGTCGGACACGACTTCGCAACTAACAACAACAACAATATATCTAACATATGATTCTGAAGGTGATGCAGAAAAGGCTGAGGTGGAAAACTGGCAGGAAATTTGGAGCTGCTAGCCCTTATAGCAGCTGAAATTTGAGGAAAGATCTCATCACAGGGGAAAGAAAGCTGTACTGTCTATCTCACAGTTGTACAAGACCTTTCTTCATGTCATTGTTTGCTAAAAGCAAATAAAATGCTTGTTCTCTTATGAATAAGAAACTGGCTTAATGTTACATTATTTTCACTACTGTTCATAATTGATCTTCATAAACTTAATTTTTTAAATCCAATTTCCCATTATATCACATTCTTTCTCTACCTTATCCTTTATACTTTGGCACCAATCAGCTGTTCAAAAAACCTGTAGTTTCGGTGCAGAAGGATTTTCAGAGCTTGGGGCAGGAACTTAGCAGTGATAGGCTGTAGTCTTAGTTTTTCAGAGGTTTTACCTGTATATACGGAGTAAAAAGGGGGAAAAACAGTGTATAGCAGAGTTCAATATATGGATAAAGGAGTGATGCAAACTGAAAGGTTTTGATTATGTTAGTCATGATGTTTGTAGATGGTTTGATAAAAAGATGTGTAAAAGAGATTATATGCATCCATCATAGAAAGGGACTGAGCAATTTAGTATTAGGTTCAAGAGTTTTCTGGAGAAGATTTAAATGGAATAATGGGCACAGAGAGTTAATTTATACAGAACATTTTTGTCCCCAGCAATCTAAACCTAATAGAGTTTCTAACATAGGTGCTTGTATGGTTAAGAATATTAAGGTTGATGTTAAAATAAATCAAGCTTTTGATAATGTGTGCCATACCATGTGCACTAATCAAACAGGTGTTAAGGAAGAAGGGCAACTCGGACATTTGTCTTCCAAAGGATAGAGGAAGGAAACTAGAGAGTCAGCCATACTAACTCCTCCTAACCAGTGCTTTTTTTGTAAAAGAAAAAGGTGCCGGAACTCACACATGTCATACAACCCACCTTGCCTACCCTACAAGGCTCCATCCAAAAAAGGTGCCAGAACTCCGTTCTGAGCGTTCTATGAGGAAAAAAAGCCCTGCTCCTAACAAAGATAAAGTGATAGAAGGGGTTATAGGGACTTGGGGGGGGGAGTGACCATGTAATATTGGAATTCAACATTATGCAAGCACAAGGAATAAAAAAAATAAAGTAGTCTTGGACTTTAAGAGAGCTGATTTTAATAAACTTAGAGAGTGCATGGGAAGGATTGATGAAAATCCTCAAGGAGAAAAGAACTCAAGAAGCTTGGGAAACTTTGAAAAGTGACATTATAAAAGTTCAGTTTTGCACAATACCAATGTAGATGAAAAATAAGATATCTCAAAAGAAGCCTGCATGGCTCCACATAGACTTCTCTATGTATAAAAAAGTATAAAAAGTGGACAGAGGGGCACATAAGTAAGGCAGAATATTGTATTCTGAATAGTCTGAATATGAACTCAGGAAAGCTAAGGCTCAAAATGAACTAAGGCTTGCAACAAATGTCAAAACAAAAAAAATAGCTTCTTTCAATATGATGATGTGTTTCCTGTACACATTAGTTAACTGATTAGCAAAAAGTTCATTTCTTCTGCTTTGATGGGTGGTTTATAGTACACAGTTATTGCAAAGTTATTTTTTCCTTTTATATAAGCATTTAAGGAGGCTTTCATCCTTGGTTTTATGCATTTCTATTGACTTGCAGTGATTTCTTATATATAATGCAACTCCACCTCCACTTTTGTTAGGTCTAATTTATATTCTTTCAGCAATTTCATTTCAATTTCAAAATTCAGTTTCAAGAATTTCAAGAATTCTTGACAAAATTCTCTTTATTATTCTCTTTTATTATTATAAACTCAGTCAATAATTATTTCTAATCTTGTTAATCTATTCTTGCTTACTTCCCCACCAGATATGAAGGGAGAAATGGCTCAAAGAATCTTCAATGGCAGTAAGTACACAGTAAATATTTCATTTTACTTAAAACAGATAGAAGTCTCCTTTTAAAATAGGTTTCAAACTAGTCATAATAATCTAGTTTTACTGGCCATTTTAGATAAATGTAAACTTGGTATCAGACCTGCCCCAATCTAGGTCTCTAGAAAAGAAACACTTTGACTCCATTTGATTGAAGTGATAGGTTCTTTTATTAAAGATAAGGGGTTGCAACAAAAGCTAGATTATTCTCAAAATGGAGTCAAAAACACAAAGTAAATATTTCAAACCTAAGAATGCCTCATAAAGAAGACTGGGGTTTGTGAGTGTATTTTTCTATTACATGGCAAGATACTTATCTTTCCAGAACTGCAAAGAGAATTGTTTGCGGCTAGATATTATGTTCTCCCATTTGTACTTTTAAACAATATTTTTTTAAAAAAATTAATAGACAAACTGCCCATGTACATCTGGGGAAACTGAAACTGTAAGTTGTATTTTATTATTCTGTCATTCTATAAGGACTTGCACTTAAAATACATTCATACTATACTGCTGGATTTCCCAGGCAGATTTTATTTTATTTTTTTTTATTTTAATTCCATTTATATCCCGCCCTTCTCCGAAGACTCAGGGCGGCTTACAAGCTTAGCAGTAGCCTTCATTCTATGTATATGCCTGCTTGTTAGGGCTTTCACACACACCCCCAAGATTTGATGATTTTATATTATTCTGCTCTATTTACATATATAATATTGCCTAACACTTACAGCAGCTAACTGCCATGTAGCTGCTTTGAAAATAGATCAACAAATCCTTAAACATGATTCCTTAGATGGTATGGCCTCCGATTAGAACTGAGAGAGTTCTAGAAATTTGTGTTTTATCATTTTATTTATAGGTTGATTTTATATTTTGATATGTATATTTTAAAGTACTTTATTTGACTGAGAGGAATTGTTACAAATTTTATAGAGCCTAGCAGCATGCGCGCGCGCACACACACACACACTCTTATTGTGCTTATTGATTAGCCTTTGAGAGTATTGCTTTGTAAAATTTTGTTAGTGCACAGCAGGGGTGTCAAACTGCCCCATTGCCAGTGGGAAAAAAGTCATGAAATGTTGCGACATGTAATATGATGTTGCAAGTTTGACACCCCTGGTGCAGAGCTTTGCTGTTAAGCTGACAAATGTGAGTAAACTTTGATTTGTCTTTGTTGTTACAATTCTGATCAGTTTTATGACCAATGTATATCATACTTATTAAGCTGAAAAATCTTTTCCCCCTTGGCTTTAATAGTCTGTGGGCTTCGATATAACAGGTCATTAGGATCATCAAGAATAACTGGAGGTGTATCATCTGGGGAATGGCCATGGCAAGCCAGTCTCCAGCGAAACAACATCCATCGTTGTGGTGCAACATTGATCAGCAACACATGGCTTCTATCTGCAGCACATTGCTTCAGAGCGTAAGTTTCCAATTGAGAATAACTATGATATATTTTAATTAGTATTCTAAATAGCTTTGATTGACATCTAAAATTAAACAATTCAAAATATATAATAATGGAGAGGGCCTGAAGAAGATGGCCTTCACTAGAAACACATATGTGAGGTAAATGCAGAATTCCATTGGCCTCTTTGAGGAAATAACCATCTTCAGGGAAATGTCTTCATACTTCACATTTTCCCTTTCTGAAATTTCTTTCCATTGACAATATGTTTCTTCTTAGAATGTTATCCTCTACAAAGCTCTGCCTAGGAATGCGAGGGGTATAGGAAGACTAAAGAAACCATAATAAGCCATTCTTTTTGAACACTGGGTCTCTTATAAGTAGCTTCCTTCTTATGTTCCAGCCAATGTGGATTTAGGAATATTTGGTTTGAGATTAAATGCTTAGCATGACTGACACTGGGATCATGGGAAAGGGTTAAACAACATTGCATACCAGCCAATTTTGGACTCTGAATCTTCATGACATGTTGCACATCTATTTTAAAGATCTTCTGTGCAACCATGAATATTAGAATGCTAATTTGAATCCATTACATGGGTACAGATTTAACATACATCAATTCCTGTGATTTATTATGGAAATATATTTTTTTGATTTATTTTTCAGTAGTCTCTTTTTGGTAGAACTCAGATAATTCACAGTGACATTTCTCTTTTGTTCGTTTTCAGAGCAAAAAATCCACATAAATGGACAGTTAGCTTTGGAACGTATTTAAGACCTTCTCTAATGATACGGCTTGTCAAAACAATTATAATTCATGAAAAATACCAGAATGCAGGTCATGAACATGATATTGCTGTTCTGCAGTTGACTAAAAGTGTAAAGTTTACAAAGGCTATTCATCGAATTTGTCTCCCAGATTCAAATGAAAAGATTCCATATAATATTGATGCTGTGGTTACAGGATGGGGAGCACTTAGTAACGAGGGTAAGCATGCCAATTTAGAACACTATTGTATTTTATACTAATCACAAATTATACATTTTAGATAAAGAGAAAGAAAAGATTATTCTTTTTTGAATCAGAGCAGATATTTGTCTATCATTTGCCAGCCAAATAATTAATGTAGGGAAGAAAATTAGTTGCATGGAGATAGAGAAGAAATGAGACTAAGGAAGATGAAAAAATATAGTAAAAATTGAAAGAGAAAAAGTAAGCACAGAAAGTGCAGGTGGTGACAGGAATTAATTGAGAAAGATTAATGCAGAAGAAACCACTACAAGCCAACAAGAATTAGATTGGCATCCAGAAAGATTATTAACAATACGTTGGCTGTCCAGACATTTATTGTGTAAGAATGTTGTTGTTGCTGCTGTTGTTAGCTGCGAAGTCGTGTCCAACCCATCGCGACCCTATGGACAACATTCCTCCAGGACTTCCTGTCCTCTACCATCTTCTGGAGTCCATATAAGCTCATGCCTACTGCTTCAGTGACTCCATCCAGCCACCTCATTCTCTGTCGTCCCCTTCTTCTCTTGCCCTCAACCTTTCCCAGCATTAGGCTCTTCTCCAGTGAGTCCTTCCTTCTCATTAGGTGGCCAAAGTATTTGAGTTTTAGCTTCAGGATCTGGCCTTCTAAAGAGCAGTCAGGGTTGATCTCCTCTAGGACTGACCGGTTTGATCACCTTGCAGTCCAAGGGACTCACAGGAGTCTTCTCCAGCACCATAGTTCAAAGGCTTCAATTCTTTGGCACTCAGCCTTTTTTATGGTCCAACTTTCACTGCCATACATTGCAACTGGGAAGACCATAGCCTTGACTATACGCACTTTTGTTGACAAGGTGATGTCTCTGCTTTTTAGGGTGCTGTCTAGATTTGCCATGGGTTTCCTCCCAAGGAGCAAGCGTCTTTTAATTTCTTGGCTACAGTCCCCATCTGCAGTGATCTTGGAACCCAGGAAAATAAAATCTGTCACTACCTCCATTTCTTCCCCATCTATTTGCCAGGAATTGAGAGGGCCGGATGCCATGATCTTGGTTTTCTTAATGTTCAGTTTCAACTCAGGTTTTGCACTCTCCTTCTTCACCCGCAACAAGAGGCTCTTTAGTTCTTCTTACTTTCTGCCATTAGAGTGGTATCATCTGCATATCTTAGGTTGTTGATATTTCTTCCGGCAATCTTAATTCCAACTTTTGATTCATCTAGCCCTGCCTTTCTCATCATGTGCTCTGCATATAAGTTAAATAGGCAGGGTGACAGTATACAGCCTTGCCAGACTCCTTTCCCAATTTTGAACCAATCAGTGGTTCCATGTCCAGTTCTCACTGTTGCTTCTTGGCCCGCATATAGGTTTCTCAAGAGACAAATAAGATGGTCTGGTACACCCATCTCTTTAGGAACTTGCCACAGTTTGTTATGACTAACCAATCTTTTCCATCGTTAACTATGGGGGAGTGAGGTGTTACCCCCCCCGTTGATAGGGCCCGCAACTTGGGCGTCCTCCTGGATTCACGGCTCAGTTTGGAAGATCATATAGGAGCCGTGGCCAGGGGGGCTTTTGCCCAGGTTCACCTGGTGCGCCAGTTACGGCCCTATCTGGACCGAGATGTCCCACGCACAGTCACCCATGCGCTCGTGACCTCCCGGCTAGACTACTGCAATGCTCTCTACATGGGGCTGCCCCTGAAGACCACTCGGAGGCTTCAGCTGGTGCAGAATGCAGCCACGCGAGTTGTGATGGGAGTCTCCCGATACTCCCATGTAACACTTCTTCTCCGCGAGCTGCATTGGCTTCCAGTTGCCCTCCGGGTGAGATTCAAAGTGCTGGTGATGACCTATAAAGCCCTAAATGGCATGGGCCCGGATTATCTGAGGGAGCACCTGCTGCCAGCGTCAATTTCCCATCGTCCTGTGCGCTCCCACAGGGAGGGCCTCCTCAGGTTACCGTCGGTCAAGGATTGCCGATGGGCGATCCCCAGGGGGAGGACGTTCTCTGTGGGCGCGCCTGCCCTATGGAATCAACTGCCAACAGAACTCCGGACTGCCCCCGACCTTTGTTCATTTCGCCGGGACCTAAAAACCTGGCTCTTTGAGCTATCTTGTCTGGACTGAGGGGTTTAATGTTTTTAAATTGTGATTTGTTTTTTTTTTGCAGCTAGACTTAACTTAATTTTATTTTAATTTTATATTGTATTGTTTTTAAATTTTGCCTTGTAAACCGCCCTGAGTCCTTTGGGAATTAATAATAAATAAATAAATGATCCACACAATCAAAGGCTTTAGCATAGTCAATGAAGCAGAAGTAGATGTTTTTCTGGAACTCTCTAGCTTTCTCCATGATCCAGCGTATGTTGGCAATTTGATCTCTAGTTCCTCTGCTTCTTCGAAATCCTGCCTGTACTTCTGGTAGTTCTTGATCCACATACTGCTGGAGTCTAGCTTGTAGGATATTAAGCATAACTTTACTAGCATGAGAAATGAGTGCAATGGTGCGATAGTTTGAACATTCTTTGGCACTGCCTTTCTTTGGAATTG
Organism: Vipera ursinii; assembly: GCF_947247035.1. Lineage (NCBI taxonomy): Eukaryota > Metazoa > Chordata > Lepidosauria > Squamata > Viperidae > Vipera > Vipera ursinii. Next base: position 50,235,704 of record NC_139517.1, read on the forward strand.
GAATGTAAGCTGATCTTTTCCAATCCTGTGGCCACTGTTGAGTTTTCCAAATTTGCTGACAAATTGAGTGTAGCACTTTTACTGCATCGTCTATGGACAGTACCAAAAGTGTGTAAGAATGTAAAACAGTAATTAGCCATCTTAAACTTGTCAAGATTTCACTTAATTGGGGGGGGAGCTTTTCTTACTTGGAATGGCATGAAACTGTTCCACCAGTTTTCAGCAATAATAACCCAGAGGACAGCAAGATTTTATGGTTATGGGGCTACAGGTTACTGAACCTTGTTTTTATATTTGGAAATTTGGGGAGGTTACTTAATATGAAAAATACTGAAGAGGTTAACTCAAACCTTCACAAACCTACCCCAAATCCATCTGTATATCAGCAGTCAGTATGACTCCACTTGAAGAATTTGAAGAAACAGGTAGTCTTGATATACATGCAGGCATTTAATAATATTAGCAGTTAAAAAAGACCCCCCCACCAAAAGCTATATATGACCCCATTTCAAAATTACAATGGCTGCAGTCCTCTGGAATGATTTGCCCTACGGCCAATCACAGGGACACTGCAGTGCTCCTTGCCTCTCTGCCCCATCCTCCTTTGCTGGGACCCTGCAACTCTTGGGCCTGCTACAGCAGACCCATCATCCACCACACTTACCTTTTGAAGATTTCTGGATATGCATCCATGAATTGTGGTTACACCCCTGAATCGTTGCCACTTCTGGAATTACAGCATGTGACCATGTAATAAATCAATCCAGTTTGCTGACTTAACATGGTTTGTACAGCATTGCAGAAGCTCTTTGCAGCTTTCAGAAGCTTCCGCAGCTTTGGGCAGACCTGAAGCACTTTGTCCTCAGGCCCTGTGACAGGGACCCAAAAGCAACTACTATTTTGTGGGCTGGACAAAATGGCAGTTGCTTCTGGACTCACCCATGCAGTTGTGTACTGAAGCAATCCATTCCAGCCCTTTGGAAGTCCTGGAGCTCTTCAAAAGATAAGTGAGGAGAGGGTGTTTGGCTTGGTGGGGTGGGAATCAGGCCTAAGGCTTGGAAGGACTCAGTAGGGAATGGGAAAAGGCTTACGATGACCCAAAAAGTGGGAGGTGGACCATTGGGCATCTCAGAAGTGAAAGACTTGGAAGGACCAAGAGCCTGCCCTTCTCAAGGGATCCCATGCTTTGCTTAATATTTAAAGTTTAATAATTCATTGGGGAGAGCAGAGATGAGGGGGGTCATTTGATGAGATGCTTAATGACAGTTGCAACATGGGACATGTTGTATCTCAAGGATTACCTGTATATGTAATCCTTGTTTCAATCACTCTTTCAGCAACAGTTTAAAATTACAATGGTGCTGGATAGAGGGGACTTATGACCAGTCCATAGTTTTGGCTGTTGCAGTGTTCCCATCATATATAATCATATTCCAGACACTCAGTCCAGCTTGTGATTATGACATTGCAGTAACTTATGATTATGTGATTGTGGTTTTTGACATTCAACTGTTGGCTTTACACAAGCAAAGTCAGAAGCTGTTTCTACTCCCATCACTTTTTTGCGTAGCTGACTTTATAGTACCTGCGTCTTCCTGCTTAACAACCTGTGCAGTTCTTGGGTTACAATGGCAATGTGGACTGCTAGGACTGCCATTACTAAATTATTTCGTCATGTGACATTGTGCTTTAAGAACACATCACATAGCAACAGAAATTCTGGTCCCAATTGCCATTGTAACCCAGGACTACTTCTAATCCAAAAAGGAGCAACAAAAAAAGAAAGAAGGGAAGAAAGGAAGAGAAAGAAAGGAAAAAAGAAATGAAATGAAAAGAAATGAAAAGAAAAAACAGGAGTAGAACATAACAATATATCATTAGTGACAATTCACTTGTTACAAATTTTTAGCCCATATTGCTTTTGGAAATGAAAGAATTGTTTCAATGACCAGCCCATTTTTAGTCCTTCCCTCAAAATGGTAAGAAAGAGACAGGAATTGACTGGTGAGAAATTGATAAAATGAGTGAAAAAGATATTTCCTATCAGTCTTCATTTCAGATATTATATTCAGATATTTTTTTCTGGCAAAAGTTTACAGACATACAGATATTCATAAGATTATTACAAATTGGGGCAATATTTAGAAATTTCCACAGATACAATCCATAGACACAATTAAAGTTGATGTATATATGTCTGTCCCTATCTTTAAATCCTAGGTCTTTTTAAATCTGCAAAAATTTGATCATTTGTTTAATAGTCCTGAGCCATCTACAATACTGTCTCACTTGGAAACCACTCTCTCCTGTCTTGCCAACTTCATTTCTTGCACTCCCAGCCTATTCTTGCAAGATTAATGAAGATTACTTGAGGCTAAATTCAGAACTGTAGTTGTGCTAGTACTAGATCTAAGAGAAATAAAAATAAAAAACAGAGCCTTAAGTAGTATTAGTCAGCTACTGAATAATGAAGAACCAATTAATCATAGCTTTTGTTGTCCTTTTGAAACACTAGGGAATAAAAAATGATTCAACACTGATCTCCACATTCAGTATATCTATATACTATAATTATATTTGGTTGTTTGAACCCTCACATTAGCCCAAATGGTGGATTATACTACAACAATTTTTGAACCAAAATAATTATCTCTACTAACTTAAAGAATATGTAAAAATAATCCAGGAACTATTAATCCAGTGAAATTGAAATTACCCTGAGGTTCACACAGGTGCGGACATTGTAGTATTCCTGAGTTCAAATGGCCATGATTTCTGATGTTTGCCAGTTTCCCACAAGCAAAGTCAATGCCAAAACTGGCAGGAAATTTGAACTTGCTCCTTTTCCCCCTGCTTTTTTGCCCACCTCTGGTTATTTTTAAAGCAAAGTGATTGCAATACTATTCAGGAAAATTTAATGTTCATTCTAACCACATCAGAGTGCCCTACCTTTCTCTCAAAGGATGACCAAATGGGCCACAGGCAGTTTAGTTTTTAATATAATAAAATTTCACTGAGTTTGTCATTGAAACTGAAATACATTTGCCCCAAATAAACAATTTTCTTGATTACTACTCATCTTTTCCTTTCTAATATCTTCTAAAGGGAAAATTCAGATTAATTTCTGCTACCTTCTCATAATATTTATTCAGGTTTCAATACCTATATTTTTCTTATAAAAATGCCTATTTAGTACTTATTTATTAGAACAATACTCACTAATTTATTTAGTACTGTTATTGTTAGCAGGAAATGATAGATATTCTTTGTTTGGGCAACAATCTTAATCTTAAAAAAGACAGATTGAGCTTAAAAAATTGGGTGTGGCAGCAGTAAAGTGTGAAGATATGTATTAATGTGCTGGTGGGCTTGGGACCCTGATGGGGTATGTTATGATGGAAGTGGTGGGCTGAGTGAGAGATAAATCATACCATTCATACTCTTGGTTCTTAACCTTTATTTAATATTGTGTTTTGTTATTTTAATGCTTTTATATTTATGCTTTTATACCACTGTAAACCAGCCAAAGTCACTGGTAATGCAGGAGCTATATAAATTTAACAAACAAGCAAATATTGTATGTGCTGAATATGTTATTTAATGCCTTTCCTGTCTTAGTGCAAATAATCTGGGAAAATAACTGGATATTTCTGTTCAGGTGAAACTCCTAATGTCCTTCAGGAAGCAACAGTAAAACTCATAGACTCCAAAGTTTGCAATAGAAAGGAAGTGTACAATGGGGCAATAAAACCTGGAATGATATGTGCTGGATATCTTGAAGGAGGAATTGATTCATGCCAGGTATGGTTATATCTTATCTCAACCAGTGGGCTAAAAATGATTCAGCATTAATCCAATTTAGGGATTTAAGTGCTATTTGTGGAATACTAATTATCATGAATCTGTCAAAATTAATCTTATCTTTTAGTCTTTTTAAAAAATACATTTTAATGTATTGAGCAATATTTAATTAGATATGAGATTTAGAGATTGCATGACTCAAAAATGGGTCTGGGTAATTTATACTTAAAAAACAGAAAACAATAAAAAGAAAATCCTGTGTTAGAGATAAGCATTCTACTTCAAGGCCTGGGAAAAAGACTAAATTTATAATGATGTCTGGAACATCACCAAGATGGAAGGCATACGGATCTCTGGGGAGATACTAATCCAGACAACAGATGCCATGATAAAGAATGATCAAGAAATAATGTTTTGGTCTCAATATGTGACATTATGTGATCAAGAGAACCTGAAGCACATTGATCTACATAGTCATTCATATAGACAGAAACCATGGGAGAATGGCAATTCTGCAAATAACCTGGTCTTATGCCATAAAGGTTTTTATAGGTGGTCATCAGGATTTTGAATTGCACCCAGAAATTTATTGGCAATTAAGGTAGCTTGTGGAGCAGTGGTGTCATAAGGCAATACTCAGGGTGGAATGGGACAACATGGCACAGCCAACTTGCTGCAATCAACTTGCCATGGAGAACTTTAAAAGAAAAGGTGAAGGCATTTGGGGAAAGCAAAGAAGGTAGAAGCAGGGAGGAAGAGCTAGTAGAACAAGTAGAGATCTTAGAAGACTGAAACCTATTCTGGACAGAGGCAGCTACTATGCAACCCAAATTGTAGGTAAGAAATATAATAGAAAGTCAGTTTGTCTAAATCAGTGATTCTTGAACTGTTTGACTCAGATTGAATAACATCATTACCCCACCCCCACCCAGAAAAGCAGCTTGTTATTTTACTCAAGTTTCCTGGAAGCAGCAGTTCCATCTGGATCCTTGATTTACAAACAAATAAATGGCTCCATTATCAAGATTTGATCAGATTATGCCTTTAAGGGTAACCGCCCATAGTTTAAGAATTACTGGTCTAATCAAAGCCTAACAGCAAATTCTAACAAGATTCCATCTTTGCATACAGGCCTAGGGCTTCCAACAGAATTGCCAATTAGAAAAAGTCCCAAACAAATTGAGGAAGTATAATTCCTCCAGAGGCTATTGACATCCATATTCAAATGTTATTGTTGTTATTATTATTGCAGCAGAAGAAGTACACAAATTAATTTATTATTTTAGGCAATCATGGCACCTTGTCATATTGGGTTTCTAGCTGTTGTTAATACCAGTTCTAAAGATTATTTAGGGATATCTAGCTTTGGAAACTGCATGTGCTGCTTGTCCTCTTCTGTATGTTGCCAATGCTGTGACAATGGATGTTGTTGCTCTGACAACTGAGAACCAGCAGCCATTTTTACTTTTGGTTTTAATGTGCCTTTCTATTCTTCTAGAGTTCAAATGTAGAAGGTGGGATGGGGTAAATGCCTGAGGATTTAGCTAGCCATAAAAATGTAGAAGTGTGGAAACTCAGGGACCTGTTCAGATAAGGTTTTGGTGGGCTGAGGGGCCGGGGAGGAAAGCCCACGTTTAGTGCTAATTGGGGAATGTGATTTATGACAGCTCTTGTGGGTTGGGAATTGCAATTTGTTACTTTGTATCTGGGAGGAGGGAATCTCATTCTTGGGTTCAACTATGTAAGTGCCGATACTTTGTATCCTAAATAAAATGTTCTTTAAGGAAGAATTCTTGCCTTGAAGTTCTTTTACTGGTTTCATCTATCGGAACCATGACATTAACCCAAGAATCCTATCTACTCTAACATCCTTTGGGGTCCTGAGCTCCAGTCACCTTCCCAAATCAGAGGGAAGGTAGACAAAGATTCAGGGAAGATTCAGCATGGAGAAAAAAGATGCACCCACAACCAGCACCCTGACTATGGCAGCTGCCTCAGCGGAGGAAGCGCAAGCCCTTGTGTCGTTGGAGAAAGTGAGTTTGGAACTGCTGGCAGTGGGAGTGAGACCCAAAATGCGGGAGCTATTGTGGTCCTGGGGAGTGGACCCTGCCCATTGGAGCCGCTAAGCATCCCGAGACAGCCCAATCGAGGAAGAGTTCTTCAAGAGTAGCTGAGTCGGAGTTGCAAGTGGGTGCCTTGCAGGAATCATGCTTCCCCGATCGGAGAAGAACAAAAAGGTTGGTGGCGGCAGAAGTTTCGGATGAGTGGAAGTACCTGTCTGCACTCCGTCCCCAATTGGTGGGGAAGTTGGTGGAGAAATTCAAGGGGCTAGATGTGAGAAGCGAGGGACAGGTCACCCTCTCCTTGCCCATTAGTGAGCATGATGACCAGCAAGATCAGCACTAATCTATGCCCAGAAGAAACCTTAGTCCCAGTGACAGAGCTTGGGCGGCTACTCCACACTGAAGCCACCAGCATCAACCTCAAACCCAGTGGGGAGGAAGAGTCCTGACTTTCAGTCATGGGATGACAGTCCAGGCTGTCATTGAGCATCAAGGAGTCCAGAACGCTACTCATGAAGTGACAGCCTTGGCTATTGGAGAAGGCCTAATCGGCGTCACAGTCTCCTGACAGGCATCACTGCTGCGAAAGCTCCAGATGGTGGAATTGTTATGACAGCCCTGAGAGATGCCTTTGTGACAGTCCTGACCCTCGGAGAAGCCCTGACCAGCATCGCTCGTCAAGGTCTCCTGATAGGCACCACTGCCATGAAAGCCCCAGATGGCAGAATTGTTATGACAGTCCCAAGAGACGCCCATGCTACTGAAGCCCACACCATCACCGAAACCATTGAAGCCCTGATTGCTAGTGGTACCATGAGAGCCCTGACCATTACTACCATTGGTCACACAGCCCCGATTATCACAACCGCCATCACCCGAGCCAGAGACCTGCACTTAGAGCCAACCTGAACATAGAGGTTCAACACGACTTGGTTCAACAGCTGGGGTGTGCAATCTGTTGCACAGACAGCAACCACCAGGCGCAGAGCAGCCACTTGGGGGCCAGCAGTAGTTGGGCATGGAACCATAGCTGAGAGGACAACAATTAGGTGGGCAGCAACCTATAATTGCACCACCTTTTAAGGCCATTTTTGACGGCGATCTGGAGAAGTTGGTTTTCTTCCTCAATCAGATGCATTCCCATATGAACCAAAATGCCAATTTTTACCCCGACCCCACTTGCCCTGGTCAATGTTTTTGCAGCCAATTTAGAGGGGGAAGCATCTGAGTGGCTAAATAACTTGTACAACAAACAAGCGACTGAACTAGGGAACCTCCATCTTTTCATCTGAGGTTTGATAACCAGATTCGAGGATGCATCCATATCTCTCAAAGCCAAAAAATATATTCACAAGGTGAATCAAGCCAGCAGGCCTGCATTGGAATATATGTGGGAATTTTGGAGGGTGGCAGGTCAGATTAAGAGGTGGCCAGAGCACTCCCTGGTACATCACTTCAAAGAGGGACTAGATGACCATCTATCCCAGGCCTGTATCACTCGGGGAGTTCCTGATCAACTACAAGAGTGGTACCGAGTGACAGTGAAGCTAGACATCGAACTTGCTCACTATAAGAAGCCGACTCATCCAGAAACCGAGTCGAAGCCAGAACAAACCAGATGGCTGCCACCATGGAGAATCTCAGCAACCACAGCCGGGGAATCTCCTAAGCCACCTACGGGCCCACCGATCAAGTGCTTCAGATGTGGCCAACAGGGACATCAAGCGGTGAATTGTCTGGTCCCATATCCCCAGCAGAAAGGCAGATTGGGACCGCTGGAGAAGAAGAAACCTGCCCAGTGGCTGACAAAAGAAAAGTCAAGCAGGGTTGCACAAGAACCTGTCATCCAGACCGCATCACCTATGCAGGAAAGAGCTGAGACTCCAGCTGGAACCACACCCACTCTGGCCTCCTACGACAGCGATGACAAGGGAGAAAACGACCCTTTTACCCTAGCTGTCAAGCTCATAGTCCTCAAGACAGGGGTACAAATGGACGTAGATGCTATGTGGACTATCAACAAATGAACTGGATTGACCTCTTCCCTTTCGCTGAGGTGGCTTACAACAACACCGTTCATCGCAGCATGGTTTTATGCCTTTTAAGATTCCTACGGGGAAGGAATTCAACCCAATACCTCTGCATCCTCAAGGACCATCTACCTCCCAGACTCTTGACCAATGGCTGGCAGGGTGGGGGAAGTATAGGACAAAATGAAAACCATGTTGAAAAAAGCCTTGGAGACTTATAAAAAACAAGCTGATAAGAAAAGGGTTCCCCAGAGATCGTTTCATGTTGGGGGGGAAATTTACTTATTCACAAAATATGCATGACTCAAATTGGCTAGTAAGAAATTAGGACCAAAATACCTAGGTCCTTTTCCCATTGTCAGAATTATAAACCCAGTTACAGTGGAATTGAAACTCCCACAACTCCTAGAAAAAATTCACCCTGTTTTTCATTGTAGTTTATTAAAGCCTTTCCAGGGGTCCACTTTACGACCTCCTCCCAAGAAAGCAACTGGTCCCCTAGTGGCATCTGGACAAACACATTACGAAGTAAAATGTATATTTGATTCTAGAACTTTTAAGGGGAAAGTTACAGTATTTAGTACAGTGGAAGGGATACCCATTATCCGATGCCACTTGGGTTAAATCCAATGATGTGAAAGCTGATAGGCTCATCTGTAAATTCTATGACCAACACCCCAATAAGACAAGGGGCAACCCTTAACCTATGCTTCTGTTTAAATTGCAGGATTACGCCTTTTTGTTAAGGGGGGGCCAGATGTCAATGCTATGACAATGTATATCATCACTCTGACAAATTAGAACCAGCAGCCATTTTTACTTTTGCTTTTAATGTGCCTTTCTATTCTTTTAGAGTGCAGATGTAGAAGGGGGATGGGGTACATGCCTGAGGATTTAGCTACCCATAACAATGTAGAAGTGTGGAAACTCAAGGACGTGTTCTGATAAGGTTTTGGTGGGCTGAAGGGCTGGAGATGAAAGCCCGTGTTTTGTACTAATTGGGGAATGTGATTTATGACAGCTCTTGTGGGGTGGGAATTGCAATTTGCTACTTTGTATCTGGGAATAGGGAATCTCATTTTTGGATTCAACTATATAAGTGCTGATACTTTGTTTCCTAAATAAAATGTTCTTTAAGAAAGAATTCTTGCCTTGAAGTTCTTTTACTGGTTTCATCTATTGGAACCATGACATATGTGAGGAATAAAAATTCAACTCCAAGGGTATTGGAAAACAAAACAAGTTTTATTAAAGTTTTTGCAAATGGCAAATCCCAGAGTCCACACCTGAATCAATTTTTGCATAGGTTTTTATACCCTGTCCCGTGCATCATGTGACATCGTTCCAAAGTGATAGGCCCACCCGGTCACATGCTTTATGACTGCCTAACAACCATTACAATTACCAAACCCTCCAATTATTAGATCAAAACCCCTTTTGTTCCTATCTTATATTCACTCCCTTTTCTATGGCATGATTTGTAACATCCTGCTAACTAAGGATATAGCCTTATCTACAAGATGAACTGTTACCCAAACTGGATAATTGCAATGATAAAAGATTTATGTCTTATAAGAGTGCCTACTTTACATCTAAAAGCTATGTGTGTAACAGAGTTCATGCTTCGGTTAAACATGGCTGCACTTTGGTTCATAGTTATACTTTAAAATACTAATTCTAAGCAGTTTTTATAAAGACTAAACCTTATATAAATTGAATAATATGTTATTCATAAGCTATATGCTATTCTACAATAGTGTGCACTATTCTAAAAGTATGCTTTAAGTCAGTATATATAATTCCTTTCTATTCCTTCAGCTTATTATATCTCCTTTCCTAAAAGTACCTTAGCTAAGTGCCTCTATATGCCTATTCATTTAACAGAAATGGAAAATTACAACATGTACATTTTTGTGTACCTCACATGTATACAGTTCGCAATACAAAGTAATAGTTCTTGGGTATGCACTGCCTTTTTTGACTCAAACAAAATTCATGGTTCTTTCTCAGGGTTGGTTGGAAAATCATCAGATAATTATAGGCATAACATTTTTGCTTTTTTGTGAAATGCATAAAAATAGTGATGAAAAAGTAAGTTGAAAACCACAAAATTCATTTTAACATCACAAAGACATATGATGAATATAAGTGTCAGCTTTTTTATTTATTTTTTTTGCTTCATACTAAAAATATTTTTTCTCCTGCTAGGGTGACTCCGGGGGTCCATTGATGACATTTGATTCAAGACAAATGTGGTACCTTGTTGGCATAGTGAGCTGGGGGGATGAATGTGGAAAACCAAATAAACCTGGCGTCTACACACGAGTGACTTACTATCGAGACTGGATTACTAAATATACTGGGCTTTGATGTAAGAAGTATAAAAAGCTGCACATATTTGAAGCTGTATAGATGGCATCCAGGATAATGACTTTGTATAAGTGTTTATATTATCTGATAAGTCATTAATAAAATTAACATTTAAAAAATAATAATGTATTTGGACTGTTAAACCAAAGCACCTATTGTAAAATGTACATTCCCAGTGAAAAGTTTGTAAATGTGCTTCCACATAGATTGAATAATTTCGTTCACTTTCCAACTGTTTTGTTTTCCTGTGCCTTCAAAAAGGCATTAGTAAAAGATAATCTAAGCCTTAAAAAGGCAGGACATTATCTTTAACCATTAAGCAGCTGCATGTCAACAACAGTCCTTGGTAAGTTTGAAGTGGGCTGCACAAAGCATTTATTCATTTCTAGAGAAATGCATATTAAGATTTCTGGGCCTATGTCACAGACAGTGAGAAGCAGAAATGTCTCACTGCTAGGCATACCTAAGACGTCATTATTTTAATATAAAGTAACATCTCTTAACATTCAGAAATATATAAACATTGTAGCTTTTGTTCCTGACCCTCCTCCTTTATTTTATTGTATCAGAAACATAATGAATTTACTAGCATTTCCATCTATGGGAATAGAAAATGTTAATTTTGATGGTGATAGTAGTAATGGTGCTAGGATAGCATCCAAATATCCTGCAATATTTTCTGACATTCTCCTGCAAAACATTCTAGGAAGAGGAGATAGAGAAATTTCTTCATGAAAACACACATAGCACTATGCCTATTTAGCAAATTTGTAGAACTGGCCTTTTCAAAGCTCCACCCTGATAAATATACTGTACTTTGATTAAAACAATTTATTGAAAATTTTGTCATCTATGTTTGCTCTTTCCACCACCCTGAAATCTTCAAAAAATAAAAGTCAAAGACGCTGACTTCCAGTGTTGGCTGACTTCCAAAATCAAGCAGTGTTGGGCCTGGTTTAGTACTTGGATGGTAGACTACTATTCACAGTGGCAGGACAGACTGGAAGTTGAAAAAATTCTGGAAGAAGAGAGTGGCAGTCACTTCTGCATTGCTGCCAAAAATGTTACATCAATGGAATTGAATTTGACTTGAGGAGTATGTTTATTATGAAAATATTATTTCTTTCTGAAGAATGATAGAGGAATTTATTACTACAAATATCCTTATTTGTATAGTTATTCACTTTTCTACACATTATTCTCTCCCAACAATTCAAATTTTCTATAGATATATTGATTTATAAAGGGAAGGGTTTTTAAAAATTTGCCTGTGAGTGAAAATTAATCAGAATAGAGCTGGAAGACCTTGGAGGTCTTCTAATTCAATCCCTGCTCAAGCAGGAGATTCTATACCATTTTGTCTGGGATGAAATCAAAACTCAAAAAGAGACTTGGAGATCACTGAAAGGTTATTTAAAAGCGTTTGCAAAGGCTGGTGGACTTCTATTAACAAAATCAAAAAGCCACACATGATCAAAATTGGCAATACCTTCTGGTCCTGATGACACACCACATCCCTCCTCCATGGATCCATTTCATAGGCTCACTTTGGTCACATTCTTTACAACCACCTAACCTGACAACTTTTCTGCCTGACAACAAATTTTCTGCCTTGTTAGAAACTAAGTTCTCATTAAATAATTTTTATCAAAAGTTGTATTCCCTTCAAATCCACCCCTTCTCTATTTATATTAAAAAATTCTTTATTCCATATATGTTTTCATTAATCAATTCAAAGTTTTGGCAATATTCATCTTTAGTTTTAGAGGTTATCCATCTTCAATATTAGAATCTTTTCTCCATTTTTATCCTTCCTTTGAAACAGGGTTACCTGCATTTGTTTGATTGTATGTTGTATTATTTTGACCATCAGGGGTAGAATACAAGGGACAATCAATATTCCTCCTATGAACCATAGCAATATTATTTCCCATTTTGACCATCCTTATATTAGTTGGGACCACCAAGAAGTATCTATGATTCCTGTCCAAATCTGAACTGGCACATGACTATTTTTCTTATTTTAGTATGATTTCTTCAATTGCCTTTCCTTGATAATCTATTTGTAGGTAATAATTGGTCAGATTAAATTCTCCACACATTCCATCTTCTTCAGCCAATAAGTAATCTAAAATTAAACAATTTTGGTATACTGCTGTCCTAATTTGATAATTTTGTTTAGCAAGTAAGTTCAAAGCTATAGCGGTCTCATTAGTAATAATTTCTAATACTGCTTGAAGTTGTATTATCCTATTTAACACATATATATATAGAGAGAGAGGTTCTATATCCATACATCCCATCTTCAGCCCAAGTGGCTGGCCCATACAACTGTATAATTCTCTCAGGAAGCCATTCTTCATCATGCCATTGTCTTGGACCTGAGATCTGAATTGATCATTTTTCCCTGAGTCCAATTTCATCATAAACTGGGCTGAGCAGCACCGTTCTTCCAAAATAATTAAAATCAACAAGGCATGCCTTTCTGTTTTTACACGGCACCACTTGTTTTACCGGAGACAGTTTGGATATCCCAGACGAGCCCCAAATCAAAATTCAAAAAGAGACTTGGAGGTCACTGAAAGAAAATGTTATTTAAAAGCATTTGCAAAGGCTGGTAGACTTCTATTAACAAAATCAAGAAGCCACACAATCAAAATTTGCAATGGTTTAAATACCTCCTGGTCCCAATGACATGCCACATCCCTCCTCCGTGGACCCAGTTGATAGGCCCACTTTGGTCACATGCTTCCCAACCTGACAAGTTTTCTGCCTGACAAAAAGTTCCCGCCTTTTTAAAAACTAAGACTATGCAGGCTACTGCTAAGTTTGTAAAGCCGCCCTGAGTCTTCGGAGAAGGGCGGGATATAAATGGAATTAAAAAAATATATTTAACTAAGTACTCATTAAAGAATTTTTATCAAAAATTATATTTCCTTCAATTTCAGACAGGTGGTTGTCCAGTCTTTTCTTAAAAACTCCCTGGTACAAAGCACCTACAACTTTGCATCACTAGTCCTTCCTTTTCTAGACCAGAGGTGTCAAACTGCCACCCCACGGGCTGGATGCATCATTGCGAAACTATGGCCACCCCATTGCCGGCAATTGAAAAAAAGTCACGATACATTGTGACACGTCACATGATGTTGTGAGTTTGACACTCCTGCTCGTACCCAATTCCTGCAACCATTCTTCATACGTTTTAATCTCTAGCCTTTAAAAATCTTACTTGCTCTTCTCTGCACTTTTACCAAAGTCTAAATATCATTTTTGTAATGTGGTAACCAAATCATGCTACAAAAGATTAGTAAACATTGATATTATGGATTTTATTCTAATATGAAATGAACACAGAATTCTGTGGCATAAAAAAATAATCCTGTTGATTACAATATTTCCCTTGTTTAAATGAATCTTCTACTGTTATATGAGGTAACATTCTTAAATCTGGAAATATCTAACTGGAAGAAGATGAGAATATGAAATATTTACATGAAAATTTTATCAACAGTAGCGATATCTATTATTGCACTCAAGGTTATTATTATTGCTGAAGAGCCATGGTGGCGCAGTGGTTAGAATGCAGTACTACAGACTAACTCACTGCTCAATCCAGGAGTTTGATTCTGAATGGTTTAAGGTTAACTTAGCCTTTCATCCTTCTGAGGTTGGTAAAATGAAGAGCCAGATTGTTGAGGCAATATGCTGACTCTGTAAACTGCTTAGAGAGGGCTGTAAAGCACTGTGAAGCGATATATAAATCTAAGCATTATCGCTATTGCTATTATACAACAATCTTTCTTTTTTTCCCTTTGATTGTTTCTGCATAATCTAGTTCAGATATACATCCTTATCTATGATATGCTACAAAAGTGAAAAACATTATTTCCTTAGTGCTCTTGGAGAAGTGTTTTATTTAAACGCACTAATGAATTTTAAAAAATTGAGAATTCTAGAGTTCATGGCATAGTCAAGTATTATCATAAACTAATTGTGTTTAATTTCTCTCATTTTTACACATTATAGCCTGGTAATTTAAGATATATAATGGATGGAAAAAGTCTATTAGAACACATATTTCATGTATGTACAGTATCTGTCTCTCTAGTAACTATGAATAACTACTCTTCATCTAAAAGAAGATATTGAGTAGACTTTTTTTTATCAACAAGCCATCCTTCCAATACCTGAATTGGCTTCTGAATTTCATCTGTAGTGCTTTAGTGCATTCACAAATTACATCTCTGATAGAGATGAAAAAAAGTGAGCCACTGACTGTCTCCAGAATAATTACACTGAACAACAAAGATTTTGCTTCGTGAATAGTTTGGAGTGTGTTTTATGGAATTTTGGCTGCTAATCATGAATATTTATTTATTTATACTTAGCATATAGGATGTCACACATGGACCAGCACTGTCAGTGTTATGTATGCAGGCATCTGCATAGCAACAGCCATCAGGGGGCGTTGGCCTGGACAGTTTTGGCGGGAAACCTAGGGCCAACCCCATTGGCTGTTAGCTTACCTGGCCAGGTATATAAGGAGGCCAGGTAGCCCTCATTCCTCAGTTCACTTCCCCTTCCAATAAAGAGCAGAACTCACACACCGGCTGGCGTCTCTCTTGTGTCGGACCCACTACACAATAGTGGCGACGAGGGTGGGATTGCTGCCGACCAAGAGCTGAAGTCACTGGGGAAACGCTCCGCGAGCTGAAGGGAAAGGCATTTTTCCTTCTTCCCCCCACGACCGCCAGCCGAACCGGCAATGCCAAGTGCCACATCCACGACCAACTGCCACCATGGCTAGAGCCGGACAACCCCGCGAATTTGAGACCCGCCGCCCCGAAACCTGGACCCGTTACCTGGCTCACGTTGAACTGTACATGCAGTTCAATCAGATATCGAAGGACGGTGCTAAGGCGGCCGCCCTGCTCTGCCTTGGGGGACCAGCGCTGCTGGAAGTCGCCGCGAACCTGTTCCCCCAGGAGGCCATCAACACCGTCGCGTACCGAGACCTCATGGCCAGGCTCAACGCACATTTCAGGCCCCGGCGCTCCAAGGTGGCCGCACGGTCACAATTCGAGAAAAGGGACCAGCGCCCTGACGAGACCGGCGCCGACTTCCTCGCCGCCCTACAGGAAGCTGCCGTTGCTTGCAGGTTCACAAATTTGGAGGAGCGACTACGGGACCGGCTGATTTGCGGCCTACGCGACAGGCGGTTGCAGGAGCGCCTGTTCGAAAGAGAGGAGGTCTCTCTCCAGGAAGCCGAGGACGCCATCCTAGCCCACGAAGCGGCCTGCGGGGCCATCCAAGCCTGCCAGGGAACCCGGCCCGGCAACCAGGCAACCAGCGTCCACCGGCAAGGGATCACAGAGGAGGACGACCTGAGCATCGACCTCCTCCAGCGGAAGTCGACCCCCGACCAGCGAGCCAGACGCCCAGACAGGCCCAGGCCTCCCAGCAACACTGCCGTTCCCCAGAGGTGCACAGGGTGTGGTGGGAACCATATGCGCAGCCTGTGCAAGTTCCGGTCCGCCACGTGCCGGGCCTGCAAGAAAACAGGCCACATAGCCGCCGTCTGCCATAGCCGCCGCCCCCGAGAGGAGATCCACGAGCTGCAGCCGGAGGAACCGCCGTTCGAAGGTACTGGGGCCCCCATCAAAACAAAAATTGGCTATGTCGAGAGCCAGCTGGCCATTAACCACACGGGTAGCCGCCGGCTGCTCAAACCCAAAATTAGATTAACAATCCGTTTGCAAGGTGTCCCTTGCAGCATGGAGCTTGACTCTGGATCAGCGGTCTCGATTATTTTGGACGAGACCCTTAACCACATAATTAGCTGGAGCAAGCAACGGATTAAATTACGGCCTACTAAATTAACCCTGACCGATTTTCAGAATTCGCCGGTCAAGGTAAAGGGGGAGGCCACCATTTCAGTGGGGTTTAAGGGTCGCAAAGGGCACCTGGACGTTATAGTGGTAGAGGGCCGCAGAGCCAGCCTGGTCGGGCTGGACTGGTTTGAGGCCCTGGGAATCTCAGTATCCGGGATCCATCGGATCCAGGGGGACTCCGTTGAGGCCGTTTGCCGGGAGTTCGCCGACGTCTTCGACGGGTCATTAGGCAAGTACACCGGGGCCCCCATATCGTTCAAGCTTAACTCGAACGTCTCCCCCATTAGGGTCCGGCCGCGGCGAGTCCCGTTTGCGCTCAAACACAAAATCGAGCGCGAACTAGACAAGTTGGTGGCCCAGGGAATCTTAGAGCCTGTAGATGGAGGGGAGTGGGAAACCCCCATCGTGACCCCTCTCAATTCCAACGGGGAAATAAGGATCTGCGCCAACTATAAGTGCTTGGTGAACCGCGCCCTAAACCCGCACGCTTACCCGGTTCCCGCGGTCAGCCACGTTCTCGCTTCCCTCCAAGGCGGTGCCATTTTTGCAAGGCTCGATCTTGCACAGGCGTACCAGCAACTCACAGTCACTAGGGAAACAGCTGACATCCAAACCATAGTAACCCATAGGGGGGCGTTCCGGGTGAACAGGCTGCAGTTTGGAGTCAGTGTTGCTCCCGGCATTTTTCAGGAGGTTATGGAAAAGACACTCAAGGGCATTCCAGGAGTCTGCCCCTATTTTGATGACATCCTGATCGCAGGAGCATCAGCAGAGGAACTGGCAGGGAGGCTTAGGGAAGTGCTGGCAAGGCTGCGCACAGCTGGCCTCAAACTCAAAAAGGAAAAGTGCAGCATAGGCGTTCCTTCCACAGAATTTTTGGGGTTCAGAGTAGACGCCAGGGGAATCCACCCCACAGAATCCAAGGTGAGGGCCATCAAACTAGCACCCACACCCAAGAACAAAGCAGAGCTTCAGGCATTCCTGGGTCTGCTGAATTTCTACCATACATTCCTCCCACACAAGGCAGCCATCGCTGAACCGCTCCACAGGCTGCTAGACAAACAGGCAACATGGGCCTGGACGGCCACCCATGATCAGAGCTTCAAGGCCCTGAAGGCATTGCTGTCGGACAAGTCCAGAGTAACCCATTTCATTGAGTCCAAGCCCATTTGTATCACCTGAGATGCATCCCCTTATGGTGTGGGCGCTGTCCTAAGCCACCTTGAGCCTAACGGGGCACAAGTCCCCATAGCATACTATTCTAGGACACTGTCTGGAGCAGAAAGAAACTACGCCCAAATAGACAAAGAAGCCCTGGCAATCGTGGCAGGAATCAAGAAATTCCACGATTACTTATATGGCAGGGAGTTCACTGTCTTCATGGACCACAAACCACTCCTGGGCCTGTTCACCACAGACAGGCAAACCCCCCAGATTCTGTCCCCCAGGATGATCCGGTGGTCCATTTTCCTTGCAGCATACAATTGCAAGCTGGTACACAAGCCAGGGAAGGAGATGGGCCACGCAGACGGTCTAAGTAGGCTCCCCCTAGACACACATGACCCAGACCCAGCACCAGCCACACAGATCCTAGCCCTGCAGGAACTACCCGAGGGCCCAGTTCTTGCCAAGGACATTGCCAGCCACACAGCCACAGACAACATCATGGGCAGGGTGAATTCATGGGTTTGCACAGGGTGGCAGGACAAATCCCCGGGACCAGAGTTTCAGGCCTATTTCATTAGATGCGATGAAATCTCCACACACAAAGGGTGCCTCCTTTGGGGTAGCAGGGTCATCATTCCACCCGCACTACGCGCCAGGGTATTGGACTCCTTACACGAAGGGCACCCGGGGGTGGTCAGGATGAAGGCACTGGCTAGGAGCTACCTCTGGTGGCCCGGGTTGGACAAGGAGGTTGAGGATCGGGTCAAGGCCTGTTATACGTGCCAGAGATCCAGGCCAGAAGTGCCCCATGCACCAGTACACTGGTGGGAGGCCACACACACGCCATGGTCCCGCATTCACATTGACTATGCGGGGCCATTCCAGGGTCAACTATTTTTAGTAGTGGTGGACAGTCACTCCAAGTGGTTAGAGGTAGTCCCTGTCCCCAACATGACCTCAGGAAGGATGATCCAGGTGCTCAGAGCTCTCTTTGCCACACACGGCCTCCCCGACGTAATTGTGTCTGATAATGGGCCTCAGTTTACTGCTGCTGATTTCCAGGCGTTCTTGAAGGCGAACTGGATTAGGCACGCCACCTCTGCGCCTTTCCATCCATCTACCAACGGGCAGGCCGAACGGATGGTAAGGACGACCAAAGACGCACTCCGGCGCATCATCAGCGGGGACTGGCACCACAGACTGGCCAAATTTTTACTAGCCCAACACACAACACCATGCGTGGCTACCGGCAAGAGCCCAGCAGAACTGCGATGGGGACGGCGCCTCATCACCAAGCTGGACCGCCTACGCCCAGACCGGGTAGCAGCCGAAACCGGAAGGGCAACATCACCATCATCACCATCACCACCAGCATCACTACCATCACCATTGCCATCATCACCCACACACAGGGTCCTCAACCTGGGGGACCTGGTCTGGGCAAGGAACTATGGGGCTGGACATCCTTGGGTTCCGGGGACAGTGGTCGGGAAAACAGGACCCCTTTCGTACATTGTAGGGGTGGAGGGGGACAGACACATAAGGCAACACATTGATCAGCTCAGAGGAAGAGTCCCTGAGCACGTCACACATGCCCCTGAGCGCGTCACACACGTCCCTGAACTCAACGCACACGATCAACAGGAGGACCACACTCCAGGAGGGGTCAACCCAGCTGAGGACGTCACAGGGCAGGGACCAGAGGAGGAGGACTTCCTGATGCCGGCTCCTTGCAGCCCTGCACAAAGGCCTCAGGAACCCACGGTCCAAGCCCAGGGGCCAAGCACACCCAGACGATCCACCCGTCCACACAGGACACCAGCCTACCTGTCGGACTATGTGTGCAAGTGACCCTCACACAAGGACACCACTGTTTTTTTTATATATATACTCATAGTTATAGTAGTTGCATGTTGTTGTTGTTATGTGGGTCTTCTCTAAGGGGGGAGGGGTGTTATGTATGCAGGCATCTGCATAGCAACAGCCATCAGGGGGCGTTGGCCTGGACAGTTTCGGCGGGAAACCTAGGGCCAACCCCATTGGCTGTTAGCTTACCTGGCCAGGTATATAAGGAGGCCAGGTAGCCCTCATTCCTCAGTTCACTTCCCCTTCCAATAAAGAGGTGAACTCACACACCGGCTGGCGTCTCTCTTGCGTCGGACCCACTACACAATAGTCAGGTCTGTGATCTTCAGCATACTTTGCTTCACTGGCATCTTGCCACAAAATGCAAGGGAGGGGAGAGGCAATTGGGGAAGGAACTGGGCATGGGAATGATATGCAGGTTCTGAGATTTTGCTTGATAAAAAATACAGGAAACCAGAAGTTGCTTTTAAGCTTTATGTTTTTATTCAACTGAACAAAGACTTGCTCCTCTAAAAGAGAGAAGCCCCGAATGACAAGAAATCCTTGTATTTATTCTTTCTGATTACATATAAGCAATCCACCCAGCTGAGGCTTTTGAAATAGTGTTGAAACAGCCAGCATCTGAAATAAAAGGAGGCATGGACAAAGTGTTTCGTGTGAATTCATGGATTGCCAGACAGAGAAAGTTGCCTAGAGATGTGGTGGTATATTTTGCAAAAAGGGAAACTAGAGATGAAGTTATACAAGCTGCTTATGATACTAAAGTTATGATTGCTAATCAAGAAGTTTTGGTTTTAAAAGAAATTCCTCCAAAGATTCTAAGGAGAAGGAAGGATTTTACATTTCTTGTGCAAGAGCTCAAGCAGCGAGATATAAGGTTCAGATGGGAGATCCCAGTGGGGTTGATGGTGACGCACGAAGGTAAAAAGTACCGTTTGGTTACTGTGATGCAAGCGCGTGATTTCTACAATAATGTTTTAAATGCAACGCCATTAACACTTTTGGAAGCTGGAAAGGGATCTGGAGAAGGAGTGCATCAAGAGGCCGAAGATGGTCAGATAGAAGACAACGGTGTTGGAGGAGATCAAGATACAACCTCGTCGGATGAATCTATAAAACAGAGGGTGACGCGTGCTGCTGCAAAACGATCTAAGAAGAGAAAGTAGCAGGAATTGCAGAAGTCTATGGAACTTTTACGATATAGTCAAGTAGTCAAGTAGGGGAGGGGGGAAAAGATTTGGGTGTAGACGCAATATATTTTTATATTTGGTGGTTCTGTGGAAAGGGTGAGCTTTTTTGGATTGTGGTACTGGAAGAGGAACGGCCGATTACAGAAGAGTTGACTTTAAAGTTTTTTGATTTGGGATCCTTGGTTAATTTGGAAAATTATTTGTAAGAATGTTATATCATGGAATGGATAAAATGGATGGAGTTTATTTAGGATAAGTATAGGGTTGAGAAGGGGTTTTTTTCTTCTTTTTCCTTTTTTTTTGGTCTTTAATATATATTTAATACTATTAAGGTTTGTTCCATTCTATATAAGCTAGAGAGTGTCCTTTTCTTATTCTAGGTTTTTTTTATACATATATTTAATATTGTTAAGGTTTGTTTTATCCTATATAAGCTAGAGAGTGATGGATTTTAGAATTTATAGTTGTTAGTATATGGTTGCTTAGGTTTGCTTTTTATATATATATATATATATATACCTTGTATTCAGCTCTGGGAAGTAGGGGGGGGAGGGGGGAGGTAGGGGGGGAGGAGGGAGGGGGGAGGAGGGGAGGTAGGGGGGGAGGAGGGAGGGGGAAGGGGGTTTTTTTTAAAGGAAAATTGTATTTTAAAACTTTTCAATAAAAAAAAAAGCAATCCACCCAGCTGACACACATAAGATAAAGATTTCACCCAGTAAGTCTGGCACACTGTAGATAAGAAAGGAGAAAGCAGAAGTAGCTAAAAATGTTCCCTTTTGGTTCCCTAAAGACATTGTACTTTACCAGGTGGGTTAGGACATTGGATGTTTTCCTTGCTGTCCTTTCATGACCCTGCATCCATGATTCTGCAAGTATCCAAAAGACAGCAGGGCTATCTGCACATATTCACAATTGATACTTCCTATGTTGTCTCCTAATTCTGGGTCAACAGGAATGCACAGGAAAAGAGGGAGGGTGTGACAGAGTGACAGAAACCAAAGATGTCAATCTGGAATAAATTGACTGATCAAGAATGGAATCAGTGGTGGGATTCCAGTTCGCACCACTTCGGCAGAACAGTAGCTAATTTTTTGTTGCCCAGGCTCAGAATGGACTTCCGGAAGTGGCATCCACACAGAGAACCAGTTGTTCACATGTCTGAATCCCACCACTGGATGGAACCTGAATGAAATGTGAAACTGCATCAGAGAGGCACCAAACCTCAAAGTTGTTTCTAAAACATCAACAATGAATACTATTGGACATTGATGAACTGGTCAAGTGGGAAGAGCCAGGGAAAGGAGAAAATTGCAAACTTTGTGTGTGAATACTCAGTTCCAATTTTGCTTATGCTTGACTTTGTAAAAGAATCTTTCACTTCAAAGAATACAGCTGAAGTTCTTTCTTTCTTAAATGTCCAAGTTAGGACAAACCTGACATTAAGCTGGGTCTACAGTAGCAGTTGACCTGGAGACGCACCTCTACTATGGGGACCATGCAACCCAGCTATATGCGAATTCCACAAACACAAAATTGATTATTTGGGCTATTGCATCTCTTATGATGGGGTAGAAATGGATCCCGAAAAGGTGTGAACTGTATTGGAGTGGATGCCCCACTCCAATTTCAAACCTTTCTTGGATTTGCAAATTTTTACTGCCAATTCATACTGTTGTTTGCTCAATAGTTCTGCCCATCACCAACCTACTGAAGACCAAAGGGGAGGGGAAATCTAATCCCAGTCAACCTCTAAAGTGGACAATGGAATCCCAGAGGCATTCAAAAACTCAGATGTTTCTTTACAGCCGAGCCTGTACTGAAACACCTAGATCTGAAAGCCCCATTTGTCATCCAGGCAGATCCTAGTGACGTGGCAGTGGGTGCCATATTACTTCAGAAAAATGACCAAGGGTTTCTGCAGCCATGTCCTTACACCTCCAAGAAGCTATCCAAGGCAGAGAAGAGATGAGTGGTTTGGGGAAAGAAAGGCTATGCAGTAAGCAGGGCACTTCTAACCTGGACACATTTGCTAGAAGGGAATAAAACCCCTTTCAAGGTTTGGACAGACTACAAAACTCTGGAAGCTTTGAAAACTCCCAGAAGGCTGTCCCTAAAACAGGTCCACTGGGCTCAATATTTCAACTGCTTTAACTTCACACCAGTGCTTTTTTTGTAAAAGAAAAAGATGCTGGAACTCACACATGTCATACAACCCACCTTGCCTATCCTACAAGGTTCCATCCAAAAAAGGTGCCGGAACTCCGTTCGGAGCGTTCTATGACAAAAAAAGCCCTGCTTCATACTATGATATCTCCCAAGGGGAACAACCTTTTAGCCAATGCTCTTTCAAGGCTACCTCAATATATCACCTGTAAAGTTGACATTATTAGACCAATCATTATTTTGTCTGAAATGGGTTTCATGCTTGAGCATGGAGTTGAACTAGATGACCTTCAAGGTCCCTTCCAATTTTTTTTTATTATTATTATTATTATTATTATTATTATTATTATTATTATTATTATTATTATTATTATTATTTATTCTGTTAGCAGCTAGCAGCTCAGACCATCACTAGGGCACAGGGAAAAATCACCCTGCAGGCGCCGGATGAACTGTTTACAGCACTAAAAACAGCATTAGAAAAGATGAATAGTTCCAAGCCCAAAAAACAGATTGCGCCTTGCAACTGGCCTAACTTGGGTGAGTACCAAATGGTACATTTTAGTCAGCCAACTTTTCCAGAAAAGTCAGATTCAAAAACAGCGGGACATTTTGGTTTTTTAAAAACCCTATGCCTTTTACAATGCGTTTTGGTGTGGCCATCTCTGAAAAACATTGAAATCTATGTGGTTAGTTGCCCTGTCTGTTCGTCAGGTCTCCTTCAGCCAGTGGCAAAACTCCAAGTGCCCTGGAAAGAAATCTCTATGGACTTTATACCAGTAATAGAACTACCAGAATTTCAGGAAATACAGTAATTTGGGTGATAACTGACATTTTCTCCAAACAAGTACAATTTGTGCCATGCCCTAAGATTCCCTCAGTGCACACTCTAGTCAAGCTGTTCATACAACATGTGTATACAGTAGTGGCCAAAATTGTAGAAACCTATTGGGAAAAGTGTATTTTTGAGGTTTGGTGGCTAATAACACCACTTCTTTTTTTTTAGTAATAATGATAACTTTATTGTCACTTTGAATATACACCAATCGGCATACATCAAAATGAAATTTCGTTGCATACAGCTCTCAAAGGGTCACCACCTCTGATATATACTCCTTGTTCGGGGCCCGCTCAAATTTCATATTGTCTATTTTAGTCTCTAGGGAGTGAACGACGGCAAACAGGACAGATGGAAATGGGGCTCCATGTGGATTAGCCCTCAAATTCGCTTGTACTCTGACAACCTTGCCTTCTTTCCTTTTTCTGATCCTGACTCTTCCACCTTTTCCTTAAAGAGGC
The DNA here is from genome assembly GCF_947247035.1 of Vipera ursinii. Lineage (NCBI taxonomy): Eukaryota > Metazoa > Chordata > Lepidosauria > Squamata > Viperidae > Vipera > Vipera ursinii. The sequence continues at coordinate 50,259,544 of NC_139517.1, forward strand.
CTTGCTTCTTTTCGCCCCTGGAGCACGCTGCCGCCGCCACCAACTCCTCTAAAAGCCTCTCTCTCTTCCTCTGGGCCTGCCGACAGCCTCATCCAGTTCCTTCGCTCCATAAGCTCCAGGTCTTCTCCTCCTCTGCCTCCTCTGGAAACAGCCCTGATTTGCAATACAATCCATCACTAGGCCAGCAGTCAGATCTTGCTGCTGGTAGAACAAATTCAAACAGCGCCAACGACTTTTAACGGTCTCACCAACAGTTCCAAAACAACTAGCAACTCGCCATGCCAGCAAAGATTGTCGGTCGTATGTTACCTTAGTTCTACCATGTTGCTCAAACACATTAAAATCTTCCTGATCATGTGGCCTATAGCCCTTACTATCCCTCCCAAAACTATTCACCTTCAAGAGCCAATGCAGCCGCAGCCATTCCAGGCACCGCCATCTTAGGTCTGTGTAGTTTGAGTAGTACCATAAAATTATATACCAATGGAAAGATAATTTAATTAAGAACGTAATGTAATGAAGTTTGTTCAATTATCTGTACTGTATTCTAGGAAAAGTTATAGCCAAATAACCCAAAAAAGGAAGCACATCTGACAAATGAAACTCTTCAAAGAACTTCAAGGCATTGTTTACATTAAAGAATCTTTATTCAAGTAGCATAGCTTCGACACATACATGGTCGAAGCCAAAATCTGAATCTCCTCCCCTTAGCACAAAGTATCAAACACAATTCCCTCCTCTAATTAGCAGTCATAAATCACATTCTCCAATTACTTTGAATTACAGGTTTCCCCTCCTGTTTTCCAGCCCATCATCTCTTATCATCTCTTATTTCAAAAGCCCCTGAGTTCATACACTTTTACAATATTGTTATCTCTAACGTAACTCCCATCACATTCCTCCTCCGCCCTCAGTATCATGTAATTCTAAGAATAAAGCACAGAAAAGAAAAAGGCTGCATCTCCATATGTTGTCAAAGCAAGAACATCTGATGTTAGCAGTGTTGACAACAACTTGCATAGGTTGATATCAGGTAGCTTTCCTTCATCTGATTGTAGCCAATGAGCATGAGTGTTTAGAGAGCCAATCAAGTGTCATCTTGTTTTGGCAATGAGCCAATCAGATCACAATAGGATTCAGTCATTGATGTCATGTATTGAAGCTAAGAGGAGGACATTTGTCAGTGTGTTATGTGATCGCTATCAAGTTGGTTGGGTTGTTTTGTGTTCTTTCATTTAGTGAGCTTGTAAAACTTAATAAAATTAAAGTAATGGTGCAAAGAGTTGATTGGTTGCCCAGAAAGTGATGTAAAACTGTATTATTAAGTGAACAAGGCTACAGTTATAAAGCAATTAGAAGAAAAATTGGGTGGAAACTTAACCAAAGGTAGCATTTCTACTGTACACTTTTCCCAAAAGGTTTCTACAATTTTGGCCACTACTGTAGATTCCATGGAGCCCTAGAGTGCATCATTTCAGATCATGTGGTTCAATTCACTTCACCATTTTGGCAGGAGTTCCTAAAATTATTTGGCACTATCTAACGGCTTAACTCCTCCCATCATCCCCAGATGAATGGAATATGTGAATGTACGAATGGCATCTTGGAACAATACCTAAGGTGGTACATTAACTATTAGCAAGACAACTAGGCTGAACTCCTCCCCTTCACAGAGGTTGCCTACAATAATGCAGTAGTAGCACTGGCTTCATCCTGTTTAAAGTCACTGGAGGCCAGGACTTTGTACCCATACCCGAATTACCTCAGGTCAAGCCACAAACCACATCATTAGCAGAATGGATTACACAACTTCAAAACATTTGCTGGTAATCCACAAAGTGCTAGAAGAGGCAAGAGAAACACATAAAAAACATGCTGACAAAAAATACTCCAAGCTGAAAGACTTTAATATAGGTGACAGTCTACTTCTCCACCAAATATCTGCAGTCTAGGCATCATAGAAAAAACTAAGTCCCAAATACATCGGACCCTTCCCTATCAGCAAAATCATCAATCTAGTAATGGTTCAATTGGACCTACCCAAAATTCTCGTGTATTCACCCAGTCTTTCACTGTAGCCTATTAAAACTAACAATCACTTCTCCCCTACACCCTGCAATGAAACTACCACCAACTCCCATTCTAATTGAAGGAGAGCAGCATTTCAAAATTAAAGAAATTTTGGATTCTCATTGACACAGAGGGAAGTCCAATATCTAACTGTGTGGAAAGATTTCCCTTCCTCAGAGACTGAATGGGTGGATGCCCAACACATTCAAGCCCAAAATTTCTTTGCAAATTCCACAACAAATTTCCAGATAATACTGAACTCTCACTATCTCTCCTTTTTGTCTCTTTTTCTATAGGACTAACATCTTTTTTCCAGGGGGCAGAATGTCAGGCCTGCCATCTCCAGCATTGCTGGCATCCTGTCATAAAATGCAAGAGAGGGGGAAGGCAATTGGGGAAGTAAGGGAATGGGCATGGTGAACACTAAATAATAACATTTCACCTAGACTAGTAAAATACAATAAAATATAAAAGTTAAAAAGATTGATACGGAAATACTAATGTCTAAGCCAGGGGTGCTAAACTGCCAGCCTTCGGGACAGATGCACGAAAGCAAAACCACACCCACCCCAATGCAATGGCAAAAAAGAGCCTTGGTGGAGCAGTGGGCTAATGCCTCCTTAAGTAACATCAGCTGCCTGCAATTAGTGCAGGTTCGCATCCCACCAGGCTCAAGGTTGACTCAGTCTTCCATCCTTCCGAGGTAGGTAAAATGAGGACCCAGATTGTTGGGGGCAATAAGCTGACTTTGTAATAATGCCACTTGGGAGGGCCCAAAAGCCCTAATAAGCAGGCATATACATAGAATGAAGGCTATTGCTAAGCACATTGATTTGTGCTTTAAATTGTAAGCCGCCCTGAGTCTTCGGAGAAGGGCGGAATATAAATGGGATTAAAAAAAAAGTTGAGATATGTCGTGACATGTCACGTGACATTGCGAGTTTAACACCATCTAACCATTGAAGCACAACATCATTAATATTAAAGAAATCAGGTACTAGATCAGTATATGACCTCAGCTTACAGTCGATCACAATGTGATTTGCAGTTTGAAATGGGACCCTGCAGTCACACTGAGGGGATGATACTATGCCCCATTTATACAGAGAATCCCAGCAGGTGCCATGTGAGATGGGAATTCTATTCAGGATTGTCCATTGCTGATGTAGTAGTTCAATCCTGGCACCTTTTTTTTGTTAGATCATTTACATCTTCCTATGTCTGGGCATTCAGTGACTCATTTGGCTTTCCATTGGGAATCAGTGTTAAAAGTTGTTGGGCAGATGTCAAGGAAGTGCCAGTGGGGATTCCCTGGATTTGAGTCTTCATGCTGATAAATGAGGAAGTTGACATGCACTGGTAAGAATGAATTGTTCATAATTGTTATGTATTCTCTCACTAGAGAAAATCACCTGGAAAGCATTCAAAGATGACAGTGAGAATTTTCTTGGCAACTACACAGCATCAAACTACACTCAAATGGTTGACAACTTCTTACAGCATACAAGTCCATAAAGTCCAACATGTTACTGAAGGTCTACAGAAATTCCCAATGATCCAGGTCATGGTTGTCCCAAAGGTGCTTTTCCAAAAACAACTGGACCCATTTTTTTCTTCTTTTTTTGAAAACCTTTTGCTTCTCATCCAAGAAGCTTCTTCATTCAAACTGGAGGGAAATGGAAGGATTTATATTCTTTGCAGTCACCTGGTTGTCAGCAGTCTAGTTGCCTTTTGGAAAAGCACCTTTAGGATATATCACTAAAGATTCATTTTCTGCATTGATGCTCAGATTTCCTTCCCAAAACTCTAGGTACAGTCTCTGATGAACATGATGAAAGGTTTCACTAAGACACTGCCACAATGGAAAAATGGTATCAGGGCAACTAGAATCCATCAATAATGGCTGACTATTGTTGGATACTGCAACAAGATATAGTGCCTCCTGAAAATCAGCAGCAAAACACTTTTAACTCTGTTGAACTCATGCAGCATATTGGAAACCTTATGTGATTAAATTAATTTCATATTTCTCAAGATTCTGCTTGATAATCATTCTGGAATTATATTTGTGTTTAGTTTGAAGAATTCTATCTTAATCACCATTTTTCAAGAAGCAAAATTATTCAAAAACTTTATTGTCCAAAGCTATCAGTGTATTTTACAGCACAATTTTATATCTCCCTCACATTTGCCTCACATCCTTGTTTACCTCTGTGTACCCTTGTTGCACCCTGTGCAACCTCCCTGTGGGTATGTGGTACAAATTGGAAAGGGTGCACCATGGCTGGTGCTGCACAAGAGGGTTAGATAGGTTTTGCAGGTGGAGAAGACTTACCCTAAGCAACTTGCAATCTTCCCTGCCAGCCTTCCTACTGCTGATTCTCCCTGCTGGCTTCCCACAAGCAAAGACTTTGCTTAGTGAAAACTGGCAGGAAATAAGGGCAGAGTTTACACTGAGTTTACACTTCCTGCTGGCTTCCCCTTTGATGTGAGGGAAGCTGTTAGGGAGTGTGGGAAATGACAATCACATGACCATGACTGACTGTGGTGATGCTACAATTTTCTCAAATTTCAATTCCACTGAAGTAATAGATCTGGCATTCTGTACGTTAGCCAATTTGAGGTACTTTGATTCAAAAACTGTTGTCTTACAACACTCCATTTCATCCAATTGAGGGTTACAAACAGAATTAGTAGACACAAGTTAATAGTATATAGATTGCTTACTTTGTACAGGAAGTAGAATTTTTCAAATTTACCTGGAAATATTTGCAGTGTTATAATACTAGACATAAATGTAATTGATACAACCTATCAATCTACTAAGAACAATAGTGTTTTCCTTATACTGTAGTGAAAACGTGTTACTGTGTGTCTCTAAGTGCCAATGTTTGTCTCTCACTGATATATATGTATGTATTATTATTAAACTGTATCTAATACAAAACTAATGTTTCCAATACAATTAAATTATGTTTTAAACCTATTTTAATATATTTTAAATGGTATAATAATAGGAGTATGCTCATTTTAACTTGCTTTATTCTACTAGAGTATTTTAGTAATTTGTCTGTGCAAAACAGTTTGTATTCTAACTTAGTGAACTGTTTAAAATCTCATTAAATTTTGGTAACAATATCTGATTGTGTGTAGGCTCTTACAAATCAAATTACCAAATATAAGACTGCATTTAAAGTGATAGAGGTGATAATGTAAAAGGCTTTAAAAGTATGGAAAGGTTTGCTTGGATTCTTTTAAATGCTATTATCTAGAACACAGGGTACAGTTTTCAGGACTCAGAGCCCCATATTGTAGGACAAATTATGCTCACCCATACCATGCTTTATATATAGCATAAAAGCACAAAAACCTACCAGACCAGGAAAAAATGTTTATTAAGATTTCGGGGAGAGAGGCTTTTGCACGACTCTTTATTTACTGCTAACGAGGTTTACCCCATATTATTAAGCACTGCACCAAAAAGTAACCCCCTGTAGGGAAGTGTCTTGGGGCAGCTTAATAAAGAATCATATTTATATATAATTTAGATCAATGCTATAAATTTTAAGTCTACATTCAGAGCATGTTTCCAAATTTCGCTTAGAGGAAAAAAACTCGAACTAGTAACCACTTTCTATTTTAGATTGTCGGAAGAGTTGCTGAGCGAGTGCAACTGAAACGCTGTAGTATTATGAATGTTTCCAAAAGGAATAGGTTGGAACTGCTACAGCACCTTCACTTTTCTCTCTAGTCTAGATCGAAATATAATAGAAATGATTGAAAAGCGACCCTGCTACCTGATTGGAGGTGGCGAGGGTGTGCGACATTGACGCATCTTGGCTACCGGGGGCGCTCGCTAGAGGAGGGAAGAGGGTTCCCGCTCTGGAGTAGGATTGGCCGGCGTGATATGACGGGCTCGGCCACCTCCATCCGGGGCAAAGGAGGGCCGCTGTTTCTCCCCGCCTCTGCCGGCTCTGTGAGGCTAATTCCTGTTTTTTCACTTTTTTGAGGTGTCTGCCAGTTTGCCTGCGTGGTCGCCATTCTTTCGAAGCAACCACGGTGAAGAGGAAGAGGCATTTGGAAGCCGAGGCGGGCGGCCACAACGGGTGAGGACAATGAGAGGCGGAAGAAGCTGTCGCCGCTTTTGCGTCGTGGTCTCGGGTGAGGCAGTCCAGAGAGGCCCGGCCGCCAGACGGCTCTCGGGGCCTTAGTTGACGGCTGCTGGCTTCAAATAACGCGCAGAAACTCGCATCTCGCCTTCCCCGTGTCTCCCATGGGATGAAGGGTGCAGGCTACGTTTGTGCGTGCGCGAGATCTGATGGGGAATTCTGCTAGAGATATGAGGGGGCGCAGGATTTGAGGCCTTGCGTGGCCTTTCCCCCCAAGGAGCTTGCAGTCTGATATTCGGCCGAAGGGAAGGAAAAGGAAAGAAATGCCCCAGTGCTTTGTGCCGCCCATAACGATGCTCAGGCAGAGAAGCACTCCATCGAGATATGGGAATATTGGACAGTAATCGGCAGAGCATGAATGGATTAGCGCGTGCGCCGCAGCGCTGACCTTAACTGTCATTCCCTTCCAGCTTTGACCCCACGTGCACTCCAGATTTTCGCTAGAGTCATGGTTCAGACTGAAACATAGCACGTGGTTATGAAAGGAAAATCCATATTACAGAGTGATGCCATTCTTCCAGTGGAAAGAGATCATTCGATTAAGCCTATTCAGATCAATTCTGTGAAGATTTATGAATCTATTTTATTTTTCTGTATTCCCGAAGATTATCAGTCATACTTAGTACCACGAACTTTCTAGTATCTAATCTAACATTTATTATTATAATATTGAATTTGGGTACCACCAAGTCCCAACAAATTATTTAAAACATGAAGGACAAGACAGTAAAAAAAAGAAACAAGGAATGGTAGAGATGACGAGATAACTAAGTGGGGAGGGGGACAAAAGAAAACAACCTAGGTTAAAAGGAGACTTCATTCATCTCATCTTTGAAAGTGTTGGTGTCTTTTAGTTAAACCAAGTTGCTCAATGGAGAATTTTAGCAACATAGGATTACAGAATGGGCTTATCTAAAAAGCATTAAAATGAAAATATTTATAGCAAATTGTCTATTTGTTTTTGGCTTCTGGATGTGATAGTTGAAGCAGTGTAGCATTGAATGGAGTAATTAGACTGCAATAGTGGGTAAAGAGAGTTAACAAAAATATGTAATGCAATTAAAGTAGGTTAATGTTAATAGATACAGAATGGTCTCCTTAAATCCATATAAGTGGTATTAATTTGTGATATTAATTTTTAGGGATTGATGATAAGGATATAAAACCCATTTTTCAATTCCTCTAACTTTATAAAAGCTTGAATAATATTTCAGTCAAGAGTTATCAGCAAATAATGGAGGAATACCTATTTATGAATGTTTGTTCTTTGTCCCATTGCTATCTTCTTTGTACGCTATTCCTGCACAAATATTATATTATTTATTGCTAGCACATTGATATAAAAACAAACTAAGTATCCAGAATATAAATTTTAGATTGGATTGCTAGAAAATCAATCAGATGTAATTTGTGGACGTCAGAGACTCACAAGTCTGTTGTTTGTGCCATAGAACCTGAATCAAATATAAGGTATCAATATATCCCTTATTAGGTTGTGGCTTTGAATGGAGAAAATAAATCTCTGATGTGTTGTTGTTGGCTGCAGTCATAGTACTATGGTAAGATACTACTCTTCCCTGATTTAGGCTCTGAGTAAACATATAAACATATCTACAAGGGCTTGGAGATTTATGGATATAATTAATGACCTACCTCTATTTTTTTTCTAAGATGATTTGTTTCATTCATTATCGTGGCCTCCCATTTACTCCTCAAATTTATAATCTGTTTATATAACATGTTTTCTCAAATCATGGCTTGCCCGGGCATCTCATTTCTGAAAGAGGGATATAATTCACTGGATGTTTTTGGAAGGTATATTTCAAATATTGTACATTAAGCTCCAACTGTACTTGCATACTGCCTGTAGTCAAATGAAGAAATGGAAAGGACAGATGATACCTTCAATACTTTTACTGCTGTAAAAAGTATCTGTCAGACCTGCCCCAGCTAGGCCCTTAGGAAAGAAAGACCCTCAACTCCATTTGGTTGAAGTGTTTTGTTCTTTTACTAAAAGATGCTGGTTGGAGTAAAAGCTGGCTAGAGCTAAAATTCCCATGCAAAAGGTTACAAATTTTTCCCCTTCACCCCAGCCCTCCCCCCTTGGCCAGTTTGTCTTTGGCCAATGGCAAGCCACGTAGGTGTTTTGAGAACCACTGGGATGTTTGGAGCAATCCTCATTCTTTTCCAAGTTACATGGCCTTGAAGACTAGCACAGGCTGATTTCATGTGCTTCTGGCTCTGTCAAACTGTTATCCCCCCCTCCCTATTTCCCATCTCTACCTCATATATGTTTATTGCCCATTTGCTTTCTTCCCCTTTCCCCTAACGGTTGATAGCAGGCTATTAACTAGGCATAAAGCTGAAGATGGCAGAATTGACATACTGTTCCCATTTTCAGAGGCGTTAATCCTGAAAAGGAGACATAAAAGGGAAGGGGGAAAGACAAATATGAATGCATAGTTACTTAATGTTCAATGAGGTTTCTCTGGGTATTGTTAGTGGAACCTTCTAAGTAATCTAGAAGCCTTGATGTGTTTTGAATCTACCCATTTGGTTTTGGAAGGTGGGAAGTCCTTCCACACCACTAGGTATTGGGTTTTCCCTTGGTATGTGTATAAATCCAAAATGCTGCTCAATCATGATGGGATCAGGAGGTGGATTTTGTTGCTGGTCATAGAGCAGAAGTAAGTGACTGCTGGATTCAGGAGGCTGAATTGAAACTCCAGATGAATAAGTCTGAGGGTTTTTGGCAATTCGAGTTCAGTAGTTACGGGGGAAAGGGCCAACATATTTTGGACCCAGTCTATATGTATGTTTCATGAACAATTTAGCTAAGGTACAAGTGGAGAGATTTTTTGGCATGGTACAAAGTGCATCTGTTTAGAGAATAGGTCAGTTATCAGCCAGCTTACAGTGTTTTTTGAACTTTTAGGTAGTTCTACTATAAAGGCTCTTTCCATGGCATTTTGGGCTCTGCCATTGGCTGGAGGAGCCCTAGTGTCTTCTGATGTCTTTTTGCAGACACATAGGTGGGACAACTAGCCACATAATTTTCTATGTCCTTCTATAATGAGCACCATCAAAATCAATGTTTAACCAAGGGTAGGGATTTAGCTAAGTATGTAGTTTCAAATCATGACTTTTTTGTAAGACCGTTATTTGTTAGCTGTCTGAGACATATACTTTGGCTTGTACCCAGGCTACTTCATCTTGCATCATACATTCGTTTTTATGGGCTTGAAACTATTTTTCTTTTTCTAGTGCTGCTTTTAACACATTTAAGTCTTCTGCCATTTGGCTTTTGAGTTCCCTTTGCGCTATGGTGGTGACCATAGCTGCCAGGTGCCAGGACGGGATAACTGGTCTAATAATTTCTGGCTTGGAGCTATTATATAGCGGTAGTCTGGACAGACCATCTGCTTGGAAATTCTTCCCCTGCAGGGTGAAATTGAAATGGTTGAAGTACTAAGCCCAACAGTTTATTTCAGGGCTTCCAGGTTTTTGTGGTCTATCCATAGTTCAAAAGGAGCTTTGCTGCCTTCTAAGAAATGCCTCTAAGTTAGGAGTGCATATGCCTCCTTTTCCCAAATTGCCCACCTGTGTTCAGTCTCAGCTTTTCGGAGGTGTAAGCGCATGGCTACATGGCTCCCTGGTCATTTTTTTGCAGCAACACGGCCCCCTACTGCCACATCACTAATGTCCACTTGGATGACAAAAGGAGCATTTCGGTCAGGGTGTTTTAGGACCGGCTCTGCTGTGAACAAGCACGTGGGTTTCTCGAATGCTGCTTGGCATTCCATCATCCATTTCAGAGGTTGGCTAGGCTTAGGCTTACCCTCACCTTTCATATTCAGCAGGTTGGTGATGGGCAGGGCTATTTGGGCAAATGATGAGATGAACTGAAAGGATGGTGGGTGCGTGGAGGAGCTCACTACAAAACTGTCCGCACTTTTTTGGGATCCATTTCCATTCATGGGAAATATGCTCCCAGATAGTCAATTTTGCTTTGGTAGAACTCGCATTGGGACAGTTTAGCATATAGCTAGGTGGTCCTGAGTTTCTTGTGCATAGCCCTGACCAGTTTCACATGTTCCACCATGGTTTCAGTATAAATCTAAATGATATCCAAATAAATTGAGACCTCTTTATATAGGTACTCATGCAGTACTTCGTTTATCAGCTGCATGAATACAGCAGGGCACCTTGCAGATTGAAGGGGAGAACTCGGAATTGGAAGCCCTCAAGGGGGCAAATGAAAGTCATTTTCCACTCGTCTCCTTCTTCTCGACTGCAAGACATTGGGGCCTCGGCTGGTGGCTGCAGGTTTCTGCTTCTTCCCGTTTCTCTCTGCCAGTTTCCTTATACAGTTCATGATTTTACTAAAATTTTGCTGTTTCAGGCTAGTTAAGGTTTTCTTCTGGCTCTGTTATCCTTCTCTATTCCAATGTGTCCCTTTTTTCTCCAGGAACTGCAAGCTATTTGCTACTTCCTCAATTATCAACTGGTTTATTTTTGGATCTCTTATAATTGCTGTGCTGACTGCCATCACCAGGAAGTTGTTTTCTACCAGATTTCTCCATTTCTTGGAGTAGTCTAAGCCAGCCGTCCCCAACCTTTCTGGCACGAGGGACCAATTTCATGAAAGACAATTTTTCCATAGACTGTGGGCTGAGGTGGGGGGATAGTTTTGCATGCAACCTAGATTCTGTGTATGCACAAATGAAACTTCGCTTGCTTATCCGCTGCTTACATGGCTTGGTTTCTAACAAGTCTCGGAAATACAAATATATTCTTGTATAGCTATATCATAGCCATTCATCTTGGAGTAAATGAAGGTATTTTGATAAAGGAGAATTTGATTAATTGGAATTGCTACTCAGAATCAGGAATTATAGAAAAGAAGAAATGATGTATGTACCCTGTACTTTTTCCAGAAATTCAAAAGGGAAAACAATCAAAGAACATCTCTCTTTGAATTTATAAAGCAGCCTTGTTTTCCTCAAAGCTTATATGATTGCTTCATAATCTGCTACACACATATTGCATGTTTAAAAGGAAATTTTAGTCCCTACTCCCATATTTAGAGAGTTGCATTCAGAACCTTAACTGTTACTTTAACTTTTTGTTTCAGCAGTGAATTATTTTAATTCATACATTTTCATATATTTGCTCAGTTGAGGAAATGGCATAAATTGCAAGAGGTCATCTGTTGGCAAAATATTTATTTGTCTTTTTGTTTCCAGTCCAAGCAAGTATTTGGTAATGGCAGCAGATTCAATGGAGATTGATGATGCTTTGTATAGGTAAGCATTTTAACAAAAGTTTAATTTACTTTAATAAACTATAGATAATATTTTTAAATGTGAAGTAAGATTCCTTGATTAAACAATGAATTTAAATATAATGGTAGGACTGTTTCTATCATAAACTTTATTTTATTAACATGTACTTTAAATTCAGTTTAAAGAATGTTATTTCCTTGAAATGTTCTTAAAACTGCCAAGAAATTGTTTTACACTTCTCTTTTCTCAATTTTAATAATCCATTTTCTGCATAGAATTTCTAATTTTCTGGGATGTGTTGACATATTTAGGAGATAGTGATCATGTATGTGCTGTCTTATTCCAAACTAAATTAGTTTTATTGACTTTTACATTTGAGCATTGCCATGTTTCTTTCATAGGCTCAAAATCAGAGATATACAACCAAGGAATCCCACTATTTGTAGGTCATAGCTATTTTGACTGAAATGAAGAAAGTGCTTAAATTGTTAATGAAACTTGAGCATCTTGCAGGTTATAGGACAGTGGTGGCAAACCCATGGCATGTGTGCCAGAGGCGGCACTCAGAGCCCTCTTTGTGGGCACATGTGCCATGCCATGGAGATGGCAGCTGTCCCTCTTCAACCAGCCGTCCGAGATCCCACATGGCCAGATGCATCCTGGCACGGCTGGTTTCCATCCCCCCATCCCATCCCTCCTGGCCTCACATGCTGTCCTTTTCCCAGGCACAACCCACTGCATTGCTTCCTCAGCTGTCGGCCATCTGTTCAGCTCAGAGGTGGCTTGTCTGAACTGATGGCGGTGGGCTACAGAGCCCCAGAGTGTGCCGGTCGAGGAGCCGGCAGGCTGTGGCTGCTGACGGACACCGTCGGCCCCCATATGCTCTCTGGCCTCTGTGTGCAGGGGCCGTTGGTGTCAGGCAGCAGCTGCCCCTGCCTCGCCTTGCCCCGCGACAGTGGCACCCCTGCCCTTGCCTCACCCTGCAGGACGAGCCTCCTGCCCCTGCTGCTCCTGCCAGAGACCTCCTGGATCTCCCCCAACCCTGCCTGGCCCCCACAGGCATCCCTCCCCATGAGCAACATCAAGGTGACCACACCCACCTTGGCCACACCCACCCAGTCTGCCATGACCACCACAGCCACGCCCACCCAGTGGGCCATGTCCCCACAGCACCCAACAATAAATAAGTGGGTTTGGGGTTGCAGTTTGGGCATTTGGTCTCTAAAAGGTTTGCCATCACTGTTATAGGACATAGAACCATAGGGCTGGAAGGGACCTGATCAACCCTCTGCTCAAGGCAGCCTCACACCATCCCAGTGAAACCTCCAGCGATGGAGTTCCCAGAACTCTGGGAGGCAAGCTATTCCATTGATTAACTGTTCTCACTGTCAGAAAATTTCTCCTTACTTCTAGGTTGGATCTCTCTTTAATGATCTCCATTACTTCTTGTCTTGCCCGCAGAGGCTTTGGAGAATAGGTCATTTCTTTCTTCTCTGTGACAGCCCCTCAAGACAATTACTAGAAGATAATTATCATGTCCTCCATAATCCTTCTCTTCAATAGGCTAGACATACCTAGTTCCCTCAACCATTCATATTTACTCTCCAAGCTCTTCATTATCTTTGTTGCTGTTCTGTGCACATTTTCTAGGATCTCAAACATTTTTTTTATATCATGACACAGTATTCCAAGGGTGGTCTCAGTATTATCATTTCTGATCTTGATATTTTTCTTCTATTGATGCATCCCAGGACTGGATTGGCTTTTTTGGCAGTTGCAGCACTTTGCTGGGTTATGATTAAATTCATTTGAAATTATTATAGGATGATATATTAATTTCATGGATAAATTACATAATATCCAAAATCCAAAAATTGTAAAAAGGTATTTCTTGAGATCAAATTATTTTTTCCTCATCTGTGAAGTTTGTCAAAAGTGAAAGGTTTTGCAAATTGCACTACTTTATGCTGTTGATTATAATTACTTTTGATTTTCTTTTAATACTTGCATGTAGTCGGCAGAGATATGTTCTTGGAGATACAGCAATGCACAAGATGGCTCAGTCTCATGTATTCCTAAGTGGAATGGGCGGGCTTGGAGTGGAAATTGGTAAGTGAATAGAATTCCAGACCGTATAGAATCAAATAAAATATAAACAACATTTTTTACTACGTTTATTTTTCATTGGGAAAGAATTTATTACATTTATTGTGCAGTAGGCTAAACCTATAGTTTCTACTAATTGGAATATATTAAGTAATGGAACCGGTTTCCGGTTGCCCGACGGCGACGGCCCGTCTGCAAAGCTGCCACTTTTAGCAGCTTTGCAGACGGGCCGCGGCAGCTTCCTCAAAGAGCAGCGCCCCTGCCCATTCGGAGAGGTGCGCGCGCACCTCTTCGAACGACCGGAGGTGCGCGCGCACCTCCCCAAACCTTTGGAGAGGTGCGCGCGTACCTCCGCGCGAACGGGCAGAGGTGCCGCTCTTTGAGGAAACTGTAGCGGCCCGTCTCCGATGCTGCTGCTTTCGGCAGCTTTGCAGACGGGCCGCTACAGCTTCCTCAAAGAGCGGCACCCCTGCCCGTTCGCGCGGAGGTACGCGCGCACCTCTCCAAAGGTTTGGGGAGGTGCGCGCGCACCTCCGGTTGTTCGGAGAGGTGCGCGTGCACCTCTCCGAATGGGAAGGGGCGCTGCTCTTTGAGGAAGCTGTAGCGGCCCGTCTCCGAAGCTGCCGCTTTCGGTAGCTTTGCGGACGGGCCGCTACAGCTTCCTCAAAGAGCGGCGCCCCTGCCCATTCGCGCGGAGGTACGTGCGCACCTCTCCAAAGGTTTGGGGAGGTGCGCACGCACCTCCGGTCGTTCGGAGAGGTGCGCGTGCACCTCTCCGAATGGGAAGGGGCGCTGCTCTTTGAGCAAGCTGTAGCGGCCCGTCTCCGAAGCTGCCGAAAGCGGCAGCTTCGGAGACGGGCCGCTACAGCTTCCTCAAAGAGCGGCATCTCTGCCCGTTCACGCGGAGGTATGCGCGCACCTCCAAAGGTTTGGGGAGGTGCGCGCGCACCTCCAAACGGGCAGTGCCACTCTCCATTTGGAGAGGTGCGCGCGCACCACTGCCCGTTCAAAGAGGTGCGCGCGCACCAAGCGGCTGGGAGCCGCAGGAGACGGCTCAAAGAGCCGCATGCGGCTCCGGGGGTTGCCGACCCGTGGCCTAGATACTTATAATACAGGACACTATTTGCGTTAGCCATATATATTGTAGAGATATAATTACAACTTACTAAATTTTTTAGCCCTCTATACAGTAGAAGTATCAGAACCTGACTGATAAATACAGATGATAATAGAATAAGAATAACCAGACAGTATTGCATGGTTTGGAGTAAAATAATAGACTGCTGTTGTAGTCTCTTCTAGTTGGTACTGCCTCTTGCTGACATTTAGTTTAATGGATTGATTTATAGAGATCATTATTAGAATCAATTGTTGGTTTAGTTAGTATTTTGGCTTTTTTGAATATTTTATTCCAAGAAAGGTGTCATTTTTGTAAATCCATCACATATGATAAAATGGTCCTTTCTGATTGCAGCCCTTCAAACATTTTGATAACTAATTATGAGCAATTTATAACCAGAGTTAAATGCCAGCATTTGCCTCTTCATGTCATGTTTTCATTTTTGTAAATCTATGTCTCATACTTTTAAATCTTAACCTCTTTTAAAAGAGAATCTTCTTTTAAACTTACAAAGCATGAGGTGTGTGTTGCCTTATTCTAATTTGAATAATATTCTATACATTTTCATATTGTTCCTATTGGTTGGGAAGAATGAATAATTATTAATTTCTCCAAAGTAGTTGGCAATGAGATGTGACTCTTTTATATATTGTATTTCTTATTCAAAAAGAATTTAAGTTAGAAACATGATAGCCAAGACAGATGACAGTATATATATATGTAACTCAGTCTCTCATTTATTACATAGTTTCTTATTCTTGTAGAATAAGAAACACTCCAGTGTTTCTCAGCTTTTGTCATTTTAAGATGTATGGACCTCAGTTCCCAGAATACCCCAGAATTCTGAGAGTTGAAATCCAGACATCTTAAAATGGTGAGGGTTGGGAAACACTCTTACTCTATAATAACTGAGATCTTGCCATGTGAAGATATTAGCTATTTTTATAAAATCTTTTGGAAGAAAAAATAATTTCCCTGTGGATCTATCTAGGTTTTTAAAATTTTCTACCTGCAACCACTACATGAATTTTATTGCAGTTTTAATACAAATTTAATAATATGCTCGAATGTGCTGCTTGGTAGTATATAGTAATTTTAGAAATGGATTTCCATATAGTATAATTTTAATATTTCTGCCAATTTTTTATTTTTTATTGAAACATAATTTTTCAATTTTTCTTTGCCATATCATTAATATTTTATCTAGAGTTTCAACTGGGAAAGTTTGAAATTGAAAAATAATGAAAGGGATATAATTTTAACTGCCATAGTTTGAAACAATGTTCAATAATTCTTATTTCTTATTTCAAGTTGAAAAAAATGAAATAAAATAACTTTATTACCAAAAATAAGTCCCAATTGGAAAATAAGCCTTAGCATAATTTTTCAGGATGCTCGTAATATAAGCCCTACTACCTAAATAACCCCAGTTAAGATCATCAGGTAGATGGATGCATTTAGTATTGTGGTTGTGGGGAGGACAGTGGGCGTGGCTAACTCAATATCACTTGTGTCGGGGGGTGCCGGTGGGGAACTGGGGAGGACTGGGGGGATCCAAGGGTCTCTGGGGGAGGGGGTGGGACCCTTCGCAAAGGTGCCTCAGCTCCAGCCAGCAGCCAGCCCTGTACCTTTGGAAGCCAGCCCGGGATTTGCAAATCCTCACTGTGACTTTTGCAACCAGAAGGTTCCTATAAGAAGCAACCAGAGGAAGATTTCTTCACCTCCCCTTGCCTTCTTTTCTCTTTGAGCAATTGCTGCTTGGCTCTTTTGGTGACTGCAGAAGGGGTTGAAAGGGAAGAAAGTGCCTCCTCAGCTGTCCATTTTTTTCTGGATCAATTTCAGAAGTTGCCACCACTGTTGCCATTTTCTTCTGATTATTGGGGATGGGCTATGAGGATAAGGTGGAGGACAGGGTACCAGGGAAGCCAGATGTGGGGATGGCTTCAGAGCACAGTGTCAGTGAAGTTGCTAAGGGGTGGGCTTGGCCAGCTACCTCCTTGCCCCATGGGTCTCCCAGGGCAGACCCTTGGGAGGTAGCAGATCGCACCCTTCAGGG
Source organism: Vipera ursinii (assembly GCF_947247035.1). Classification (NCBI taxonomy): domain Eukaryota; kingdom Metazoa; phylum Chordata; class Lepidosauria; order Squamata; family Viperidae; genus Vipera; species Vipera ursinii. The sequence continues at coordinate 50,276,350 of NC_139517.1, forward strand.
GAGGAGAGCAGCTTGGACAGGTGGGGTTAGCCCAAGGATTGGGCGGCGCATGCCTCCCCTGCCCTGCACGGCTTTGGCATGTGTCTGGCAGGTGGAGGAAGGTGAGTGAGCGAGTGGGTGCCTGCAGCCAGGCCACCCCCGCCCTGCCACCTGCGTTGCTTTGTAGCAAGGCATGCAATAGGCAAATGTAGTGACATGGGGGAAGGCATGCAATCTGGCCCACCGGATGCACTGTGCGGCTATCTATGCTGACATGGCTGTGGGCAAGCAAAGGTAGACATTGGGATGGAGTGGGAGGTGGCCACGCAGTGTGTCCAGTGGGCCAGATTGCATGCCTCCCCCCTCCCCCTCGTGTCTCTGCCTGTTGCTTGGAGAGCAGGTCCAGCAGTTGCAGCACTCACCTGTGCTGCGTGGGTTGTGCAACCCCAGAGTGCACCAGCTAAGGAGCTGGCGGGCTGCGTTTGCTGCTGGACAGCCCCCATGTACTCGCCACCTCCTGTACATGAAAAATAAGACATCACCTGAAAACAAGCCCTAATGGGTCTTTGGGAGGAAAAATAAATATAAGACCCGGTCTTATTTTGGGGGAAACACGGTACAGCAATACAGAATCTAAAATGTAAGTGAATATAAATGTACACATATGTGTGTGACGTGAAATTGAATTTGGATCTGTTACTGGAACCAGGGATTTATTTGTCCAGTCATGGAGCCCATCTTCAGGGAATTTCTCTACTGGAATAGGTGCTTTGGACTATTCTGTGAGTTGTGTTTACTGTATATGGTACCTTCCTATCAACTGATTGGTGTATTGATGGCTGGCGATTGGCTGTCGTTTCCTTGGGCTGCGAAGCCCTCAGCTCCTAAGCATTTGATAGACTGGTGGTAGTTCAGCACTCCTGTTAACTGACAAGGGGTCCGTTTCCCAGGCTTCAGTCATTTTCCTAGCTATCTTTGTATTGGCATGGACAATGATCTTAGTTGTTGCAAAATTAAATGTGTGTCCTTGTTCATTGCAATGTGAGGCTACCAATGAGTTCTGGTCGCCTTGTCTGACCATTTACTTGTGTTCTTGCAATCTGGAGGTTAACTTCCTCCCGGTTTGTCCTACACAGTCATAGGGGCAATCCATGCAGGGGATTCAATAGATTATATTGGAGGTATCTCCAAGTGATCTTACAGTGCATAATTTGTCCTCCTCAGCCTTTGGGCAGTGTGTGATACCCACTTGCAGATCTCGGCAGCTGCATTCTACTGCTTCTGAAATGTTTTTGATGTATGGCAGGGTGTGCCATATTTGGACTTTTACCTTCTTTCTTTTCTCCTTTGCTTTTTGCACAGGCTTCTTGTAATAAATGCTTATGGATACCCATTATGCCTGAATTGTTCATATAGTTACCTTCTCTCCAGTTTAGCTTGAGGGGTACTATAGTGAGTTCTTATTTTGCCATACAGTGTTCTGATGCATCTCTTTTTGTGTCACAGTGTATGGTTACTATTGAAACTAAGAATGTGTGGAGTGTTAGTGCCCTTGCGATAAACTGTGGTTTCTATCTTCTTGCCTGTTGATGAGGACATGTAAAATGGTAATTGTCTAACCATTTCTTCCTCCATTGAGAATTTTATGTCTGGGGAAGTGGAGTTCAGTAGCACATGAAAGTCTTTTAATACATTTCTTTTGATGATGACAAATGTCATCATCCACATAGTGACACCAAAATTTACTGTAGGTGTGTTGCTTAGCGACAAGAGTTCTGAGTCTCAGTTGCCATCATAACTTAAGGACTGTATGTTTTCTGTTCAAATCATATAAATTTTTGCCTTACTTCAAGTTATTATTCCTCTTAACATTTTTCTTCATCATAGGAATAAAGTGTTTATTAAACAAATAATTTGTTAATTCTAATTCTAATTTAATTAAATATTACCGTATTTTCCGGCATATAAGATGACTGGGCGTATAAGACGATCCCCTACATTTCCTGTTAAATTATAGGGTTTGGGCTATACTCGCTGTATAAGACTACCCCTCCTCCAACGTACACCAAATAAAAATTTAAAAACATCAGATTTGATTTTAATATGGTAATTTTAATTCAAATGCTTATGACATGCAGGTACTTAGTAGGAAAACTGTCACTTATAAACATAAGGCTGTTTGTCATCAAACATGTAAACATAAAACAGTGCAAGTAGATTAAACATAATAATAATAATAATAATAATAATAATAATAATAATAATAATAATAAGGAGGAGGAGGAGGAGGAGGAAGGGACCTTGGAGGTCATCTAGTCCAACCCCCTGCTAAGGCAGGAAACCCTATACCATTTCAGACAAATGGCTGTCCAGTCTCTTAAAAACTTCCAGTGTTGGAGCATTCACCACTTCTGGAGGCAGGTTGTTCCACTGGTTAATTGTTCTAACTGTCAGGAAGTTTCTCCTTAGTTCTAGGTTGCTTCTCTCCTTGACTAGTTTCCATCCATTGCTTCTTGTCTTGCTTTCAGGTGCTTTGGAGAATAGCTTGGCTCCCTCTTCTTTGTGGCAGCCCCTGAGATATTGGATCACTGCTATCATGTCACCCCTCACCCTTCTCTTCGTTAAACTACACATACCCAATTCCAGCAACCGTTTCCTATTTTCCTAATTCACTTTTTCACTTTTCCTAATTCACTCTAAAGCTTTCCCTGCGCAGAGCCTTAAGTAACACCAGCTGCCTGCAATTAGTGCAGGTTCTCATCCCACCAGGCTCAAGGTTGAGTCAGCCTTCCGTCCTTCCGAGGTAGGTAAAATGAGGACTCAGATTGTTAGGAGCAATAAGCTGACTTTGTAATAATGCTGCTTGTGTGTGGGGGGGAAAGCTCTAATAAGCAGGCATATACATAGAATGAAGGCTATTGCTAAGCACATTGATTTGTGCTTTAAATTGTAAGCCACCCTGAGTCTTCGGAGAAGGGCGGGATATAAATGGGATTAAAAAAAAAAGACCAAATGGGAGATCCGCTCCAGGTTTTCCAGCCAGTCTGCCCAGTTCCTCAGTCAAATGTGTCCTTAGAGCTAAGCAGCTGCTCTGGCTACGGCATTCCCCACCTGCCTTTCAAGTTGCTCTTGCATTCCCCACCTGCCTACAGCTGCTCTTCAACTTTAGAAGGAAAGACGCCCAGACCCCAGCCTGTAAAAAATCACAGACTGCAGCTTCTACTCCAATTGGTCCCGCTTTCCCTGCGGAGACTAAATGGAAGATCCGCTCCAGGTTTTCCAGCCAGCCCTGTCCCTAAAGTTTCAGCACCCAGCGTATAAGATGACCCCTGACTTTTGAGAAGATTTTCATGGGTTAAAAAGTCGTCTTATATGCCAGAAACTACGGTATAAGGATTTGTATTCCACTAGTATATTTAAGGGGGCACAATGGCTCAGCGCGCTTAAAGACATTGAGCTTGTTAGCTAGAAAACTGATAGACTGAATTCAAGACCCAAAGACATATGACAGGGTGAGCTCCCGTTACTTGCCCTAGCTGCTGCAATATAACAGCTTGCAAATGTTAGTAGATAAATAGGTATCACTTTGGTGGGAAGGTAATACTATTCTAGCTATCTCATGCCAGCCACATGACCATGGAAATATCTTCAAACAATGCTTGCTCCCTTGGCTAGGAAACAGAAATGAGTACTGCCCCCTAAAGTTGGGCATGACTGAGCTGGGGAAACATTTCCCTTTCCCTTTAGTATATTTAAAGTATTAGAACTCTTTATGAATTTAATTAATGACTTTATTTATTACTACAGAAGGCTACTGCTAATGTTTATGTAACAAGGTTAAATAACAGAGGCAATAATAAACAGCTGTGTTTGGTACATTTTGAAATTAGAAAGTGTTCTGAATGGATATTTTTAATTTTTAGGTAACCGTTGATGGTACTATAAATCTGATTTATTTTGATAAAACAGTTACCAAACATATCGTTTAAAAGTTTGTTTTAAAAATAGTCCTCTATAATCAAGATCTTAGAACAGATCTAATCAACACAGTCATATAATTTTGTAAGAGTATATAATATTTATCAATATTCTAATGGAGTTAAATATATTTCATTTTTGAATGATTGATCAAAGTACATTTTTTCTTGTAATAAATTTGATATGTTTGCCTAACAGTTTAATAATAATTTGCAGTCAAGGTGAGAAGATAATTCTAGCAGATCTTTACCTAGCTTAGGAATTGGAGTTATTTTAAAATTGTGCCTAGTTAATGGAAGATTTCTGATGCAATGCATTGGTAAGTGAAAAGAATTTTAAGTATAAGTAGACCTTGAATGCCTTATTCACCTGTTAATCTACCTAGATTTGGAAAGGTTCTATTTTGAATACTTTTAAAAACCTTGTCCACGTTTAATTTGGGAAACACAGATACAAATTATTAGTGCCCAATAAAGATAATTCTTGAAAATTCAATTTATCTAAATATTTTTTCTGTTGTAGACTCTTACATAAGAGATATATAATTCTTTTAAAATTTTGATAAATGTTTTACTAATATTTGTAATACTAGTAATGGTCTGAGAGAGAGAGAGAGAGAGAGAGAGAGAGAGGGGGAGAGAGAGAGAGAGAGAGAGAGAGAGAGAGAGAGAGAGAGAGAGAGAGAGAGACATATTACCTTTACATATAACATTTCTTTTACCCTTTAAAGCTTATATGCCAGTATTGAGATCTTATTGTTAAACTGGTAATATTTTTGCTTCAAAAATAAAATTTGGTTTGTCATTTTGTCAGTTTCTAGAATGTCAAGTTCTTTTCTTCTTTAGCTGTTAATATAACAAATGATCTTGTTCTTTTATACCTTATCCATATGTTCCTCGTTTTTCTAAATACAATCCATTCATCATCTGTATAAACGTCTTTGTAATCCTACTTCTTTGACATATGCATTCAGTTCTTACCACTGCCTTCATGACATCTCATGTTGTAGTTAACAATGTTTGTTTGGCATTGTTTTCTCTAAAATCGGCATCAAGTTCCCTTTGTCCAGTGCGCTCTCACAGGGAGGGCCTTCTCAGGGTGCCGCCGGTTAAAGATTGCCGGTGGGTAACACCCAGGGGGAGGGCCTTCTCTGTGGGTGCACCTGCCCTCTGGAACCAGCTGCCCGTGGAACTTAGGACTGCCCCTGACCTTCGTTCATTTCGCCGGGACCTGAAGACCTGGCTCTTCGAGCTCCCCAGCCCAGGCTGAGAGTTTTTAGTTTTTAATTGGGGTTTTATTCTCAGGGATTAAATTTAATTGTTTTTAATTGTTTTTAATTTTTGTATCACTGTTTTAAGTACCCTGTAAACCGCCCTGAGTCCTTCGGGAAAGGGCGGTATATGAATCCAATAAAATTAAATAAATAAATAAATAAAACAATGTGAAATTCTGAGTTTTTTCCCCACTCGTAAATTATGTAGTCATCTAGAATTGAAATGTCAAAAATGAATGAATTGCATGGCTTCATTCAGACTAAACTCCAAAATCACTGAAATGTGAGCTGAAATATATATTGATAAATCTCTTCCTAGGTGAATTGATTCAAAAATATTTTTAAAGTCATATATAATCAATTCTTAAATTAGATTGGTACCTACCTGAATAATAAGCCTTTGCTGATGGATGTATAATTCCCCAAATATCAATGACCTTATAGAGTTGCATCAAAGCCCCCAAACTGTTAAATATTAACATTTCTTTTACTTTTATGATGATTACATAGTCACCATTAATATGTAAATAGTCTCCTAGAATCAAATTCTCCCAGCTGTATTCAAGGTTGTTTGTTCTTTTCTTTTTTTGTATAAATCCCATTTGGTTCTGTTGTAGTACATATATAAAAGAGTATTAAAAATTTATTACCAAATTTCTCTTTAATAAAAGTAAATCTTCCTCTGTATCTTTTAAAATCTTTTCTATCATAACATCTATATTGGCTTTAAATAAGGTGACTTGACTGTGTCCATTCTGCAAGAAAAAAAAAATCTTGAAAAATTATTGATTCTAGGCCTATTTATTGGATCCTTTAAGCCCTAATGTTTAAAGGAAATATCCTAAGTTTTTCACTCATTTTCCTATTATATTTCTACTTTTCTTACTTTGTTATCTGAATGTTGGTATAATCAGATGGGCATCAGTTAAGTTTATAAATTAGCCATCTTTATGCTCTTAATTTAAGATGTAGTTATTAATGTATTTTACTTTTGTATTTTGTTTGAAAGTTGGCTTTTAGCAGATCTGTACGCATAGAAGTATAACACATGCACACATTGATTGGGAGAGGCACATCTTCAGTACAAATTTCAGCTGGAGCTGGCAATCTTAGGCTGACAATATGAGAAACATTGCATAGGATATTTATCTATAGTATACATGTACTTTATGTTTTGTTTTGATAAGAGAATTTACTTAAATTCAGGGTTATCTTTAGTGGAGGAAAAAGTACAGTATATAGTTATAAATGGTTAATATTTACTAGAAACCTATAACTGTTCACTTTTCCTTTCAGCTAAGAACATAGTTCTTGCAGGAATAAAGGTAAGAAGAAAGACATTCTATTTTTTAAGAATAAATATTTAGTATATTTTTATTTTAAGGTATTCACTAATGCTTCCTAAAAAACTAAAGAGACTGTCATGAATTTCACACAAATGCTAGCAAAATATTAAAAAATTAGTATCTTGATTCTGAGATGCTGATAAATAAGTCATATGAAGGCTGATTTAGAATTGTCTGCAACTGCATGTAACATAAGTGACATATCTACACTTCCAAGGGGTTGTGGTTAAGTGTAGGTTGCTGATAGCTCCAGACAGGCTGATGCAAACACTTACCAAATTTCAAGTATAGATTGTGCGGAAATATGCGTCTGGCATGCTGATTGGCTGATCAAACTTCCTGTTCCATTTTGCTCTTTGAGTGCCCCCTAGCCAGAACAAACATTTGCAGACATATAAATGCAACTGCTATGCAACAATCTGCAAACAACATATATTCCCTGATATAAACAGTGCCGGAGAAGTCTGCTCAACCCTTAGGAAGTATTCGTGATATTGATATGTTAGAGAAGGTTAATTAATGACAGGACTGTTTGACTGTTCTCCTGGTCAGTTAATGAATGTTTTCCAACTATTATATAATGTCCCTTGATTAGGTTTTCATAGTAAGAGCAAGGAAAGATATGAAAATAAACAATAGATTATCCAAAACTGAATAAGGACAGTATGAGTAGTAGTTAAACATCTAGCAGGTTTCATCAGATTTTGATAGTGGGGTTTTCTTTTTCTGAAAATCTGTTCATCGCATGTCACTGTGTATTAGAGTGGAATTTATTTTCCACACTTTTTTACTATGTTCTTTTTACAAGTTCTTTTTTTAGATGTTAGCTCAAGAAATATAGCATTACTTGTTCAAAATCACCTATTAGAGATTAATTTTCTGAAGAGCTTTTTGTTTGGTTATACAAGGGTTTTGGTACTAGTGGTTCTTTAAAAGTAAAACATAAGTTCTGTCTTTGTAAAGAATATTCAGTTATTTAGGTTCCTAGATAGAGCACAGAGAGAACTGCTTTTTAGTTCTTTATGAAGTAAAAGTTTGATGATAAAATAAATTGCCATTTTGAGGATGGAATATTTCTCAAGTCTCTGAACTTTAATTCATGTAATTTTAGCAGAACTTTTAGCGTAATAGCTATAGAGCAAGTTCTGTGATTCTTCTTTGATCATATAATACTGTCGACCAATTCCAGCAAGTTGGTTATAGAAACTTATGGATTGCCTTAGATCCACAACATTGGTAACTATTTGGATGCTTCTAGATAATGTAACGCATAAATATCAACAAGAAGAAAAGCATTTATAGTTTAAATGTATAACAAACTTAATACAGGTAGTGTTCAACTTATGAAGACAATTCTTTTTCATCCCTATCATGTAGCCATTGCTGCCATGCACTATTAGCATATGTCCAGTGCTGTTAGGTTCAGGCTGTAGAAGGCCAGCTAGCCTTGATTCTAAAGTTCTAAAAATTACTAAAATCTAGTATATTGAACTAAAATGACTAATAGATATTAAATAAAACCACTAAACTATTTTAAAACTAAATAAAGGATAATAATCAAGAAGGGGCCCTTCTCCACTTTATGCAGACTGTCAAGGAAGTGAAAGCAAAAAATGTATTTTAGCAGCATTGGTTTTTAACTCTTTAACTCTCTAAGCTATGAACTCTCTAATTAAAACTCTCCAGAGAGCTAATATCCATGTACCTAAATTAGACAACAGGTATCTCTAAATTTTATTTTATGCTGGAAATGCAGCTATTCTCTCCTTGTTTTCTCTTGGCATGAAGTCGGCACTGAGAACCATGGCATGTTACTGTAATGAGAAAAAATAATCAATTATGATAAATCTAAAGTTCTAGTTTTCACATAAGTGGACAGTTGATTCCCATTAATTAGAGCAGGTCAAATGTTTTAAATATTTGGGCATAGTATTTCAGGCTTCAAGGAAATGAACAGTCCAGGTAAATTATTCTACTGCTACTTCCCAAAAGAGCATGCAAACAATAATTACATTTCATAAGCAACAGGGCACAAATTACTTCCAGCAGCAATGAAATTGTTTATGGCTAAAATAATTGCCCAACTATTATATGGGATACAACTTGGCCCATATACAAATCTGAGGACATTAAGCCATTCAGTTAAATTTTCTTTGGTGTATGGCACATCAAAAACACATCCTCAATGTAATATTGAGGCTTGAAGTGAATGTGCTAAGTGTTAAAGATTCTAATCTCAGGATATAGAATGATGTTTGAGCCTACAGACTTGATGCCTTAGTATTGTCAGATAGCTACCAATCTCACTAGTACTGTATCTGTATAGCACAGGGGTCAGCAACCTGAAACAGTGAAAGAGCCACTCGGAACCAGTTCCCTCACAAAAGAAAAAACTGGGAGCCGCAAAAAATGTGTGCGCATGTGTGTACATGCGCACATGCGCAGAACAGGGTTTGACTGAAGAGTGGAGCCAAGGCGAGATATGCACCTACCCTGCATATTTGAATTGATTGGTTGACCTTTTTTAGTCCCCCCCTTTTTTTTTGGACTGCACATGGCAGAGGACTGGGAGCCGCAGGAGACGGCTGGAGCCGCGGGTTGCAGACCTGTGGTATAGCAGAACCTTGTAGTGTTGGCCTCTCTCCTGAATATTTAGGCAAATTAAGTCTGGAGAACGGTGAATCAACAGTAAAAGAGATAATCAGGGACATTGATTGTCAAAATATTATCACCAGTGCCCCCAAATTCCATGGTCAAACATTAGACAGATACATGCCTTCTATGAATTACAAGTAGTCCTTGACTTACAACTTAATGATCATTTGGGATATCTGTAGAATCTAATCCTAAAGAAGTATAAACAGGCCTTTTCCAGAGCTCATTTTGATGCCCTCCCATTTTAATCTATTGGTGGGAAGATTTCATGGGACTCCTTATTTGCAGAAACAGTGTCCTTGTGGATCCAAGGAGGTAGAAATTCTTGTTCATGTCTTCATATAGTGCTTTGATCATCCCAATAATTTCTAAATACAAAAATCACACTGGGTTTCTAACCCCACTCCCACATATCAGGTAGCCAAATATCTTCATCAAATTACAAAACTGTACAAAACCTACTTAGATATGATGTTTAATTATCCTATTGATTTTTACCCTTTCTCAGTAATGAATTATTATGTCAAATTATCTCTTTTTTTACTGTAAAGGCTGATCAAAAACGTAATAAAGATATTTGATTTTACCATAATTGAACTCAAAATTTTGATCATAAATTATGGTCATAAGTCAAGACACCATGATTATTTTATCACCATGATCGTTAAGCAAATCACCTGGTGTTCGCCAAAAATGGCAAAAAAGTTGCAAAACATGATCATGTGACCATGGGACACTGCAACCAGTCATAAATGCAGGCTGGTTGCCAAGTGCCTAAAATGTGATCATGTGACTTCAGAGATATTATAGCAGTAGTAACTTTGAGAATGGATTGTGAATAACTTTTTTTGAATACCTTATAACTTTGAATGGTCATTAAGTGACCGATTATAAGTCAAGGACTACTTGTAATTCATAAGTGTGATAGATGAGTGATAGTGTGTATATTTATGATGTTGCTTCACTGCTATTTCAAATATACTTTATTCCTTTCTTCTAATACTATTTCAAGGCTCTCACTATCCATGATACCAAACAATGCAAGACGTGGGATTTAGGAACAAACTTTTTTGCTCGTGAAGATGATGTTCTAAATGTAAGGAACAGGTCTGTACAATGTTTAAAATATTGTGAGCAAATATATGCTAACTATGTTGACAGATTTTACAGTTATGTTTAAAAATACACCTCATGGTCGAGTCTTCAAAATTATTGCAATTTTTGTATGAGCTCTATCCAAGTTATATTTTATATCTACTGAAAAATATCAATGAGATCATATTTCCAAATTACAGGTAAAATTTATACACTACATTCTCTGATGGTGTGTAGGATGCAGTGAGTTATAGTAATTTATGTTTTCTAAATAGAAATATCTAGTGTATAGTATTTACTAATATTTGAAGAATAATTTACAGTAACAGTATAGCCAATTTTTTGCTGGAAAAAAGTATTCATAACTTTATTCATGAAAGATTTCATTATAATAAATTATATCAGAATTAATGTTTAGAAAAAAGGGATGTCCTGTATCCTTTATCCATATATATATAAATTGTTCAAGGCAATAAAAAAATCCCAAAAAAGAAAAAAAGGACAAAACCACAAAACAATCAAAACATTTTAAAAAGGTGCATCAAAAGATCCCCATATATTACACATATACATATATTATCCCTTCTAGTTGAATACTGATTAATACATTAATACATTACTGATTAATACATTACTACAGCATTAGTTCCACCCCTCGCAAAACAGGTCCTCTTTAAACTATTAAATCTAAATTAACTACTAAATTATTGACCTATCTTCTATATGTTATATTAGTGGCAAAATAGTTTACAGGAAGAATAATAACACTAAAATAAAGCAAAATTAAAGTTTCAAAACTCTATGTTAACAAACTTACTGTAATCCACTCATAGAAAGTTTACTCTGGCATCTTATCTATCCCAAGTCATCCCCAAAGTTATAAATAATTTGTCCTGGATCAAATATCCACATTTGCTTCTTAATGCCATCTCTTATAAATTGTTGTTTAGTTAAGTATAATATATTCAGTCTCCAGAATAAGTCTACCGTCCGGTCAAAACCCAAATAACTGTAATAAATCCATCCAGTCTCCCTCAGTCTTCATAGATGAATAGAATTTGTCACTTTCTCTATCAGATTCCTGATATTGTAAGAATATGCAGAATAAACTTCGGAGCAACAGATGACCTATAAAGCCCTACATGGCTTGGGTCCGGGATATCTGAGGGAACACCTGCTGCCGGCATCAAGTTCCCTTCGTCCAGTGCGCTCCCACAGGGAGGGTCTTCTCAGGGTGCCACCGGTAAGAGATTGCCGGCAGGTAACACCCAGGGATAGGGCCTTCTCAGTGGGGGCACCTGCCCTTTGGAACCAGCTGCCAGTGGAGCTGAGGACTGCCCCCGACCTCCGTTCATTCCGCCGGGGCCTGAAGACCTGGCTCTTCGAGCTCTCTGGCCCAGGCTGAGGATTAATTTATTTTAATTGGGGTTTTTATTTATACAGGGATAAATTTAATCTTTTTTAAACTTGGTTTTTAACTTTTGTATTTTTGGTTTTTAATTACCCTGTAAACCGCCCTGAGTCCTCCGGGAAAGGGAGGTATAGAAAAGTAATAAAATAAATAAAGAAATCCACTTTATTATTTCTCCAGCCAGGAGGCTGTCTCTTTGGTCTGGAACTGGATCAAAGACCTTTTGTGTATCTTTAATCAAAATTCCATGCCCTAAGATATTTTGCAAAATCACTATCGGCTCATTAAGGTTTTTAAACGGCTGGAAGCTATATACTCTCCCATTCTCCTTTCAGCCACTGTTCAGTTATTTTAATCTGTGAAACTTGATCAGAGAACAAAAAACAAAGAAAGTATGTTTTCCTCTATATTTCATTTTTTTAAATAAATATTTTATTAATTTCAAGTTTTACAATCATAAATACTTAATAAACAACTCAATGTCTGGGTTCCTTTATCATTCAGTGGTATATATTCACTTTCACTCAAAATATCCAATACTACACCATCCAGTATTTCCATGGTCCTCTCTTCTTCCAATAATAATCATTTTTCCACACTATACAAATATAATTCTTACTGCTATTAATTACCTATACAATTAAATATAAAAATCTTCACTACGTGTTTCTAATGTTATACATAGTGTCAATAATATCAGTTTATAATATCTTCTCTAGCCAAAACATATCTCAAATGTATTTGCAATCAGTGTTCCCTTATTCAATCCATATCCTGTTTTTCTCTTTTTAGTTTAATTTCCCATCAATATTCAAAATAACTTTATTAATTATCATTTTTTCATAATTAATTACATTTAGGTAACAAAGTTTCCCTTATACTGACCCTCTTAGTATTTTCATATTTCCCATCTTACAGAAAATTATGTTATCCTAGTTACAAATCACATCCTTCTAATTTATAATGGTCATTTTATTTCTAACAATTGTCTATTCTTTTAATCATATTCAAATATCCATTAGATGGTATAATACCTCATCTAATTAGTCAGGACCTCTATTTTCTTCAGTCTTACTCTAGCTTTCTTCCTTTGCCAAATAACTTTGCAAGTCAGTTCATGTAGACCACCAAGTATTTCTTCCTCTGTTTCTATATATATTATTTGAAATAAAAGACAATTTAGTTTAAAGTGTTTTTGTAAAAACGCTTAATCCATTTATATTCATTAAACAGCCTCCATTTTCTTTCTTCTTCACTTTCTCTTTTAGTTTCTTGTTCCCCAGTTTTCAGCATTTCTCCTAACAGCTCTGTCATCCATTCTATCAATTCTTCTTCCTTGTCCTCAAATATGTTATGAAGTTCTGAAAAGTAAAATGTCTTTACCATTTCTGGAATTATATCTGGGTCTTCCAAATTTTTATTTATCTGTACCTGTCTGTTGGTTTCTTCTTTCGAATCCTCCATCTTTATATCAGTTTCCTCTATTTTTTCTTCTGGTTTCTGAGTTGCTAGTTCATTCTTTATGGTCATTTTCTGAACTTTTTTGCTTGTAAGCTTAAGTCGGAGAGTTGTTCATTTATGTTATTTAAATTATTTTTAGTCTCATAATTTAAAACAATTGTCTCTTGAATTGATTTCAACTTGGAAAGAATTTCTTTCTGAAGTCCATTTACATTTTCTTGTTGATTATCCAAGTTTATTCCAAAGAGAATAGTCCAGAAGCAACTTTCCCACTGTTTCTTAATATTTCTTGATAGTTCTTGAAACTAAAAGTCAGTCAATATTTGTAATCCAGGCCAGCCAGTTCAGAATGGTTTATTGTCTCCTTCATACAGATAAAACAACCCAAGCATTTCCCCCCCCCTTTTCTCAGCTGCAGTCTTTAAAAGTGAAATTTTCCAGGAACTTATCTATGTCCAGGCTTCTTTTTTCCTATTATTCTAATTTTCCTTTATATTTAAGCATAATAAATTATAATGCCAAGGTTCACCACTAGATGTTGTTAACATCCATCTTCCAGCTTTTAAGTCCAAACTTATTTCACCAACTTTCCAAATATCTTTTCAAAAAGAAAGTCTTAAAAATACTTTTAGTCCCCAAATTTGTCAAAGCTACGTCTCTATATTGAATCCAAATTAATCTTGTAGTTTTCCCTAATTTTCCCCCAAGGAAAGTTATTTGCCGCTTTTCTTTTCCTGACAGAATGGAGCAGAAATTAACCCTTCTCTCTATCATCTGGAGGTATTCTTTGCTTTGGGAATTCTTTTTTCCAGGAAGAAGTTTTAAAATTATAAAGAGAGGATTACATTCTCACCCAGTTCCATCTGCGTTGTTCAGAGGTTGCTAATCAGTGGGTGGCCACATAAATGCAGCCAATCTTTCTCCTACTGGTTTGAACGGCTTCCTCAGATCAAATGGAAGGGCCGCCACCCCCCCCGCGATCAACGAGGGTCCCCTCCATCGTTCCCTCTCCAGGGCGACTTTAGACCTTTTTTGGGGTCCCCAGCAGAGCGAAATCGGTCATGGAAAATGGAGCCCTGTTTTCCTGCGCCCATAATGCCATGACATCTAACCCAGAACTCCTTTCCCTCTATATTTCAATCCAAAATTATAAGAAAGAGTCAATAGAATAAAAGTCCAGATATTTTGTAAATTAAAAAAATACAGAGATCCAATGGTGAGAGTTTAAAAAACTTCACCCCCCCAACAGTGGGGGTGGGATCTAACTCTTCACTCTTTGTCCTGATCCTTGGAAGGCTTATCTTGGTTTGCTGTTGTTTAATAGAAATGAAATGGAACACTAGTTGCTTAGATTTTATTCTTGAAGAATAGGAAAAGAACACATAGATTGATAACATAAATCCATGAAGAAAGCTACACAATAGCACAGCTGTTTGCCTTGTGAAGCTTCTAGCAGCAAGATGTGAGGTACATTGAAAGTGAAAACAAGTAACAACTTATTAAGGTAAAAAAATGGAGACTTGTTAATTAACAGCATGTGCTTGGCAAACAAGTGGTGCACTGTTCTGGAAAAAAAGAAGAGCAACTTCTCTTTTAATGGTTAATTGAAATATAGGTCAGTCACAGGAGAGATATCATAGGTACTATTTGATTCCAAGAAAAGGAGTGTTAAGGTCTTGTTGATGGGTACAGCAAATAAACGGAAACAGTTTTAGAGAATAATCTGGTAAAATCAATTTTAAAAACTTTTTCTGTAAATGATCATTAAAATACATAATGTAACTAAATCTTTGAAAGATAAGTATAATTTCACCTTGCTAATTCAAATTTAGATCACTAAACAAGTAACCAACCAGAAAGTCCTGATAATATTCATTTGGGTGTAATTTAATCAAATTATATATTATATATTTCAGAAATTTCTCTTATCTTTACTGAGTTAATGTAGTATTCTACTGTAAATAACTAATTGCTTCAATTAGGAAGGTTTTTATAATGTGAATGAGTGCTGATTGGTTTTTTGTCCTTGTTGAAATATTAACAGGGATTGGATTATATGTGAGAGCGGGTAATATAATTATTTATTGCAAATATGTCTATAGAGCTGAACTTGAAAACTTCATAAGGCAGGGCAGAACGTTCATGTCACATCTATTAATAATACAATTATTACATGCATTTCAGAGCTGAAGCAGCACAGCATCACATTGCAGAGCTGAATCCATATGTCCAAGTGATGTCATCAACTGATCCATTAAATGAAATCACTGATATTTCTTTTTTGAAACAATATCAGGTATGTGGTACCTTTTTGAAACATCTTCTATTTAATTAGCTTTGATTCCTACAATACTGACTCCTGTCCCAAACTCCTGCTTTTTACATGAAAACGGCAGTGAAATATTTCTGTAAATTGAATGCATTTAAAACTGGCAATTCCTTTTGCTGCTTTTAAAGAAAAGCCCACTTAGATAGTAAGAATCTACCCTTTTCTCAGTTTTTCAAATACTTGAGAAGTTGGGTTAAGAAGGAAAAGGAAGATAAGTAGTTCTTTAAATTTTTGAAAGTAATAAAAAGAAGCAAGAGGGAGAACTATTATTTCTGAGTATTCAAATCTATGTACAAATGGAACGTGACTTCCTCCTTTTCTCATTGGAGCATTTTGTGCAAAGGATTTGGAAATGATTTGATTTATGTGTCTAGTGGAAATATAGAGACTGCGGATCTTGTCACGCTTTCATGAGTGCATACATTGTGATGTGTATTTTGTAAAGCACTTTAGATTTAAAACTACATTCTGGTTTATCCTAAATATGGCAGATATTATCTCCTCAGAAGGATCATTTTTAAGGGTCTGATTGAATTTAAATGATTACAGGTATGTGTCGGTTTATGCATGTGTATGTTTATGTAGATTTGTGGGCTGGATTCTGCCATAAGATCCCTCAGGAAGGATAACATATAATGAAATTTGTGCCATTATGTCTTGATGCAGAAATTGCACACACAGGCTTGAATCAAATAACATAAGCATTAAAGGGTAGGATTTGTATTTTAATGTTCCTATGTTCCTATTATTTCTTCTTGAAATAATGTTTGATTGCTATAAGTCCTTCTGGATTCTGCTTAGTTTAGAAATTTTCATTTATAAAAGACTACTATTTTGTGCATCATTTGGATAAGAATTAAAATAGTGTGCAGATAGTTACATCGCCAGGTTTCCTTATTATCCTTAGCTGGAGCCTGGTGGTCTTTAGTTTAGGCCTTTAGTCCTATATGCTTTACTACTGGATCTTAGATATTCAGTAGGCTTATATTAATTTATGTGTTGCTTCCCCTGTGCATTGGGGTTTTTTTAGCATTTTTAGGGTCAATTATTTAAAATGGTATTTGAACCTTCCTTAGTAAATCTTAATGGTTATGATTGTGTTATAAATAGCACATGCACAAAATTTAGGTTGCTTTTAATGTAACAAATACTATGGAAAGAGCTCAGAATAATTGAGAAAGCTGTTTAGTCCCTTGACATATGAGGTGAGTAAACCAGTTTCAGTCAGAAGAGCCCAAGTCTCTACCTCTCTTACAGATTTTGTTGTTGTTGTAAGTGTGGCATTGGGCATTTTAATTGGTAAGAATCAGATTACAGCATAGGATCAGGTAAAGAAGGTAGAAGCACAAGTCTAAGAAATAACTATATGATGAATTATTAAAATAAAGAGAGTAATTCATTGTAGAAGTGAAAAGTATATTAAAATATTTCTGACATAACTAGTTGAGGTGTTAGACTCTTACATCATAAACATTTTTTTCATATTATAGTAAATGAATGTTAGAAACATTTGTTCGGTGTAGATAAAAGAAACTGGATTATCTAATACATTTGTTAGTCTGTAAGTTACAGGTTATAATCAACCTTGTGTTAATCGAAGATTTACCTTTGTACTATCTTTTTTTAAGTGTGTCATATTAACTGAGATGAAGATGTCATTGCAGAAGAAGATTAATGCTTTTTGCCATACTCAGCACCCACCTATTAAGGTAATTCTAAATAATAAAGTACATTTACTAAATATTTTCCAGTGCAATCTCTTCTAAGAAATTTTCATAATCTGCTTTGACTTTTTACATCATACCAAATTATTTCTATATTAGCAGTGCTAAATTTTGTGGATAGACTACCTTGTTCTTGGACCATGATATGCCAAATCCACATGGAATAACTTTTAAATCATTTACATATAAATGAAGCAAATCTGCATGGGTTAAATTGAAATAGATATGCAGTTCACAATCACCCTAATTTGTTTTCAAGTTGAGGTACATTCATTCATTCATTCATTCATGAATACATGCATGCTTTGATGGGTATTGTACATAATTTTATTTGTTTGTTTGTTTGTTTGTTTGTTTGTTTGTTTCTTTATACATGCATATTTTAATGGGTTACTGTCCAGGACACAAATGGAAGAAGTGTGATCTTGTTAATCTTTATGACTCTCAATAGCATTTAGTGCCCTTGACTGAAGTAACTTCATAGACAGCTTCTTTGGGATGAAAATGTGACAGATTAGGAAAATGTGATAGATTATTGCATTATGATTTAGTTTCATTTACAACAGTCACTACCATAAAGTAGTGCTTTAGGAATGCACAATGATAATGCACCCTAAAACTGTTTTTTTTGTGTCATATAATACCCAAGGCTATTCACTTAACAATTTTAATGAAATATTTTCTTTCTTTTACCTAACCTATTTGAATGTGCAAAACTGAATTGTTTTCTGCTGTCTGTAATTATCTTAGAATAGAGTCACTAGTTGGTGGGAATATAGTGTTTTCAAATGCTATTCTCCCAGAATATTCATAAATCATAGAATCATAGAGGTGGAAGGGACCTTGGAGTTCTTCTAGTCACACTTCCTGCCCAGGATAGGACTCCTGATTTCATTCTGGATGAATGGTTGTCCAGTCGTTTCTTGAAAACCTCCAGTA
The DNA here is from genome assembly GCF_947247035.1 of Vipera ursinii. Lineage (NCBI taxonomy): Eukaryota > Metazoa > Chordata > Lepidosauria > Squamata > Viperidae > Vipera > Vipera ursinii. The sequence continues at coordinate 50,294,540 of NC_139517.1, forward strand.
ATGTAGGACTCGCAATTCCTGGAGGCAAATTATTCCATTGATTAACCATTCTCATTATCAGGAAATTCCTCCTTAGTTCCAAGTTAGATCTCCCTCTGATGAGCTTCAACTCATTGCTTCTTGCCCTGTTGTCAGGTGCCATGGAGAATAAATTGATCCCTTTTTTCCTGTGATATCTCTTCAAGTATTTGGTGGAGCCTTGGTGGAGCAATGGGCTAATGCCTCCTTAAGTAACACCAGCTGCCTGCAATTAGTGCAGGTTCGCATCCCACCAGGCTCAAGGTTGACTCAGCCTTCCATCCTTCCGAGGTAGGTAAAATGAGGACCCAGATTGTTGGGGGCAATTAAGCTGACTTTGTAATAATGCCGCTTGGGGGTGTGTGTGAAAGCCCTAATAAGCAGGCATAAACATAGAATGAAGGCTACTGCTAAGCTTGTAAGCCGCCCTGAGTCTTGGGAGAAGGGCGGGATATAAATGGAATTAAAATTAAAAAATTAAAATAAAAAATAAATCATGTCTCCCCTAAGCCTTCTCTTCGTTGGGATAAACATACCAAGTTCCCTTAATTGTCATTGTATGATTTAGCCTCCAGCCCCTTTATTGCTCTTCTCTGCACTCTTTCTAGGGCCTCAGCAACTTTTTGGTATTGTGCTGACCAGAATTGGACACAGTATTCTAAATGTGGCCTCAATAGTGCAGTGTAGAGTGGTACCATCAGTTCCTGTGATCTTGATGCTGTTCCTCTGTTGATGCAGCCTAGGACTGCATTGACTTTTTTTGCAGCTGCAGCACACCGCTGACTCATACTTAAGAGGTGATCCATCAGGACACCACTAGATATCTCTCTTTGACATAACAGGTAGTACTCGACTTACGACCACAATTGAGCCCAAAATTTCTGTTGCTAAGTGAGACCTTTGTTAAGTGAGTTTTCCCCCATTTTATGACCTTTCTTGCAACAATTGTTAAGTTAGTAACATGGTTGTTAAATTAGTAACATTGTTGTTAAATGAATCTAGCTTCCCCATTGACTTTGCTTGTCAGAAGTTCGCAAAAAATGATCACATGACCCTGGAACACCCCTATATGAGTCAGTCACCAAGCGTCTGAATTTGGATCACGTGATCATGGGGATGCTGCAGTGGTCCTAAGGATGAAAAATGGTTTTCATTTTTTTTCAGTGCCGTTGAAACTTTGAATGGTCACTAAATGAACTGTTGTAAGTCAAGGACTATCTGTACTGTTGAGCCATCTACTGTATATCCTATACCTGTGCATTTGGTTTTTCATGCCTAAGTGCAGGACCCTACTTTGTTCACCACTGAACTGCATCTTGTGGGTAGGATGCAATGCTCAAATCTGTCAAGATCCTTCTGAATCTTCAGCATACCTTCCAAAATATTAACAATCCCCGCCCCCAGCTTGGTGTCAGCTGCAAACTAATGAGTGCCCCTTCAGTCCCTTCATCTAGGTCACGGGTCAGCAACCTGAAACAGTGAAAGAGCCACTCGGAACCTGTTCCCTCACAAAAGGAAAAACTGGGAGCCGCAAAAAATATGTGCACATGCACGTACATGCGCACATGCGCAGAACAGGGTTTGACTGAAGAGTGGAGCCAAGGCGAGATATGCACCTACCCTGCATATTTGAATTGATTGGTTGAACTTTTTTAGTCCCACTTTTTTTTTTTTTTGGACTGCACATGGCAGAGGACCGGGAGCCGCAGGAGACGGCTGAAAGAGCCGCATGCGGCTCTGGAGCCGCGGGTTGCAGACCTGTGATCTAGGTCATTTATGAAGAAGTTGCAGAGCACTGGACCCAAGATAGAACCTTGAGGTGTTCTACTGCATGCTTCCGTCCACATAGATATACTTCCATTGAGGACTACATACTAAGTGCAATTGGTCAGCCAGTTGCGAATCCATCTGGTGCTAGTATTGTCTATTCTGCATTGTTCTATTTTACAAAAAGTTGGCGGTGGCCTTCTTTAGCAAATGCTTTCCTGAAATCTAAGTATTCTATATCCTCATCATTTCCTTGGTCTACTAATTTAGTCATTTCATAAAGAAAGCAGTAAGGTTTGTTTGGCATGACCTGTTTTTAGCAAACCCAAGCTCTCTTCTAGTTATCACCTTGCTCATTTCTAGATGCTCACAAATCCACTGCTTGATTATCTTCTCCAGGATTTTTGCAGGTATTGAAGTCAAGCTGATCTGGTCTGTAGTTTCTTGGATCCATTTCTCCCCCCCCCCTTTTCAAAATGGGAACCACATTTCCAATCCTCTAGCATTTCCCTCATGCTCCTGGAACTCTGAAAGATTTTATTCAGTGGTTCTAAAATCACATCTCTTATTCCTTCAGTACTCTAGGATGTAAACAATCTGATCCCAGAGATTGGAACTGGTCCAAAGCAGCTAAATGTCTTCTTACCAATTCTTTGCCTATTTTGACTTGCATTTCTTTTGTATCTCCCACAGTTTTGGTAGGCTGGACTATTTTTTCCTTCTCTGTAAAGAAAGATGCAAAGAAGGAATCAGGAAATTTTGCTTTTTCCTTGCTCTTATCTCCCATTAGTGAACTGACCACTTCCTTGACTTTCTTCTTGTTACTTACATATTATTACATATCAGAAAGAGGGCTAAGGAAATAACTAAAGACCCCTCACATCCTGCATTTAAACTGTTTCAACTTCTCCTCTCTGAACACCACTATAGGGCATTGCATGCCAAAACAATTAAACAAAAAATAATTTTCCCATGTAATAGGGTTATGTTTGTATTATCCTTCTCATCTTCTCATTTTTCTCATCTTTCCTACTACCTTCTATTGGTATCTGTGATTTATCACTTATTGTTGTATCTTATGGTTAATGATTGCAACTATAATCTATGATCTATCACTTTGTTGTTGTATGTACAATGAGAGGTTATGCAACGGAGACAAATTTCTTGTGTGTCCAGTCACACTTGGCTAATAAAGGATTATATTCTATTCTATTGAAAGAAGCATTTTTTTTCTTTTTTCTTTTTTGCATTTGTTGCAAGTTTTAATTTATTCTGAACCTTAGCTTTCCTGACACCATCCTCACAGGTTTGGG